>NC_064887.1:15906706-16508737 GCF_929443795.1 Astur gentilis | reverse complement strand
CAGAAAGAATTGAGTGGGACGTGGGCTTCACAGTTAGACACAGTGATGTGTTGACATGTTTATTTTCATCCTTGCTTAGTAGCAAAATGCTAAATATATTCTTCTTTGGTTACATTAAAGTATGTTTCCTTCCAACTTTTGTCCTTGGTTTGACATGTGTTTGTTTTATTTTTAGCCGTTGAAAACCAGCACAGTAATATCTCTATAGGGTGCAGTGGAAGCATTGGACTATAGCATGAGAAAATGAAATAGGATGTTTAATACTGAATTCATGCAGGTGAAGAGGCAAAGATCTAGATACTGTTTATGAACACAAAAAAGCGTGGACTGACAGGGCAGAAGATTGTGAGATTTCATGGGGAAATTGCTCTTATTTGCTTGCTTGGAATGGACTTCTATTGAAAAATATATAATAGTGCTATGTGATGGAAGTCTGCATTTTCTTGGCTTTTTTGGGTGGTTGTCATGTGTTCAGTGTTCATTGAACATGAAATTTCTGTGAATTTGTTATATTGTTTTATCCTTCCAAGCTTATCTTGGTGGCATGGGGAGTGGGAGAAATGTGCTAAAACACTTTGTATGAATTATTGATGGAAGAGGTCTGGAAGATGTGCAATTTATTCACCCAGGAAAAAACACCCTTTTTTATTACATTTTAGTTAATGTGGCTTTTTAGAGGGATATAATATTATCCTAACTTTTTATCTTTATATCAACCTGAAGTCTTTGAAAGACTATAAATTAATAGTGAGCATTAACAATTAGGCATTAATTTGAATAAAAGATTTTTTTGCTTAAAAATGAAAGAGTGATGTGAGAACATGACTTTGGTACATTTTGTACCATTTTAAAAATGGAAGCATTTGCTGAAAAGAATGTTTCTGAGGATGGAGGGGATATATTCAGTCAGTAAAATAAAGTGTTACTGCATGATGAGACAGAGTCAGTGCTGTTTTGGACTGTTGCAAGGTCTTTAGTAGAGTTGGGAATCTCGTAGCATGTTGACCCAGAGCAGCATCCACAAGTGAAGAAGTAGAAGAAAAGTAAGGGAACAATACAGAGCTGGATTTGAAAGTCTGGACACCAGTTGAGAAATGATGCAGTTAATGACCTCAAGCAGTCACTTAAAAAGGCCTGTACATTACTTTCCTCTGTTGCCTCTAGATATGAAGAGACAATGAAAGGGCATTGTGGCCTTTCTGCCAAAAGCGACACTGAGGAATACAAACACATATAGGAAGGAAGTCTTTGATACTTTCTGAGAAAATGAAATAAAATTTATGAGAAATGAAAATAAAAAAGAAGATACATTCTTGTGAGTGGGTGTTTGAGAATGTCTAATGCAGATAGATAGTCAGGACATCATTTAGTTTCATTGATAAAGAAGAAATACCTCTCTGTCAGTTGTGGGACATGCATGCATAATGCTGTTCCAGCTGTCTGAGGATAATAAATTAATGGTCCAGTTGAGGCTGACTCTCTGCAACAGCTGGAGGTTAAGAAAATTGGAACCAAGACAGTATGAGGAGCCATGCAGAAAAGTCATCTGTGGGAAGAGACTTCAGGAGACATGTTCAGATTTCACTCCCAATTCTGTGATTCCACAGGAAATTTTGTCTCAGTTGGTTACACTGAGTTTCCTCCTGTAATTTCCCACTGTTTCAAAGTCCTTGAATTAATCTCTTGCTCAGTTTTGGAAGATGTACCTGTCCAGTCATGGCCCAAGTAGAGGCCTTAATCCTTGGTGGGTGGGTTTTGGTTTTTTTTTTTTTTTTTTGTTTGGTCATTTTTTGTTTAAGTAGAGTGAGATTTTCATGCTGGGCAACTTGGATGGGATTTATCTCACCAATGTTTATATGACTACAATCCAGATACCTGCAGCTGTTTACACTGACTATATGTAGGCTGTCTGTGAAGGCAGCCCAGAGAAACCAGCTGAAAATCTACGTTGTAGGGGTCTATGTTTATACAGATGAATCCACTGTTGTATCTTTATATTTGAGGATTAAATGTGCTTCCAGTGTCATCCGTGGGATTTCATTGTAGTGTTTTTCCCTACTGATCTGTGTTAAAGGGAGAACCATACTTATACTGGGGAAGATGGCAACAAAGTGTGGTAGAGCTATTGAATTTTCAGAGCCTTACTTCTTAGTACTTATGGTGCAAATGTGCACATTTATTTGATTTTCTGTTTCACTTGAATGGGCAAGCAAGAGAGACATTCTCTGTGTTCGGAGAGAACATCTACTCTTGTGATTTGTAAACTAAGGAGGGGGGAGGAAGTAACAGGAAATGTCTTTTACGCATATTGTAGCCTTTGCACATTCAGCTCCCAGGTTCATTCTACCTGTGTATGATTCCTGAAGGATGGCACTACAGCTAGTAGGACTACAAACACTTTATGTGAAAATATCCTTCTCCTTCTCACTAGAATCTGGCTCTCCACAATATTTTGCCTTTGTAGGACAGGTGTGACAGTAGTGGTACAGTTGGTCTTGTCTGGCACATGCAGTGGACCTGACTGCTGTAAAACTGCCACAAGAGAATAGAGTGCAGTCAATTTCTCCAGGGTTTTCTTCAGATTTTTTTTTTTCTCTTTTTTTTCCTGTGAGGAGAAATAACCCATTTCACAACAGAACACAACAAAAGAATTTTCCAAACCTTTTATTGTCATATGGCTTTCGTGGTCCACAATCCACCCTTATTAAAATGTACTGAGCTGTCAGATCAGACCAATCTTTTCTTAATGCAAAAAGAAAAATAATACAACAAAGAAAAGTCATCTTGTAAAATGATGTCAGGAAGCAATTTCTTGTTGATATAAATTGACGCTGCAAAAGAAAACAACCAAATTTAAGAAATGTGAATGGTTTCAGAATACTACAGTTATCCCAGGAAAGGAAGTAACATTTCTCTTTCCATTACTTCACTTAAGATTTCATTTGGTTTAAAAATTGCTCTATAAGGTTGTAATCCTGGCCTCACTGAAACCAAATAGGTTTGAGTTCAAAACCTGAATCTCATTGGTACAAGGCTGGAAGAGAATCATAACAATTTTTCTTATAGCAAATTATAAACTATTCCTCTTTAGTTTACTTCTCTGCTATTATTTTATGTTATTGTGGTCTTGATGTCTTAATTCTACATTTGGAGAAATGATTGTTCTGGTTACAGTACCTCATGTCTCTGGTATAGCTCCTTACCAGCTACTGAGTCATTTTCTGTTTTTAGATTTTATTTCTCTTCAGCTTATTGTTATGACTAAATCCTACTGACTTTCTTCCCACGGCTCTTGCCACACTGTAAGTAAAGTGGGAAATAATGCATTCTTTTCTTGTAACGTGTATCATGCCTTTCTCTTTTCACCCAAAACACAGGGAGAAAATACCTAGAAAGGGTTAAGAAAGAGATCTAAAAAGTGCTAGGGATAGGCTAAATGGGAAGGAGCTGCTGCTGCAGCATGTCTTTCCCTGGTGTACTAGCACTGCCTGAAACTGTATCAGCTGTCAATTATTGATATAAAAATCTGTTTCCAGAGGGCTGACTCTTCAGATAGTTTCAGCAATGCAACACTAACGGTAAGTGGTTTCATTTTGCTACTTCTACTGCAGAATTATTTTAAATCTGTTTCCATATCAGTAGGAGGCCCTGGTATAACTGCTTATTCTACAGTGTGTAATCTCATCAGTTAAATACATGATAAATAAACATTCTGCACTCTTATCAGTAATTTGTATGCAGAAGAATTTGGTATATCATCCTGCCACATGCTGCTGCTAAAGTGTTCCCCCCCCCAGCTATTGCTCTCTATTGCAGACTATTTTAATGGAAATAAATTACCTTCAGTTTGAATGCTTATGCATTCTGTCCACCACATATTTTGGAATAAGTTCTTTTTCCAGGGTTCTTGCTCCTTTTCTCTGATTTATGCTCTTTCTCATCCATCCTTGAGCTTGTAGTTTATCTTTCCTTATAACAGAGAACTGGATTCAGGAGCGCCTTCTGAATACAGTAGATCTTGATGCATTAGCTAGACAAAATATGCTTCTGGAGAGCAGCATGAAGCTTTTTCTGTGGTGGTATATCTATATATCACCTGCACAATTATCCCTGTTTCTGAACCTGTGAATCCCACACGAGCTATGAAATGTGAAGCACTGCCTCTAGACAGCCAAGCAGGTCTGAAAGTGATACTTGAAGCTTGTAATCTTTCTCAAGAAAGAGAGAAATTCAGAGGCAACTCAGTTATTTTTAGCTGTAATCTCTACTGTGATGAAGGTTTAAATGGTTTAAATGGACTGTAGTTTTGACCTGGGAGACATGGGTTGGTCTTGTTACCAAATGAGTCTGTGTCTTAATTATGTTCCTGAACTGTGCCACCAGCGGGGCTGTTCTGGAACTGAAACACTGGTAACAAGTCTGCAAAAGTCAATAGAAATGTCTATATTTAATTCACTGGGCTACAGAGAAGATCCTGTTACATATGGCTTGATCTCATTTACACTATTTACACAAATTTTGTACTTTGCGTACATTTTTTCCAAATGATGGAACTGGGAAATTTCCTGGAGAAAAGCTATTTCTTCATTTGAGCAATCAAAGGAGCATAAAAAATTCGGAAGAAGTTTCATATTTGTGAGATAATATTCAGAGTGCTGTATCAGTAACCAACTATGAATCCCAATTTATTCTCCGTTTCTTTCTATTTGGATTATCAATGGTCTCCTTCATTCTCATTGGTACTAACACTTGCGTTAAGCATTTACTGAAAGATTTATTCTTCTGGTTAATAGGTGTTTTATAATTTTTCCATACATCTGTATTTATAAATGCATTTGGCTCAGTTTGTTGCATTTCTTTTTTCCTTTTCTGTGGCTATCAGGTAAATATAATACTCTGTGGCTACAAAAAATTCTTCTACAGTATGAAGGGTGTGATATGTCTGAGATATTCAGAAGCACAAAACAATAAACATTGTAATTTTCAGCCTAAGATAATATGATGATTAAAAAAACCAGTATGTGGATCAGTTCTCAATCATGTTTTATTTTGGGTGGTAATGGTGTGTGTTGCTATAACATCATAAGAAATTAATGTATTTGTTTCTTTTGAATATTTGAAAACCAGTTAACTTTGCAGCCAGCATGTATTTGACTGTGTAAATTTATGCCTTTTTGCTTCATTAAGAATGCACCTTTAAAAAAATACAAGATTAGAGCAATGAAAAATCAAATTGAGCCCTGCTAAATGAATTGAATACCCCATTGCTCTAACCAAAAACCAAACACGCACTCTAGAGCCAATTGCTTTTAAGTGTTGCTTTTTGGGAGTTGACCAAGATGGATGAGGACAGGACTAACTGTGATATTGTTCCAAACTTGGAACTGTGGTGCTGCTGTGATTAAAGTCATGAAGTCAAATAGGTATGCTTAGGGCAGTTGTTTCCTCAGATTTTGGAGTTATTTTAAACTACATTAAAAGCTACGATGTCATTGTCAGTATGGTCTCTGTAGCTCAGAGGCAATGTACGATTACTCAATAAATAAACTGTTCAATACTACAGGGTTGCATTGGTCATGCTGTACTTGTCATTCAGAAGGTACATTATGATGATCCTGAGTTCAAGCATATCCCAGAAAAGTAATTTTTGGTAGGCTACTGTCATGCCTTGTTCTTTTAAAGAAAAATTAAAGCTAGCGTATATAAAGTCTGATGCACTTCATTTTTCTTTCTTGTTTTGGGTATTTAAAGTATTCAATTTATGGTCAATATTTAAGGCATGTTGTTTTTCTAGGCTTTCTGACTACATGCGGTATTTCTCTACAGGTGAGCAGTAGATACACAAAATATTCCTATAGTAGGATACTGGAGTCTCATCTCATTACTGATGAGAATAGTGACTCTATTTAGATCCCCTAAAATGGATAAAAATAGCGTGACACAGAGGGTTTGGAGCCAATCCAGCCTTTTAAAGGAATTTTTATAAATCAGGTCAATTCCAGTTAGAGAAGCTTCTGAGGACTTGCATACTTTAGAAACTGATGATTTTCTCCTGTTTTCATTTGCAAAAAATATTTTCAAGTCAGTGGTACCTCAATGACCCCCAAAGAGCTGTGGGGAAGAAAGCATGTTTTTGCTGAAATGTTCTTTAGCTGCTGGAGTTTCTGGGTGACTTTAGGAGCTGTTTGTAAAATATGACTAGCACTGAGTGTTGGTTGCAGTAGTCTTAGTGATACTGTTGGCCAGCTGTGAATATTTCTGACTGTCATTTATTCTTTACAGAGTAGAAGTATATGGCACAGTCATTAAAATATTTGAGGTCTACCAACCCTCGTACAAGCACATGAATATTCCCAGTGGAGCTGAGCAAATTGATCCATAGTTGGAAGCGTCAGTATAATGTGATAAACAATTTGGTCATCATGTAAGAGCATCTTTCTTGTACCTTCATGCTCAAGAAGACTTTGAATAAATGTTTCTTGTGAGTACACTGGGTGGCTTGTTCAAGGCCTGATTTTTGCTTAATGTTTGCACATCAGGTGCTGAAAAAGCAGGCTACTGTCTGCCAATTTATATTTCAGGCTGCTGTGAGAGTGTCATCCTTGTTGCTAAACTAGAAAACATTGTTATGTGGCAGCTTGTGAATTAGGATGATGTAATCCTCAATCAGAGTTGTTGTGGGCCATGTGTGATGACCGCAGTCTGTTTCTAGAGATGCTGAAATAGATCTATGAATCGTAGACCTGTAAAATATAAGATGAGATGGGGCAGACTTCATGTGGGGCTAAGGCATGGCTCTTGCAATACAGAGGCCTGTAGAAATGATTTTAACCATGTTTGTGGTGTTATTTCCCTGAACTTGAGGCTGTTTTCATACCAAGCCAATGCTCACAACTTGAAGCAAGGGAGGAAGAATTTGATGTGTGAGGGGGAACCTTCTAAAGATAGCCCCCCTTTTTTTTTTATTTCCCAACATCCTTAGTAAGTTTCCCTCCCAAGGGCTATTTATAATACAATGAATCACTGCAAATATATCAGCTTCATTAAAGGATTAGTGCTTTTTCCGTTATACTAAGACAACTATGCTGATATATGTAAAATGTTAAAATGTTCTATCTTGTAGATCCTGAAGATCTCTAGCTCTTGCTAGAGAAATAAATCTTTTGAGAAGATTTTTTGATAGAAAAAGAAAGGAATAGTTTAATTCCAGCAGTGATTAGTGTGTGGTGTACACAATTTAAAACACCCTGAGATATATGTTGGTGTGTGTTGACATGCTGTAATGAAGAGCATGGATGGCACACTGCAAAGTCAGAAGTAGAGCAGAGATGTTTCCACAGGTGCCACAACTCAATTCCTCTCCTAACTCTCTCTTGTTTACCCTTTCCCCTATCAAAACCACATGGTTGATATCAGACTTCAATATTACTATTACACATAATCATTATTGCACATTATCATCTCTGTTTCTTTCATTAGTGGCCATGGCTGTCTCACCACAAAGAGTGTTGGCCCTTTGTGTGCAGCAGTCTGGCAGTCAGCATGGCATCCTGCACTCATGTTCCCCAAGACAAATCAAACAAGGGTCCTTCAGCTGTTTGTTTTAAAGGGAGTGCTTCATTTGAGGTGACAGGCATCTAGCCCTCCTGTGGGTGGTAGGTATGCCACTCAGCTGTTGCTTGCAGAGCTGATGTGGCCAATGCGCTCTAACATAGTGTATGTTTCTAGGCTGAAAATGCCTAGATCACTCCAGTGCTATTTTAAATGAAGGTGGAATGATTGTTGGTGTTGCTGAGTTAGGTAGTTACAATAAATAGAGTGGTTTCCATCCAGCAGTGTGGAACTTAGTGTAACAGGAGCTAGAAATGCTTTCTGTTCTAGAGTTAGTGAAATGCTGTCCTGCTGATGATCTACGGTGTTACCAACACTTACTGAGGTGGTGAACAGTGGTATGAGACCTAAGCATTGTCTATGCTTTTTGCTGACAGAGAGTAGAACATTAAAGCTGATATTTATTTTTTTTTAGCAGCAAGTGGTGCAGATACGTATTGTCTGAAATTAAGGTTTTACTGTATAAAAAAATGGTTACACTTCAGGTTGTGTGGGCTATTTTGTCAATATTTTTCCTTGGCATTATGAATGCTAAATGACGTTTATTAAAAGTTCCCTGCATTTTATTTATGAATTCTTGATTTGTAAGTCATACAACTTCTTTTCACTTGCCTTGTCAATTAATATATTTCCTATGTTTTACTGAACAAGAAAAAGGTTCAAGCATTGTCCTTTTTATTGTAGTCTTCTAATTCTGTCTTGCTTTCTTTGATGGTGCTCTCTTTCAATATTCAGAACCCAACTATGAAACTCTATAGTACTCAATTTGCTAACAGTCTGAAATGTTGTCACATTAGAAGGGGCTTTTGAAGGGTGAGAATGAGCCAACAAATAGTCATATTGTGTGCTCTGCTATGAAAGACACTTTGGAGGTCATTCTTTTAAAGAGAAGATCAATCTTCAGGTTTGAAAGCTTTGACACTGATTTAAATTTGGCCAAGGATTTGAAGTTTCCTTTTGGAAAATGGATGAATGCAAATAGAAGCAATATTGCTTCAAGATAACACTGAACAGAAAAAAAATTGCTTCTGTGCTCAGTTCTGATCTCTGTATGTTGTGAGTAGGAAATGATTAATTCCTCTGAAACTCTTATGTTGTGACAGTTCCACCATCTTAACAGTGTCTAATACATTTCCTGTTTTCTGAATCAGGGCTATATACTTACTACTTCACAGACCTTTTGTGATAATAAACAATGAAAAAACTCAACCCAAAGCTGCGAAGTGCAAAGTCAGGAAAGACCAAAAGAAAATCTCCCGTTAAGTGAGACTGCAGAGCCCCCGAGGCTCTGTGCTGACGTGCGTGGCTGAGCGGTAGAGCTGGCACTGAAGGGTCATCTGCTCACCAGACTCCAACTGTTTAAGATAACACATCTTTCATGTCGTCCAGCAGAAGATACAGGTTCATAACTGTGACGCACACTATGTTTTGCACTGTGTTTTGAAGGTAGAGTGGAAGGGTCTGGATAGTTTATGCTTTCAATATTACTAAATAGGCATTGTAAAATTATGTTTATTATATAAGCTGTGTTGCATAAGGCTAAGACTGATTCTAGGGCCTTTGCTGTTTGGGTTCTTGAGTGGGAAATGGCAGTTGTAAGGTTAAACTCACTAAAGTAACTCTAATTTATGGATTCAGAGGTAGAGCGCTGTTACCATAGCTTGGTTTGGTTGTTTTGGTAGTTCAGATAAATTTTGGAAATTTTAGAAATGCTGGCTATTTGGATGAGCTACTTCAGAGAATTGCTTTACAGAGCTGCACAATTAAAAAAAGTTTAAAGTTGTGTAAATCATGCTGTTTGTATTCTTGTGCAGCTTGTAGCTGCCCATTTAGCAAATCACACACCTGAGAACTCTGAACATTCACTTCATCTGAAAGAACTGCTGAATAAACATCTCATGTGATTTGATGGTGAGAGCGAAGGGTGTTGAAATTAATAGATTTCATTTGACTTCAGAATATTTTGAACCAAACTCTAATGTGTATACGTTTTTAAGCCAGCTGACAGATAGCCTTTTAAAAACAAGCTTATCACTTTGACACATTGAGCCTTAAAATGAGGATTGCTTTTTGCATTTAGAATTAATCTGTAGGAGTGAGAACTTGCCACCAAATTGTTCTTTTAGCATGTTGCAGAAAAACTGCTTGGCTCTGCTTGCTTGTAACAGGAACACTTCAACATACGTTTTCTAAAGACTTGTGTTAAAAAAATTTGTGAAAGGGTATGAGGCTTTTAATTCTGCAGTTTAATTACTGCAAATCGTTATTACCTTGCCATTTGAGGGTGGTACTGAAAAAGGCATTTTTCTCAATTATAATTTCTGTTAATGTCTTAATCTCATTTTGAATCTGCGTTTCATAGCTTAATTCCACATCAGCAGTAGATTATAATTTTGTGTAACTGTAATAAATAGCAGACCCCTCACTATGGTGTATCCTGACTTTCATACTCTAAGATCAAGGCGAGCAAAAAACTTAATTATTTAGGTCAGATTGAACAAAACAGCACTCGGATGTTGCCTAGGTCAATGCTCTGAAGACTATTTTAACTCCTGTTCTGTGAAATTTTTGTTAATTTTCCAGGCAATTGGGGAGTGGGGATTGCATTGCTGTGATGTTGTTTTTCCGTCCCTGTAGTCATCTGCCAAGTTCTGTAACTATATCTTCAGTGTGTCTCCATTTCAGAGTGAAAGCTCCTTATGTTCAGGAGCTTTGTGGATTTTTTCCCAGCTACTGTGCATTTCCAGACACTTTTGACAGCACTGAGTAAATTGCACTAATGGGGTCAGAGGAAAGCAGTCTGCTAATTCTAAAATCTATTCTAAAATATTCCACTGTTGGTGAGTGATTACTTGTCTGTACACAAAGAATGCAGGAAATAAAAATAAAACTGACACCAGTTTTTGTATTATTTCACCTAGGTAAATAGGAAGACACTTGAGAAATATTAGTTGTCTTTGAGAGGTCTTGTCATGTGTGCTATGGCTTAAGATCTGAAGTCATGTTTTCAGTTCATATTTGTAAAGTTAAGCTATGCGTAGCCCATGGAGCTTTTCAAACTGGTCACCAGTAGTGTCAAAATAGCTAGAAGGAAGGAAGATGTTCACATTAGAAACTGCATTAAGTGATACAGTGTTGTCTCTGCCTTGGAACCTGAAGGGTTTTGATAGTGGATGATTCTACCATTCTTAATGCTTAAATCAATTAGATTAAATCTATTTAAAATGTGCATATGCAATCTAGTCTGTTTTTGCTAGGTTACACAGTAGTGGTTTCATAGTTACTGGTATGACCCAAGTTAGCTTGAAGAATTTCATTTCAAGTGTTCTTTGGAATAGATTCTCAAGTTGCACCCTTTATTTTAAGTTTGAGTTTGACACCCCCATCTCTATTTTGATCTGATTAATTCAACCTTTTTCTGGGATGCTTACTCTGGTAAGGTCTGATGGCATGCAGTTCCTATTTAGAGATTCAAAATAATCTTTTGAGCTCCACACTGCAACAGGATGTAAAGTGAAGGACTGCGAAAGGCAGAGGTCACTTGTGAGCAGTATGGAGCAAATAACTTATAAGAGAGGGATTTGTTCAAAAGGACTTCTATATAATCTATGCTAGAAGAGTATTTTTCGGGCAATTTACTAACTTCTTATGATACACTTTATTTGTGTAATACTCTTAATTTTTAATTTTCTACAACATATTACGACTTGTCATCAAGGTAACATGGATCACTGCATTAAATATGAAACCACTTCTTCCCACTGTCCCCTGCTCTTCACCGAGGCACCCTTGTACCTTGTCCAAACAGTTCCCTTTGTTGGACTTAAGCATCTGCTTTGGTCCCTGTCTGTGTGCAACTTGTCCTGTGCAGCAGGAGTACCCTACCCCTGCTGTCCCTGGAGGAGAAAAGCCCCCCCCCCCCCCCCGCCTTTTTTTCCCCTCCTTCTCTCTCTTTCTAGGACAGGATTGTGTGCAGTGTATCTCTCTTGCTGGCTCTCTCACACCTTTACCAGGCAACGGTAAAGATAACATCTCATCTTCCCCCCTTCCCCACCCCCCCCACCCCCCCACCCCCCCCCCCGCGCCAACACTTTTATTCAAAGTGCGTGTTTGTGTAAGAATGTACTAACCTGATAAAGATGCATTCATTTCTTCTTCACAAGTCTTTCTCCATTTATAGGTTAACCATTTTTTGTTCAACCATGCTTAATTGGTATGACAGATTCTACCTTCTACCAATTTGTGGGTGTCATGATTTCAGGAGGGAAATGGTATATACGGCAGGAACTGCAATCCTTTTTTGTCTGTGTGTGAATTCAGAGATTCCAGAGAGCTGACTTGCCAAGGCTAAGCAAGCTCCGTCAGTCCCAGTTTGGAAATAAAATACTTTCTTCCATATTATTACAAGCAATCTCTTAGAAACAGGTCTTTCAGGTAGGTTACTGGAGGGATATGCCTCTACTTTGTTGTAGCTGAACACAGGTTATAGGTTATGCTTATTTTGTAAGTAAAAACTTGTCAGCTATAAGAACTGACTCGGAATTTGAGGTAATCATAACCCGACAGTGCTGCTGCCGTTATTGTTGGATGATCTGGTGGGCCCTGCAATAAGCTTTGCCCCATAACTGGCAGTTCTGTCGGGGCGGCAGAGGCTGCCTGCAAAGCAGTCTGCCCTGCAAGTCTTTTTCCTTCAGCATGCCTGAGACAGCTGTGCTCTGACCTGAGCGTAGGGCTGGGCAATCATAACGCATCAGGACCTAGGTCAGAGAATGAAGTAACTCTGGGGTGATTTCTGCTGTATAGAAGTCAAAAAGAGGAAGGACATGTGGGAGCTCTTGGCTGCCAGGGCCTGTGGCATTGCAGCGCTGAATCTCAGTGCTCTGTCAGTGTGCACCCCTCTCCTTCCAGCTCCCCTCCCTCAGCTACAGCCCTTCCTTTATTGCTCTCAATGATGTATTCCTGTCTCTCCCGAGTGATCCGTTCCCTCAGTTGGAGAACTGCTCATCTAAAGTGTAGTCTGAGGAGCAGTTGCAGTTTGCTTGGGAGGATTGTGGCTTCCTCAGTAGCCTGGTCTTTGGTTTTCTTGCTGCAGAATTGGAACTTGTCGTGGTACTGCACTGGGGACATAAAAAGCGTGGAGGTCTAAGCAGGAGCAAGTCTACTGCTCCCGTGGCTTAGCCTGCAACTCACAGCTAGTGCTCTGGGCAATGTTTTCTCCCCAGGTGAGGTGCTGTACCTCTCTCACCCGTCACTTGACTTAGTGGGAAGAAAAGCTGAGACTGCCCAATTTGATTGGACCTCTATTTGCCCTTTGGAAACGAGATGGTTCCAGTAGGATCGAAGGAAAGGACTGCTTCCTATGTAAAATATTTTTGAAAACTACTAATTCAGAACTGCTGCTGTTTTGGTGTTCAGTGAAATGGTTGTATGGAGGTGGGCGACTTGAGAAGTGAAGCAGTTGTAAAACTGTTTTGAATTATATACAAGCTTAAGGCAGAATATAGTTTAACTTTATTGGTATAGGACAGTGCTTGTGAAAAGTCGAAATCCTAGAGTAAGTTTGAATACAGAATACAGTAATGATCCCTTTTGTCTTTGAAGAATTCAGTTTAAATCAGGATTGACAGGCAGCATGTGTCTTTGTAACAAGATTTGACATCATTAGAGGAATGCATGCTTCAGCTGTGATGATAAAAAATATGTCATCCATAATCTTGTCAAGAAAAGAGTTCCTTCAGTGATCATTTTGCAGAGCTTTTTGTGACAGTCAGTCCAAATACTTTGTTTTCCATATGGCCAAACTACTAATTGTCCATAGAATACAGATGACCATAAATCTTTACCGTCAACTAATGTATGTGTGCTAAAAAGTTGACTGGTTGAGAGTCATGGACCTTGATTGTTGGTGCTTTCTATTTAAACCCTAAAGAGTATTCTTCTCAAAAGAGTAGAATAGTTTCCATATAAAGAAAACAACATAGTGCAATTTGGAGCTTTATGGTCCACCTTCAGAATGCAATGTGTTATAGTAAATTTGGGCAGATTATAAGCTCAATGAAAGCTCTATGAGCTGCTTTGTTTTTATTACCATATCATAGCTTGTATTAGTAAGGGCTGGTGTTTCTCACAGGGAAATACTAGCCATCTTGACATTCTTCCAAATTTGTTAAAAGTTTTTAGCCAGTACAGTGGAGGAACAACTGCTAGGCATTTGTGTATGTGTGCAGAAGTCCTTAATAGGCTAACAGATGTACTTCAGTATTATTCCCAGGAGCTAAACATGTCTTGTACTCTGGTGGTATTCTTAGCTTGAGAAACAGATAACATGCAATATTCCGTGAGTCATAGTGCCCAGCACTGCTTTTCCTTCACAGTGGTTTTAAGGAGGATGAATGCTTTGCTTTCCCATCTCTGTGTCTAATTTTAGCAGGCCAGCAGGCAGGAGGACTTTTGGGTCACCTTCTCAGATGATGGTGTCCAAAACATTAAAACTTCAAAATTACTTGCCACTTCTATTTCAGTTTGGGGGGTATTTTCTTAGCACGTTCTGGTTCAGCAAAGTTTTTTGCAAGTAGGTATGGCTGGGTGTTACTGCTATGTTGTTGAATGTTGTATCTGTGTATAAAACATCTGTTCTTACTTTCTGGATAAATACACGGGGTCATGTTTTAGTATTAATTTGTGGCACTCCACTAAACGGACATGAGGGAGACTTGATTGTCTTATTACAAAGCAGAATTGGGCCCACAGTACATTGGTGACAGTCATAAAAGAACCATAATCTGTTCTTTTTACCCTTTTGTTTTAATGGACTGTTAAAGGTAAATTTCTGTCTTGAAAGGAAATAAGATCTTGCAGCTCAAGGTATCTGCTTTTATATTTTTCTTACCAAGGGTGTGACTTGTCCAGAATATGACTGTATTTCTCTCTTTCTCTCTCTGACATGTGTGTACACATACATACACACACACACACAAAAAGAGGATTTATAAATGTTTTGATAATTTTGCTAATGCACATCTTGTCCAATCTTATGATCAAATGTACTTCCCATCATAAGTCATGGCTGAATTTGACTTTACTGTAATTTTCTGCTATTTATAGCAGAAGAAATTCCTCATGCTCTATATAAAGCTATTTAAAATAAGTTTTGCAATCACACAGTGGCAATATAAACTAATCTAAAGCTAGTGTAAGGAACTTTAGCCACACATAAAATTGCAGAAAAGAAATGAAAGCATTTAAAAATCAGTAACTTATATTGTGCACGTTTTGAAAAATTGTAGATTTGTTTGAGGCAGCCTGCCAGAGACAGCATTTGTTTCCTTGCAGCATTTATAACAGTGCTGCACGCCTGAAGTCATGTATCAGTGTGTTTAGAAGCGTTTTATTCCTGAGGTTTTTCCCCTAATATTTTAGCCCATTATTCTTAAGTGTTTAAGCTGGACTGAAAAAACTTTTTAATATTTGGGGTTTTCACATGTGGTAGTGTATTCATAGAGAAGAAAATTTGAAATTTTGCATCAGTGTAGACATGAAAAACAGCATTTTATGCAAATAATTACTCCTTTTAGAAACTGACAATTTAGACACTTGCCAAACCAAAGTATCTTTGAAATTATGTCCATTGTGTCATGAAGTGGTCATGAAACTGCAGCTGTGTGTTACCAAGTGATTATTGGACAATTGCTTCAAAAAATGTTGAAAAATGGAAAAAGATTATTAAGGTGATTTTGGTTATTACCCATTTGGTACCTGAAAACACATAATACAGTGTGTCTGATTTTAAATTTTTAATTTAAATACACTTTAAAATTGCTATAAATTCAGTGAGCTTTGTGCAGATAAAAGTTTGCAGTATTGGTTGAATTCAGTGTTACCTATTTTCATGCTCCAAATCTCCCATACACAAATGAAAATAAGAAAATAAAGTAATATAATCTCATTTTGAAAATTAATACTGCAAAATGTTTTTTCCCCAGAAACAGAACAATTGAATTGTAACAAAGTTTTGTATTTACAATAACTTGATCAGTCTTTTAAAATAAGCATTACTTTTGACTTGCTATTAAAAGCATTTTCATATTTAGTTTTCTGCTGTTTATATTCTTTCAGGATTTCTCTATAACAAAGTCTCTCTTTTTTTTTTTTTTTTTTAACACAGATATCTATCCATACCAAAACTAATATTTGCTACAACCAGAGACTGAAATGGTATGACTGGAGCTTTAAATAATTTGGCTTTTACAGCGCCAACGTTTTCTGAGAACTTGGAACGAAATTTGGGCTCTGCTTCTGCACTATCCTAGGTTATAATGCCATCCTTGCCTAATGAGGGAGGTATGCTAGTCTTGCATTTTTAATAAAGCCTGTTAATTATTCGTTATGCTTGTACCTCTAAGTTACAACAGATAAATGTTTGTGTTTTTAGTTCATTTGTGTATGTTATCTGAGATACAAAGATATTGACAGTTACAACATTATTTTTCAAAGATAACCATGGAACTGCTCCTCTGACTTTGAGTTCGGAACTACCCTATCAAAGCACAATTAAAAGAAAAGTGAGAAAGAAGAAGAATGGAGTCATCACTGCAAATGTCGCTGGCACGAAATATGAAATTGGTAGGAAGCTACATATTTTGTTTGCATCCTAATAGCTATTGACGTGAGTAAATTACTGAGTAATGGGGTTAATTAATGGACTTTGCATGAAGCTGACAGTGAGACATTTCCAAAGGATTTTCTTTTGTAAGAAACCTTTGTTCTTTTTCTTGTAACATGGAATTGATAGCTTTGAACACTGTGCATCTATTACTCCCCATTTGTTACTCAGGGAAGCGCCTTGAAATGCAAAAACTTAAGTAATCAAGAAGGCTGTGGAAAAACCCTCTAATTATGAATAATGTATATGTTTGGAAGTTTACTTAAAGCCTTGGAAGATGAACAGTGTACATTTAATGTTAAATAATTATTATACGGAGGTTTCTCAATACAATCTACTAATGTTTTTTATTTTGATGCTTGGGACTACTTCAGAAAAATCTTTTCTCCTAGAACCTGAGTTATGCCTGGCACATAATGAGTCTTTTCTTTTTTTTTTTTTGTATTAAAATAATGCATGCATTTGCTTTTGTAACTACTGTACCTTGTCTAAGGAGGCATTCTTGACCTCTGTCTGCAGTGACACTTATAGTCATCAGTGTTTTAAAATTAACATATGGGATAGCCAAGATTAAGTCTAAAAGCTGTGCAGGTGGACTTTTACTAGATGTTTGTGGAGTGCCTGAAGCTCTTTACAGTTCCCATCAGTGGTTGTGCTCTGATTCCAGCTGCAGTACAAGGTACTGTAATGTTGTAATGACAGGTTTGCAATCAACTGATGGAAATATTGCAAGATAAATAATAGCTTGCATGCTAACATTGTTCTCAGACAAAAGGTTGAGTATTGGAAGTGTTTAAAATCTTAATTGGTTTTTTAAATTTTGAAAAAGAATCTATTTTAGAGATTCAAAATATTCCTTAAGTATGTGATTCCTCTGTAGTACGTGTGGTAATACGAGAAATGGGATTTGTGAAAACACGTGATGAAGATGAAACGGCTAATCTTATATGGAGTGATTCTGCTGTGCAACAAGAAAAGATTGCTGAACTTCGGAACTACCAGGTAGAGTGGTAGTTAGGATTTCTGACATGTTTCAGTAAACTGCTTCACTCTGAAACATTCAGTAATGTGCCACTTCTGGCCAGTTATATTTCCATGGAGAGACCCCCCAGCCCCCCCAAAACAGCACCAACCAGACTGCAATAAGGCTGTACCACTACATATTTTAAAATCTTATTCTCTTTTCTAGAGTTATTTGTTCATACCACTTAGAATCCGGTGTTTAAATATTCGGGACAGTTCTTTCATGCTTTTGTTTGCTAGTTGGGTGTTGTGAGTGATTGGAGTTTTGAAAGAAGATGCAAAACATCATTTTTAAGTCGCTTTTAAGCAGTAAGTTAACAAGCAGAGCGCTCTCCACAGTTTCTGTGAATAAACAATTCCTTTTTTACCATTACTTTGTGATAGCATTCTTTGTTCCTAGATAGCTTTGTGAGTAAGAGTATTATAGTCTCCTTTCATGTCTGAAATGAAATCAATGGGCATACTCATGTTGGTGGAGGAGAATACAACTTACAGCATCTTCAGTATTGCTAAGAATACATAGTATAATGTAAGATATTATCTTAAATAATTTATGTGTAACACTAATTAAATTTGCCTGAGCACACAGTTGAACAAGTTAAATGATTGTATTAGGTATGCCAGGAAAACTAAAAAGTACCAAAAAAGTTTTGTTTTTTTTCCTTTTTTTTTCTTTCTTCTCCTTCCTCAGAGAATCAACCATTTTCCAGGAATGGGAGAGATCTGCAGAAAGGATTTTCTGGCAAGAAACATGACTAAGTAATCTTTCTTTTAATATTAAGAAGTTTTTCAGCCATAGTATTTAATGCAGTACAATAGTGAACTATTGCTTGTAAGGTTTGTTTATTTTTACAAAGAGGCTATAAGATGACCAAGAATAATTTCCAAAGTTCCTTAATAGCTTTGGCTTTGGTCCTGGATCTGTAGCATTGGAGTGGGCTACTGTATCTCTCCAGTTGACTTCAGTGGAAAATGATGTGGGTTCAGTTCTCTGTCTACGCATTGCAGAATGTAGGAGAGCCTTAAATTATTGTATAATACACTTAATACATAATACACCCAGGCATATATCCTGTAATGGTAGAAGAGAAAAAATAACTAGTATGTGGATGGATATTATTTGTTTAAAATAATTAATGACTATATTTTTGTGTATATCAAATTTAAAAAAACCCTGTTTATATAAGAAATAAGTCAGAGGGGCTCATTTGTCTAATTATAAATTCTCCTCACTCTAGTGGAATAACTGGGTTCTGAGGAATTATCCTAGCTGAGAATCTGTGAGTAAGACCTGTAAGAAAACAATACTAAATAATGATTCAACAGTCTGGTAATAAGGAAATGTTTAGGGATAAATGTGTGTTGAATATTTTGATTCTTCTAATCTAAATTAGTTTAAAGAACAGTTATTGATAGAGTTACTCTTTTGGTCCCCAAATTTACCTACACTGCATTTCCTGTTACCAGAACAGAATTTGTTTTCATATATTAATGTAATTAATATTGATATCTCTTCTCTCTCTCTCTCTCTCTCTCTCTTTCTCTATTTCCTTTTCTGTTTTGAAACGACAACACACAGCATGTAGAATGTATGCAACTATTATGATGCAAATATTACGTGCATTGGTATGGTGTCTACATGTTCTACACGTGGGCCAGAACTCCTTTGTGTCAATACGTGCTAGACAACCACTTTTCACTGCCCCTTCCAGACTTAACTCTATTTAAACAAAGATAGCACATGGAGGCAAACAGCTATTTGGAGAGGTCTTGGAAACAGTGGAACAACATTGGTTGGCTTGGTAGGCGGTGGTATCCCTGTGTATTGCTCCAGTTCTGTCATTTAAAAAAATGTGCAAAATGGACAAAAGGCTCTTTTTATCATGCACATATTGTTTTCAAATACAGTCTTATTATACCTCTCTCAACCTACTGAATTCTGAGATTGAAACACAGTTTAAAGATACTCAGTGTGGAGATTGTACATATTATAGATAAGATGGGAATTTCTCTGATACGGTAACTCTGGGTCAAACATATCTATGCTGTGACCTCACTTAATATCAGTAGGCTTTTAGTCATTCTGTTTTTCGCAGTACTAGCCTCACAATTCAGTACTTAGTATTCATGATTTATAAAAATCAGAATGAAATGCCTTGAGACTGCTTGTGAAACAGACATATGTATGTGAAATCACAAGTCAGTAGGTATACATGGTTGGGCAGGCTCTTGTCTGTAGAGTGGAGGATTTTGTTCCATACAGCTGCTGTTCTTTCTTAAAATTTATTTGAACAGGAATGTGCAGAAACACTAATTCTGTTCTCTTGCTTTTCTGATGCATGTAGTCTTTTCTATTCCTGTTACTGGCTTGTACAGAATAGCTGTGGCTTTTGTACCATTGAGAGTTCATGGAACAACTGCTGAGAACTAGTGGAGAGTAGACTGTTCTTTTACTTCTACCTTTGTTGTTATACTGTTCTCACTCTTCCATTTTATGCAAGCTCTTGGGAATGGAGCGAAAGAACAAATATCCTGGATTTGAGAGGCGAATGCTATTCAGGAGGAATTGCACTTCAGGAATTCCTCTTACAGCCACTATCCAGGCACTCTGGATCACAGGACAATGTGGTTTTCACATGCAGAAGGGTGGAAGGGAGTGGTGTAACATGTAACGTGTGTAATATGAAAGAAGACAACCCAGCACAGAAAGTGTAGGGACACAGAGTAATGGAACAGATAGAAGCAGGAATGTAATTGAGAACAAAAGGAGCCATGAGCATTGTTTTCAAAGGGAATAATCAGAACACAGAAAAGCCAAAAAAAATAAGAGGTGCCATTGTAGGGCCAGCTAGTTCTTATGTCTGTAAATGGTCTCTTAGATGAGATCTCCTCATGTGAAGGATAAGTATTGTTACAGAATGAATACAGTAAGTGGGGGAGAAGGTTTACAGGGTGAATGGGAAGGGGGACAGACCCATGTATGAGATGGTCTTTTTTTGCAGCACCTTTGTTGTTTACATTTAAAAGGTTTGTGAACTGATCATGGACTGTTCTCATCCATACCTATCTATCCATGAAAAGTCAGAGGATCTTGAAACCTAGGCAGTAGAATCTGCATTATTAGACTGACAAGTCGTGTCTTTAGTAACCTACGTTTTGTTCAGCACCTTTGATTTTTTTGCACAGAAATCACTCTGAGAAACAAAAGCACAGTCTGACCTCATCCGTGAGCTAAAATAGCACTCAGAAGAACAATAATTTGCTGTTTAATTCTCAGGCTTCCTGGTAAGGACTGCAAAGGCTAAAGGATAGAGCAGAACAGTGAAAAAGTGGTTACTCACACTAGTGGATAGCAGATGTGCTGGAAAATAGGGCTATTGTAATGGAATAGATCTTGATTCCGCAAGCTACTTGATGATGTTCCTAAGCCATTTCTGAATTGGGCCAAGCAGGGAAAAAACAGAGCTGAATTCTTTTGTGGAAAGTTTTAGTGAGCACCAGGACTTGTAAACAGTGATTAAGTACTCTGCTTCATATTATTGTTTGTATTCTACCCAGTTATGCATAAGATAGAAAAAGGCATATAGAGCTGGTGTACTTGCAGTCACAAAATAATATTAATTTATCTAGAATACCATGAAGCAATATTCATTGAGTAGGGAGTACCTGTATTGAAACCTGTGAGTAAGTTAAATGGCAAGTCTCTTATCGTGTAACACTTCAGGATGCATGTGGTCAATAATTTGGAGAGGGATGGAAACTAACACAGAAATTGCTTTTTGCCTAAAAATAGAATAATTTCTGCCTAGATAAGTTATTCAGTTAGCAACGTAATAACATTTGTAAATATATAGCAGACAGTAGTTTAAAAATATGCATGAATCATGAATTATAATATCTATTCATGTTTTAAAAAACTTTTTCTGAATATTTGGTGGCTTTCATCAAAGCAGATTTGTAAAAATAATACTTACAATGAAGCTGCAGAAGTACTGAACCTCATGCAGTCCTTCAAGACTACTATAGCTATTGTGATTTCTGCAGAGTGTTTGTTGGGTAGTTGGCTAAACAATTTGGTGACAGTGTATCTATTATACCAGTAAGGCTTGGCTACAGTCCTAGCCTTACAAATGTGGTTGGTGGCTCTGTTTTTTCCATTAGTATTTGAGCCACTTAAAGGAAAATTGTCTTATGCTGCATCAGGAGTATTATGTAGGCTCATAGTAGAAATGAAAAATTGAAATGATGTTGTAAGTCTCTTCCACATTTAAGTTGTCCTGACACTATTAGTTTTTATTACAAAAGGAGAAGTATGCCTAAATCTGTAATTAATTAAAAAGTATTAAAATTCATCCTAGTGCCATTTCTAAAAAAAAAAAAAAAGAAGTTGGGGAACTTCCTATGTCAGTTAATTTCTTTTTAAACACCCAGTCAGTTTCTGTTGGCCTGTGGATATTTGTATTTTAGATGTGTCAACCCTATGTTACAGAGTAGTTTTGAGTTACACAAACTAAATTCATATGAGGTTATGTATGAAGTTTCAGGTATTCTGAGTACCTGAAACAAGCTAGCTGCACCAGTATTTAACTCAGCTTGGACTAAATTTATTCTGCTGGGAGCTATGGTATACCAATCTGCATAGTACCACCAAGTCCACATTGCTCCTATAACTTGGCTGTTAACCAGTATTAAAGCTACTTGGTTTAAAGCTAACCCATGTGTATCTTGCCTCTACTGCCAGTCTGGCGTGTGTATGTGCTTCCTATCTGCCAGATGCAGAGCTTTGGGTGATAGAAATGAATTCTCTACCTTTTTTCCTCTTCTATTTGTCTTTTCTGCACAGACAACAGAACTATAAAATATGCATACTGCCTCAGCTGCCATGGCTGTTAAAGCAGGGAGATCAGGACCTTGCTGCCTCTTTTGAACCAGATTCAGTTTCAGAGATTGTTGCCTATGATGCCTTAACCTTATTTTTGGTTTAGTTCTTTTGTTTTTCCCCCCTTGTCTTGCTTTGCATTTCTTTGCTTTCTTTTGACTAAATAAGGTTCTCGGGTAATCTTAATCGCAGTATGCTGGTACCAAACACAAATCCAAGCTTGGGTGTTTTGCCCTATATTGGAGGTGCATGAGCAGTTGCTTGGGCTGTGTCAAAGTATATTTACTACAATTCCTTACTTTTGAACTTCCTTCAAAAGACTAAAAAGAAACAAAAGACTCTTCTTAAATTGCTTCCATTTTAATTTCAAATCCAGTCCTTGTTATTAATATTTTTTGCACCCATGAAGAAACTCCAAATATACCAGGTCCTCTTTCTTTGTGTGTGTTGATCCTCATACATCCTCAAACACATACTAATGTGAAAATTAAAATACTTGCCAAATATTCCAACCCCTCCTAAGGAGAAAAAAAAAAAAGAAAAAAAAAAGAGGAATACAGGAGTCTATTAGGTAGGTGTCGTGGTTTAACCCCAGCCAGCAACTAAGCACCACGCAGCTGCTCACTCACTCCCCTCCATGCAGTGGGATGGGGGAGAGAATCAGAAGGAAAAAAGTAAAACTCGTGGGTTTAGGAACAGTTTAATAGAACAGAAAGGAAGAAACTAATAAAGATAATAACAATAATAAAATGACAATAATAATAAAAGGATTGGAATACACAAAACAAGTGATGCACAATGCAATTGCTTACCACTCGCTGACTGATGCCCAGTTAGTTCCTGAGCAGTGATTCACTCCCAGTTTATATACTGGGCATGATGTCACATGGTATGGAATACCCATTTGGCCAGTTTGGATCAGCTGCCCTGGCTGTGTCCCCTCCCAGCTTCTTGTGCCCCTCCAGCCTTCTTGCTGGCTGGGCTGAGAAGCTGAAAAATCCTTCACTTAGTCTACACATGACTTAGCAACATTTGAAAACATCAGTGTGTTATCAAGATTCTTCTCATACTGAATCCAAAACATAACACTATACCAGGTACTAGAAAGAAAATTAACTATCACAGCTGAAACAAGGACAGTAGGGAAAGATCTATAATCACATGGTGAATTGTAAGTTTACTATTTCTAAGAATATGAACAGCATTAAATAGTCTGAGTAACTGAACAAAAACTGTAACAGGAGTGAGAAGGATACCAGGAAATGAGATGGATGCCAGTAATGTAATAAGCAAATATGATTCAATACTAAGCAAAAATGCACAAGATAGTCTGCTTTTGTTGTTCTCAAAGTATGCATATAAATATGTTATAGAGCTCTAACTATTTTTAAACAACTGGAGAAGTATGCTTTCATATTACAGCATTTTGCTAAAAAAGTTTCCTTCTCAAATTATTGTAAATGCTTTTTAATCCTGAGTTTTGAAACATCAAAGTAGTTAAAAGATTTTAACTTTTTTTTTTTTGGTTTTTTTTTTACACTTTTTTGCAGAATGATCAAGAGTCAGCCTCAGGAGTATAGTTTTATTCCTCGAACATGGATCTTCCCTGCAGAATACACACAGTTTCAGAACTACGTAAAAGAACTGAAGAAGAAGCGTAGACAGAAAACTTTCATAGTCAAACCAGCTAACGGTGCAATGGGACATGGGTAAGTTGTGTATTAACTTCAGTCTTCTTACTCATTAAAGGTGAAATCCAATGCTATTTACAACATTAACAGAAGCTGTGTATTAGTAAGAAGATTGTATTTCAAATTGTATGTTGTATGAAAGTTCATGTAATGGATGAAGGCTTAACAAGCAGAAACAGCTAAAATACAAAGCTAAATTGAAGTGGTATTTTAATGTTGTTCTGCATGTGACATAATTGGAGAATGCATTTTCTGATGAAGCTCAATTCTTAAGATCAGGATTATTTTTATTGTGAATTTATCTAAAAAATATTTATTAATCTGTTGTGCTTAGAATTACAGGGTGAGGTTGTATTGGCTTAGACAAATGTACTCTTCGCTGGGTGAAAAACTGGCTGGCTGGATGATCCCAGAGGGTTGTGGTGAATGGAGTTAAATCCAGTTGGCGGCGGGTCACAAGTGGTGTTCCCCAGGGCTCAGTATTGGGGCTGGTTCTGTGTAATATCTTTATCAATGATCTGGATGAGGGGATCAAGTGCACCCTCAGTAAGTTTGCAGATGACACCAAGTTGGGAGGGAGGGTTGATCTGCTCAAGGGTAGGGAGGCTCTACAGAGGGATCTGGACAGGCTGGATTGATGGGCTGAGGCCAATTGTATGAGGTTCAACAAGGCCAAGTGCCGGGTCCTGCACTTGGGTCACAACAACCCCGTGCAGTGCTGCAGGCTTGGGGAAGAGTGGCTGGAAAGCTGCCCGGCAGAAAAGGACCTGGGTGTGCTGGTCGACAGCCGGCTGAATATGAGCCAGCAGTGTGCCCAGGTGGCCAAGAAGGCCAAGGGCATCCTGGCCTGCATCAGAAATAGTGTGGCCAGCAGGAGCAGGGAGGTGGTTGTTCCCCTGTACTGGGCACTGGTGAGGCTGCACCTTGAGTACTGTGTTCAGTTTTGGGCCCCTCACTACAGGAAAGACATTGAGGTGCTGGAGTGTGGTCAGAGGAGGGCAACCAAGCTGGTGAGGGGCCTGGAGCATAGGTCTTATGAGGAGCAGCTGAGGGAACTGGGGTTGTTTAGTCTGGAGAAAAGGAGGCTGAGGGGAGACCTTATCGTGCTCTACAACTACCTGAAAGGGAGTTGTAGTGAGGTGGGTGCTGGTCTCTTCTGTAGGTGACTGGAGATAGGATGAGAGGAAATGGCCTCAAGTTGCGGCACGGGAGGTTTAGGTTGGATATTACGAAAAATTTCTTTACTGAAAGGGTTGTCAGACATTGGAACAGGCTGCCCGGGGAAATGGTTTAGTCACCATCCCTGGAGGTATTCAAAAAGCACATAGACAAGGCACTTCAGGACATGGTTTAGTGGGCATGTTTGATGGTTGGACTTGATGATCTTGAAGGTCTTTTCCAACCTAGATGATTCTGTGATTCTATGATTGGGCATAAATGACAGGGTTTCAGTGGCTGGGGGCTGCAGGAGTGCCATGTGGGAGAAGGTCGGGACCTTCCACAGTTCTGAGACAAGCCCAACCACCCCATTGCATGGCAAAACTGCAGCCAGTTAGAGAAGTACAAACATATTTAAGAGTGGCAGCCATGAGGTGTAGGAGAAACAGAGGAGATGCTGTTGGGGATGTGGCTGGAGGTGTACTCTTAGAAGGAGGTGACACCCATGCTGGAGGAGGAACACCCCTGAAAAGACTGCAACCTCCAGTTTTGCATGTGACAGGGCTTCACAGTAAAAAACAGTGAGATAAATATTGCAATTCCATTCTTAACTCTGTTCTTGGTTTTAGATATTTCAATTTTAGCTGTTATTGCTTTTAATGTCGGTTTGGATTATACAGAAGAGTAAAGCTCTTATTTATTGAAAAAATATCAGAATTACTGTAAATGTAAAGCCCCCAAATTTTTCCATTTCCTTATTTTCCAGTCCTCTTGATAAGGGCAAGATAAGCTGAAGGGAAAGGTAGTGGTATAATTCAGAGAAATGCCTGGAAGGTACTTAAATACATTAGGAGTATTCGGCACCAGAACACTGAAAGGTATCATTAATAGAGTATAAGATTAAGGCAACAAAGCTATGGGAATTTGGGGTTAATAATTATACACTGAAAAATATTAGCCATTACAATTATTTGAAATTCTATGTAGTTAGGGACTGCCAGTTTATAGTCCGTATATAAACCATTTTTTCATTCTGATGTGGGGAAACTGGAATACAGAAATACTGAGCTTAATCTTTGCCATCCTTAGTGGTACTGATCAGTGTCCTGCTTTGCTACCATCATCACTAAGTCAGGTTAGCACTGAAAGTTCTTTGCAACCTGTACCTTGGGCAGAAGTTGTGGCAAAGACTAGAAGCCTATTTTTAGAGCCGCATGGGGAATAATCACAGAAGCTGGAGATGAGTTGCTCTGTCAAACAATTTCTAAGTGTAGAAAGAACCCATTATTACAAACTGTTGAATCAAAAGAAGCAGAATGTTATTTTTAAATGGCTCATTGCCTTTTTTCATCCAGTGAAGCGCCATAAAGGACAGGAAACCAAAAGTCATGTAAGCAAATGGAACTTTTTCTCTACCCTGCAAATCAGATATGGAAGTCTCTTTCTCCAGGTAGACTTTAGCCTGACTACCTGGCTGGGTGACCATGAAAATCTATTTCGAAGAGTAATGTCAAAATTCCATGGTTTTTTAAAATAACTTTTGTTTTTACCAGGATCTCTTTAATAAGAAATGGAGAAAAGTTACAAGCTCAGGATCACTTGATTGTTCAGGAATATCTTGACAAACCATTTCTTATGGAAGGCTACAAGTTTGATTTACGTGTGTATATTCTTGTAACGTCCTGTGATCCATTAAAAGTATTTTTATATCATGATGGACTAGTGAGAATGGGCACAGAGAAGTATCATCCCCCCAGTGACTCAAACTTGGTAAGCTGGAGTTCCTTCCAATTTTGCATGTAGACTTCTACCTTTCTAGTGTTTGGAGGAGGTAAAATAAAATAAGTTGTGACATGAGATTTCATTTGGTATTCATCTGGCTGAACTCTTGCATTGTCATTGAAGAGAAAAAATTAAAATGCAAAAATATTTAACTCATGCTTTTCTATCAAAATCACAAGTATAGCCATATTACTGCTTATGTATAAAAATTTTATATGACTTTGCCTGTATGTATGCTAAAGAGTTTAAATATTTTGTAATAGAAAGAAAAATATGTCAATTATTGACATTCAACCCAGAAAAAATGAAGCAAAGAAAATCACTTCAAGAATAGTTACATTGCTTTTATATTTATCTGAGACTCAGTTTGGGGGTGGGCAAGGGGTAAGGTTTACCTCCTGCTAGATCATTATTTAACAACCCTGAAGTTCAGAGCTTCTGCTGAGGGTCCTGTAATGTTTTAGCCATTTTGTTGGGAACCTATGCAGAAAACAAGAGAAACAGCGATACAAAAGACCACTGCATGAGAGTGGTTACTGCAGTCCTTGAACGTGAGGGAATCTGCTGCTGGTGCTGTTTGTCAGTGACCACTTCAGCAGGGAAAGGAGTATGTACTTGACAACTTTAGGATGATACAGCAGGGCTGCCTATAGCAGAGAACCAAGAAATGGTAAGGGACATGTTAAAGTTTTTGGACACATTAATCCTCCTGTTCACTGTATAGCATCTTCCTCTTTTGAGAGATGTAACCCCTGTCTTCTGGCACAGACCAAAATGCAGATGTCTGTTAAGGAAGAAGTGGATTTGAAGTATAGGGAGGCATCAGTAGAGTTGCGTTTCTTATACCTCACTCTACTCTGTTGCTACTCTATCTTTCCTTTTCCCCACTGTATACTTTTGGAGCTGTTTCAGTGTAATTCTGCAATAGACAACACATGGAGACCCTTTTTCTCCACTTGTCACTTAAAATTGTGACTCTTTTAGTGCACCTTTGAAGAATGCAGGTATAATTTCGAGCCCAGTACAAATGCTGTATTTTGAAGAGTTCCAAAACTATATTTGGAATAGTTTGCTTTTAATTTTTTTTTATATTGTTACTAATCTCACCATTAGCAGCACTGAAACATGCTCTGAGCATTTGAACAGAACAGGCAGTTGTTTCTGTGTTCTCACAACTGTTCATGTTGTAGTTTGTCTGTTGTATGAAATAACCTGGCTTATCACTAATTACATTGTTCTTTGGATGACATTGTTCCACAGTGACATTGTTCCAGATAACTTCAGACTAAAGATTAGTTCAGATGTTTAACAAAACACTTTTCATTTTTTTGTAGTCTGAAAAATAATTGCTTTTGTCTGAAATAATGTCATGGAAAGATGACAGTTATAGTGACTCAAAACCAATAGGTTTCACAATGATTCTCAACGCAGTAATTGGAAGCCATAGGAGAAATTCATTAGTTGTAGTGCTAATACAATATATTGTTAATTAGCCCGCAATTAAATTGATTGGTTTTGTTAATTTCATTAAGTTTTTTTTTTATACATAAGTAAGTGCAGTGATATAAATGACAGCAGAAGGCTTGTGTTATCTATTGGCTGTCTTATCAAAAAGGAATTGGAGCAGAAGGCTTATGGTCAGCTTAGATTATCAACTACACTCAAGTAAGGAATCAAACATGACAGAGAACTGTCACTGTGATGAGGACAGTCATCATAGTAGCGTAAGTGGAAAGCTGAATTAATATCTATACTGGGAGATAATGTAAACATATAAATCATGACTTATAAATTGTCCTTGGAAAGGTAATTTTTTTTTTTTTTAAATGCAACTGATAACATGAATCCATTGCTGGTGAAGTTTTGCTCCATAAAGGAGCTATAGCATTCATTTATGTAATGTGTATTTTGAAATTTACCTCCATCTGATGTTTGGCTACCAGCCAGTCAAAAATGAGCAGTTTTGGCAGATATCAACATGGCAGATGAGTTTATATGTAAAAGATATTTTAAAGTATCACTATCATGAGAACATTTCTCAGAAATAAACCTCAGTGAAAACTGAAATGTGGGATTGTCTATGAAACAGATGCCAGAGTGTTTTTTAGCACTTTTAAAGTAGCACTTCAAAATACCATCTTTATTGTTTGCTACTTGTGCAATGTAATCATTCTGTAAGTTATGATAATTGTTCTTCACTTTTGTAGGTAGTTGATTACATACAGACCTGTAAAAATGGCAGATATATTGTATTGCCTAACCAGATGCTGAGCAGTGGATCAGTTGACTGCAACTGGCTTAAATACAAGCACAGGTTTTGTTATAAGAAGGCTAGAACGTTCAATAGATGAAGTCTCCAATAATCAGAAACACTAAATCTGCACATAGTGTATTTGCAAATATGAACTGTTTGACTATGTTATTACTGATTTAACATATTTTTTTTCTTTTAATTATTTTGAATTGACCATTCTAGTGTTGTATTTAAGGTTTTTTTTAATGTCTTTTCTCCCTTTTTTTAGAGTCAATTGTATATGCATCTGACTAACTACTCTGTCAATAAACATAATGAACACTTTGAACGGGATGAAACAGAAGACAAAGGAAGCAAACGCTCCATAAAATGGTTTACTGAGTTTCTAGAAACAAATAATCTTGATGTGTCCAAATTCTGGAGTGATATTTCAGTAAGATAAAACTAATATGCTTTTCTTTATTTTGTGTATTAGAAAATTAATTGCTTCTGCCATATGCTTCACTGGAATCCAGAATGATTTTTGAAACTTTATTAATCCAAATTCTCAGCAATGCATGCCACAAAGGACATACTGTAAATGATGATTATGTTTTTTAAAAGACTAAATTCAGAGTCTGATTATAAATTTAATGTTAAACTTTTTCTGAGGGACAAAAGCCCTTTCAAACAGTTATTCACATAAGTAATACAATACAAAGAAACCATCTCATTTAAATTCTTGGAGACTTTTCTAGAGTATGAAGTGAATTTTATGTGTGAATATTTACAAAATTATAGTCAGCGTTCCATATATATGTGGACTCAAACTGTGCCATTGAAGTCAGTGGTTATGTTACAGGTGTCTTTAGGTGAGGAACAGACCTAAGATTGTTAGATCTTAGGTACCATCTGTACGTATGATTCTGAGAATATTTATTGAAAATTATATTGCAAAATGAAATGGGTGAAGATTGGCTATACTATACTTTGTTCCCAATATGCCTTTAATATTTATGACATATCTAAAAGTACATGTGTACTATGGAAAGTTTAGCAATATACTCTAAAGCTATATAAAAAAAACTATATAAGTTACTCCGTAGGAATAGTTTATTTATTATAGACCACTTATTTGGTATTTTAGATCTTTTTTTTTTTTTTAGTAGATACTTTAATGAAATTTGAAAGATTAGAAACACATAAGTTCAATATATACTGGTGTCTTCTCTCCTGATGAACTTTTCTGAAAAAAATCCCTACAGGAGTTAGTTGTGAAGACTCTTATAGTTGCAGAGCCACATGTTCTTCATGCTTATCGCATGTGCAGGCCAGGGCAAGCACCAGGAAGTGACAGTGTCTGCTTTGAAGTCCTGGGATTTGATATTCTGCTGGACAGAAAACTAAAACCTTGGCTCCTAGAGGTAAACCTCTTTAAACAAATGTAAATTTTTAAGAGTAAAGTTAACTAAGCCTCAGCTGAATCTATTATCTATGTAAGAAAACTTCCAAAGAAAATCTGTGCATTGCAGGGGATACTGTTGTTGAGTACATATATGGATGCTGCAGAAAAAGCACCATCTGGAAATGCTGCCTTGCAGTGATATTTGGAGACTCAGGTAAAGGTAGTTGTTTTCCTGGAGGAATGTTGCATTTCAGATGTTTTTGGAAGTTTTAATGAGAAATGTGATGTTAATCCAGTTGTAATTCTAGCTAAAGGACCTTGTTTATAGCAGTTGGGTGCTACTTAGATTTCTTTAATGACTATGACTCTGTAATATAGCTCTGGCAACTTTTGTGAATGTATGGTCTTAATTTTCTTTTTTTGGGGATATGTGTTCTTTTCTTCTCCTGTGGCTTTTAAAACCACCCACATAAACAGAGGAAACTTGCTCAGTATACATGAAATGCTGTCAAACAATTGGCATATCCTCCAATATGTTAGTGGTACAGTTAAGCTTAAGTGGTACTCGCACACATTTTCAACCAGGAATACTTGAGGTTTGTCTATTCTGTCTCTTTGATTATGCTATTAATAACATATAGATGAAGTTCACTTGTCTTTTTTCAGATTGTCTTATATCATTATATTAACTGGTTGGGAGGCTGTTCAGCTGGAGGAAAAAAGCAAAATGTATTAAAAAATCTGTCTATTGACAATAAATCATGAATATGATTTGGCTACTGATGAGCAAAATGTACACAATTTACTGAATTATAACCTTGTTCTCAGGCCGTTAATGCTGTCAACAGTTGTTTTGTCATACTTATTTCTCTCAGGAGTTCAGTATAATTTTAAACAGAAAAATAAAATTCCTTCACTGTTGCTATACACACATAAGCGTATTTGGTGGCTTTGATGTCATGTGCTCCTTTTGGCTAGCACATGAACTTAGTCTGCACTACATTGACATCTTCTGTTTTTGCCAAGGAAAGCCTACTCTCTCTTTCATTTAGCTCTACACTTCCAGATTATCATCTATAGGTTGCCTGTAGCTTGCATGTAAGTGTATGTAGTTGTTTAAGTACAGACTGAAGTTGGTCTGTGTATGCATTTCATCCAGCCTTGTAGCAAATGGTAACAGACCTCTTCTATGAGAGATGGTGAGTCAACTTGTGTAGTGAATCGATTTTAAAGGACACCCCCCTATCTCCTTGGATGTTTACATGCAGTATGGAGATTTTATGGGATTTGATTCGCCATTTGTGATAATAGGTATCAGAGGAGAATCATACTATCCTAAACTCCTTGTTTGTGAGGGAAGGATGTCATAAAGTAGTAAATGCTGCTCTGGTATTTTGGGTTGCTGGAGAAAACTTCAGGAGTTGGAGTTGTGTACCTGGTAATTATTTTTTTTAAATATAGAAGTCTAATTATTTCCTTTTCTGCTTTTGGTGATAGAGGTATCTTTCAACTGATTTTGCCAGACTTTGAACTAAACTAACAGAAATTTCAAACTTTGAAACTTAATAATTGAGTTTCTATACTCATCCACTAATTTTTACTGTGCTTGTTCATGTTTTTTGCAACACTCTCAGAACAAACACACAGTATGTATATGTATGCACACTGTACATATACTGTATGTATTGTAGTAAAGGTCAAATACACACTGTGTGTATATATATATATATACACACATGATACATAATATATATGTGTATTGTATGTATATGTATATATTTTTTTTTTTTTTTTTTTTTCCCTTAAAACAGTTTTGGCTTCTTCCCCAGCTTTCTACTCTTACCTCTTTCCACCATATCCCTCTTGCCAAAACCCTATTAGGAGAGTGAATCACTCTTTCTCACAGTGGTAACAAGTATCAATCACAAGGCCCTGGATGTTCCCAGTGTTATGGGAAAATTGTCAAAATAGGATTAGGATGGTAAGTCTAGTTTCATGTTTCCCTACCTCATGTAGCTATTCTGTTATAAAGATAGCTTAATAAACTGTTATAAGAAATAAATTGTGCAACATTATATTGTCTCTGCTTTCCTGAGATGACTTTTGTTTATGTTGCCTTGATGTGATGTAGCTCTCCTGCCCCTTGATGCTACTGAACTTCCGGAACCTTCTACTGAAGTGAGGGCTGTGGGAAATGCATGATTGCCATCTTGTGGTACCAAATGCTTCTGGCAAGCATCTGTGCAGTCCCAGCAGCCTCAATCCTTTCCAAGTAGCAACAACTACCTAGATTTCCCTTCAGTTCCCAGAAAATCCAGTTTTACTCTCTTTGACCAAAATTTCCAAGCTAGGTTATTTTACGTAAATAGGAAAATTATACAGCTGAAGTTCTTGGATGGACTCCAGACTTGTTCAACCTCATTATATTCATTTGGGATCACAAAGTGGTGATACTGGAGAAAAAGGTCACATTTTAATAACTACCTCAAGTGCAGGATACCCAACTTCCCTTGTGATTTATGCAGGTGAAAGAAACTCAGCTTATGTACAGATCCACAAATTTATTATTTAGTGTAACTGAACTAGCAAAAACTATTCAAAACTTTGTTATCAGCCCAGTTAAAATGACTGGACATCTTAGGACAAAGTATCCAATTATTGCTAATTCCTATTAATAAAGTAGTTAAAGCTCACATACACAAGCTTTTTGGTATCTGCTCCTTTCTCTTGTGTTACACTTACCCAGCCTGTGCCCCTGGAGATCCAAAGGCAGGAGAGGTCTACTCCAAAAAAAGATGGGTAGGTGGTCATAGCAAGTTGTCAGTGTCTTGTGTTCTTCACCAGGAAGAACACAGTGTTGATGGTGAAGATTTCTTCCTCTTTGCTCTTAGCTTTACTTAGGGTTATTTTTATTCCTTTGCTGCCACTGTCCATTTACTGGCTGTTCATTCACTGGCCAGAGATTTCGCATTGTCTCCAAGTTTTACCATAAGTCATTTGTTTTACATTTCCTGGATTCTTGCTCTCTGTTCTCTTTGTTATCCCTAGACTCAGTGTTATCTAATTCACAAGGTTGCATTCCTATAGTGAACGCTACTTGGCCACTGTGATAGGTGTATATCTCAAGAGTATCTGGATTTTCAAGGCCTTTGCTATCATAATTTGTTAGTACTTTTGGAACCCCTCATACAATCCTGTTCTTGTCAACAATCTTCAAGATGTGCATTCCTGATAAAATGACTAATGTTACATTAACACAACCTAGTTGTGTGTATGTCCCAGTTCCTGGGTCATTAAACTCTAAACACCATCTCTAAGCTGACAGATGCATACAAAATGCTTTGTTAGCCAGTTATTATGAATACCTATTGTGACAGTATCATTGGTATGTTACCAAGATTACTACACTACTGTCTTACAGATCAGTCAGCAACCATATTTCTTGTCTGGAAACAAGGGATAGCCATGTGAAAAATAAGGGACAGTACTTTCTTTCAAGGGATGTTTTAAGGGAAAAGCAATTTTCTTAACATAATGTTTTTGCCCAAGACTTCTCAAGATTTTTACCCATGATCACATTTGACAGAACGAGACACTGTTCCAGTCAGTATTTAGCCCATTACGTGAGTAGAATTATATGCAGATTCAAACAGCTGAATATATAGGATAATGGTATTTGCATTTCTTGTACTACTTAGACTTGAGCCATGTGGAAATACATTTCAAACGTATCTCATGGCATTTTCATAAAGCTGCTGCAAAAATGTAATCTTTTTTGTTTGAGATCAAGTTTTGAATCTCAATCAGCAATGTGACTTGTGGAAAATGACCAACCTTTAGCAAAATAAACCAGCTTTAGTCACACCTTGTCTCTCTCCAAGTGTTGAGCATGAGTCAACATGCGCTTAGAGTGATGTTGGCTAACCAGACCCCCAGGTTGATGGCAGTGATCTGTTTGGTACCTGTGAGGCCACATCTGGAATATTCTGTCCGGTTTTATCCCTCAGACTAAGGGAGAAACATTGACAAGCTGGAATGAGTTCAGCAGAGGTGCTAAGGTACTCAGAGGACTGGAGCACATGCTATATGAAGAAAAGCTAGGGGAACTGGGTTTGGTTTGCATGGAAAGGGAGGGCTTTATGAGCAATCACCAACTGTATGAAATCTAACAAGAGCAAGTGTTGGATTCTCCGCTTGGCACAGGGTAATTCTGGTTAAACATACAAATTGGGGGATGAGGAGCTGGAGAGCAGCCCCATGGAAAGAGATCAGGGGTTTGGGTTGATGGCAAGTTGAAATAAGTCAACCGTGTGCCCTGGCAGCGAAAAGGGCCAACCGTGTCCTGGGCTGCGCCAACCGTGTCCTGGGGTGCATCAAGCACAGCATAGCTAGCTGGTCAAGGGAGGTGATTGTCCTACTCTACACTGTACTGGTGCAGCCCCACCTTAGGTACTGTGCGCAGTTTCGGGTGCCTCAGTATAAGAAGGACATCAGACTACTCGAGTGTGTCCAGAGGAGGGCGACCAAGATGGTGGAAGGCCTTGAGCACAAAACTGACAAAGAGCAGCTGAGGTCACTTGGCTTGTTCGGCTTGGAGAAGAGAAGGCTGAGGGGTGAGCTCATCGCAGTCTATTACTTCCTCCGGGCAGGCTGGGGGGCAGCGGAGGGGGAGATGCTGATCTTCTCTCTCTGGTGACCAGCAATAGGACATGAGGAAGTGGAATGAAGCTGCATCAGGGGAAGTTCAGACTGGACATTAGGAAAAGGCTCTTTGCTGAGAGGGTGGTTGGTCACTGGAACAGGCTCCCTGGGGAAGTGGTCACAGCACCAAGCCTGTCAGAGTTCGAGGAGCATCTGGATGACACTCTTCTTTATATGGTTTAGTTTTAGGTAGTCCTGCAAGGAGAAAGGAGTTGGACTTGATATTCTGTGATTCTGTGATCTAACTGCAGACCTGAAGTGGGCTTTGAGAGAAGACAGACAGGTGCTCCTCAGAGATGCACAGTGAAATGGCTGGGAAAATGCAGGAAGAGTGCATAGGGGCATGATGTGGAAAGGTTGTTTGAATGAAGAAAAAGAGAATAAGAGAAACAAATACCTAGAAAAACTTTCTGCATGATCTATCTTTTGGGACTTCTGCTATTGTTTTTGAAATAGTGAAATATGTCCCTTGCTGATGCTCTGATAAATGCACATAGATGACTATGCAAAGCAAATGTGCTGCAAGTTACTTGTTAAGGGGAAAAAACTTAAACTTTTTTTCATACAAAGAACTTAAGGTGACATTCTTATCTGAAAAGTAAGTGTACTAGCATTGTGGGCACCCAAAGTTGTTATGCCTTCGTGGTTTCCACACAGGTATAACCCATGTAGGTTTTACAGTGAGGCTGGGCATTGTTCCTTTGTAATTTAGAACCATAAAAATCCCACAAAACAACAAACTGACAGCTGCATATTGTGTCAGCTTTCCACAGAGCATGTGAATTATATTGAAACAGTTGATGGAGAACATTCTGTGTTATTTTGTCAGGTACAGACAGTCCCCTGCGATACTCAGATTGCTCTTAACAGTCACAAAAGTTAAGAGCATTTAAAAGCATTCTGTTTGAAGGAAGTGTTCACCACTTTATGTGATCAAGCAACAGCTCTTGGACTGCCATTTCAAGAATATGTGTATTATATAAATACCTACTGAGCAGACCATATTTGCTCTGCTCTGAACAGAACAGAAACTCAGACTATTCCATTTTCTGGCATGTTTCAAATTACATAAAAATGTTGTAAATCAAATTTCAGCTTATTTAAAATACATAGAGAACCTGAGAATTCAAGTTGTTTCTTACTGAAACAGCAATCTCTCATGTCAGAGTGAGCAGCCTGCACTGTTACTCAGTTGAGAAGAAGGGCTCACTTCTCACTTCATTGTCTCCCTTAAGTTATATGAAGTCCAAATAAGATTGAAAAGTAATATTACAATAGTTATATTATTGTGTGAAGTAGAACTGTTAACTACTTATTTCTGGATGTAATGTTAATAACTTTAACAAAGGAATTCTGAGCTTTGTAAATATAAATTTTAAGCTTGGGAAGTTCCCATTCTTCTGCTCTCAAGAGTCTATAGAAACATAATGAAACCTGAAAATGCATTTCTGTAAAAGCATCATATTTTTCAAGTATTAATTGATTTAACTAACATTTCCTTAAAACCTCTTTTGCAGCTTATTGTAAGTTTGAAAAGGAACAATTTCTTTTCTTTTTATGTTTGCAACAGAGAACACCTGTTTTACTTGTATTCTTCAGTAAAAACTGTACCTGTTTCACAAAGCACTTCTACAACAGTCAGTGGGGCAGTGTTAACAAAGGAGCTGCACATAGGTATTAACAATAAGTTTGGTGAGAACAGAGTGCTATTAACACTGCCCTCCCATGGTCTTCAGCAAGGTCAGCATTTCAATTATGTGATGAGTTTATATATATATATATATATGTGTGTGTGTGTGTAAAAGAAAAGCTGTAAAAACTCAATTGCCCCTTAACCCATGTGACTAGCAGTATTTAGAACCTTTCCGCTTACCATTAGGAAGAGCAACTGATGAGACTACTCATGTAACTCTTTGGTTCAATATTTTCCTTCTTTTTAATTTTATTTATTTATAACAAAGAGTTCCTTTCAGTGATTCTTGTGCCCATGCAGCCTCTCCCTCTGTTGCCTTGGAGAGCCATTTTTGGGCCTCTTTCTCCTGCTGTCTGCTGCCTTTTTCCTCTCTGATACTTGTCCATGAGTTCTCTTTTCTCTCAAAGAGTAATAGTGAATCCACTAAGCACACATGACTTCAAGTGGCTCAATATTTGCCTTCAGTGTAACTCCTACTCTTCACACTTTTCCAGTGAGTAAAGAGTTACAAAGAGCGCAGTTTGATTTAACATATAATATGGTGTTACTGTGGGCAGTTGCCCAAAGAGCTGGTCTAGCAAGCTGCCTCTATCTGGTGGTCATGTCTATTGGATGAGATGTTCTTGGTTGCTGTTTGGATGAACCTCTAATTTATCATTCCAGGCAAACCATACTTCTACACTCAATCAGCCTGCAGAACTTCCTCACGCAGGGACCGCACAACGCTTGGTCTGGTTTGGGGAAGGGGGAAGTGACATGAAGGCAGGACTAGGAGAGGGGCAGCACCAGACCTTTGTGGCAGCCTGCAGTTGCACCGGACTAGGTGCAATGTGAAACTGCACCTGTATGAGGCAGTTCTGTGGTGCTTAAAGTGATCAGTGTACCAGCTGCGAGATCTCTGCCTTCCTCTTCTCTTTTGTTGAAGGCAGGCGCCCTGCCCTCTTCCCTGTAATGACACCGGTACTTGTAGGGTTCCTTCCTGAGATGATCAAGGACGAATAGAAAATAATTTTTGGTGAGCTTGATCTTTGTGTGGATCATTGGGATCAGCTTCCTAATTCTCTGTGAACTCCAGTGCCTAGACAATGAAGTAGGCAGAGTATGACAGCTTGGATTTGTATTAAACTGCCATGGAAAACCAGCCTTCTGCTTAAGCTAAGAAAAAGGTGGTTAGCACTCTCACAATTTGTGACGTTTAGAAATGAGTGATTAGAGTGAACTTCATGATTATCTCTAATCAAAGATCTGCTCCATGGTAGCCACTAACAGCATTCTGCGTAATAAGGCTTTTATGGCTTATCAGTTTTTTGCTTTTTGAATTCTATTGTTAGCAATCTCAGTCACTTTATTAAAGAATGAGATGCTTTCCAAAACATTCATGCTGTCCTGCACATTGAACAGAGATTAAATCCCTGTTATTGAAAGGATGTAATATTTTATTAAATTGATTTTAGGTTTATAAAGTCATTCATGTAAACTTTCTTTGAAAGGTCTTTTCAATAGGTATGTCTGACAGATAGTGGAAAATCTCTTTTCCTACTCCATACTAATAGGCTGCAGCAGTGGGAGGTGCGAATATGCTCTTTGACTATTTTGGTAAACAGGTGAAATGCCAGGCTGAAATTTATCCCATGTCTTGGTGAAGAAGACAATGGTGTATCTTACACATTTACAGAGTTTAATTTTTGTAAAATCAGAATCCTTTGCAAATGTAACTGTGGATGGGAGCCTTCACAAGAGGTACTTCAACTTATGCTTCTTAATTTAAGTGTTACAGATATGAGGTCCTCTACTGACGTGTATGTAATTGTGAAATACACTGAGCTATGCAACTGCTGTGCTTACAAGGAGTTTGGTTAATTATATGTGCTATATTCAGTGAAATTTTAATTATGAAAACAAAGTTGAAGATTACAGTTGGAGGAATTAAAAACTTATGTGGACAATTCAGTTCTATAGCTATTGAAAAGTCATAGAAAGTAAAGAAGCTGAAGTATCATCACCAGTAAAGCAGATATTTGGGAGATAAAACTGTGATATTGTAAAAATAATAAATGTGAGAAGCATTATGTCCAGGAGTCTATATAGAGAAATACTGTATTTGTTTATCAAGCAGATTTTCTTTTCTGTGCATTGTTGTATACAACAGATTAGAAAATTTGAAGTTTTGAAGATAGTTTATCCAAAGAAACCTAATGCACAGCACTGGCATAACTCCTAAATTAGTGTTATAAAATCTGTCATGAGTAGATTCAACCAGTTACCTGCTACTTTAAGAGTAATGTTGATCATGGAAGATACTTAGCTAGATCAAGCATATAGTTACTTTACTCCTTTGAGTGAGGTCCCAGGTAGTCTATAGTATGAAGACACTGTTAAGGAAAAAGGCATTAGTTACCTCTGAGAACAACTGAGTGGAGCATTAAAAAGGTATTGTGTGGTGAGACTGTAAAATGTTGCAGTAGCCAGATAGTTGAACTCTTTGCAGGGAACATATCTGTATGCTCTGGAAATCAGATTATTTGCTGTGTGTTTTTTTTCTGGCACTGAAGAGGGTTTTTCTGCTCTAAAAATGTTATTTGTGGATTAAGCCTTTTGTCTTGTGACTTAACTGTGATTTCTTGCAGATTTACCTCAAGAGTGTGGGTGGTTTCACACATCAGAGACTTATGCAGTGGGTTCAGGTTATGAAATTTTGTGTAGCAATCGATGAAGATATTCCCCTTTTTTTATACCTCCCATAAGTCTATCTACACTTATCACTAGGTAAACTTTTTAGCTGACATTTAAGGTCAGCTGTCAAGACTGCCTCTTGAAGTTTCAGTTGTGAGAAGGGAAATGCATGGAACAGATGAAGAGGGTTAAAGAGAAAAGTTTGTTAGTGAAGCATCCTTGCACATAGTCATACTAAATCAAGAGCAAGTTTAAGTATACACATAGACAGCTAGTATGGGGTAGCTAATGAACTTTAAATTCACACCTGCTTTCTACATATTAAATTTCTTATGTACCTTGTTGCTCGGATTTTATTTGTACTGGACCTGCATCTACTGCTACCTGAAACATATTGCACCAAGCCAAGTTTGCAATAGCTATCCAGAACGGAATCACTGTTTTTACTGCCCCTCTGGTTACTCTTCAGGATTGAGGTCACAGCAGGATTGGGATTTCAAACACTAGTCATGAATGGTATGTCAAAAAATTGAGTATGCAGGTGATACACCAGTGCTCCAGTTTCAACTATGAATGCTATAGCTTTTCAGCCTTTTAAATGACTGCATTAAAGTGACAGAAACCTTAGTGTGGCATGATTGTATAACGTCTGATGATAGCATTTTGCTTCACATTAGCATTTCAAATGCCTTCTTATATCTTTCCTAACCCCACTTCGATTTTCTGCTTAATAAACATAGTCAGTATAGATTTGTTCAGAAGTGCCAGATGTAGATTTTTGGCAAAACTCACCCTGTAGGAGAGAAACTGTTATTTAAATTATTTTACACTTTTCATAGTGTTAATTCTCACTGGCGCTCATAGAAGTAACACATTTATAACATTTTTATTAATGCAGAATTTATGCTCAAAATTATACTTCAAATCGTTATAAATCTAGGAAGTATCTAAACCAAATATAAATACAACAATGTGCACTTTTGTATGCTCTCAAGTTGGATGCTTCAATGCTGTGTTAGCATATGTCTGTGCATCTCTAGGAAGTCAGTATTGGACCAATGTAGCATTTTACATGTTCCAAGTAAGTCCTTGCATGTAACTGCAGTCTCACTGGATTTAAGGATTCAGTGTATGTAAAAAATTAGAAATTAATTTTTTGGAAGTTTTAATAAATACATTTCTGTCTGTTCATCTGGTTTTAATGCATGCAAAAACATCATATTGAAGTAGAATATTGTTAGTTGGTACATATTCATGTGGAGTTAAAAATTCAATACGTGGTACAGAATATAATTTTGTTCCATACCGAACATTTCTCCTGAATAAGGAGTTGGGGCTTGATTTTATGTCTCTGTTTTCAGTCCAGTGAGCTTTTTGCTTACTTAGGTATTTGCTGGACTGAAGCATATTGGATCTTCATGCATCTGTTTTTAAACATACATAAATCCTTCCTGGCTTAGACAATATGATATCTCAAAATCAGAAAGTTTCCAACCTAATTCAGTTATCAGCTGTATCTAGTCAATGCAGCTCTAGTTAAAGTGTTTTGTTTAAACTTTGTGTTGAAAATGAGATGCAGTATATCTATTGTCTTGTCAACCACGGGTATTCTCTAATGAAATGTTGGAGAACTGGGTTTTAATCCTTGTGTTCGTTTCTTTGAATGTTTCCATGTTTGCTTAGCTGAAAGTGGAACATTCACATTTTTAAAAAAAAAAAAGGATGCCAATAAATGTTTGTACTATCACAGTATAGAAAAAAAAATAATTAGCCTTTGTGATATGATAGGAGACAAACAGGGCAGTCTAAGGAGGTTGGTCAATTAAATATTTGGATGAAAGTCTTCCAAAAAAGAATATGTATACACTTTTTCACAATTTCTGCTGAATTTTTGCAATTTTCCTTTCAGCATCAGATCTCCTTGCTCACTTTGCCAGCCTGTCTGCAAAACCAGTAAACAAGTAGATTCTCAAAGCCAAAAGGTACCCTTTGGCTATAAGAGTAAGTGATGGGGCAGCTGGGACTTGGCAACAGAACAGTTGGTGGCTCACCAGCCAAAATAGTTCAGTCCCACAACTGTAGAGGCGCTAAGATGCTCTAATATATCTAAAGTGTTAAAACACAATTTTAATGAACTGCTTTTGCCCCCTGCTTTGAACATACTAACTGTATCCTACTTCTACTTGCATGGGGCACAAGGTATTAGTTTTTGCTTCTAGAGGTCTTTAGTATCTGTCCCTTCTGCAACCAGCACTGCTCATTCACAGTCAAGGTGAGATTCCTGCCTCTTATTAGCACCCATTTACTCATGTATACGTTTTTATGCCAGCCTGGAAGGTGTTCCTAGAAATGTTGACACAGCTACTTCATTATCACTCCTCAAAGCTTTCCGAAACCTGAAGTTCTTCTGCAGGAGCTCCAGAGCTTGGCAGTGGTTACATGGTGGTTGGTTGAGACTCCTGGCTGTTAAGTGTGATTTAGTCTCACTGATTCGCAGTTGCATTTCCCTTGTTCCTCTGTATTTACGGCAACATTTTTAATCTCTTATCTTGTACTTAGCTCATAAGCTTTTTGTTACTGAGACTGTTAATTATTTTATGTTTTCACACTGTGTACTGATTTAATAACTTAGATCTCTAGGTGTTGCTGTCAAGTGTATCTGAATAGTTATTTAAATATACTTGAGAAGACCTTGAATTAGAGCTTCTTTCTGTCCTTAGGGTTGTTAATTTTTAGAGAAGTAATCAAAGTTGCTTTCAGACTGGGAACTAGGAAAGGGTTTAACTCTTCCTGTGCTGGACTACCGTAGCATGGCCCATAGTTTGTTCTAACGTGTTTAACAGCACTTTGCATGGTAAAATTTTCTGGTTGCAGCAACCAAGAATAGATTAGGCTGGTTTCATAGTGCCAGTACTTGAATGGTTTTCATTTTAAGTGTCTGGATAACTTGGTGGCTGAAAGCTACATCTCCTGACTCCCAGTATCTGTGATGCTCTCAATGCTCTATTTTTTTAAGAATACAAATGGAAATGAGCTTCTCAATGTGTATTCTCTTAATCTCTGCTATATTTGAAAGAATAGTTTCTCCAAAGCCTGTTACAATAGATGTGTTCCCAGTGAACCTGAACATGCCTGAGTCTTCTGTATCTCATTTTTTTCAGATTAATCGTGCCCCAAGCTTTGGAACTGATCAAAAAATAGACTATGATGTAAAAAAAGGCGTTCTGCTAAATGCATTAAAGCTTCTCAACATACGGTAAATTTGTCCTCTTTTCTTCAGTCTGGCTCTCTATCTGTTGCTGTGATTTTTTTTTTTTTTTCGATTTTTTTTTTATTTGAACTGGACTAGGAGAAAATGAAGACTTTTTTTTCCACCTTCATATTTTCAAAATATAAATGTTTCTCTTGCTGTCAGTTTTGCTATTTGACATTAACCCAAATTTTATTTTCCTTCTTGCTCATGTGCTTGCAAAAAAGGAGTGGTAATAGTAATTTTTTGTACTTTTTTTTTAAAATGATTTTTCAAACAGGTCTCAAAGTGGGAATATGAGTGCAGTCATGGGCATGTGGCCACACAGGAAATCTGCTTGGTTGATAGTTTCGCATGTAGTCAAAAGCCATACCCCTCTACAAGAAAACTTCGTAGATTTTTTTCCAACATATCCCAATTACACTTCAGGAAAATAGATACAACTATGTTTGTACATTAAATTCTAGTACAGAGTCATTACAGTACACCTTAAAGTGTGAAAGTATTGTAGCCATAAGAGTTAATATTAAAAAAAAATTCTTAATGAGTGTTTAAATTCTAATTTTGTATCATAAACTGCACATGACTGACTGGAAAATAAAGATGATATACTTGAGATGAAATTGCATCTTACTTCAGCTGCATTGGATTGACATATCTTGATATCATCTGTGTTTCAGGACAAGTGATAAAAGGAGAAATTTAGCTCAACAGAAGGCTGAGGCTCAAAAAAGACTGTATGGTCAAGGTTCAATGAAAAAACTGTTGCCAGGTTCCTCAGACTGGGAGAAGCAGCGCCACACACTGGAAAGGAGAAAAGAAGAACTGGTAGGAAGGAAAAAAAAGTGCTATTTCTTGCCCGTGGCTTATTCTCTCTTTGTTTTAATTGTCTTATTTTCTTGATTTGTAGAAGGAAAGACTTGCACAAGTACGTAAACAGATTTCTAAAGAGGAGCATGAAAATAGACACATGGGGAACTACCGGTAACTATTTTTGACTGTATTAGTAGGAAGTATTCAATGCATTCTTCAGGAGAAATGGAAACAAGTATTTGTGGTAGATAGTAATTTTCTGCTAAAAATGTAGGCATTTATAAAAAATATATACATGTACACCAGGTAGTAAAGTATTTTTTTTAAATAGTTCTTTTTTTGATTCCAAATTTTTGCATGCGCTTAGAAATTTCTATGACATCAGTCACTCTAGTGTTTGTATAAGACATTTGCTTGAAAGACATGATTGTTCACATTCAGTGTATCAAAACTGTCATTATGTACCTGTTCTATAATCACATATGATGATTCTTATCTCTAGGGGGGGCCAATATAGGGATGTGAGTATTCCCCTATAAAAAAATCAAATCTGAATGTTATCCATGAGGCTTGCCAAAAGTTCAGAAACTTTACTGGTGCTTCTATCATTTTTGATAGAGTGGCATTTGAAATACTATATTAATATTTCTGCACTTTGATTTTGGATCTTAGTAGGTTTAAATGTAAGTATCTTCAGATTCCTTGGTAAAATACATTCAAAAGGGAGCTTTAACTTGTTGGTTATAATAGACGTTGGCCAGAAACAAGAATTTTGTTTTACAATGTTTTTATTATTATTTCTTAGTATATGCTTCAATGAGAAGTGAAAGAAAAGCCTATGAATATTTGGCAAAAGGGAGCAGAGTACAACTAGGAAGGGATGATGGATGTATTTGCCCACTCTTTACAACATTCATCCAGGATGTGGGAGATCTGAGTTCACATCTTTTATTCTGAATTAGTCAGAATGCCTTTACTGCTGTTTTTCATTTCTGCTTTTTTGAGCAGATGTTCTATAATTCTCAGTAAAGTTCTCATTTAAACAGATAGAGGTTTCTGTGAAATTTTCATTTTTGATGAATTAACATTTTGCTTACAAAGTCTTCCTTTCTAACATTCTCAGTTTTAATTACATCCTTTCTTGACATATGTGGAGCTGAACTAGTACATCAAAAAAAATGCACAATGAAGCAGTTATTTTCGTGCTACTTAGACTGTAAGAAAGAGAAACATCATGATGCTTTAATACATTTTGCTTTTTCAATAACTTTAAAGCCTAACTTTTCAATTGATCACATTTTAGGTTGCTTATTCAGTTCTTGACTGAAAATGAGCCAAATGTTCTCTTTATTTAGCTTTTTGGTTAACGTAAATCAATAAAAATACAAAAATTTTTCTTTTCCTCAAGAAAAAGTGAAGTGTCATTTCATGAGGAATGTGCACATGTAAAAGGGCAGAACAGCTTTGTGATTTCAAATTACCATGTGTTTGCTAAAAGGCTGAAGAATCAGCAGAGCCTGAGAAATAGAGGTATCTTGGCTAGAGGTGCAGAGAAATTTTATCTGAGCATTATGCAGTTGTTGTCTTGCGATGTTCTCCTGCAGAGCAGGACTAACTTCTGTCAGGCATTGCCATAGAATCATGGAAATTTTGGGTGCTAGTATTGCTGCATGGATTAATACAGCTTTCTGAATTAAAATCCAGAGAAACCTCAATCGACCTCATCAGGCTTTGATTTAATCTATTGATGTCAGTTCAGCAGTTGGCTTGGTCAAGTGTCTGTCTGCAAGCACAACTAGCCCACTGATTCCAGTAGGAGTCCTGAGGTGGTCAAAGTAGGAGCCATACTTTCAAGCTCTTGTGAATTCATGAGGAACTGAAAAGGATGTATATGACTTTGAAATGGCCTTTAGCTGCAGTGTATTTCTACATATATTAAAGTTAATATCCTTTCTTTAAAGTATTGTTCTATGGCACTTTTTCAGCAGTACAATCAATGCCATTAAAAAGTCTTGACTGCAGCTAGATTAGAGCTCCTATAGGTGTTTTATGCAAACTGGAACCATCTTCAGTTTGCTCTAGAACTGCCCTGAGTCTAATGGGATCATAACAGTTGCTTTTTCATTGCAACAAAATCATCATGAAAGATACCTTTTCAAGGAGAAAAAGACTGAAAAGGAAGAAGGAGAAAGAACCTTGCAAGAGGTTCACAAAAGATCAACAAAACCATGAAAGTCACATAATGTCGGGCAATGGTACCCATGCTTTGCATAATGCAGGCAAAATTAATTTATGGATTACTCCTTACAATACATTAGAAATTAGACTTCTACCTTCATAATTTCTGGCCGTGTTTCAGGCATTCACAACAAATGGTTTGGAGTGGTTTTCTTCAAAGCCCGTTGTTGCTTGATGAGCATGAATAAATCACCAAGTCCTGCTTCTCATATTGTCATAATCTCCTTACCTGTAATTTTAGAGAATAATGGCATAGCTGCTTTAATGGAAAATCAGAGCCACCATGTACATCTGTGTACCAGAATTATTTTTTTTCTTAAAGTATGTGTTTGGTGTTCTGTTCATTATTTTGGAGGATTTAGCATTCAAGTGCAGTACATGTTCAATCTTTAATTTATATCATGCTCATTAACTGAAAACAATTGTTCGTATTTTCACTGTTTTGTGTCCTTTATTGCTAATACAAATTATTTTGTGGCTCTGAATTTTACATGCAATATTTTGTTAATATGTCATGAATCATTCACACCTGCATGCATCATTCACACCCACTGAAATTTCAGAGCACTGCAAAACTGAGTTTTGGTATATCTCTGGAATGACCTGCATGGTATTTCTTTTGACTGGCTAATTGCTGGTTTAAACATGAATGTGTTCACTGAGTTAAAATTAGATTTAGAGAGCAATGTTCAGAGTATATGTTTTATGATATGATATTATATAATTATTATAGATGGGATGTGTATGCATTATAGAAGAGACTATGAATTAGCTGTATTGCTTTTGTTCCTACTGTGATAAGTAGCTCAGCTTCTATCTTAATTTATTTTTTTTTCCCTATTTTAGGCGAATTTACCCTCCTGATGATAAGACATTACTTGAAAAGTATGAGAGTTTGTTAGCCACTGCTTTCCAGACGTTTCTTGCTGGGAGAGCAGCTTCACTTCAGCGGGAAATGAATAACCCTTTAAAAAGAATGAAGGTACTGAAGCACGAGAAATATTGGCTTTAAGAGTTATTTATCATGGAATTCATGACCTTGTAGATTAGTTTCACGATAATCATGTATGATGACTAATAAATAGCATTTGATAATATTTCCATCATTTTATTATTATTCTTTGTGCAGCTTGTGGCCAGATCCTTGAATCTGGATGAACTTCAGTGGACCCAGGGTGGAAACAGGCTAGATGGCTTTAAGCTACTTTACCATTTCCCTGATCCTCAGCCTTACCCCTGGCCAAACCAGAGGTTGGCAGAAACCGCTTTTGAGCTGGTAATTGCCTCCTTCTTCCTCGAGTAATGTCCCCGGCCTATTCATCCACTTGTATGGACTGGAATGAGAGATACCATAAAACCAGCTCCACTAGTTCAAGGCATCCAAAAACTCTGCCTGATTGCTTACTTATGTAGTCAGAGACAGTAGGAAAATGGCTATATTTAAAATAACCAACTAACGTGATTTAATTAGAAATTGGAGAAATAACTTCCCATCTTTGTAGTTGGCATCATGCAGCAGTTTTACAGGAATCTTTGTTCAACACTTTCTTCAGACTTTTATCTTTAATAAATGTTAAGACCTGATTCTAACTTTCAATTTCATGTTGGTTGTAAGCAGAGATGCATGTATCAGAAGAAGTACTTTTATATCCTCCTGTGGAGGGATTCACAGTCTTATTTCAGGAATTAGTAATCAAAGTAATTTCAAATTCCTACCACTTGGCACTTGAATTTTGGAAGGATAGGATATGTCCTGCTTTGAATTAATTGTAGTCAAATTCCCATTTCTAGGAGGAGGACATTTTGGATCTTCTGGAGCAATGTGAAATAGATGATGAAAAACTAATGGGAAAATGCACCAGGCAGCGAGGACCTAAGGTATTTGGCTTTTAGATACCAATTTTTTATTTCATGCTGTAGAGAGGCAGTCTGAGAATTTTCAGTGGGGAATTTAGTTAGCGGATCCTCATGGAAGATTTCTTCCTCAGACTGCCATTAGCCTTTTTTTTTTTTTTTTTGTTTTGTTTTTTTTTTTGTTTTGTTTTAAATTATCGAGAGACGCTGTCGTGGTTTAACCCCAGCCAGCAACTAAGCACCATGCAGCTGCTCACTCACTCCCCGCCCCCCGCAGTGTGATGGGGGAAAGAATCGGAAAGAATTGAGGTAGGAACAGTTTAATGGGACAGAAAGGAAGAAACTAATAATGATGATAATAAAAATAATAAAATGACAATAATAATTAAAGGATTGGAATATACAAAACAAGTGATACACAATGCAATTGCTCACCACTTGCTGACTGATGCCCAGTTAGTTCCCACACAGCGATCCCCCCCAGGCCAACTCCCCCCAGTTTATATACTGGGTATGACGTCACATGGTATGGAATACCCCTTTGGCCAGTTTGGCTCACCTGTCCTGGCTGTGTCCCCTCCCAACTTCTTGTGCCCCTCCAGCCTTCTCTCTGGCTGGGCATGAGAAGCTGAAAAATCCTTGACTTGGTGTAAACACTGCTCAGCAACAACTGAAAACATCCCTGTGTTATCAACATTCTTCTCATACTGAATCCAAAACATAACACTATACCAGGTACTAGAAAGAAAATTATCCCGGCTGAAACCAGGACAGAAGCATAACTACCATTTGTCCAACCAAATCCCATTAAAATTTTAACGGGATATGAGATCTTTCTTTTCCTCTCTAACCTATTTTGAGGAATTGTCAAGCATGGCAACAACTGTTGTACAAGGGATTGCTTGATGTCAGTGTGTGAAATGATTTTTACATCAATAGCCTATCTCAAAAGAATGCTTTCACCTTTAATCAATTACTGCCACTAAGGAATTTTGAGATCATGGGACAAAAGGCACTATGGAGGCTCAAAGGATTAATTATGATTATGATGTATCTGTAGCTTGTTTACTTGCTATAAGGGTTGTACAGTACATCTTGGAGCCTGTTTCATATCTAAAATCTGCTTTTAAAGTGAATGTATATTATTTATAGCTTAATGCTTTCTGGTTGTGTGCGTAGTTCATGCAATTCTTTGTCTTAAATACACTGCATATCTCTGTAAGCCAGTAAAGATAAATAGTTTGGGCTTGGCTAAAATAAGTATATTTCTTATATCTTGCAGACATTTTAGGTCTAGTCTGCTTAGAAGAGCCTACATTTATGTTCCTGAGCTCTGAGGGATTTGTTTATGGATGCGTGTAAATTTTTTTTACAGCATTTTATGTTTCTGATGACATGGTGTACAAATCTGGGAACTTCTGTACAAAATGAACGCTGACAATTGTCCTGAGCTTGCAGGGGTTCTTCAGATATGTGAAAGAATCCAAAGAGCTACATCTTATTTCAGGCGTGCATACTGGAAAGAGGATCTGCATACCCAATCTGGTATTAAGATAGATTTGCTGGAACCTCATTACAAATATAGGGATTTTGTGAACTAGTGCTTTAACAGTGGTGGATTCATTTAAAGAAAAAAAATTAAAAAAAAAATCCAGTCCCCTCTAGCAACACACCCAATCCAGAGTCTTCAGGGATTCTTTTCCCCGAGGTTTTGTTTTCAGTTCTTTAACATAGGGTCACTTAAGTTTAACATCTCAGTCACATTTTCCCTTTTTTCAGAAGCCTGTCTTTTCCCAGCAATCCTCAGAGAGCATCTATCTGGTTGACTGTATGCACACAGACCTGATCTATACTATCTCTACACTGGTTGCACACAAGCCATTCCCATGCTGGAGGCCATAAACATTTAATAGAGTACTGACCCCAAATTGAGAAACCTCTCTTAATTAGTTTTAAGGTGAAGCCTGATCGATTTATGAGTGAGACTATATGACGTGGTCTTCTTTTATAGCAGACAAACGGATTCTGCAGCTTACAAGCTGCTCTACCAGTATAATACTGTTTGCACTTATAGGAGAAAGAAAAAATTACTTATGACCAAAATTCTCACTTTTTTTTTTCCCATGAAACTGATGAAATCAAAAGGAAAGGCAATGAAACTAGCTTATCCAAAGAGATTGTTTCTTTTCCTTGCAGTGTGCGCACTTCATGCTGTACAGGATCTCTATTCCTGCATCTTTTTTAGGGTCCTGATATACTTCTCAATCATTTAACCCATGCCTACAGTGAAGCCATGTGACTGGAGACTTCCCTGGTTGCATAATATCCTATGCACTCCCTTTGAAATACAGATGCCCATTGCAGGTGGTCCGTGTATCTTGTTCCAAAAGAGCATCACCTCTTTCCTGTAAGGGGTAAGGTGCATATGGCTAATAACATGCATTTGATTGGCCACCTTTTTGTAAAGGGTCTGCTATGAAATATGTAGTATCTAAATACATATCTGTATAGAAATCTGGTGAGCGAGGCAGGCAGCAGAACTTACTGTTGCCTGTCAATCTATCAGGTAAGAGAATAACCTAGCTGTAGAACTCATCTTCCTGTAATCATAAAATCCTACAAATAAAGATCCATTAACATATCAAAAAAATAATATATGCAAGATCTAATAGACAAAACAAAACTGAGGGAACAGTACTTTTCACATCACGTTAGCCAACATGAAAGGTTCTTTCAGAAGATCATAAAGTCCTGTCCTCCCTTAAAAGTCAGTGGCTGGCCTGTTGACAGAAGCTACCGTTGGGAGGTCAGATGCTCTACTTCAGGTGCGCTCTCTTCCTCCGAAAAAAAACCAGTCAGGACCGAGAAAACTGTATACAGAACAGCTGGAATAGTTAGGAGAGAGGGGTGTTTTCCTCCTTATCCTCTTCTGTACAGAAAAACATATATATACATACGCGTTTATGCACACATATATATACCTATATTTATATATCTGAGGGGTAGAGGGGTGTGTGTGTATAAATAAGCTTTGTGTGTAACAACAATTCCATATTTGCTAGGGATTTCAGCCTTATTTTTATTTGAATGTGATTAGGAGCTCATAGTAGAAAATAAGTCAAGAAATTCCCAGAATGAAGGCATTTTTGCCTGCAATTAAAATACTACTTTATTCTACTTTGAGAAATACATTCTGGAAATGTCTGGTTTATTTGTAGCCTCTAGAGGGCACCTTATACCTACACACTGTAAAGTTTACTCATGTTTATTACATTGCACCTGTTAGTGCAAGAGAAAGAACTAAGGAAATAAAATAACAGATATTTTAGAAGAAATGAGCAATTACTTTTATTTTTATTCTTCTGATATAAAATCAGATGAGTTTAATCAAAGAAAAATTAGGTTAGCATAAGGGGAATATCAAGGTGATTAGAATTGCTAAGCAATCAAATACCTCTTATTTTAAGAGGTCCGTTTAAACCCAGATCTAGGTATTACTTGGTTTTTTTGTATTATTGCTTTTTTAAATTTCTTTGACGTTTCTTTTTATTCTTTTTCATTAATTGATGTGAAGTCTTGGTCAGGATGTTCTTATTGTTTAGTGTAGAATGTGTGAGGAACACGCATATGATAAGTGGGAATGAGATCTGTCTTAAAGCCCCTGATTTTTGCGTTTCATAATTGGGACAGCTACTATTTTTGAGAAAGCAGTAAGTGTTGAGGCACCTTAATTTGTCCTTTTGGCAGGTGGATAGATATCAAGGTATTCTTTGTGTAATTGAACAATTGCCAGGGCTCTCCTCAGTGGAATATTCTTCTTCAACTTTTCGTTATCTGATCTAACAGCTTGGGCTTGTGTAAACATACTGTTTCTTTTATGTTAGTGGCAGAAATCTCTTTCCTTCTTTGGCTGGAATAGAAGTTTAGGTAGCATATGTTTAGTTATAAAGTTTATCTTGCAGGAACCGCATATTTGGGGCTTTTTTTCTGTAGCCCTTCACAATAAATCTTGGTGCATTACATTATGCTAAGATAATAGGGCAATTTAAATTCATTCTGAGAGAAGATCTCTTTCACTCTGACCCAAAATATGTTCAGAAATTAATGATATTAATTTTTTTAAATCTGACTTTTAATTACAGTCATTAGATGACTAGGAAGATGAGGCCATCTTACCTTATAGCTGAGAGATACTGGAAAGAAAATATGTAGGAAAAAGAAGTGACCACATGAGCCTTCTTAGGATAATAGATATAATGGAGGATACTGCATTTTTCTTGTCTGCCTGATGGTAGATGGAAGACGAAAAATTTTCATTTGTAGTTTCTGTTCTTGCAGCAGTTTCTCTGTCTCCTACTTTTTTATTTTTGTCTTACAGTATCCTTGGTAATAGCACAAGATTAATTACCTAATGACACTGAATCCCATATGCATATGGGACACCAAATACACCTAGCATAGCTTGTTATATTCTTTCAGTTTCTGCATTCTGCAGGGTGTGGATTAATCACTTTCTCTTTCAGAAGTATACCAGCCAAAGTTCCCTGATGTATTTCTTTACTTCACGTTGATCATTATTAAACTATAGCTACAGCAATTGCAAATATCAGTGACGGATAGAAACTGATTGTAAATGGTATTCTGTATCACTCGATTTATGATTTCAAACTATAATTCAGTATGTCTGGTAGTGTAAGTCATACTTGAAGTAAAATAATTTTTTTTCCCCATACTACATTATGGTGCTCTTGATGTGAGAAAGATTAGGATTACTGTGTAGTGAATTTAATGAAATATTTAAGCATTTATTCTAAACTAAAGGACAAACTTCCAATCCAGTTTGGGAGGGTTTAAATATGTACAAATGAACCTGTCTGGATGAAGGACCTAGTATGATAGTAAAGTGTTCTTTTGGGATTATGAAGGAATTCAATTTCTTGCGTGTTTTTTTCTCTTTCTGTTTTTTTTCTTTTTTTTTGCTTTAGCCCTTGTGTTCAATGCCAGAAAGTGCACAGCCCTTAAGAAAACTTAAGAACTACAATAGTGATAGTAGCTGTGATAGCAGTAGCAGTGTGTCAGAATCAGGAGAAGAGACTGAAAAGGAAGATCACAATGAAAAAAAAGAGAAAAAAGTTTCATATGATCTTGAAGAAAATAGATACAAATCTTTGGAACGATCAGGTAAGTTAAATGGTCACTTTTCCAAGTAAGAATGGCATTCATGATGAATTATATAAAATACTTCAGTATTTTAGACTGTATCAACATTTGTAACTCAGGGTTAAACACTGGTTTGCCTGTTGTCTTTAAAATCTTTTCTAAGTTAATGAAAATGAATTTTTAAAAAAGGGAAAAATTAATATTCTTTTGCCAAGAATGCTAAAGAGAAAAATACACCTGAGCTACACTTGGAAGTGGTGTGAATGTTCCTCTTTGCTCTTAGAATTTTTTTGAACAGATTGTTATTTTTTTCCTTGTAAAAGGTAGTCTTATTAAGCTTGAATTTGCTGGAATATAGAAAGGATAAAGAAATGTATCTGGACACATACAGAAGGTAATATATTCCAGATGAGATCCCTGCACAGATTTTTTTTTTTTCCTGATTGTTTTCTTGCTTGCTGCAGAGTATCAGTGTGAACATGTTCTGCTGAACATGGTAGATACACTGCTAAAACAAAAAATAGCATGCTGTGTTGTCTCAAAGAATTTCATCATGTAATTGCACACACACAACATGGCTTCTAAAATTTTATTTTTCATAGCAGCATCCTTTATTTAGCAGAAGACTGAATTAAAAAACTCTACAGCTATGCAGGAGCAGATGAGGGAGACCACATCTGCAAATATGTGATCCATCAACCAAATTTTCTCTCCTGTTTCCATATTCTTACCGTGAGGAAGCCACACACAGTAGCGACATATTTTTTGACCTATAGGGCTTATGCATTCTGTCATAAATCTGATGTATTTTATAGAGGACTGGAGTCTACCTGATTAAAGCTGACTATGAGGAAGAAATAAATGTTCTTATAGAGTATGTAAAGTATGTATTATTAGGGGATCTGATATGGCTGACTGCTACATATATGGTTGTTAGTCAACATACATTATAGTACAACATACATGCACACATGTTGGTCATATATGTTGTTAGTTGCAAAGACTGAAAAATGGGTGTTAAGAGAATAATAAGTAATTACATCATTCATTTAATTTGTCTGCAGGTAGAATGAACTGGAAACCTTCAATTAAAAATACAAAATCTCCATCATATTCATCCCCCACATCATCCACAGGTCCAATAAGGCGTTCTGTAAGCTGCCCTCGTTCAATATCAATATTGACTATGCAGTCACAGGCAGCTGAGCAGCGTCCCTTTTCAGCCAAAGCACCTCTGCAAATCCAGCGTGCATCCTCAGTGAATAGGTCTCATTCTTTAAATCGTAGCCCATCTTCGGCCAGAGTCTCTCAGACATCCAGCTTGGCAACTATGAACACTTTGGGGGTGAGTTAACACAGCAGTTGCGTTCAAAATGTGTTCCATTTCTCTAACACTCAATACATTACTGATTTTTACAGTGGCAGAAAACCTGAGGTAATATAGTCAATGCTATTTTGACAGAAACTCAGGAATATAAGATCTCTAGACCTGCGTATGACTTGCAGTGAGTGCTAGCTGTGATGTTTCAGCGTGTCTGGTTCAGCAATACAGATGCTACATTTTGTGAGAATGGAGATCTTAAAGTATTAGTGACTGGGAAACCTTCTCTCTGAAATAGTTTTTTGAAGATAGAAAGAGTTTTTACCTCTCTTAAAAAGTTTCTGTGATTTGTTTGGGGATGGCTGCTCCTGAAATAAGGATGTACCTACCATCAAAATCTTTACAGTAACAAAAACACATCAATATTTCAAAACCAGTGTATACTCCAAGGGTAAATACATTGTACCAGAATAAGACATTAGTAAGACTTTGTATGGGTGTCCATTGTAGAAGAAGGTGTAATTAATTTTCAACCTGCTGCACCTGTTTTGCATACACTGTACCACTGCAGTAGAGCTCTACTTCCAAAGTGAACAATTTAAAATTTATAGATAGGTCTTGTTGTCTCTAGGATTTGCCACTGCAATAACTGTCTCAGAAGCCATCTTTTTCTTTTTTTTAAAGCGAAGATAAAACTTCTTTCATTTTGAAGTCTGCCCCTGAGACAGACAAGCATTTAGACTCAGGTAGTCTGTCTAAATAATTAATAGAAGAAATAGATCAAGTTAAACACTTTTAGCTGTTTAGAATTTGTGTGGTTAGTTGTAATTTCACAATGTACTTCTGAGCCATACATTTTTTCCTTTTGTGACCAGACTGTCATCCTCTTTGGTATCTCCTTCACAGCCTAGGCATTTTTTTTGTGTGTTTGCATGATGGACAACATATCCACTTATCCCTAGGCAGCGTTGCTGGGATCAGTCTCCAATCTCATTCAGTATTGTATTGTGTGCTGGTGCGGGTGCGTTTCCATTCATGCTTTGGGTCTGACCTATATATTTCATCACCCAAATAATTCATCTGGAGATGGGGCAAACCAAATTGGCACTTTTAACCCATATTTGCAGTTTTTCTCTATTGTGGTGAGCTTTGATTGTGAGAAATCCTTTTTTTAATGCTAATTAACTTGCTTCATAGTATTTACTATCTCTAATCACAATTTTTATCTGGTAGAACGCTCATGGTCTATTTTGCCTGTGAGGCTTTGTCTAAATGATGAAAAAGAATCCTTTTAAAATTGTGTGCTGACATCTTGTGAAATACTCCTTAACATGTTTTTCCATCTTTAAAGTCAGCTAATAGAATTGGAAAGACATTAAGATTGTGTCTTCACCACAACATGTTAAAAGTATTTTTTATCACATTAGCTATATCAAGTTTCAGAAGTACCCTTTTATCTTCAAGATGTACTCTGAGAGTTTAATGAGACAGGGCTAATACAGATTTTTCTATTCACATTAACTTTATATCAAATACAAATTACTGAAAGATTAAAACCAGTCTCTTACCATCTGACATTAAAAATGGGCTACTCACTTAAATTAACATTAGTAAGAAACCATGCTCTCTTTTTCATTGAGAAAGCTCCGCCACAGAAATGATCTTGATTTGCAGAACAATTATGTTGGGTGATAGAGCTTAGGTCATGCTTCTTAAAATAATGTGAATAAAAGTACTTGCAGAATGGATAAGAACTACTCATAATTTAGCTCTGTATTGTGAATGGAACTCTTCATAATTATTTTCGCAACTAAGAATAACATACTATATATTACCGATAGAATAAAATTAAAATTGATAAACTGTAACTTACTAGGAAGAAATCATTTGTGTGTGATAAAGTATTAGTTTATCTATCCTTTGGGCAAGAAAAGAGCAGTATGTTGTCATTTTTGGAGACTGCTGAGATCCAAATGTTGTAAAGGTATGGGAACTAAGTTTAGAATAAGCCATTTATAGTTAGGAATTACAAACACGTTATTATAGCAGTTATAAACAGAAGTGGATTTGGAAATATTTGCTATCTTATATTTCAGCCACATTATTATATATCATATAGCAAAGTATTTTGTTATGCTTGAAAATATTTATCACTTAATCAAAAATATCCTTAAGTAAATATTGTAATTCTTCCAAAATACAAAGATTTAGAAATGCCTAAAAATTTTGAATTTCACTCTTGAAAAAACATAAAACTAAGCCCACTTAATCTTGCAAATGTGAGAGTATGCAAAAGTAAAGAGGATGAGAAATACTTCTAACTAGTGTCCAGGATTTAAAGAAAATTCCAAAAACCCTCCAGAGATGGTCTTACACAGATACTGTAGGGGTTCAAGTTGGTGTTGGTATAAAAAGCACTGATATTTTAAACAAAATCCTGGACAATCAAAGACACTGTCAGAACTCCCACTGACCAGAGTAGGAGCAAAGTGTCCTTACTTTTTAATGCTTCCCGAAATCTTGGCACAATGATATATGATCAGCAGTTTCTGTTAAATTGTTGCAGTGAAGAACTGAAAGGAAGTTTTTTATGACTAATAACTTTTTTCATTATGTTGAATTTAAATTCAGTCTGTTATCTAAATTTCAAATTTATATTTTAAATGAAATATTGAATATATATTTGCAAGTTTGTTTGAAACAGAATGAACATTTGACCTGTTTTTCTTGAATTTCTTGACAACTATTAAGTAATGGTGATGCATTAGTGTACATGAGGCATATGTGTCTGTATTAGTTATGTATTAGATAATATGTCTATACACTTTAATAATATATTTTATGTCACCCTATTTAGAATTTATTTTTGTCAAGGAAGCATCTTTGTAATGCGATCTAATGACACGCCTGAAATTTTTCCTCTGCTTCGTATTGTTTTCTAGAGTGAGTCTTTGATGCAACAGAAAACAAAAGAGCAAGAAGTTGCTTTGACAAAAGAGACTCTTCTCATGATCAATGACATGAGAATGAAGTTCCCAGGAAAAACAGATGAAGAATCAGAATTAATTATAGAAGATGTAAGTATCTATAAATAAGAAATAAGAGTAACCGGCTAGACACTTACTGTTTAGGCCACTAAAATGAAGGAAAGCAGGAAGCTCAATTTATGATTCATGAGCTTCTGTGGCCTTAAAACTTCCAAAACTCAGGATAATTCAAAAGATTTCGAAAGCTTGGAGCTTTGCATACTTTCTGACCTTATAAGAGCAGCACTGAAAACATTCCTATGTTTTTATAAAACGTATGAGAAGCAATCAGGAAGGTTAGGAAAATTGAGTTTTTCATTGTGGAGAAAGTTCAAACTTTTAAGTAAGCTAAGAAGAATGTTACAATTCATATTTCATCTGATATTGTTAGTACAGATCCTGACATGTTTAACTTGCTCTCTAATAGGCATACTAGAGAACTCAGAATGGTATGCTGCAAGGCAAACCGAAAGTCTGCTAGTCGTGAAGAACACCAGTCACACTCTTTTTGGCTCTTCTAGTTTGTCAGCTTACCTTTTCTCACATCCAACATTGTCCTGAGCCTCATAATTTGGTATGAAAAACATGTGAAACAATGCCCAATCTCAAAAGCAATTAAAAAGCAACACCTAATATTAAGATATATAAGCAGAAAACACATGCTATCTAAATCCCTTTTAAATATCTAGTGCAAAGAAGCTAACATCAGCTTGGAAAAGAAAAAAAAAGAAGAAGATAGAAGTTCTTTTTTCAGTCTAGTAGAAATTTGGAGGGATCTCGTAATTTAAATTAAAACCCGTATTCTAATGCACTAAGCACAGTCCATGGTGTGTTAAAATTAATCTAATTCATTATCCGTCTGGAAATGTCCTTTGCTCTGTTTGCTTTTGTCACGACCCAGACTGGACAGACCAGGGAGTCGTGTTTAATTCGAAATTCCCTCCGGCTAAATTAAGGTGAAAGGACACCAAAGGATCAGTTAAAGATTTTATTCATGACAGAAGCAAACTGAACTGGGGAGGCGTGGTAGTAGGTGGCAGGGTTTCTCACAACAGGAATTGGCATCAAACTGCTTCTGTAAACCATGTAACCATACACATCAATTCAGGGAACAAGGAGATCCCTCCCGTCGACTCACGAGGTTCAGAGCAGACCCCCTTGCTTTCCAGACTCCTCCTCAGCAAAGGGCCCAGGGGCGGCTGGATCCACTCTTAGTCTCAGACTTGGTCAGCAGTTTAGTATCTTGAAATGGATGAGGTGTAGGGATTGTGGAAAAGGAAAGAGAGAAGAAGACAGAGAGAGAAAAAGGAAGAAAGATTTCATCGGTCCTAGTTCCAATGTTGGTTCAGTCAGCCGAGGGGTCCAGTCCCGGTGGGCTTGTGCGCCTGGGGCTTCAGGTTGTGTCCTTTTATCATCCTTGCCCCCCTCCTTCGGGCGGGCACCCGAACTCGTCAGGTTAATAAGCAGTTTGTGAGCCTTTGGGCTTGGGGGTCGTTTGTGGAGTAACTTCTCCTTCCCTGCAGACACGGCCATTGTTTGATCTTCGTATCAGAACAGCTTATCAGAACAGGGAGCTGCGCACCCTCCAGCGCTCCCTCCTGTTGCTTGTGTCTGAGCTGATGGGCTTTTCACCTGGGTTCCTTGCTGTGCAGGGTTTGTCTTTGAGCAGAGCTTGCCCCACCGCAATGTTTGAGACGTTAACACTTTCACTCTCTCACAGCTTTCAAAATGTTGATTGTCTCTAGTAATCTGTGCAACTACATCACCCGTGGAAGGGAATTCTCCTGTACTGATGGTTGATTTGGGTGATTTTGGAAGATAGCATTCGTAACTAGCATACTGGGTTTCTCATCTTAGAAGCAGAAATAAAATGCTTCATTAAACTTTCAGACATGTGTGTGCATTTCTGTACGTATGGGAGTGTGTGTGTCCGCGCGCGCGCGCACTCCACCTAGTGGTGCTTTCTCATACAGTGTTAGCATGGTTATAAATGCACTTTCTTATTGCACGATTCTTTTATAAATTCGTCTGGCCTTAACCAGTTTCTGATGGAAAATAATATTTCATCATGGAAGGAAACAAGTAATGGTATGTTAGTTGTCAGTGAGGCAGAACTTGTCATAGGTTTGGAATAGAATAGAAAGATAAAATAACAAAATGACAGCTCACAGCTCGGGCTATTTTGGTAGCACTTAGCCATCATAAAAGGAGAGTATTGCAGTTCATATATGATCATTTATAGAAAGGATGTTTTCAAAGTATGTCTAATGTCCTTTGTGCAGCAAAAAAATCTCCCTATTTAAATAGATTAACAGTTATGCACTATTGAACTTACTGCTGTGTTCAAGGAATCTGAGCTGAGTCAGTCAAGACAAATTCCTACCTGCTTTGTAGTGTACAACTGTCAGAATCAGGTGGAAAAGAGGGTAGGATTAATCTGAAAGATTGCACACATCTTTGCAAATGTTCCCCCACATAAATTTGCAAATATTTTTCTATTTCTTTTAGAGAAAATGTCTTTTCACAGAGGTGTTTTAGATGCTCACGCTTTTTAGCATTAGGAATGCTCATGAATGAAATGCCAGATTTCAGTTGTTTTTATGTGTATTTCTTTTATCTTGTGTTTTGCGATGACTACAGATTATGGATAATTGGAAGTATCATAAAACAAAAGTGGCATCCTATTGGCTGGTAAAACTGGATTCTGTAAAGCAACGAAAAGTAAGTAACATATATTTCATTTTCTGAAGATCATCTGAAGTAGACTCATAGCTGTGTTTCTACTGGTGTTTAGCAGTAGCTGGAAGTGACTTGAGATGCTAAAATACGCTATTAATACTAACATATATATGAATTAATTCCACTGCAGGAAATTATGTTGCTCCATATTTAGACAACCATAATTATCCTGGAATATAATTTCAAAAACAATTTCTTAAAAAATTAGTCTGCTGAAAGAAAAGCAAACAAATAAATGATTAGTGCTTACATACCTAATTTTTAGCAAACATTTTTAGAAGTGTATTGATTCAGCAGATTTGATTGATAAGGGATAAACCAGTCAGCAGTTTCAGACCAGGCATATTAAAACTCCATTAGAGTTAGTGATATTGCACTTGGTTATTTGAATCTTTGACCCACAGTATTACAATGGATCATGTTGAATAAAAAATAGACCTCCCAAGCAAAGATTATTGGCATTGTTATAATGTTCAGCTAACTGATTTAGTCTTGCAAAGGACTAATTATATTTGTTTATTATTCTCTCTTCACTCATCTGCTATCTAGGAGCTACAGTTCTGCATAGCACCTGAAGAGTTTTTAATCTGTTTAAAACCTGACATATGGTATTATGTCAGTCATATCTGTATGTCATATGTCATTCAAAATCATATTCCCAGTGCAATTTTTATTTTCCTTAATGTATCAGGGATTATATCTATTATTAATACTTTGGTGCCCCTAAACCAGTGTTTTGGCTCTTTCTCTGCCTCAGTCGCTGACACATTATGTGGATTAGCATCTCAGGTCCAGGCATTTAATCTCTGCATGTCTCAGTTTCACAATCTATTTTTATAGACCATAAAAGAAAGTAACAATCAAAATGCTGCATACATGATAAATTTTATAATTGGAAAACTTTGGTAGGTTGTTATAGAAGAATGGAAGAATGATTTCAGATCCTTGTCTCAAATTACTTTTTATAAAATCAGCAGTATGATCCTCAGTCTTTCAAATTATATTTTATTGAATATTATATTAAATGTTTGTATATTCATACTGGACAAAGGAAACGTGCCCATTTAATGTGATGTCATACGATAGAAATATATTTGACTATTCAAGTTAAGTTCAGATAGTAAATGGAATATGTGTCCACACAGCTTTCTAAAACTACATTAGACATAACAACTGAAGAAGAGCTTGGAAATGTTAGGAGGCTATAATTTAATCAAAATTCTTCTCAAACCATGTCAAATGGCAGCACAGATCTATAATTTAGCAGAATTATTTCTTATGCCATTAACAGGAATCAGTAGAGCAATGAACTTCATTGGCTGAAATTGTGTCCTTTTTTGTTTGATATCTGTAGCTGTTCTGCTGAATAGTCCTTTGCTTAAAATGATCTCTTACTTATTTTTACTTACAAGAAAGAGTGCTGTAGTCCAAATATACATGCACATAGATCTTTTCTGTTGTGTGCATATGGCAGCTGTAGCCTTTTGCCCAAAAACCAAGAGAGTCTTAGTGGGGGCTTGTAGAAAATGGTGATATGGAGGAAGAGCTGCTAGGAGGGAGGGAGGGGTTGGCAGATACATACATACATACATACATACATACATACATAGATAACAGGGCCCAAAATTCACACTGCTGCTGCAATGAAGATCTCATTTTCACAGCAGGAATCTTTGGGACAGTTGGAACTGGTGGGGGACATGCTGCTAGAATTGCTTTCTTTAATCTATGACGCCACAAGTGTGGAAAGAAGTCACCAGATTGGGCCCATCATTCCAACTGAGATACAGGGCTTTCACACAAGACTAGTTAAAGTGTCTTCTTCAATCTTTCCCCATAGGTCATGCCCCAAAACTATGGGAAGGAATTACCACAGGGAAAGTGATACATCTGCTCATTGACAGACTGAGGCTGTTTACTATACATTCTTAAATTGCCCTTCCTAAGCTCCTTTTGGCCATCTGGCTTAATTTACCTGTGTCTGTCTGTTTTGGTTTTTTTTGTTTTACTTTCTTTTCAATCTAGGCAGAATTTTCTCCTTTAAGCGTTATTTTAGAAAGCCTACAATAAAGGGTAGTTCTGTCCTTTATTTGACTGACAGTTACATAAAACCAAGGGCACATGTACAAAGTCAGGATGATACAGGTTGATATGCCAGGTCATTATTAACAAAAACTGCACAATCAGAAATGTGGATTTCTTTGCTTTTCTTGTGAGGATATCTTTTACAACTCAGGAGACTTGTAATTCCTGAAGCACTAGTGGGCCCTTCATCTTTGCTTGCACTGGAAATGATTTGCCTTTTTTTTTTTTTTAAACTGCTTTTAACCTCAATCCCTTCAAGCAATCAGATAGTTATTCTTAGAAGGGTAGTTTATAAAAACGGATTAACTTTGACAATGACATTGCAGCTGAGGACTGCTAAATGTGTAAGCTTTTGTTAATTTGAAAGAAGTATGTTTTATATTCCAATGAGCTGGGTAAAGGAGAAGCAAGCTCAAGGTGGAGAATATTTATGCAAGTAAGAAATCGGTCTCAAAGGTACCTTCTACAACTTTGTGAAATACAAAACAGAAACTCAGTCCCCTTCACTATACTTACTGGGAAATTCTAACATACAAGAAGGAAATACCTGGGCAATGTACTAGATTTCACAATGTTCATCCCTGACAGCTATATTTGCTTAACAATTATTCAACGTGATGTATAAAGATTAAACTTCTGCTCATATTCTTAATGTGTAATATTCCTGCATTACAGCAGAGGTACATTAGGCATTTAGAAGCAAGTTGGGAATAAACTGATGAAATCAATACATGCTAAAATGAAATTTAGTCTCCCAAGACTTTAAGAAAAAAAAAGAGACTTTTGCATGGAAGGAGTTGTGACTGCTTCATGTACATCACTTCATCACTTTACATAATTTCTTTAAAAGTGTTTTGATGGTTACCAGAGGGTTTTGAATACGTTCTTTCATAACATCTTGTTCTGTTACACCTAGATAATTGGTTATGTTAAAGCAAATGATGTAAATTAAAGTAAACAGAAAGATGAAGACAAACTGGGGAAATTACTTAGAAGAATGAGGATGTAGGTTTCATGAAGTTCCAACTCTTGTGCAATGCCTTGTCTTTTTTCTTAAATGGATGATTGAGGCCATGTTTGCAAATTAAGAACAATTAACTGGGACTTTTTCCCCCTCTGGCATATTGGCAATATCAACACAGTAAAAAAAAGCAAGAAAGTTTTTTTTTTTCCAGAGTACCTGGCAGTCTGCAGCTTGCTTTAGGATGCAAGGTTCAGTCCTTAGTTTTCTTCAACTCCAGGTGCTAAAGTAAAAGCAAAAGCTCTACATTGGCATCGTAGTTCCTAGTTTATGTCTTTTGGACTAGTGAGAGAATCTATACAGGGTGGAATTGTTCTGTTTTACACAGGGAGATAAATTACTATTAGTGTAACACTTCAGAGAAATGTATGGTTGATCCTTTATGTAATCTAGGAACTTAGTTGGTTCAAATGGGTGTATACAATCGCAACTACTGGCCATTTGTGTGGGAAAGCCTTAATCAGGCGAGATACTAGGAAAAGGCTGCTTGAGATGCATTAAGACAGTAGGCTAATGCTGCTAAGGGAATGTCTGAAAATCTGGACCCATTCCACAAGCATGCGATAGTCCAAAACCTGGGTTTAGCTCCTGCAGTCACTAAACAAGATCACCTTTCTTAGGTTATAATTTACTACTCTTTCTATCTCACTTTTAGGGATGAAGAGACCACAGGTGTGGTTTTTAGTATGTTAGACACCTGCATTCATAAAGATTCCCAACAGAGAGGACACCATTGTATTTGCACTGGCTTATTACATGCATGGAATTAGTGCAAGACTGTCCTGGTTTTCACTGAGATACAGTTAATTTCTTTCTAGTAGCTGGTATAGTGTTATATTTTGGATTCAGTATGAGAAGAATGTTGGTAACACTGATGTTTTCAGTTGTTGCTAAGTCATGTTTAGAGTAAGTCAAGGATTTTTCAGCTTCTTATGCCCAGCCAGCAAGAAGGCTGGAGGGGCACAAGAAGTTGGGAGGGGACCCAGCCAGGACAGCTGACCCAAACTGGCCAACGGGGTATTCCATACCATGGGACATTATCCCCAGTGTATTAAACTGGGGGGATTTGGCTGGGGTGGGGCGGGATGGAGGTGGCACTGATCACTGCTCGGGAACTAACTGGGCATTGGTCGCGAGTGGTGAGCAATTGCATTGTACATCACTTGTTTTGTGTATTCCAATCCTTTTATTATTATTGTAATTTTTTTATTATTATTATTATTAGTTTCTTCCTTTCTGTCCTATTAAACTGTTTTTATCTCAACCCATGAGTTTTACTTTTTTTTTGGCTGACTCCCACTGGGTGGGGGAGAAGTGAATGAGCAGTTGCATGGTGCTTAGCTGCTGGCTGGGGTTAAACCACAACAAAGACCCATGCTAATCCTAGGTCTTCAAAAAAGAGTTTAAATAACATGTAAATGACATATATCATTGAGGTTGTCATTATTAGGTATCTATAGATTTTCTGCCCATTAAGCATTACTCTTTACTACACAGCTTCATTGTACTATTGCAAGCATTTTGTTTATGCTTTGTTTCCTTCATCACGTCTAATCAGATTATAAAGATCCGGTTGTTATGCAGGACCAAAAAGTTGCAGTTCTATGCCATGCTTTCATACTTGACTGTTCTGGTACATCTCCTTCACCTTTTGAGAGTCAGATGTTTCACTGTGTGATTCAGTCATATCTGAAAGTTTCCTGGGAAAGTATTGTACCTTCAAATTTGCAACCTCTTGTACCAAATAAACAAATACCTCCATTGGTTCACCACCCACTTGAGTCTGACTGTTTTTTTGGAAGGTGCTGTTTTGTGAAAGAGGCAGTAAGGGTGTCTCCTTTACAGGAAAACATGTTGATTTAACTGACTTTTTTGTTAATAGGTTACATGCATCATAGGCTTTTTTTAGGACAGATTTTACACTATTCAGAGTGCCAGTGTGGGGCCTAAATACTACTTTGGTCACAAAACTATTCCCAGTCTTATTGATAGTATCTAAATAGACAGAAGCCAAGGCACTCTGGAGCCTGTTTCTCTCCAATGATTATGCAGAGAACCTAGAGGCCTGACTTAAGAGAATGTACAGGTGTTTAAAAGCAGGCAAGATGAATCCCACCTTCCATGTCTTAGTTCAGTGCGATGTGCAAAGGTGTATCCAAGAGGACTCTTGATGAGTTGGATGTGTGACTGCCTCTAAGTGTGCGTGTGGACCGAGTAGCTAAGACTTAGTGGGTAAAACTCTCAGTGCTATACTGAATGCAGCTTAGTGTTTTCTTCACCCACATTTTTACACACTTGTATTTAAATGTAGTCTGCATCTAATAAGTCCGTTGCACTTCTATAAACATTGCTGTTTTAAATATCTTGCTGATTATTTTCTTACTTATTGATTTCACGACACTGTTTCCTGCATGAAAGGTAAAGTAAAATGGTTTGATGTAAGGTAACACTGAGCTTAAACAGATATTAAACCAAAAGCAGTTTGTAGCTTTTCAGGATGGTATTTTAAAAGGGAGTGGGAAAAGAAGAAGAGATAATCTTCAAATATATAGTATTTGGGTTGTTAATTACATTGCTTCTAGTCTCTAGTTGTGTCCATTTTCTTTCTTTTTAAACTTGTTTTGTCATTTAAACAAGCTAGTATTGAACAGACTGAAAAAAAATAGAAATGAACTTTTCTGTAATAAAAATAAAATATTTTGTTTTGGCTTTGCAAATGTTATTGACACAAAAAGCATATCATAAACATTTGCTGTTGAATACACAGAAATGAAACATAGACATCTGTGGGAATTTGTAGCTATGCAGTCATATGTGCGTTTGTGTGTGTGCAGTGAATCAGCGAACAGTTGGTTTTAGGTTTTGCAATACGCTTTTGCTTTGATTTGCTTCGAATACTTTTTCCTAGGTTTTGGATATAGTCAAGACGAGTGTTCGTGCAGTTCTACAGCATGTCTGGAAGGCTCCAGACATTGAAAATTTACATCTGTACCGTCTCTTTAACCGTGTATTTAATCGCTTACTTTGGAGCCATGGTCAAGGTTTATGGAACTGTTTCTGTAATTCAGGGTAAGCATATTTTTCTTATCTTAGTCTTCTTCATAACTTCACAATTACAGTCAATGCTGGCATACTTTGTTGCTCATTTTCATTCAAGACAATGCTGTAATACATTGAACTTTTTTTAAAACCATCTAAAGTTATAGTATAATTAGAAATCTATAATCTAGGCCAACGATTTCAGTAATGGAATCAGACATTTAGTAATGTATTTTAAAATATAATAATCTAAGGAAAAAGTCTAATTTTCAAAATATCTGAGATTTAGACCAACTGTTTCATCAGATGGTGCACAATTCTGAGGCCAGACCACTGTAAGTGTCAAACATGGACTTACCATCAGCAGAAGTCACTGTCATACCTATCTGTGCCCAAGACTTACAAGGGAAGAATTCAGTCACAAGTGCAGTTGACATCTCATGCCAAATGCAATGCCAAATGCAATGTCAGTTCCGTGATTTACAAATAATGAGTTTGAATTTCTGTGCTTGATTACATTCACTGTTTCCCACACTGGTGGGAATTTAAGTATATGCAGAATAGGAAATGTCCACACTGAGGTAAGCAGATGTTTTTGGTTTGAGTACCAAATACAAGTTTTCTATGGGGAAAAAAAGATCAGGCCATATATTGAAAGTTCAATATCCTACACTTCAAATGCTACATTCCTGTAAGGATAGGTTTGGATGATCAGATCATAGGTATAACATAATCTCTCCCCCCCCCCCCCCCCCCCCCCAATTTCTTCATAAAATAAGAATACAAATGTTTAAATATGAAATATATTGCATACAAAAAGACATTTTCTCTATAAGTATATACAATGTATAAAGAATGGGAGGGGTTTTGATTAGCTTGCATGAGGTGTTCTAAGACATTTATTGAAAATGAACTGCAATAAACGCAGTAGTATGCTGATGGATATTGTATGTACAAAGGAATCAGGTCAATATGTTCTTCACATATAGTCATTTGTCATATGTAGAGAATGCATGTAATGCACTAGTTAATAGTTTCCCAACAAAATAGATAACAAGAAGACGGATCTGAGAGTATCTAAAAGGTCATCAGTTTTTTGGGCTTTTTTTATCATTATCTTGTCATTGCTGCAGGCTTGTTGTTGTTGTGCAAGCCATAAGGAGTCTTCATATTTTTTTCACTGAGATGGGCCATGGGAACATGCAGATAATGTCAGCCTTAAGATTTGCTAGGGGTAGGTATTGGGTATGTAGCACACTCCAGAAGTTAAAGTAGGGTGAGAAAAGATTTCTGTGTTTCCAATCTGAAACGTTATTTTTTCGTATAATCCTCAGCATCTGCGGGGTCCCTTCTTCATGCCAGCAGAGGTTTTGTGAAGTCTTGAGTACAAGCTCAATTTTTGTTGTCATAGAATATTATAATTACCTTCCCTTTTAATAATGCTGTTATTATTTTGAATTTTACTTTTAGTGTGCAAATCTTCTAATATGCATGAAAATTTTCATTTTAGATTTTTTTCTCTAAAAATAATGTTTTTTATTCAAAACCTTTGAACTACTCTGTTGCTTACTTGGCTTGGGAGAATAGTCTTTGAGCCAGCAGAAGAGTTCAGTGAAGAGTTGCATTTCTCATCTAGCAATGATTTCATTCATGCAGAACAAAACTCAGCTGACTCCAAAGTAGAGCTAAATTCTTTGACAAAGATCCAACTCCTTGTAAGAGGAGTTGCTATCTAAAAGATTCTAAAAATACTGCAAAAGTAATATACAAATATCCAGTATGCATAGAGATCAGTCTGCATGTAATATACTTAACATGGGATTCACAGAAGAAAACAGAAAGGCTGTTTGTACCTTCCCGGTATTTTTATTCAGTTACAAGCATCCTTCTTGCCATGTAATCCACAACAGGGAACTCATGACAGCACCTCTGTAGCAGAGGCCAACTTCTCATCACTCTTCCTTAGAGTTCATTGTGCCATTTTAAAGAACAGATTGTAATAAACACAGGTCACGTGTAGAATTTGGAGAAACGTGTCGGGAAGGGGTATTAATGTGCTAATTCAGACACAACATGAGTATATGAAAATATATTAAGGAGTGTAGTACTTTCACTGTTTCTAAGATACATGTCTTGGGAGAACAGCAGAGCTAATAGCCTTAAGGTTTCCTCTTGCTGGTTAGATCTCTGCTAGGCATATGCTATTTTAGCAAAAAGAATGAACAAAGAAACAAAGAAAACCTCAGTGAAATAATCGTGATGTAGATGCTTTCATAAAGCTACCTTTATTTTACTGTATAATAAACAAAATTAATAAGAGAAAGCTGGTAGAACCAGTTGACTTCAGATGGTTATAAAAAAAGTAACACGTAGTCGACAATATTGCACAATCAAGCATACTACTTTTTTCTGGATCTGGTGAGGACTCCATGGTTTCTTACTAGTGTATGGAAACTAAATTTACAGCATAACAAATTAAGCTTCCTTAGGTAATAGTATTCTGATCCCTGTTGACTGCAGTATAGTGGAGTATGAACTGAATCTGTGTAGCAAATGGAGGAGGTTGCACAGCACGTTTATATGAAAGCTCATTAAAATTCATATATGTATTTCAAAATCTCAATCTTTGTTATTGGGGCAAGTGTATACCACTATGTTCATAATCAGCCGTAGTTACAGCAGGCCACGTATTATTCTTCACTAATAAAATCCCTCATAACTGCAGGAAAGTGATCACAGACCTCAAAGCCCAGGACTTAAGGAATTTATCAGGAAAGTTTCTTCCACAGGACTTTGGAGATTTATGGATTGAATTAGAATATAGTTATGTGTAGCACTGTGAATCTGTTGAACGAATGTAATACTTAAAACTTCATCTTGCTGCTTTCTACCAACCATCATGTGACTTCATGAGGAAAGAATGAAGACAATAGATTAATTTCCATGTAAAAATACATGTGGAGAGTTCCCAGACAGGAAACAGTATTGAGAAAAATATATTAAAGAAAATAGTAGCTCCTGAAGTAGTAGAATTATTCAGTTTATGAAGTGAAACAGTTTTTATGCCTTATAAACAATATTTCTTAAACAATTCATTACATGGATAATAATAAAGGAGAAATTTTGTCCTTGAATTTATCCTGAAATCGTGTCACTTGAAAATTATGTGTGCAGTGGAAATTCTGTAGGACTGAACGGTTTCAGCTGGAACATACCATCTAGACTGAGGAGCCAGGCTGAAAAATCAGTTAACTATACATACAACTTATCTTTTAGTCATTAATGTTCATAATTCCATCCTAATACAGCATAATTTTAAAAATCTCACTAGGCAGAAGTAAGCTTGCTGGTTCTTTGATGTTGTTTTAAGGACAAACTTCTTACACCAGCATTGTGAAATCTACTGCTGATCTCAGTGGACAAGGCTAAATCATCCTGGATACTGTGTTGAAGCCAGATGCAGCAAATTTTCCTTACTCTATGAAGTGCTTCTTTCATAAACAAACAAAAAACCTCAAGCTTACAAACCTTCTGTGCTACTGGATAATGTTTTGACCAAAACCAAGTCTTCACAGGGACCATGTTGCCTTGAAAACAGATGTAATGATCTGTAATCAGGTCAGAATTTTGCACAAACAGGAGTGTTGAGGTGTATGCAAAGAACCGTTGTCTTCTGTGGTAAAAGATACTTGGTTTATATTGGTATGGTAGGGTTTGGTTTTCTCTGGAAAGAGAAATGGCTTTTTAAGAAAACAAAAGCACAATGGTCTGCATTTCAAAAAGGAATGCTTCTATAGATACACTTTGCAAGCTGCACTTACTTGTAGGAGACCAACCCCATATGACCAGACAGAATAATAAGAGTATTTGAATGACTAGATTGAGGAACTCTCCTTATATGATTATTTGGATAAAGAAGCGGAGTACATACTAATCTCCTATAAATTAATTTCCTATTTGTTTCTTAGTATCATGTACTTAAATTAGAAGTAGAATATTATTATGCTGTGTAGAGATTTAGAAAGAATTTATTACTTTTATTAATTCCTTTAATACCATATCACATTCGCGTTCAGGTGGTAGCCTGTTAAAAATAATAAGTGTTTTTTGTTATTTCTGTTGTAAGACACATATACAATTATGTGACAGTAAATCTTTATGTGCTAAACCTAAGTAATGGCCCTATAAACGCTTTAGGGAACAAACCAAGTGAAAAATGGTTCTGGACATTTCACATATGAAGATTAACTTCTTAATTTGTGTTTTAGACTCAGCATCTGCCAGCACTTGTATTACAATAATATAGAGCTTTCCTGTAAACAGGCAAGGTCATGCTTTTTTTCTTGGTCTTCTATTGTTAAATCCGATATAAAGCAGTAAAGCTCTGAGATTGCAATTTGCGACAGAAAACATTAAGTCGTGTCTTTTTCTCTAACAGGAGTTCTTGGGAAACCATATTCAGTAAAAGCACAGAGGTGGTGACTCCTGAGCAACTCCAGTGTTGCCAACAAATAGTACAGCTTTGCAAACACTGCCTGCTGGTGGTTTACAAATATTCATCAGATTCAAAAGGATCCCCAACTGGGATTAGCCCCTACTTGGATGATACAAGGTATACATTTCAATATTCTCTTCCTAACTTGTAAGTATAAGGGATAATATTGGAACAGGTTTCAGTCTATGTTGCTACCACTACACTTTTCTTTAAGCCTAGTTCAATATGTATTTAAGGGACAAAAAAGGCAACCCGCCCCAACTTTTCCCTTGATCCTGAATTTTTATCATTCTAATCTCTCTAGCCCACTCATGAAGTGCTACTAAAAGACGACTTGATATACACATTTTGTGTGAAAGCACACTTACTAAAGTTTTGATCACCTACTGCCCAAGTAGCTGCAGCAAAGGCTTTCCATAAAGTGAACTGAAAATTTCCTTTCTTCCCCTTCTCAGATCCCTCAAAAGTCACTGATTCCAGATTTGCATTCCTAGAGGTATCCTAACATGTACGATACTTCTGGCTTCACATTCGCAGTGGGATGATATAGGGGCAGAGCTCCAGCCAAGGGTCAGGTAAGTGCCATCTGATTTACTGTATTGCACAGTTTTGCAAAGTTGATTTCCAAAACCTACAGATTGAAAGTTTTATTATTTCACCTTACAGAGCATAAATATATTTTCAAACCTTGCAAAACAGCATCATATAGTAAAAAAATTATTTGGCACTTACCCGATTCTCCATTGGCTGGTTTAGTTCTCCAGCTGGATACAACAGGGATTATAATATTGTCAGTATAGGGATTACTGAAAATGCTCCAACTGTGGGAGTCAACGATCTGCAATTTAACAGCTGTAGGTGGAGAATTAAATGTAAATTGCATATTACTTAGGTTCCAAATTCTATCCATAGTGGCAATTTGAATTATTATGCATACAAATTTACCAATGCTTTGTTTATATAAAACATCTTACAGACATTATTTCGTAGAAGGGCTTTATGAGTTAAATATTACGTGAAAAGCAAACCTGTGATATATTATCTGTTAAACTTATTTTATGACTTAATTGCTTACTTGCCTTATCTCAGACTAGTTATTTGATACGCTGAACCCAATTGTTATTGTCATATGGATCTTAAGGCACTCTAACATAATTTAAAATCAACCAGAAACTGAATTTGTTTGGTCACAGCAAAAGTAGAAGTTAGCCACAAAACAAGTCATATTCAATATTAACATCTACTGAGCTATAGCAGGATTATGGTAAAGTCATTTGGTTTAGCTAAGACTAGAAAATCTTCAGCCTTGAAGTTTTTATTGCTTTTGCTGTTAATATGGCAGAAAATTTTTCATCATGACCAACGACTAACTATTCAAACTGATCAGATTACACTAATGTACTGCAGCTAAATGGCTTGTGTTTGGAAAGTAGTGAAAGGGATGGTCCAAGAGAACTTTCTTGTCTCCAGTTTCTGTGTTTCCTTGGATAATGAATGGAAGTTTATTCACAAATTTCACACACTAGAGGAATCTAAGCCCTCTATATCCTAAATATCAGTATGTCTTCAGCAATGCAGAGTCATGACAACTCTCATTGATTCAAGTTACTGTTTTTATATTAATCTCCAAAAATGTTACATCTGTACTGTGGATACAGCAATATGCTAGTTAACCATTATATACTGAAGTTGTGAAATGAAAGATAACGTATGGAAAGAAATGCTCTTGCTCATTATGCCCCACAATTTTAAGGTAATTAACTATTTTTCTAGAAATGGGAGAACCACAATACTATTTAACTTTTCATCTAGGGTTCTGTTTTTAAATGATATAAGAATGTACAATACTAATAACAGTTTTCTTGACTCTCCGTAAAATTGTGTGAAGTACAAGAAGAGATCAGAGTAAAATTTAACAAATGTACAAGAAGTCAATTTTTTCAAGACTTTATAAAATCTAATTTGAAGAATTATCTTTTCTTCTGAGCACAAACCAATTTTTTGTTTTGTTTGTGTTTATGAAACAAATGTTTGTGAAACTAAAACTTTCAAAGATTACAAATAGATACCTCTTTAGCTGGGAAAACTTATTTGTACAGGGAGAGACAAAAAGGGAATGAAAACTGGCACAGAGTTCTTTTTTCACTTTTCAAATGTGTTCTCAATCCCATCTCCTAACTGTAAATCCACTATATGTCATGAAGAGGATGAATAGGAGAATTAATGTAAGTGTGTATTAATGTCACTTTTTTCTCACAAAATTAAAAGTGTAAAGAGAACAATAGGAGAGCTCAAAAACTATACCGAAATCTCTTTAAAACAATAGCTAAAATCAAACTGTGTAAAAAGTCAGACTTTTCATATTTTGATAGATTCACCTGTGTTACAAAATTTAAAAAAAAAATACCATCTACTGCTAGATTCTTACAGCTTGCTAAATAAGCTTATCTATTACATGGCATATTCTCTGGGAAGCATTCAAGTTTTTTACTGTATCGTCAAGCAAAAGTAGGACTCAGTCTGGTGATGTAGCGAACGGTTAAGCTCACCACCAACCTGTTCCAAATCAGACTTTATTTTTTTGGAAATTGTTTAAAAAAATGCATTGGTGATAATAGTTTTATAATAACAGCTTTTCTCAAAGCTTAAACAAACCACATGGGTACACTTTCTTATATAGATTGTCTCCCATTGCCAGTGTGATGCTGTTTCTATTCATGTGATTAGTAGGATCAGTCTTTTAACTTATTCATCATTAATCAATATGATTCACTAGAATGATGCAACAATTTTAAAGCAATAATTTATACAATGTGTTGTGTTAATCCACGCTAACATTGACATAATTATGAAATTCTGATTTAGTGTAGATGTTATTTTTGCACTTACTGGGGTCATCTAATGGTTTCTACAATTAACTATTAGGAAATGATAACATGAAAAGATTTAAGAATTAGTATTAGGCATATGCTAAATTATTGTTTGTAGTATTACATAAAATACAGGTTATATAGTTGCCTGAATTTAAAAGGTAAATAGTCATTGATGTGACTTACTAGGTTGCAGCATCATTGTTTCTTGCTTTACTAGAGTAGTGATGATAGCATGCCTATTTTTAGAGAATTAGAGTTGAACCAAAGCTGAAAATCTCTGTTTTTTCCTTAATTAACTTTTTTTATAACTTAACTTTTTATAAGCTGCTTAACATCAATTGCAGTTTTTACCCAGTTTAAATTAAATAAATAGTACCATAATAACAGAGAACAATGGGTAAAGTATTATTTTTGGTAGTAGTGTTATACAGGATGCCATTGTTTTATTTATCTGCTGGCTTTAAACATAAAGGACTGGAAAGATGTTTGATCCTCATACAACATCTTGAAGTTTTGCTAAGAGTTTCTCTGAGTTCAGATCTGTTTCCTGAGTTAGCTAGGGCCTAATGCCCTGTAAATTTTATAAATAGTACTTATTGTACATAATTTCTTGCATACAAAGATTGTAAGGTACGGCGCATGAACAACTAATTCTTTTGCTCTTGAATGTCACTTTGCCTGTAAACTCTGCTATATTTTTCATATCCTTTGTAGGTATTTATTGCCAGGACCTTCACTGTTCCTTATGAAATCATCCTCGTCCAACCTTAGCTGCAGTTCATCTGGAATGCCTCGCCCTAACATTTTGTTTACACACAGATACAGTCACTTGTGAAGCAAAAGGAAAGTTGCTGTTCTTTGTAAATAATGGCACTCCATTTTTTTTTTTCAAATTAAAATTTGTGATGGAGCTAAATATAAGCGCTGTTATATATTTACTACCATATAATGACAACATTTAGATGAAAACCTACTGTAAAAGCATAGCTTTTCTGGAAACATAATAAACCTTGTTAAGTTGTTTACACACACATGTGAATGTGTAGATCTTGCTAGGTTTATAAGTAATTCCTTCCTACTAGAAATGTTATTTTTGCTGCAGAATATATAAACTGGAATTGATCTTGAAGATCCTATTACAGTGTTACATTATTTTGTAAGTACAATACTTTGACTTGAATATTATTTATTGTAAAGTACACTATTTATTGTCTTAAATGTAATTGATACTTTAACAAGGCAGATGATTAAAAAACTGTGGTAGAAGAGTAAAACTGTAACAGTCATTGAAAATAATCTAATCATTTCTTGGACATGTTTCAAATAATCCCCAAAACTCTGTAAGCCAAACCTAAAGCAGACATCTTTTTATTTCTCCTCTGAAACTACAAGATCAATTTAATATTTCTATTTTTCTTAAAGGACATGGTATAGTATCTTTTAGCCAAAGTGAAGACATCTAGTACGCAAACAGTAAAAATATCAGTTTAGGCATTCAGTTTCTGTTTGGATTCTTGTAATAAAATGGAAGCTGGTGTTTGTTACCAGATTTTCATTCACATTACGTATGTCCTGTGCCTTTAGGTTTCCTTTGGGAGCAAGTAGTCATCTCCAACTCACAGAAGCATGCATAGCGCATAGTTTTTCTGTTTTACTGCATAAGTAGTAAAGCAGACATTTTTAGGAAATACTGCAGCTATAACGTATTATTTCAACCTTAAACTAATTGGTTTGTTGTAGTTTTTAGCATACAGTCCAGTACCTACTGTAGAATGTATCCTTGCAATGGACAGTATTTACTAGATTGCTGACACTTTAAAATGTTGGAAATCTAATTCATTAGAAAGCTCTCATTCAGCTTCAGCTTCCTGGGCCTGGCGGAAGGGCACAAAAAGAAAACGAGCCAGAGTGGACACTTAGTATTAACAGGATTTGTAACCTGAAAATGTCATTCAGATTTTGCTACATGCAGCCATTCATCCCACTCAGCATTGTGCCATATGAGCCTTATTCATTATAGAAATAATTATTAAAAAAATCAGTTAATCTAGATGTAAAAATAGATTAAGTTTTTTAACTGAGTAACAGAGTAGTTGTTATTTACCAAAGACTTGTTTACTTACCAATCATGTAACCCTGAAACATGTTTGTGAATGATTAATATATTTCAGGTATACTTAAAAAAATAATTTTGGGGCTAATTATCCTCAGGAGCAAGTATGTGAGATGCTTTTGATATCCAGAGATTTAAGACAAATTTAAGAGACTTAAGAGATTTGAGACAGAAGTTGTCTGGAAATGATTTTTTAAAATTTTAGTCATAGCATATATAAAATTGGGAATTTGGGTGAGATTTCTGATGCCTGTGCTGTAGTGCCTCAGCTCTAGAACTGCAGGATATATGATAATGAGACTATTTGTAAACAATTGAAAAAACCTCTTGAGATTAGCCAGATTTAAGCAGTCTTCTGGTCTGGTAAAGTCTTTTCATTTCTGTGGTAAAATACTAGTTTAGTAAAGTAGTATGTTCACATTAGTTGTATATCTCTTTTGGTCCATACAGTGACTACTGATAAAGCATACTATGGTTATCTGTAAGACCTAATAAAAGCTGTAAATTCTCTCTTCTTGGGGGAGGCTTTCATTCTACTCTGCTTTTGGCCATAAGGATAAAACCAGCTTCCAGCTTAGCTTGCCAGACTCAAACAGAACCTTAGGATAGTAAGTCCACATGCCCTCCCCCCTGCCCCCCCTTTTTTTTCCCCTTCTTTTAAACTATGTTATTATCTCTATTCTCAGAAGCCAGTGCTGGGGACAGGTCAATCTGTACAGACTACTCAGCCAGCAGAAAGGGGGCTACTAACCATACCTATGGACAGTATGGACAGATCTAGAAAAAAAAATAATACATTTAGCATGTACAAAAGTGGACCAGGCTGTCGGTTTACGTCTGATGTTACTTAATATATTCATATTTCTGATAGCCTTTCCTCAAGTGGTACTGGGTTCCTAACGATGTGTGAATCAACACTTTCAATAAACGTAACGCTGCACTTCCCTCCAGCTCCTCAGAACCAGTGCGTAGGGTCTGCGGGTGGATCGCGGGCTGCACGTACACTCGGCTCCGGATAGCGCCGTAGGTGGAAGCGTTTACTGCCGCCCTTCTGCACAACAGCGGCGTTTCCTTCGCGGTCAGATGAGCGGTCGGAGTAAACGAGCCTTTAAATAGTAATTAGTTGCGGCCTTGGGCTCTTGCGGCTGAACCTGCAGCCTGATGCCCCGCAGATGTGCTGAGCCCTCGCCTTGGCCCCGCCGTCAAACCTGTGCTCGGGAAGCCACAGATTAATCAAATGCGGAGGCGAGACTGACCTCCTCGAGGCCTCCCGTGGTACGACAGGGTCTCGAGCGTATTTCCAAGCTTGGCGAGAGCTGTGATTGGAAGGAACAGACCAGGGATACATTTTTTTACCAGAGGTTGCCCTTCACCCATTTAAGACGGGAATAAAAGACGGTCACGCGTTTTGTAACGGTGTACGATGATGTTAGTAACTTTAAAAAGAAAGCCCCTCTGATCCAGAAGCGAGGCGCTCCGCACGTCCTGGCGGACGAAGCGCGGCGGGAGCGCGAGCGCACCGGCTCCTGCCCCCGGCGGGAAGCGCGGAGGGGTGAGGGGCGCTGAGGGAAGGGGGCATCCTCGCGACAGGCGCCGAGGGGCGGCTCGGTTCCCTCGCCGAGTGCTGTTAGTAACTGCGCCTCTGGAAACCCGCTGGCATCCGGTCAGAAGTATTGCCCTCCGCTGGATAGTGCTGTTTTCCCCTAGGTGGCTGTTACAATTATTTCGTTTAGAGCAGGCTGGAAGCGCGGGCAGGGCCGTCCTGGCGTCGCCTGGCCTTCCTGCTGCCCGGTGGCGGGAGCGCGGCTCGAGAGCTCCGGGAGAGCCGGGAGCCCGGTGCAGAGCTGGGCCGCTCCCTTCCCTCCACCCCCCCGGGCCGCTGCCGGTCCCGCATCCCCGCTCCGAGGGAGGCCCGTGAGGAGGCAGCAGCAGGTAGGAGCAGCGAGGCCGCGGGGTGGTTCGGTCCCGGTGCTTCGCTGGTGTGGCCGCAACTCCGTTCCGCAGCTCCTTGGGTAGCGCGACGCGGGGCTGCGGGTAACCGTAATCGCCGTGAAAGATGCCTCTCCCCCATATCTGCTGTCTTGAAATAAGCTCTCGTTACAGCGGTGCCGTCACGGCAAGCTGGCGTGGTGGGTAGGTGTTCAGAGAGAAGGAGCCTGCTCTGGCCTGACCGTCGCCATGTGGACGCAGGCCCACTGCGCCGTGCCCCGGTTCTCGTACTGCGCTAGCGCGAGGGCAGGGTGAGCAGCTGTAGGGGTGGGCTCGGAAGTGCCGGTTAGGAAGCCTTACAAAGACTTCGTGCTTTGTTTATGGTCCAAAGAGCAAGGAAAGTAACGATTTTCAAAGCGCTGCTTTGCCAAAGTAATGTTACAGGAAATGTTACTTGAAATACCTCATAAGGATACCTGTTTGGTAGACCTCAGCCTTGGGTTAATGTCCTGTCTAGAAAGGAATGTCTTGTCCTCGTTATGGGAAAATTAGTCTCTTAATTGTCGATTGTCCATACAGGAAAGTAAACAAATTCATCAGCTTTTAAAATTACATCTGAATGGTTCCTTAGCTGAGCTAGGAGCTCCAGAACAAATTCACTTTTAAATATAAAACCATAATTTTGCAGTCTTTGACTTTCCCTCTATGTTCAAGTGAAAAGACTGAATTGCATTGACAGTTATAACATCTAATTTAGGTGTTAGCAAATGTGAATATTTGCAAGTTAGCTTTGCATGCAGTGTTAAAACAGTTAGCTCGAAGCTGTTGCATTTATTCCCATTTTTAGGAGAAAATAATTTGCTGTTAAACGGCATACTTATTAGAAAATCTTTCGCTCCAGCATTTGCTAAAAACACTTGTAATTTTTTCTGTATGTGGTAAAATTCCCATGTATTAGTTATTCTGCATCTGTGTTCTTTGTTCTTTGCCAGCCACCTCTGTGCCATTCCCCACGTTGTGGAAATTGCTTGTTAACGTAGAAGAGTCTTTGTTGGTGTGTAAATACCTGTAGCACTTTAGGACTCTTAAGGAAATCAGGGGTAATTTTACCATTTACATATATGGAACAGGAGAAGATTCTGCTTGTAGGGGAGCAAGACATGCATTCTTGGTTGGTTTTTTTTTTTTTTTAATATATCCTCGTTTCTTCTTTTAAAACAAAAGGCCACATTTACGTGCTAAGGAGAACTCTTAATACTGAACTTAGAACTGCCCTCCTTTCACCACAGATGATATTACTCATACTATAAAATAATACAGTAAAAAAAATGCTACGTATGGCCCTTAAGTGCCCTCTGAACAGGTCTGCCTGCTCGTAGTACCATAGAGCCAAATGGATCCTGTACCTGGCTGAAACGGTGGCTGACACGGATGCCCAGAATCTACTCGGTATGCCGTGCTGGCGCAGGTGGCTGCACAGCAGTCCGTCAGGTGGTCACCCTGCGTGCCTGCCCCTGTCAGGAGTTATCAGCAGCATTGTGAAGGGTAGAAGAGCGGAGGGAAGTGACCCACACCTGCCTTTCCTGCTGTGCCCTCACCAAATCTCTGCTCACGGCTACTGTCACACAGTTTTGCTGAGCATCATTGCGCAGCGTGCCGCTGCATAGGTTTGGCAGCATGGGCAGTTCACTCATTGCAGAGCACTGGCTTCGAAGGCTGAGGGTGGCAGGCATGAAGTGGGGTGGAGCCCAAAAAGGGTGTGAGAATTCAAGACATCTGGTGGGAAAATGCGTTATCCTGGTGTAGGTTTCACATTAAAGGTTTTCCTTGTGCCCATCATTGTGGAAATGATTTGCTCTGTTGCAGCAGAACAAAACTCTGTTTCATTTAATGCTATGTATGATTTTTAACTGAGTGTCATAGTGTCATCTGACCCACTCAGTCGTTCCCGCCACAATTCCCCACAGTCCACTGTCTCTCTTAGAAGCTTCTCAGAAGCACATAGGACCCTATTTTCTAAATAAAAGCCTTCCATTTCAAGATAAAAAAAATGTCATGCAGTAACTGTATTGCAGACTTCTATCTAGTGCACAGATTTCTTGATCTGACTTTGGTATCAGAAGGACTCTGGTTGTCATTGCACAAGAGGGATGGGATTAATTTACTTTGCAAAGAGAAATACAACTCTGAGTGACACACAAGTGGACTCAGCAATACTCAGCAGTGGTGCATCTGGCACACGAATAGACAGAGATGAGAACTCGGTATGTGTTTCCAGGAGTGTGCACCTGCGCCCCAAGCAGCCCTTGCATGTGCGCACCTCTCTGCTGAGTGCTGAATGGTCTTGGCTCTTGCTGAAGTCGCTTCCTTGCGGCTCTGACATTGCTTGCTCCGAGAGACTTGTGGGCCACATACAGCTGCAGATTTCATTAGTACAAGTGTTTGTTTGGTAAAATAACCGATACACAGTATCCCTTACAAAGGCAGTAAATTACTCAAGCAACTAAACGTTGCTAATGAGAGGTAGGGTACGTTGTCCTGTGTGGAGGTCTGTACTTTCTCTGGTACCTAATGAATTAGGGGGCGTTGTGCAGTGTAGACATATTTTTGGTAACTGACCATGTTGGTGAATAGTCAGCAATCTCAGAGCTATGTCAGGCTTGGAAGAGTTGGACTTTCTTCCAGCCCAGCTACCCTTTCCCGTTCAGCCCTATTAGATGATAGCAGGCATTCTGCTGAGTATGGTCATTGGGCGTACAGCCTCTTCCCTCCCCGTGCAGGGTTTGTGCTGTTCATGGGAGTGAGCTTTTTTCACAATTGTTTAGGATTCAAGCAATCTGATTTCTTTTATTCCGATTCAGAGAATGAATAAAGTAGCTGCATCAAAATGAAATAGTACTAGACAAATATGCTGTAGGGCGGTTTAGGTTTAGTCACATCGTTGTTGGTTGCTTTGGTTTAATATATTATGCAGTGAGAAGCAATTGAGAAAGCTTAGTGCCATAGTGAAAAAATAAGTTCCTCTGGCACTTAAAATAATTTCTACCGGCACTGGTAAGCTGGACCTGACAGCATCTTTCCAATCTTTAATTTACTTAATTTGTGGGATGATTTGCCAGATTAATCAGCATGATTGCCTACAGCTGTGTGGTTGGGTTATACTCAGGGTGCACTAAACTTCATTAGGTTGCATGCCAAGAGGAGGGTTTGTGCATACCATTGTTTTTGTTTACAGTGGTTTCAGAGTGTGTGTTCCTCTCCTGTCACCACATCCTCTGGTTTTGTTTTGAAGCACGGGACGTGAACCAGAGACTGTTCCCTAACTTCCTTCAGCCTTGACATGCATTTTGACATAACGAGAAGCTAAATGCTTTGCTCCACAGGTGTGCCACTGAGTATGATGGTACTGGTCACAGTTGGTGAATAATAGGAACATAGGTAGCAAGAGAATTTTTTTGGAAAAGCAGCGTACAGCGCAGTAGTTTTATACTTGCTAGCTTACAGGCTGTTGGTACCTTGCTCGCACACATCGTTACAGCTGTCAGAGCATCATGGCTGTTTGCTGTGGTAGAGGAGGGCACCGGTAACGCAGACTGTTCTTTCTGAACTGTGAAAGTCTGCAGTTTTAATTCCTTTCCTCCCCCCACCCCCAGCCTGCTCAGGTGGAGGGAACAATAAACTTTGTATGTCTTATAACTTCTAAATGTTAACAAATCTGGGTTTGAGGAAAAAGCTTTAATAGAAATACGAATTATCATCTAATATGAATCAGTGTTCAAACTATCCCAGTATACGTTCTTACCTGTGTTTGAATACAACTCTTTTTATAAAAAACATGTTTGAGTTGCCTGAATACTATCCAATTAATAGACTTTGTAACATTTCTGCCTGTTATATATCTTCTTTCAAGTACACAAATACAGGTATTATTAGTAATAATAGAAAACCTACCTGGGATTAGAAAGCTGTAGTGATCGGATGGCTACTCTTACTTGAGAAAAACGCATGTTGGGAAGAAGCTTGGCTCTCAGTCAAGCTTTTGGAATGATGGGGTCTATTTCACAGTAATTTTTTTTTCTCCTGTACAGGCTGCAACAACACAGTCAAGTCAAATAAATAAAATTGATATATGCTTTTGTTTTAGTTGGCTGCTGTATAACCTGTTCTACAACTCTGGGCGGACAATTGTATATCTTTTCTCTGTATCAACAACGATAACAACATCCAGTAACACTAATATGCATATTATGTCAGCATTTTTGTTATTCAGGAATTTGTATCTCACCTGAGTTGCAGTTTGGCTTGCAGAGCCTCAGCAGGAAGTATAACGCTCTACTGTAATTATTTAATCAACAATAAATTGTACTTCCCTGTGTTGTGTTATTGTGTTTCATTCTTTTTAAAGAAAACATTGTACCTTTCAGTTGTAGCTTTGCTTTCGTTGCACATCTACTGGTGAACCATCACTCTTCAATATAGTATAGTAGTTGGAGTCTCGCAGTGCTCCCTTCTTGTATCCCTACCCCTATCAAATTTAATCCCAAGTTTTGCTATTCTGTGGGGAGAAATGGTTTCACAGGTTGGTTGTGTTTGGTCTTAGACTACTGAGTGTTGAGATTATTTCTAGTTCTGGGAACCGTATGTGGGAATCTGAAAGCAACTGAGCTATACGACAAAGCACCAATGTACTGCAGATTGCATGCTGTCATAGCGCCTATGCAGTGTTCTGTCTCACCTCCAGTCCTTAGGAGGTGTCAGTAATGTCACCATTTACACCGCATGCGGTAAGCAGCATTTCCAATAGCAAAGGTGCTTATAGCAGGTCCTGTGTCAGGCAGAGTTTGTCACCTGCAGGAAGTCTCCTTCCTCCCATCCCTCTAATGCTGGGCTTCATTTGTACTTCGATTCTATAAGTCTGCATGGGAAATCATAAAAAATAATTTTCCTTTCCAAGAAGGGAGAGCTGTCTGAGCCTGCAGGATATGCTTGTTCAAAGCACCAGTGAAATAATCAATTTCCAACCTCAAGCCCTTCAGCACAAAGGACTAAGGTTTTGTGGTGCCATGGCATTAAAGGAATTACTTCAGCACTACTGATGATGATTTTTCTTAACCATTATTATTATTACAGTTTTCTGCAAAATCACTGGGGAAGAAGGAAGGGAAATTTTTCCCAACTTAACTTTTTCTTGTTGCCAAGGACAAGTGAGAGAGCAGTCTAGCAATAATTACCCTAGCCTTTTTGTACTGGTAATTATTGGTTACTGGGAAAAATTTCTCCTGGAAGCTTTAATTCCTGTGGACACTTTCTTTTTAATCAAATGATGCAAACGACCCTAACCCTACTTAACAGGGGAGCAATTCTTAAGATAATAGTAGTTTTCTACAAATTAATATCAAGTATATCCTTCCCCCCCCCCCCCCCCCCTTTAAATCTCACATTATTTTAGCAGGTGGAATATAAGGGCCAGCAGCATTTGTGCAATCAGATATTGTCAGACAGTAGTTTGAGAAGCATTCATCTACAGGAACTATGAAACAATTAGTCATGCACCAAGCCCTTCAGGGTTGGTGGTCTCTGCCCTTACAGGTAACCAAAAGCAAACCCAGCCGTGCTCTGCAACTGCCCCACTGTCCCTTCATGGGAGCTCTGGGAGGTGGTGAGACCTGTGGACCCACAGGCTGCCGAGGAGATGGGCTTGGGCAGCAGGAGTGAATCGGTTTAAGCTATCAGTATTAGGCTGGCAGGTTGCAAGGAAATCTGTCCTGATGGTTTCTGGAAAACCTTATGCTTTGGATCGAGTTCAGTCAGGCTCCACTGGGTTGTAATATTTCTCAGGCTGAGTAGTTGCTAATATGAGGGCTTCTTTTTGAAACACAGTGAATGGCCCTTAGTAAAAAATGCTTTCAGGATCAAGCCAATTGTCACATACAAATCAAGGGTGGCATCCTTGAGTTTACTCATTTTTAAAAGCGGTTTGCTTTTCCTACATATTTTGAGTTGTGTGGCATAACGTGAAAATTACAATTTTAGTATCTTTTTATACTGCAACATAAAACATTAGGGTTACTCAGGAGCCCAAAATGTCGTTAACGTGTAACTTGTATGAACTAAGTATGTCACAGATAATTTGGGGATTAACTTGCAAACCTAATGCATGTAATCTTAGCAATACGGGAAATTCGCAGTTGTTTGGAAGAGAAAAAAGGCAGATTATCAGAAGTATAGAAAGCCAAGTATTTTCTAATTACTGCTGTAGTTAAGGAGGAAAACCCAAACTCTTCCTAAGCTCCCCCCAAAGGAGTTCTCTAGTTTAAACCAGTAATTGCAATTAAGAACATCAAGTAAAAGAATTATATAATGCTGCTCCATTTTGTTATTAAAAGCTTAAACTTTTCCTCTGTTAAAATTGAAAGTGGGGAAAAAAAAATCCCGAAAAGATTTAATTAACTAGTAAACTTGAGTGTTTATCAACTGTAAAAAATGATTTGATTTCTGTTGCAAGTTGACTTATATCCTATTGCTGATTTTAAAGATCAAAGTTAAAATAATTGCAAAACCAGTGATTGGCTATTTATTTATTTATATTTTTAATTGACTTTTTAAAGCTCAGTATTTCAGGATATTTTTTCCCCACTTATTATGCGTTATTGGGATTTGGTATTTAACCTTGCATTTATTCTGTAAGCTGTAAATTAAAAAGCTAAATAATCTGTGTGACCCTTAATAAAACCTCAGTGGTAGGAAGTTGCTCTCGGATATATCAGCTGTGTCGAGGGACTGTAACCAGCAAATTTCTGCCTTCTGTTCATGTTTGGGCTCAACTGTAACGGAAATTGTTAAGTTGTAGTTCAGATCAGCAACAGCGTATTAACCTGTCTGAACTGTGAAGGGTGATGGATGTAGCAGGCTGCATCCTGCCAGCTGCAGAGAGCTCCAACCTGAAAGAGTGAACGGAGCCTTAGATTTCCCTTCACCTCGGTCTCCAGGCTGCGGCAGCTTCTCTCCCACTCTCTAGAGCTGGCTTGCAGGGTGGCAAAAATGGAAGAGGGGTGGGATGCTGAGCTGTATGGGGTGGTCCTTCCAGGGGATCAAGAGACAATTAATAGTGTTGAGTAGAAAATTGCTTTGCAGTTTGTCAGGGCTGGTTTCCAGAGAGATGCAGCAGTGGGTGGTATTCCTTGGAACAAGTGATTTTACAGACTCGGGGCGGGATGTGCAGATGTCACTGTGAGTCCTGCCATGTTAGCAAGCATTAGACCTAAACTTGTGTCAAGCGTTTGAAAGACTGAGCTTTTACATGTTGCAGTGCAGTTTTAAAACGTGCTTGCTTGTGTTGTAGTTGGTCTCACAAATGACAAGTCTGTATCTGAGGGTAGCAGAAAGCTAAAAATATTTGCTCTGCAATCAGTTTGTGGGGATTCATATACTTTTCCTTTAGAGCAGCACTGTCTTCTGCCTGACTCAAAGTGATTGCACAGCCCCCGTTGAGGTGCTGGCAGGCAGTATTCAAGTGAGAAGCAAAGAATTACGGCTGTATAGCAAATTGGAAGAGTACCCAGTGAAAGCATCTGAGCAGTGAGTGTAGATACCAAACACTTCAGCTGTGATCCACAAGGTTTGTCCTTGTGCTGAGCCCAGGTATCTCCTCCTTGGTTTTTGCCCTTGAGGTACTCTCTGAAGTAGTAGCGGTCTGATGCTAGGGTTGAGTAGAATGTTTCCTCTGTACATTTTGCTATCCAAGATGTGGTCCTGTGGCTCCATCCTCGTGGACAGACTGATGCCCCAGGACAGAGTTCTGAAACCACTCTCAGGAGGAGGGGGCTGAGAAGAGCTGCAGCAGGCTGTTTCTTGGGGTCCTCCCATAAGTCTTCACATCTATTGATTTGGGGCCAATTTTAAGTTTCATATTAGATGTGCTTGTTTTATATCTAATGCAAATTTGAATTATCAGTAAGTGATTTTTTTTGTTTTTATTTAAGGTAGATTATACTTTAAATAAGCAATAGTTAGGTCTTATTTTAAAATTGTTTTTTTGCACTGTGATAATTACTCTGTGATCATCTCTTGCGTTCTATAATGTTATAACCTCAATTTTTCATATTGTCAGATTTTCATTCTGGTGCTCTTGATATCAGTTTCCACTATTACAGCTCATCTGACATATTTTCCCCTAAAATACACTACTGTTTTGATTTTTGTTGTGTGTTGCGAAGGTACACATTAGGGCAGTTAGTTAAAACAGCTAAATTTCTGCTCCGGAGGTGTGGTGCTGTTTATGAATTACTCAATTTATGTTCTTACCATTCATGACTCTGGCAGAACTGTTGACTGAAGTATGGCTCTGTTGAGCTCTCTCTTTACTATTTATATGTAATAATTAGTTTAAAATTTCACTCATCAGGATAGCTACATTAAGTATAACTTCTAGTTACTCCTGGGACAGCAGCTGTAGTGGGAATACTAATCAAATGGCATGGTTACAACAATTCTCCTGCTATTACTCTCTTCTGTGCATGGTTGCAGCAATTTAGCTACACAAGTTCCCTTACAGATTTTTAGGGAAGTTTTAAATCAGATGAGAGGTTCTGAACATCTTTAACTCTCTCGCTTTCCTGCTGTGATTTGCTTTGATTTACAGATTAGGTGGCTACATCTGGATTGATGCAAGATAAACAGCTTTTTGAAAGATATTAAAAGATAAGATTTTTCTAAATATCAGTAAGTTCTTCAGTAGCTACTTTTTTATGCTTATGCAAAATCTATGTGTTTGTTGTTCATGGAAAGGGGAGGACAAAGCTTTCAAACTGCTAACGGCTAAAATCATATGCTAAAAACATATTAATACATCTCAGTAACAGAGAAAGGATTTAAAGGTGCTGAGCATTTCATTTTGTGCCACTGAAATCCAAGAGAACTGTTAAGTGTTCTCCTATGTTAATGAGGAATAATTCTTATTTAGTTTTACACATGTAGCTTTGGATGCTTTATTTTAGGTGCTTATTTTAAGAAGATTGTCCTTTGTTGATTAGACTTATTCACAAAAATAAATGGAGAAAAGTATTTGCCCTCCTTTAGTACCTGTAAGCCCATGTGTACCCTAAGGATTAATCTCTTTAATTTAGATTATTTGCCCTGAATGAGAAATAGCCTGAAGGTTACTTGGCCCTGTATAACTACCACATGGAACTGGTTATAAACATTATTACTGCAGTTCTGTGCAGCCCAGGTGGAAAGGACAGGGATTATTATTAAACATTTTTATAGCACAACAGATGCACACGCAAACAGGCTAACACAGAGGAGACAAAACAGGACGACAGCTGAGGAAAACAAGGATGTAGAGATATCACTGGTGAGAAGGTGTCAGGTAAGGAAGAATTTAAACGGGGTGGTTTGTGAGGGTAGGAAGGCCCACTGAGGGCGAGATGCAGGAGGGTAAAATAAAAAGTGGGAAGGACTGTGTTAGGATGCCGTATTAGGTCTCTTTTGTGGGAACAGTGATGGGGTTCTCTCAACGAGCTAGAGCAGGAAGTGAATGGATCGGTTTGTTTTAATTGTCATATCCTGTTTATTCTGCCACTGTGCACAAATAACTGTATTTACACTGAAATTTTCAGCAAATGCTTTACTGTTTGCTGCTCTTTGCTTTACCTGCTTTAGCCTCAAGAGTAGTAAAGTACGGCTGCCATTGCCATATGAAAGAACCAAAACAACTTATCATAATCTTTTTTCCAAAATTATTCTTCCCTTTCAACGTGCGTATTTTTGATTAATGCTTTTGTGCATGTAGATATGGTATTGATCACTTTGGTAAAGTAACACGTGGCATATAAGTCTTAAGCCTGATGAAGGAGCTAGGACAAAAGCAGCTAACTTTTTGCATTGTTAGCCATTTCTTAGCTAAAATGATGATGAAAAAATAACCAGCTTTTAAGAAGTATTTAAAATCAGAAGCTAAGGGTTATTTGTAAGAATACAAGGGTTATTTGTGTGGAATTAGAGCTGAATAAATATTTTTTAAGGGCTGGAATTGTTGCGCAGAGAAATTTCTGTCAGTACTGCACATTCACCAAAAGAGAGCAACATAGGCACACTGTACGTGCTTAAGGCAAGTGGCCATTTTACATTGTAAGCAGGAACATATTGTCCTCTGTTTTAGAGTCCATATTTACCTGCCTCTGAATGCGATGGCTGTGGTGCAATTATTAGTTAGGTTTATGGATATTGATGATGTATGTTTTATGGATTGTATTTTTGTCTTTCAGCTATTTATGTACAATATGTTTCCTCATTCATTATGATTGCATTTAGGATACATGTTTATACATTTGCTGAAACATTGCTGCTTTTTTTCCTGTTAGAAACTTTTTTCGACAGCAGACTTTGCGTTCATGAATTTTCTTTGGCTAAAGTCATTAAAATGTACTTAACATTTTTAGTTGTCTTAAATATTTTGGCATGATATCAGCTATATTTTTGATTGACTTGAACCTTATAGGCCTAGAAAGATGCATTTTTTTAGTATTAATGATTGCCACCATCCTGAGAGTGTAGAGACTGTTTTATTTTACATTCAATTTCATTCTGCTGAATAATTCTTTTAGCCCCAAAGCTAATAAATGCACTCAGATGTGTCAAGGTACTTATTTAGGTAAGCATGCGGAAGTTCTTTGAAGTCTCTTTCCTAAAATATTATGTCCATCTTAACTTAGTAACTGATTATTTTTTTTTTAAAGCAAGCCTCGAGTTAAGTGATTCTCAAAATAAAAGAACAAGGGATTTGTAATGCACAAGTTTTTTTTTCAGACAAGTACTTACCTGCAGTGTCCAAAATTTACCTGTCTCATTTCTCGTAACTTAAATTTGGGATTGGTTATTAGCAAGTTGGTTGTTTACCTTGTCTCTGTATTACCATACCTTGTGGTCCTTAGCTGGCGTAAAGGTGTTGGGGGCATGGTCTTGTGGCCTCATTTACAGCAGCACTAGATCCTACGATCTATGTAGGCTGAAACAAGGGTAGCTCTTACTGCAGCAGGCAAGGGAAAAGGGGAGATGAGCAGCAGTCTGTCCCGTGCCAGGCCGAGAAGGTCAGTTTTCTCCTCCCTCTTGTACACAGGAGAGGACGAATGGTTTGCCTCCTTTCTCCTTGTTTTATTTCCTGTGTAGTCCAGAGGTTGAAATAAAACAGATCCACGTTTGTTGCAGCTATTTTTCTGCTAAGCCAGTAGAAACTAAGTGCTGTAAACTTCCCAGTCATTTCCAGTGTCCCAATAATAGATGTTTCTTCACTACAGTAACACTGACTGCACACAGTAGACCTGTGTTTGGGAGGACATACTGTGAACTGGAGCCCTCGGGCGCTGATGGTGCCGGAGGTCCGATGCGCAGCTTGTGCCAGTGCCCGTGCAGGGCTCAACAGCACAGATGCCCTGAGGCAAGTCCCAAACTCTGCAAAGACTCTTGAAAAGATCTGTTAGTCCAAATGGCGTTAGCAGGATTCACTTAAGGGGGTCCAACAAAACGTCAGCTGAATGACATGTTCAGGCCCGTGGAAGGATGGAGGGGGTCAGAGAGCAGGAAAACAGGAAAAATGGAGATGCTGATGAATTGCTGTAGGAAAACCAGCATCCCATTGTGTTTATTAGGAATGTGGATGATGCATAGTAAAAGAAATGAAACATGAGATGTATGTAAAACGGGAATGAGTTTGAATCTAAATGTGACCAGAGGCAACACAAATGATAGTATGTTTTTAATAGTTAGAAACCTCACATGAAAGATTTGCTGGAGCCAGGAAGTGCTAGGTGTGTGGTTCTCCGGAAAGAAAATTTTGTTCTTCTTTAGCCTGGATTTTTGAATGTACGTGCCCCTATTTACTTTTACTTAAAAATAAAAACCTGTTAATTTCAGAGTTCAGTATTCTGTGAAAGTTCCCTGCAAAGAACAAAAGGGTAGCTCTGATAGATGCTCAGTGTGGGAGTGAGAATATGTTGGGCTCTGGAGAGCTAAGCAAAGACACAGCAAGGTTTGGCTGTGCTGGAGGCTTTGAGCCCATGTTTGTTTGTTGTGTTGTGTCTGTTGGAATAAGTAGCTCTTCATCTGAGACCTCCGTGCACAGAGAGTGACCCTGTGTGTGCCAGGCTGACTCTGCCCCTGAAGAGCTACTCTCACATCTCTTTGCCAGCTGTGCATAAGCATTGGATTGAACCTGTTTTTGCTCCCACTAGAAGAGTTGTCTGCATAAGCTGCCCAAATGGTAAGGACTGCATGTAAATAAGACAAAAGGTGTATATATTTACAGATCTACATGCATGTATACACATGAATTTTTCTCAAAATATTTAAATCCAGAATTCTGGAAGAATAGATTGTTCAATAAAAGTATGTTTTTCTGACTACTAGCCAAGACATCATCCTTTTTCCAAATGTATTCAGACTTTGAAGCATTTGAAAGAAGCATAGACTAATAATGCTGAGGCTGCCTAAGCATTCAAGACTTAGGGCTCTGGTTGCTTCACATCTGAGATTAAAATAGAGCATTTCTGAAACTCATGTTTCAAAAGTATGGGGTCTTGCAAAATACCAGGAGATACCCAGGCTCCTGAGTTACACAGCCAGGCTAGCAAACCCAGCTGAGGGAGGAGCATTTGCACAAGAGGCATCTAAATGAGAGGCCATTATGGATTTCTGAATCTGCATTTTCATACATAGTTCTAGATCAAAAAAAAGGGTGTTTCCTAGAAATTGTTTTTGGTAAAAAATGTTGAATTGTTGATCTGACTGTTCTTTTGACTCACTATAGTAGTTGTCTGTGTACGTACACTGTACACAATCAAATCAGGAATGGTATTTTAACTATAAAATTGTGTAAACTTATAACTGTGAATTAAACTGACCTCATCGTGAATGCCAGCGGTACACACAGAGACAAAATATGACTCAATGTTTCCAGACCAAGTTTGTATAATGCCTGTGAGCAAAAGGTGCTTATCCTACAAGTTATATGTCGGTCAGTATAATCTGCAATGTCGTTATCGAACCATTCTTATTTAGAGCAAGGTGTGTAATTTTCATGACTGTTGCTGCTCCGTTCTTTTATCGGTGGAAACTTTCCACTCATGATGCTCTGGTTTGCAGGAATGCAAACAGTGAAACTACCAGTCCTAGACCAAAAGTTCTGGGAACTTTTCATGAAATTAGTTTCTGTGGCTGAGAACATGCTGCCTTTAGGTTCCCACTCACTGATAGTAGGGAAAACTTTAAAAAATGAGGGCCATTGTGCAGGTGGATGATGTTTCTGAAGTGGTAAGCAAATGAGTGTGTCTGCGCCGAGAGCTTTGTTTGCTCAGGAAGTGCCCGAATATACACTGCAGCTGCACAGAAGTTTCTTGCTTTAACCTGCACCCTTTGATACTAATGGGCTAGTGCGTGAGACTGGAGCCCTGTTGCTTCAAACTGTGATAGTGTCAGCATAAAAAACCAGTTAGGTTCTTGAGCAGGGAATACTTTTCATGGTCATACTGTGCTCCTATGAAGGTCAGGTTTGGGAGAAACTTTATATATACAGCCTCCCCCTCCCACACCACACTTATTTAAAAAAAAATCTGCTGTCTGTTCCTCCATATTTTGACCATATTTTTTAGTGATCCAAGTCTATAGTGGTGTTACAGATCTTTGCTAATTTTTAGTCTGCCTCTTTCCAGTTTCCATCTATTGACAACTATTTTCTGCTCATCTGTCTATGCAAAACAGAGCCTAAAATGCTTTGTGCAGTTGGTAATGGAATTTCTGGCCAAGGTACATTTCAGCTGCTAAGAGAGAGAAATTATTAGAACGGGAGAAACTTCCAACTTAATTCTTGCTGTGTTTGCTTCTGTGATTTGTTTGTGTAACACGGTATTGTAGATATTACCAGCTAAACAGCCCTACATCATCTGGCCCCCTGCTGTAAGGGTGAGATGTCTAAAAGAGCACAGCAGGGGCATGAGAATTGCAGAACTTAAGATCAGAATTGACCAATACATTACTTAAAATAATTGTTTAAATCTGTAGTATCCAACTGATGGTGGATGATGGCTTCACACTTATGCTTCTTGTAATAATTTTAATGAAGCTGCGGCTTTCCAGCCATGTATAATGTGAATTTGGAGATCGGTTGTTGCTCTGCAGTGCCCTCAGCAGCAGGCTGTGGATACTGCTGTCACATCACTGACAAGATGTAGCTGTGTTACCGAAACAAAGCATGTGAGCAGCAGGATGATATTAGGTATTTTTTCATGAAATTATTTTGGCTTTTGTTTTGTGCAGGAAAACTTACTAAGATCAGCAGTCATTTAAAATGCTTTTAAGCATATAACTGAAATGTAACATGAATTATCATTTCATATTTCATTGCCATTCTTTGCATGCTGTCGGTGATTCCTGGCTCTGTAAATTATAGCTAAGTTAGGCCAACCTACAAATCCTGATATTTCTGCATAATCTCTGTTGTGAACAGTAAAAGCATGTGTATTCTGCTAATCCATATTCAGATACAAGCCTGCAGTCAGAGCGCTAAATATAACTTGTTTTCAGGCCAGTAAAAATAAGTTATCATTTTTTTCCCATGAAAAAACACTTTGAAGCAACTGAAATACTGCCTATTTTGTGTGGTTTTGTTTTTAAAACTATTTTAAATATTCCACAGCAGACATTCTATCCACAGAAGACAGCAGGAGAGTTTTCTTACATAATAATCTGACAGATGTGTCATGCTATCTAATCCCTTAAACCTCTAAAGCCCTCTGATAGTGGATGTTTTAAAAGGCCAGATTGAAAAGCATGCTGCTCTTTTATTGAGTCTTTGCCTTCAGTGCCCATTCCACACTCAATCGTTTTATTTTGCTAAAGCAGAGTAAATGATAATTTGAAGTCAAGAAGAAAAAAATAATAATTTTATCTTAGAAAATAGAATTAGAAATACCATTAAAATAATTAATGCCAAGTGAAAATACCACTTAAAATCTGCATTTACATCTGTATCTTCTTATTCAAATCTCTTTTTCCATGCTTTCTCTGAGATTCTATCAAGAAGTAAATCAATAATAATTACACACACAAAATGACCAGCAGACTTGCAACTGAACCATCAAGATTTTCACATTCCTTAACTATGCAACCGTGTAATCATATTACTGCAACTCTTGTACTCTTTCGTCTCAGGCCTTTCTGTGCCTTTGAGCATTGTGTCAGAGTACACCGTAGGCCATTCAAAGAGGGGGACTTTGTCTTCTACTTGCCTGGGTAAGCACCTGGCGTTCTTTTTAAAATAATAAAGTCATTAGAATAGTCTTTGCCTCTTAGCTCATTTTAGCCTTTTCTTTTTCAGAGTAGTTATAGCTTTAATAATCCAAATGTCAGAGGGAACATGAATTCAGTGGATCAGGGTTTCAGTTAATCATGTTAAATAAGTTCCCCTGATAGTTAGATACAGCAGCATACAACCGTATTTCAGCTGGCAGGAATTTTGGATAACTGAGGTTTAGGTAATCAACATTGCAATACATGTGACTACTGTGTCATTTGCCGTAAATTTGTGTCCTACATAATTTAAAAAATTGTATCATGTACTGCTACGTGGGAGTTGGATCTGAACTTGTATCCAAACTTAAAGGAAGCAAAGGTTTAGAAAGAAAAGCTGACTTGGGATTTTTGACATTTGCAAAACTACAATGTAGTGTTAAATGTGTACATGAAAAATGGTGCTTTAAAATAAATAAGAACACCTAGAATTTCTTTCCAAAATTTTGTTAATGTTTGTTTTGATAAAATCATAGCTTTCTAGTTTTTATAATCCTTATTACTTTTTTAGTAAGGCAATTATTTAGGGCTTTTGCTTTGAAATGTGAACTGACTTAAATTATCTCACCTGATGAGGTTATCAAAGATTTGTGAAATGACACTCTGGGACTGAGAAACTAATCATCTCTTCTTTGATGACACAAACCAGTCTGTCTTTTTCATGAATGCAGCAGCTAAACTTGACTTTACACATGGTCAGTTTTTACTTTTTTTGCAGCTTTAAAAAAAACATTTTTTCAACAGACTAATCCTATAATGCAGTGATTTCTTTTTCAGTGAGGATTTCTCAGTGATTTTAGTTCTGTTCAGGCTAAGGTTCTTTATATAGCAGCTGTATACACATAAAATGGAAGATAAAAACAAAAGAGGACAGACAAGAAATTAAGACTATACACAAAGACTTCTAGGTTAAAGTGGTTCTGCCAGTCTAGCAAATGTGAAATACAAGGTTAAAAAAACTGGTCTTTGTTATTTAAGTGGCACATGTTGCATTATGGACAAGAGCTTTTCTTCTGCTTATAACCCTCTTCGATGCAGCCAGTTTTCTCTTTACAAAAAGTATTACACAATTAGAATGGACCTGTTTTATACAGAATTTGATCAGCAAGACAGTGCTTTCCCATGAATTCCATGGAACATCCTATTTTCTTTGTTAACCAGAACTGCGTAAATACCGAAAATGCCAAAAATATTGTCAAGTGAAACATACCGTTGAAGCACAATGGTGTGCCTATGTACAAATTGTACGCATGTGTTCTGGTTTTGGCTAGGATAGAGTTAGTTTTCTTTCTAGTAGCTGGTATAGTGTTATGGTTTGGATTTAGTATGAGAATTATGTTGGTACACTGATGTTTTCAGTTGTTGCTAAGTCGTGTTTAGAGTAAGTCAAGGATTTTTCAGCTTCTGATGTCCAGCCAGCAAGAAGGCTGGAGGGGCACAAGAAGTTGGGAGGGGACACAGCCAGGACAGCTGACCCAAACTGGCCAAAGGGATATTCCATACCATGTGGTGTCATCCCCAGTATATAAACTGGGGGGAGTTGGCCTGGGGGGGGATCGCTGTGTGGGAACTAATTGGGCATCAGTCAGCAAGTGGGGAGCAATTGCATTGCATATCACTTGTTTTGTATATTCCAATCCTTTAATTATTATTGTCATTTTATTATTATTATTATTATTATCATCATTATTAGTTTCTTCCTTTCTGTCCTATTAAGCTGTTCTTATCTCAACCCACAAGTTTTGCTCTTTTTTCCCCGATTCTCTCCCCCATCCCACTGGGTGGGGAGGAGTGAGTGAATGGCTGCATGGTGCTTAGTTACCGGCTGGGGTTAAACCTCGATAACCAGTTATGAATACCTTGTAGCCAACCATTTATTTGAAGCCTTCACTTGAAGCCAGAGCTCTGCAAGGTGATAGGCGAAGCTGAGTTGCAGAGGCACTTTCTGAGCTTACAGCAGCTGAATGCTGCTTATGCACGAAGCAGCTGAAACCAAGAGCAGAGAACGTATGGTGTGCTGAGATGTTCTGATCAGAACGCTTGCCCAGAGTGAGAAAAATTCTGGTCTTGTTTTTTTTACTTTGCAGTATGAATTTAAATTTGGGTCTCTGGTGTCTTAGGTTAATATCCTAGATACTGAGCTGTAGATGAAGTGTCTTTTCTCTTTATGAATATTACTTATATCAAGCAGAGTAGTTTCCACAGGAAAGAAACACCTCATAGTTACCAATATTTTGATGGGCTGTGGTTTAGGTTTGTGCTTCACCTTGATGGTTTGAATGTTTATTCAAGGTTGTGAGGTATTTAGATTTGTTTGTTGTTGTTTTAGGAGTAAGTTTTTTATATAAAGTGGTGGTGGGCTTTTGCAGGTGGACAATGGAGCTTAGGTCTCTACTTTCAGCAGGTGGTTAACAGGTAACTGTAGACCGGATCAGTCACTTGGGCAGCTGGGCCCAAGAGCTGGGCCTCTTTCCTCTGTGTCTTGCCTTTCGCTGCTGTGAGCTTCCCACCAGTGCCGGTGTTGCACCGAGCACCCAGTGCCTGGTGCGTGGGAGTTGCACAGCCCAGCATTAGCTATGCAAGTTGCTCTTGTGGATAAAGCCCTTCATTTCTCTGCACCTCTCCTCTAGACTCGTAAAACAGAGTATCAACCGCCTTTGTCATGTCAGTGTTGCATGGTGAAGATTGGAAGGTGTTCAGATACTGGCTTGTGCTGCTTGGGACCACGCAGGCATTTCAGCCAAGGGTGAAATGGCTTCGCTAAGCCAGCTGCAGAGGTGCACTAAACTGGCAAATTTCCACATAACTTAGTTTTTGTTTAATCTACTGTTTCTATTTGGATCTTTATTCAAAACCAGCTGGTTTTGCTTGATGAATGCCCAGCTTTCGCAACTGGCCTGCATTTCATGTCACATGACTGTGAGAGACCTTCACTGTTCAACATCTACTGTCAGATTGTTTCTGACTAAATACATAGTTGCTTGGGGAAGATGTTGTCAAATGAATAGTTGTATTTTTGCCTGTGTAATTATCACATGACAATTTCTTATATTCCTGTCTTAATTTTGATGTACAGTTTGAGGTAGTTAATGTAACACAATACCTTACCTCCACGACTGAGTTTCAATTGGGACAAAAAAATGAAGACTTGATTTTAAATTTTTTTTTTTTTTTAGGTCCTGGGTCCTGATTTTTTCATTCTGTTAGTGATAGTTACATCAAACGTATTCAGCTTGCAAATAGGAAAAAGAGAGAGTTACTGTGATTGAGTACTGTTTATGTTTTTGTGAACTGTTTGCTACATTGGTGAAGCTCTACATTTAAAAAACCCCACAAACAATAAACCAGTTCCCTGATTCTAGGATCCTGTTACCAGCACTTAAAGATATTACCACATGCAGTATTTTGCAACAAAGTTAAGCCTTGTGTTTCATTGCTGTGGTACTGAAGGGGCCTTCAAGAAAGAAACATAAAGGGAAGATTTCTAGAATAGGTAAAAGCTGAGGGAGGTGAGGACATGCAGGCAGTGCCTTCAGACAATGGGTCATCTTGTTCCCCTGAAAATGGGGCAAGAAACACACTGTTCATACCTGAACATTTAAGGAGATAACAGGCAAGATGTACACAGGCTGCTCCACCACCTTCAGTCTGTATTCAGTTGGATATATAACCACTTTTATTTTCAAGAACCTTCACAGGTTTTCTGCATTTATTTATTAGCAGAAAGGTTACAATCACTGAGAAACTGTTGAAATGTGCCATGGCCCATCTGTCCCCAATTAGATTCACTGTTATCTTTCTACATCCAAAATTTAGATGCCCGGAAATCATACAGTCAGCTGGCTGGCTATAAAATGTTGTGGCAGAGCATACATACAGTTTCTTACATTGAAACTCTGGTATTTTTTACAAATGAACTAATTGTTCCTATTGCCAAAAAGGGACACTTGAGACCAGGTGCTGGAGCAGCTACCTAGATGAAGAAGAGATATGGTCCAGCTCTAATAAATAGTTATTTAAAAGAGATATTTTAATCTAACTTGATTTAAAAAAATAAATAGTGTTCCTGATCTAGAGCCATGGATTCTTCCAGGTACCTGGAGTTAGGTGGCCTGTTGGTAGGAAAGGTGTGCAGCAGGAAGAGCCTGGCTCCAGGGGAGAGGAGGTATGACAGCCAGGTGGACTCTTCTGAACTGGCAATTCTGCACAATTTCTGTGTGATGTTCTTTGTGTGCCACCACCAGCAGTAAAGATTCATCAGGCCAAATTCTGATACTGCTTGCATCTATGAAGAGCCCATGGGCTTGCACAGGTGTAATGGGTTGGAAATTAACGAAATTAGTCAATAATTCTGCTGGCAGTTCAGAAGAAGGAGTAAAATTCAGTCCTGTGCAGTTGGCTGGGGTGATTATGTGCACAAAACTAGCAGGAGTAAGAGTAGGAAAAATATCTGTCTGAATAGACGCTTTTGCAAATGAAGCTATTGGTTAAGACTAGTGTAATCTCAAGACTGCTTCTAGTGAACTATTAATCAGGAAAACTAGAGATACTAGGTTTAGTTTTGCTATGTGACTGTGATACTTAATTGTCATGTAATTAGCCTGCTGTTCTCTGGGAAGGCACACAGTGTGACAGCTGTCAGTGGTATCTACTTCTGTTAAAAAACCAAAAACAAAACCAAAAAAAACCCAACCATGACATCTTGTGTTGAATGTGGGACTTGCATTATGATACTTCAGGGGGGCTGTTTGAAGATGTGTTGTGGCTTGAAATCAGAAGGCATCAGCAGTATCAGAAGCTGGGTAGCATGGAAACTTCCATACTACAGATGAGTTACAGAGGTTTCTGCCTATGTGGAGAGGGGGTTTTGTGTTACTGTTGTTCTGCTCGGTGACTGAGGCATGTTCATGGAGTCCAGAAGCAGTGGGTGCCACTATTTTAACTGTTGTCGCAGAATCACAGAGAAGTTGGCGTAGGCAGGGACCTCTGGAGATCACCTGGTGCAACGTTCCTGCTTGGAGCAGGGTCAGCTAGAGCAGGTTGTTCGAAGCTGTGTCCAGCCGGGCTTTGAACATCTTGAAGGATGGAGACACTACAGTCTTTCTGGGCAATGTGTTCCAGTGTTCAATTGCTATTACAGGAAAAAAAGGTTGTTCTTATGCTTCAGTGAAATTTCTTGTAATTGTTATGGCCAAATCCTGTACAGTCTGGGTAAGTAGATCCCATGGTTACAACACTGACAGTCTTTAACAACCTTTCCTCCCTCCCCCACTCTCCCAGCTCTTGTCCATAGCAATGGTTGCAAGTAGTACAGCACAGGAAGATTTAAAGATAGTATTTTGTTGTGAAAAAGGCCTCCCTAAGAAGACCCGGACTTGATTTTAATACTGAAAACCGATACTAACAAGTGTGTACTATTCAAGCCTTACTACTGCTGCAGCTCTTCCCTGGCAGTCTCCTGTGCAGTGAAGGTTAGAAAGAACATGCGTTCCTAACCAGGCAGAGCTGAAGCTCGAGACTGGCATTAATTTAATTACATAAGGGTAAAGTGCCTCTAGTCCCCATTTTGGGATGTTCGGTGTAATAGATGTAAATTGCTTCAGCACAGGAACTCTGTTGAAATGAATGGAGCAGTCATAGCTTGTAACATTGGATGGTTTCCTGTCCTATCATTAGCAGAGTGGTTTTCAAATTTCAGGCTACAGTAAAGTTGCTTCCAGTGTTTGGATGCTCAAATGCTGGTAGTTTCTGAAGGTGGCTCTGAATGTCTCCACATATGTTTTCACTGTGGTTCAGCTGGCATACTATTGCAGCTGCTGCCTTACAGTTTATTCCAAGAATTGTAATTTTTTTTCCTTCGGAAGCTCTCTTCTGACAGTGCTCCCTCTCTCACAGTTCACATGGAGAAAACTGGTGGCAGGTTTGGGATCTGAATTGGGACCAGTGATCTGTGCTTATTAACAAAAACGCTTAGGGAGTGGAGATAGGTTAATTGAAGTTAGTTGTATGTGACCAGGTTGGTTTGTCTTTAATCTCTTATGTTTAAATTTTATATGCATGAAGACAATTAATCCTCTTAACTGCTGTAGACTTTGAATGCTTAGTAAATAAGTGGCCTCTTTAATTGATGCTATGGTGTTTGCCTGTTTAAGCCAAAATAAAAGAGCTACACTGGGCCTTCAGGGAATCTTCCTCAGTGTAGTGAGAGGTTCTATTATGTAAAAGGCTTAAGAGTCTTCCCAGCTCATTATTTTTATAGTACTGTCTGCTTTGCTCTTTTAAGACAATGCTCTTTTTTTAGCATCAACAATTTTGAGATCAGAGAGCACTTCCTGAGTCAAGGCAAATTGAGCAAGATATTTCAGCACTTGACAATCAAAGATGCACTTCTCACGCATGCAGGTTAACACCGCTTTCTTTTTTTTTTTTTTTTTTTTTTTGTTACTGAAACCCAAAAAGGTATTCCTCAAGTGAAGGGCTTGTTATCTTCGCAGTATGTACAGTAAAATAATAGTCCAGAGCTTATTTCTTCGCAGTGAATCATGAAGTGCTTTACAGAGTATATATCTAGGGATTACTCACTGGCCAACCAATCAAAATACCGATATTCTGTACCAATAAATTTGTATAATAGTTTTAGTGAGATGTGAAGAATACCTTCTTCACTCTTAATTGCATCTTGAATTTTGTTCAGGTAGGATGTTAACACTCCACTGAATGCCGTGTTAGTGACAGTTAACAAACACATCCTTGTTTATACTGGGTTTCAGATCATACCCATGTTTCTTAAATCACTGTTCAAGTCCTGTTTTACTTTGGCCTGTGTGATGACTAGATTAGGAGTAATAAGATGGAGGGGAAGAATCCAACATTTAGAGATAATTTTTCATACATGAGGTGTGATGGAGAAAAGGGTTGTTGTCTCATTTATAATGAAATTTAAATTCAGATGAGTTTCACAATAAATATTTTGCCAGGCTGCAAATGTCCTCGGTATTATGCCAGACAGCAGCTGAGCATAGATGACAGTTGTTAGTGCCTCAGCTAGGCTTTTTCTGTAGGTGTCACGCTCGCTCACTGCCTCGGCTTGATGCTGCATAGCTGTGCTCTGAAGTTCTCAGATCTAATCATATTTAGTGACACAGGTAGTTGTGTTCATACCTAATTTGTTATTAAATTCAGTCATATTTAATAATTTTGGGGAACTAATAATATCTTTTAAGTACAGTCTGTATTTTTTAATAACTTTTCTTTGAGGTTCTTAATTTTTTAACACAACTTTTAAGGTCAGTGGTCCAACTGTGTAAATTATTAAATACTTCTGAATTTTTTATAAGTTTTCCCAGCAATGCAGACTGGATTTTCCCTTCTCTTCACAATTCCTGCATGTGCAGTATGGAGGGTGATACTGCACATCCTTTGTTTTTTGTTTCAGATCATGATTGTTAATGTGAAATCTCAGCTCTCATTTTACTAACTGTGGTAGTAACATGGAGAATATTTTGCTCCCTCCCAATAGAATTGACCTGCTTCTTTAATCTGTGTGAGATTGAACAGCAAGTATCTTGTTCATCCCTTGGTTTGGGATTCCTCTGTAGCGGAGCTGAGGTACAGCTGTCGATCAGTTCTCAAGGCAAGGGCCGTCACTACCCCAGAACAGCACTGCTGCAGAAGAATTTGGTGGTCTGCACTTCTGCCAACTCTGAACCAGAAGATCTTGTCCTAGGACAGACTTTGCTCTTCTGAAATTGTGGAGCAACACGATACCACTCATTTTAGCAGGGTAGCAGTACAGGGAAAAATTTTGCAAGGCAGGAAGAAGTCAAGTTGAGATCTGTTTGAACTAATTGGTGAATTAATCCAAAGAAAGATGCAGCCACATGGAGGTTTTGCTGCTAGCAAGTAGACACGCACTTGTAGGGTACCTTTCAGATCGCTTTAGTTTTCTGTAGTGATCATATGTTTGTTTTCATCTGTTGGAGATTCCTGGTTGGAGATTCTTATCTTCTGTACATGACCCTGACTGTTTTACTTCAGCATCTACATGACTGAATCTATGGCTGTGCTGCAGCAACCCCATGGAATGGGTGTCTTTTCTATACTCTTCCTCTCTAAGCAAGGATCAACCTTTAACAAACGCTTGGCAACCCATGAGAAAAACCCTTATGATTGGGTAGGCATGTTTATAAAGTATCTATGTAATATGGGGAAGGAGAAGCTGCCAGATGCCTCTGGGCTATGAATTGCCTGGAAAAGTTGTCCCCCTTATCCTGACGCTCCTCCCCAAGAATCCCATAAAGACTATTAACAAGTCACACCACCACCACACAAGTGATGCAGAGTGCCACTGAACTGAGCTTCCTGGGCTGGCTGCACAATTTACAGTCTATATTACTTTCCTGTTCATAATTCTTGAGTGGAAGAGATTAACAACTGTGTGTGCTGGCAGCTGCTTTTTTAAATTTTTTTTTATTTATTGGAGAGTGCAGCGCTTCTTACCCTTCATTTACCACTTCCACAGAGAGTAAATGGGTTTACCTGGTAACAGCATATTGCGATGGACATACAGGATATTGATTATTTGTGGAGGGTATAAACACACTGCCAGTCATTTGCTGTAGCAATGAAACTTGTAAGTCACTATGAGCTAAAATTTTCCCTGTGCAAAATTTTCAACTGGACTAGTTTATGCCCACGGGAATTGAGAACTATCCCTTCTGGTACTTCAGTGTCCATTTCCTTGCATGGAATGGAAATGTTTGTCTTCAAAGCAGTAACTCTGCTAGATAAACTAGAGCTTTAGTAAAAGCTGACTAAATTTGGAGGCTTGTTTCACTTTCCCATGAGCATGTTTAGCACAGTTCAAATAGTTCTCAGTTGGAGACCACCATTAGAGGGTTTGTTGTCTGTTTCCCCCCACAGTGGGTCTGTTTTAACATTGCACCTGCATCACCCTGTAGCCAAAAAGTGAAAATGCAGTTGAATAATTGCAAGCATTTAAATTCAAATGTGAATTCAAATCTTTGCAACCATGGCATCATTTTTGTTTGGGTCAGCCTTTGGATGCTTGCTGCTGCTGCCCTTATTAATAAAAATCACTGCAATTTCTTCCTATCAATGACAGTCATGTCAGCTGCATAACCGACAGCTGTAAAAAAAGCTATAAAGCAAAAATACTATTCACTAGATTTTCAAAAGACAAAAATTAACCCCCCCCCCCCCGGAAAAAAATGCCACATTCTCTAGACCAAGCACTTTTTTCCCTGACTTGTCTAAATGTAGAAATTTTGGTGATATAAATATTCTATCCATCCTGTGGCACTCTATGAATAAAGGAAATGTGACCATTTTTGTTCTGTGATCCATTTTAGCTATCTTAACACCGTGTTTGCTCTTTTCCTGACAAAAAAGGAAAGAAAGAATATCTGTTTCTTTCACTTCTAAGTGCTGATGGCATAGGGGATTCTTTTCCTGCACCCTTTTAATTCTAGCATTATTGAGAAATTTTGTAAATTTACCTAAATTTCTTGAGTTTCATTCTTGCCGTAAGGAATACTTTCAAGTAGTGCCTGGATGTACCTTATAATTGCAGAATCAAAATTCTATATGTAAGGAATCTTAGGGAAAGAAACAGAAATTAAGAACAACTTGAAATGTAGAGAATACGTACCAAGATAAAAGAGGCTGTGCACGGGATGCTGCTCATGCTTAACTCCACAACAGATACATACCAACAGATGCCACAATCTTCAAAACAACAATTCAAATACAAAACGGGGATTTCCTTTTCATTTTGCTTGTCTGTTAACAAGCAGCTTAATTTTATGCTGATGGCATTGGGCAATGTGTAATGTTTTCTGACGCTGCTGGGTGTGCGTGCAGGCTGAAGTGACCACCTGTTATGTGTCTTGTAATGCCTAGTCTTCTGAAGCATCTCTGCCTTTTCAGGCTGAGCTACCTTGTGCTGTTGCTGATCCATACGTGAGCTATGAATGTTCAGCATTTCTGGAAATCAGATGCAGATTGTATCAAGTTGGGTGCCCCAAATCTTCAGAAAATGCTGCTAATTAGGCATTTTGCTGGAGGGCGCTCTCTGAAACCACCATGAGATAGGGTTACTGTGATTGAAGTCCCTTCTACTTTGGCATCTAATTTCAAAATGAGTGACAATAAACACAGTGCCTGATCAAAAGACATGCAAAGCATGGGGTCCCCTCCTGCTGCATATTTATATGTTGCAATGTGTTATAAATACATTTAACTCAGTAGAAACCATTGTAGTTTATATAAATCAGCTGTTATTGAAGAGCTAGCCAGTTCATTAGTGTGTCTGCTTCTGCATATGTGCTGGGCTGCTTGAGGCAGAGAATTTCTGGAGTGTCAGACCTGTGATGGTCCTCTTGCATCCTTTTCCATTCAAAGGTATCAGCAGTTAATTACTGAAAGCTATGCAGTAGGCTTCACAAATAATATACCTGAATCTTTGTCTTTTAAAAATACCTTTAAATCAGTTACAGCATGAGCAGAGAAATAGATATGAAACATGGGTGACCTGGGGAAAACATCTCTCCCTTTCAGAAATAGATGGTCCCTCCTTTAATGTCTTTTTGGAACATTTTGTGTCAGTGTTGAAGAAGGAAGCTTTTGTCTCTGTGACTTTATTGAAATCAACATGCCTGTGTCAGGAGAAAATAGGACCCAGTGATTTGTATGTGGTTTTACCTCATAGCTAAATATTATTGCATCGTGAGAGGAGGGCCATGAGGCTTTATTTGCCCTCCTCGGCATTAAGACAGCTGCCACTATGTGCAACAGAGAAAGTTCTCCAGGGACTGAGTAAAATATCTGTATATGACACAGTTTTATTTGAGCTGTGTAAGAGACAGAATTGTACTGTTGGAACCAGCTACGCATTTTAATTCTCTTGCATTCTTGTATGTCTGTGAGAACAAAATTAGGAAAGTCTAGAACATATATAAGCCAACTATATATATAAAAGATAATTTCATCTGTCATCTACTGTATAGCAACGTGTTATAGTCCAGTGGAAGCACTGACCAAATATGTCTCTAACATTAGCAGTCTTCCCGGAAGGAGGGGAAAAAAAAAAAAAGAAGCAAGAATACATATGTAATTTTCCATATAGAGAAATATCTCTTTTCTTTTGCATGTGTTAGTTTCTCCTGTGGATAGCTATTTATTTCTCCAAGACACACCAATACTTTTTGTGAAGTTAATGGTGGGAAAACACCTGTCAAAATGGAGAAGTTTCTTCTTTGGGGGATGGTGGTAAGGGGAAGGAATGCTCTTTTTCACCATCTGTTTTCCCAAGGAGGTGGCCCATGTGGAAAATTGCATGTATAACTATAAAGTCAACTGTTAATGAGCCACTGGGGGCGGTCGCGGAGTAGGAATAGTAAGTCTTATCAGTCTCCTGCTTGTTGTGCTTTATGGACATCAATGTTTGCAATATTCCATGAGTTGGTGAAATGTTGCTATGCAAGTATTAGTCCCTTTTATATATCGGCAACAGAGCCTAGAAGTAAAATAATTTTCTCACGGTCATAGGGAAAATCACTGCTGGAACTTGGTGTAACTCTTAGGGAAACCCGTTTGCCTGTCCTGCATTCACAGTTGCATCAAGATGATCCGTCGTGAGTGTTTTCTCAGTGTATCCGTGTAGTGTGACACCAGCTTACTGGATGTGCAACATACTGCGCCTCTGCAGTAAGCTGCTCTGGCAACCATCTGGAGAACTATGAAAAGAAGCAACCACCAAGCAAGGCTCTTAAGCACATATTTAACTTCAAGGCCATTGGACCTTTGTTTTCGGTGGGACTGGTGTCCTGTTTGAAAGAGCTTACGGATCTAAGCACCTTGTTGAAGCAAGGTATAGTTGTAGGCAAGAAACTCTAAAAATGCAGCTTTAACAAAGCTGCCACAAAGAGGTTTGCACCTTTGCAGAAGTACAGAGCCAGAGGGCAGCTGTTACCTCTGTGCCTCATTATCAAGAGCTGTGCGTTGGCTCGGGAGGTAGCACAGATCCGCTAAACCAGAGAATCTGTAGACATACATAATTATCAGCTTCCACTGAGCCCTGATTTGGACACCTGGTTCCCTTTCTAGCTGGAGAACTAGCATGCCGATAATAGCTGCTCATTTTACAGAAGAGAAGTGAAGCCTGGAGGAGAAAAAATAGTTCCTAATGGTAATATTTGTGAAAGGCTGATAGAATGTGGCCGAGAGTTGTCGCGGTCACAGACAACATGGCGGGATATTATTTGTGGGAAAATGTGAGCAGCTCATGGGTTTTTTTTGTTGTTTACTGACTTATATAAATTAGATTAGTCTGATGGAATAGATAAATTAGTGCAGCTCAAAGTATTTAAGTTTATGAAAGTGTTTACTCCCTGCTCATTTTGTTTAGTTACACTCGTTAGAAGATAACCAGATTGACCTAAACGGCATATATCTAGTAATTTTCAACTGGTTTGGTCTGTGGGCCTTGTTTATTTAATGTCCCTGCTGCACTGTTCTTAGTAATTTTATGTATGCTGTGATCTCAGAAGAAGATTAGCTTACTCTTTGTTGGGTATGATAAAGAGAATATTTTTGTTCAGAAGTGTGTGATGAGATGCGTTGTGTAGAGAATATTTTCTCACGTTAGGCAGCTGTCTAGTGGATTAAATTCTGTTGCAGAGCCTTGATCATATGTTTTTGGTGTCAAGCTGAAGGATTGGTGACATCACTGCTCACTAAATAGGTAAATCCTGAAGTGTTTAATGCAACCTTGAAATAACAGTTTGGGACAGTGATATTTTAAATGTGGGTAGGGTGGGGAAAAGGAGCCTGAGCAGGAGGAAGTTTTGACAGCAAAGACTGTTCCAAGGAGCAGTGTGCTTTGTTTATATATTCCCTTTTTGTTATAGATTTCTCATCCTCAGCAGATGAAAGGAGGTTGTGTTTTCTCTGTTTTAAACATAGCGATGCTATATGAAGAAACTTCTTACCCACACACTGATTTAATGAATCTGTAATTTCAGTCTTGTCTATTTGGAGAGAAGGGATTTTCCAATGTTTCCTGAGGAGTTTCTGAAAAGCAATAACTATAATATTAAAAACCTCTAAGTCACCTTTTTCTCCTCACAGGAAATAACACAGCTTTCCTCGCATCTCTAGCAGTATTTAATTATACCCAAATTCTTACAGAATGACAAATGGCAGGTTGTCTCAGTGGTAGAAGATTTTAATTTTTAGATGTGAAATGCAGATTGTGTGCGTCCTGGATTATCCGGGCTTTGCCTGTGTATTGGAGCTCTGTCAGATTTTTCCACTCTCCTTTGTACTGTAGAAGACACTAAAAGAAATGCTGCAAAGAGATGTGAAGTTAACAGTGTGTCTGTAACGTTTGTTATGTGCTCCTGGCTATGACACCTTGGCCCGATTTATTGCCTGACACTGGACAACTCCAGTCCCCCACAGGGGGGGACTGTGTTGGGTGGAAAGCGGTGGTAAATGCAGATTTATTTACAGAAAGCTTCCTTATTCCTTCTGTTCTTTTTCCTGCCTCGGGGACTGCATGCAGAACCTTCTTCGTGATGGAAAGACCTTTGCGTCTCGGCCTGGGCTTCTTTTTGCTCATCCCGTGGTCAGGAGGTCTTTTTGCAAATAGCCGCCAAAGAAAGGAGGATTTGCTGACGGGAGCGTTCTTTGGCGGCAGGGTTAGAGGCAGGTTATTGCCACAATAGAAAGCTGTTTGCGACTTGGGTCCCCAATTCTGAGCTTTGCAGGTATCGTCTCAGCACGGCACCAAAAAAATTGCAAGGCATCACCTCTTTGGAGAGTTAACGGTTTGGATCTGACAATCTGTTTTATCCCCCGCAGCAAGCCCTTGAGAGCAGCGCTGGAGGTCCCGCTCCCGCTTTCTGTGCGGCAACGCACAAGTCCTGGTGGCTCAGAACAGTTGTACCAGAGCTCGCTGTGCCGTACGGGACATCTCGTCCCAGGACTGACCGACCCATCCTGCGTAGCAAGGCGAAGCAAACTGCCTGGGGTCACTCTGCAGCAGCGAACGCCTCCTGCATCACCTGCCTGTCGGGCCGGTTCGTGCTGAGGGACTGCACGTCTTGGCTGAAGCCGAGATGCGCAGCAGGGTGTCGGCACCGGCTTTTTTAGCTCCTGCCCCGCGGTTTCGGCGGCGGAGGGAAGGGAGGACGCGCAGGGCAGGGCAGGGCAGGGCAGGGCAGGGCAGCCCAGACCCGCCGTCCCGCCGGCTTCTGTTCCCTGCCAGCTCCTCGCTGCAGCAACGCACCTCGCCGCGCCGCTGCCAGCGGGCGCCCCCGCCCCGCATCGCGGCTGTGGCTTGAGACGAAGCAACCTTCGGTGCGGGCGCCGGCGCCGGCTGTTTTCCCCGGGAAGTCGCGGGCGCCTCGGCCTTGCGGGGCGGAGAGGCGGCGGGGCGGGCGGCCCGGGGCGGCGGGCGGGCTGGTGGCGGCAGGTGGCGCTACGAAACCGCGCAAACTTCTCCCGGTTTGGGCCCGTGTCCCGTCCCGTCCCCCCACCCGCGTTTGATTATCGGTTTCACTTAGCGAATTCAACCGCCCTGTTTCGAAGTAGAAGCATTTCAAGACCATCTAACCCGCCCTCAGCTGAAACTGGCCGTGCCTCACCCTTTGGCGGACACCCGGGCCAGCCCTGTGGGTGCTTTTTATAGTCATCGTTTGGAAAAAGAAAAACAAAAAAAAAAAAATTAAAAAAATCACCACCCCATTAAAACACTTCTTTTTGTTGTAACTGCCCGTAAATGCGAACGCCTGCACAGATTGGGGCTGACTGAAACTCTAATCGTTATACTGCAAGAATATTTTTGATGGATTTTCAACAGCTCCAGAGCTCCTGTCAGCATCGCTATGTGGCTGTTTAAAGTTCTTTCCTTTAATGGGTCCCAGGACTCGTGAAAACATTCAGGTCAGTTCAGTACCTGAGTCTTCCCAAGTAATTAGCAGGTAGAATTACCTGGTAGCACTCAGTGTTTTCTGCCGTAATCTGTCCGCAGAAGATGCAGCAGAGTAATTGCTGTCTCTGGCGGCCCTGCAGACATGTCTAATTTAATGTGTCAATAGGGATTTTTCTCTCTGTTTTTTCATTCTCAATGCCAGGCTGTGAATTTTCCTTTCAGAAGGCCAGACTCAAAGTGAGATGCATACATTGAACACGTGGATTTCAAGGAAATGTTTTTCCCAGCAACTGTAAATGTGTAAAAGCATTCAGAGCTCATTCTCCTCTCCACATGACTTTTCAACAGGTTAAATAAATGCGTGTAGCAGGCAGATACTCAACGACGTGGCCCACAGTTACTGGAGCAGATAAATGCTAAGCTGACTGTGGCGTCTCCTTGCCAGCAGTGCAGCGTTTCACTCTTCCTGGCTTCTTTGGGGATGTTCTGGTGTTCTCTGATCCTGACTCGATGATCTCAACTACTGGTGAGACACATGTAGCTTTTTAGTCTCCCCTCAGTAAACATTTGCCAGTAGCAAAGGAACAGATGGGCTCGGATCTGCTCCGAGATCAGATGTGGAGCGAGGGTATTTACAGGATACTCCACAGGTGGCTTTTCCACCAGCAGGTTCTCTGTTGTTGCTGTCTCCCTGGGTACTTCTGTAGGTGTGTTCAGGAACAGTACTGGGTCAGAGGGCTGCAATTTTCTTACCTACCTCGTTTGTCTAAATACTGCTTTCTTACGTGTTACATCGTGGGGGCTGTGACTTTTTGTTCTGTATTGAAAAAAAGCAAGGTCCTGTTTTGCATGAGGAAAAGTATGTATTCTAATGATAAAAGGGGTCATTCCCAAAAGGCAGAGAGAGAGATATATGCATTACATATTCTCTGCAGATCTATAAACAGTCCTTTGAGTTCTGTTCACATCCTCCTGCGAGTTGCTGATGTTTCGTATTTAGTTTTTGGTGAAGACCCCAGCATCTCGATTGTGAAGGAAAAATAAAAATAAAATAAACTCATTGTGAACAAACCCATTGGGCACGTTTCTGAACAGTCCTGGATACACGACACACAATATTCTTAGTTATTAAAGGAGAAGATCCCTGAGAATCAGAGTTGTGTTGTGTCAGCGATTGTAAGCGTACAGAATAAAACTGCCCTTCCTCAGAGCATGAGCAAGACCTGATCCTTCAGTGACCTAACTGGCATTGCTAAGCTGGAGGCAGCAGACCCATATTACATTAGCCACTTGATAGTATGGTCTTTTCTTCCTTTATGTTTAAAAAATTGCCTTTTGAAAGAGTAATTAGCATATATTTGAAACACTAGAGGACTGTGGTGTGCTACTCAAGGTCTTGTTTTCCTTTCTTAATTTGAATTTCCCAACTTTAAAATGGAACCTTTGAAATTTAAAATACTGCTTCCAGTGGCTAGCACTCACATATGTAAGTACTGCAATTATGGCATAAATGGATATCAAGATTAAATAACTGTGGCAGAATCTATAGTGAACATGAGCAGCATAATTTTATTAATGAGGACTGTAATTTCATACAAAACAAAACTAGATCTTATGTCAATTGAAAGATTCTACCGCTTAAATAAAAACAAAATTGCTTGTCATCAATAGGTACATTTTTAATATGAAATTTATTTGTATTTTGTAATTTGAGGCCTTAAATCTATGTGATATAGTAATACTTCAATGTGGGCCTTTTTAGAAGGAAGACCTAGAAGTTTTATAGAGAACTCACTCCAAACTGCCTTTCTGTTCAGCAGATTAAAAATTGAGGTCCTTCTCTGGTTTAAATGGCAGTCAGAAAATCCACAGGTAATCCCTGTAACTTTTCATATAAATTTGATAACAAAAGAAAGTGTGCTACCGGTATATCTATAACATAACTAAGCTTCCTTGCATAACTCAAACCATGATGGAGATTTTGACATGCTCAGTGGCAACCTGACAGATGTGTCACAGCGTCTAATCCCCAAAAGCCCCAAAGCTCTTTGAAAATGGGTGTTTCTGAAAGACCGGATTGGAAAACATGCTGCTTTTTTATTAAGCTTTTTCTCTCAGTGCCTGTATTACTTCCAGCGTCATCTTGTTGCCAGGCTGACTGTACAGATCAGCACTAACTAGGATGGCAACTCTGCTTTGTTAGCAAAGAGGTAAAATATATATAATTATGTATATTTAAACCATATAATTTATACAAATTATGTAAAAATGTAATTGATTTTGCTTACAGTTTGAAAATACTGAAGTTGGGAATATATGGCTGTTTTATCCCACCTTTTCCTGTTCTGTACAGATGTACCTCTGGTGTGTCCCAGCCTCAAAATTTTTGGCATTTAAAAAAAAAACCCAAACCCCAGAGAGTTAACATTAATATGAATATGTGATAAGTTCAGAAAGTATTCTGGAGCAATATTTGAAATGCCAGTTGTAGGGAGGAAAATAAACTATGTGCTTGAAAGTGATTTCAACAAAATGCCCCCCAAATTTAAATGCAGACAGTGTCTCTAGTCCTGGGATTTGCCAGCATATCTTTAGGCCAGACTCATGGGAGACTGAAAGGAGGTTTCATTGCAACATCACCATGTCCTATAGATTGTGCTCAGTGGCGTCTCCGTTATTTGGATGACATCCACAGTTGGTAAAAAGAGAAAATTGGGCCAGTTTACATTCTGTTACAGAGCAGCTTCCTGGATGACAGAATAATTTCCAATCAAAGTGCCCTGGATTACTCCCTGCTGTGAGCTAATAGGGTGCTAATTAGCATATTTCATTTATTTACTTAACTGGGATAAAAACAATTGGGCACAGGTCCCATTTACAATGGTTTCCTGGGGAAGCTGCAAACTGCTGTAAGTGTAACCATGCTGCATTAAAAAGATATAAGCTCACATAAACATAACGTGCAGATTGAACACAAAATGGCATGGCTGTCCAATCTCCTCATACGCTGAGAGTGGTTTAGAACATTAAATAAGGCTGTATTTCTGTTTCCTTCAAGTCTTTAAGTGGGCTAAATGAAATTAGAGCAGCATTTTTCCAATCTTTGCAGGTCCACTGGTGACAGTACTGAACAAGTGCTGTGCTGTGGACAGCATCATGCTTTGCCTTGTGCTCTCTCTTGTGCTCACTATTGCCTAAGTATCGCATGACTATTAACAGTACTGAAGGTTTTTGCAAGTACTGGCTTACCCATGAAACATGGGTTGGGAATTGTTGTCCTGCAACTTTTGTCCAACTTTCTCCTGTGCATTCCCTGGTTGGGGCACGCCTGCCCAGCATATTGTGCCGTTCTTGAAGAACTTTCTAGTTGAAGAAATGTTGAAAGTGTCCATTTATTTATGCCTCACTCCCTAGCCTCCCCATTGATCCCATATTGTAAAACTTCCTGCATATTGTAAAACTTACTAAATTTCAAGCACCCATCTTAGTAGCTCATCTGAGGAAATTTTGAGTGTATATTCTGTGAGTTTGTAGAGGGTGAAGCAGGAAGGAAAACTCTTCTCCTGCTTTGTTGAACAAAGGTCTCTTTCCAAACTGTTTGACATTTTAAAACACATCTTTGCATTTTTATATCTTAAGCAAGAGTTTTACTTAGGATGAGATTCCTTATCCATTTTGATTCACATTCTGCTTAGTTATGAAAATCTGGATTTGCCCTAAGGCACTCCAATATCTCTCTGCATCTGGGAGGCAAGTTCATTAACTGAAATGGAGGGATTTTGCAATCAAGAGACCTGGGGTCTGTTTCTGCCCTCTTTACATCTTATTGTGTGACATTGAGTAATCTGCCTTTTTATTCTTCAGCTTCCTTATCTGTAAACTGGAGAGAGTAACACTTTATCCTGCCCTTCTTAAAATGCTTTAATATTCTCAGTTGGAAGATGCTTTTTGGCAAAGATGTGTTAAACCCCAGCCCCTTCCCCCCATCCCAACCCTAGCTCACCATTTCAGTACACAATAAGCCCCTACCTGAGTATTTGTGTCATGATCTACTTTTTAGCATTTGTCTTGTTTCCAGATTCAACCGGTACTAGGGTTATCAGTCTTGTTACAATTGTTGTTCTGGTTTGTATGATCTGCCTTCCCTCCTCTCCAGCTAGCCTGGGAGGCCCCTCTCATTCTTTTCTGTGGGAGAATTTTGCTCTTATTCTTCTGTGACTCAAAAAGCCCCTGAGCTGGAAAAGAGCAATTCTAGAGCATATGTTTCCTGTATTGAATGAAATGCCACTGTGGAAGAATACCTCCCTTCTGCATTTTCTGTGCTTGTAAAACACACTTAGACCATCCAAGGATAACAATTCATAAACCAATTAGAATAGACATCTGAGCATTGGAGGAGCCAGCACCTTACTTCAGCCTAGTAAGACCAGTTCCCCAGGAGGTGTGTTTTCTGAGTTGTTCTTGTTAAAGTTATCATATATCCCATAAAAGCATCCTCTTCACCATTTAGTACCTGACCTCTAGTCGGGTACTGCCATACTATTCATCTCTTCTGATGCAGTGATGCGTCCTGCAGAAATAAATATGGTTCCATTTTGGGGTTCTATGAGTAAGCCTAATTGTTATGAGTTACACACAGAAGGGAATTTAAACATGAAATGAAACATTCTTTGTTTTGTTTCCCCCAGACCCACCTGAACATTGTGAAAAAGTGAATGGAGGCACCCATTGAGGACTAGCCCCACAGTTTGAGTGTATTTACTAGCCAGTTTGATTGCTACAGTATACTGGCACAAATTCAGGAAAAAGTAAAACTAAAAAAAAAATTCCCCAAGACTTGTGAATTCATGACCACAGGCCCAGAAATGTGACTGTTGATCTGTGTGCAGAAGAAACTACTGGTCATGTTTCCAGGGCCATCTGAATTCCATCAGGGGCCAAAAATCTGGATGATAGTTCTGTATAATTTTAGTGTGTACCGTGTTGGAGAGCTCATCATTGGCGAGTGAACCAATTTTTCAGTAATCTTTGTCACAGCAGGCAAGATAGAAATTGGTCTGTAATTTGTAATCATTACTACTTTGCTTGAGATTAATCCTGGATCACCCACAGTGAAAAAAGATGCCTCCTAACCTCGGGAAGGACCATTCTCCATTCAGAAGGCCACTGAGGCTTGCTGTTCACAAAGCACGCTTTGTCTTGACCATCCTTCTTTTTTATGTCAGATGAACTTTTATCTATGTTCTGCTTTTCTCTGTAAGACTGAATACTCCAGACTTTTTACATAAAGCGATTTTCTCAATTCTTAGTACTGTGAAAGAGACTGGAGGGTGGGGGGGAGAGCTTTGGAGTTTTCCTATTGATATTTTTTTCAGAAGGGACAAAAAAAAAGTTCTGTAACGCACACAAGTAGATGTGGGCAGTGAATAGAAATAACCTTTATTAACATAGAAAGGCTGTACTTACTACCAGGTAGTTAATATGAGGAATTTGGGCTAAAGGATACTGTGATTCTAAAGATCTGAGTTTGTTTCTGAAAGCAAAGCATTGACAAAGCAACCCAGCTAGTCCGGCACTGTACTATATATAGTGAAACCTGTGCATTGGAAAGCCTCTGATAATCAAAATGATTTCTTAACTGACCTCTTCAAGGTAGTACCAAGGTTTCTTATACAATGTTGTTCTTTTTTCCCCAGTTAAAAGCCACCTTCATTTGGTCATTGATCCCTCTCCTTCCCCCTCCACTCCTGGCTTTCCTTACATGGACTAAAGGGAGCCCTGGTGTTCTGACGTAAAATGCTCTTCAGTTGAAATCAGGTTGTTTGCTTTGATATTGAAAGGCTTCAAAATAAGGAATAAAAGAAAAAGGAAAAAAAAAAAAGAAAAAGAGATATGTGAATTGATTGCAGAGATGGCTGTGGGATACCAACATTGAAAACAATAAATGTGGTCATAGTATTCATCAGGTGTTGCATTTCCAGTAAGGACAATTAAGTATTAAAAGCATTGTACATTCTTCATCAGCCCTATTCAAGAATGATAAATTTAGTGTAGGATGGGAGAGAGAAGTCTTCTGGAGTGCTTAGGGCAGCAGAGAGCCTATTTTATGACAAATAACACAAAGGAAAAAGTTATGGAAGCTGAAGAGTAATGTTCAAATACCAACACATAGATATGAACGGCCTGCAATTAAATTGGGAATGAAAGGTTGCTTACCATCATGTACCACCGTCAGTATATGCATATATCCATATGGCAGTATAAAACATATGGTGGCATAACCATCACTGAATAATCTAGGAGGTCCTTTCCAGTGTACTTCCTATACTGGTGTGTTCCTGAATAGCTGTTCATGTAATTTTCTTGGATTGGGATAAAATGTCAGAATAATGTTTTGAGATCTCAGTTTTCAAAAAGCGAGCATGGGAATTGAAATACATACGTAAACTAAAACAAGCTTTAGGATTAGGAATCTTTGAATAGCTTGTTTTGGGTAACATTTCTCTTGATCTGTAAACACCAGAGTTACTGAACTTACTATAAAGAGAGCAGCATGAAATACTGGAAAAAATGTCTTATGTAGATTACTGGTCATGTCTTACTTCTACTTTTATTTAATCGAGAACTTAGAAGCATCTGCCTTGTACTTCAGATTTAAGATAATTCCAAGAAGGAGGCACTGTCAAATTCTGATTTTTCTAATATATCCATTGAATCCATTAATTTTAAATGAATTGTTGGGGTGTCAGTGGAGGGCTGTACCTTGATTTTAATTTTCATTGGTGTTTGTGTTTGTTGTGGGTTGTGTATACTTAACTGAACTGAGCTTCATACAGAAGCTGAGGGAAACTTGGCACCTTTTTTACGTGTGTTAGCAACATTCTTCTTTGCCTAACTGGGATGTGACTGGTTTGGAGACTTTCTAAGATGGTCTTCATTTATCATTTGTGGTATGGTGTTCTGTTATGGGTTTCTCACAGTCTTTCCCGATAGATCTGTTTTATTTGATTATTGTCATGGTTTAACCCCAGCCAGCAGCTAAGGACCACCCAGCTGCTCGCTCACTCTCCCACAGTGGGATGGGGGAGAGAATTAGAAGGGTAAAAGTGAGAAAACTTGTGGGTTGAGATAAAAGACAGTTTAATAGGGAAGGCAAAAGCCACGTGTGCAAGCAAAGCAAAACAGGGAATTCATTCACCCCTTCCCATCGGCAGGCAGGTGCTCAGCCATCCCCAGGAAAGCAGGGCTCCATCACGTGTGACGGTCACTTGGGCAGACAAACGCCATCACTCCAAACGTCCCCCCTTCCTCCTCCTTCCCCCAGCTGTATATGCTGAGCATGACGTCCTGTGGTCTGGAATACCCCTTGGGTCAGTCGGGGTCGGCTGTCCCAGCTGTGTCCACCCCCAACTTCTTGTGCACCCCCAGCCTCCTCGCTGGTGGGGCGGGGTGAGAAGCAGAAAAGGCCTTGGCTCTGCGCGAGCACTGCTCAGCAGAAACTGAAACATCCCTGTACTATCTACACTGTTTCCAGCACAAATCCAAAACACAGCCCCATACCAGCTACTATGAAGAAAATTAACTCTACCCTAGCCAAAACCAGCACAATTATGCACTAAGACAAGAGAAAGGAGAAAGGTTTGGATACCTAGGAAGGTCTGTGGCTCCTGATGAGACAAGCATTGGCCACCTTTGTGTCCTGCTCCTGGCTCTGAATGAAGGGGTGCCCCTCATGAGGGACAAGGTAGGAGCATGCCGAGTGAGCTAATGCTGGCAGATACTTGGAGCAAGGATTGAATGTGTGAGTACCCTCTGTTTCTGCTGCTTCTCTCTTTATGCTCCAGGAACACAACAGGGGTCCAGCAAAAATGAAAGGAAATTGAGCAAAGAGTGTCTATTTCTGTGCCATTTCTCCAAATATTCCTGAAGTGCAGTGGTTCTACATGCCAGTCCTTGCTGCCTGCTATGTCTGCACATCCTGACTCAGGGATGTGTAGTTGAAAGAAATGGAAAAGCTCCTCCTGGCTCTAGGTAATTTATAATGTGAACATTTATATAGAAAAATTGGGGAAGGGGGGTCATTGTGGCAGCAGGATGACTGCTCAGAGGAGACAACTGGACATTCATCAGTTAATGAAGTTTGTCTGTTTCTGCTTCCGTGCACACAAGATATGTACTCAGATATATTTACTTAATTAATTTTTGCTATTGTCCCATTTTCTGTGTTCCTTTGTTGCTTGATCAATCTTCTTGTTATCTGAGCTTGCTCTTTTTCTTCTGTTGAAACTGATATGTGCATAAGCTGCAGCAAAGATAGCTGAATATTGGAGATTTTTGCATCTGTGACTCACTCTACTGTGAACTGAATATGTTATTTTCTTAGCCTCTTTACTCTTTAGAAAAGTGTTTATATCTATCTATCTATCTATCTATCTATCTACCTATTTTCCCTTAAATGAACAAACCCACTTCTGGTTAATGATTGTGGAAAAAAATATAATCCTGTGGCTTATTTTTTTTATATTTCAAAATATGGTAATTTCAGTGAATTAGTTGTGAATATTTTTCTGCATACATCCTCCTAAAAATCAAACTCAGAATCCCACTTGATCTACTTCATAGCAACTTAATTCCTTTAAATTTCAAAAGAAAAAAACCAAGAGAAAAAACAACAAAAGAAAAACCAGTATAGATATAAAATAAATCTGCCAAATTTAAGTTTTGGTTTTGAAAAAGTATTCTCAATCTGTATGGGTTTGTATTTTGCATTGCCTGCAGGGATAAGTTTCTTTTTCTCCATCAGATAAGTCTGGTGTTACCTTTTGTGGACTTAGGAAGGGTCTGCGTGACCTGCTGGGGAGCCAGGACCCCCCTTCCCTGTCACTGAGCTTAGGCAAATCCATGTTGCTCTGCTTTCCATTCCTTGCTGTCTCCTGCTAATTCCACGTTGAGGGGTTCAAAATGGGGACCGTCCCTTACACTCTGGAGAGGGCCTCTCCCAGTGCAGTCCTGTTCTCTATGAAAACTTCAGCATGCTGCTGCTGAAGAAACTGTAACTTTTTTGTTTTGCTTGTGAATATTATTTACTAGGAATGCTTCAGGAATAAAATGTAATGTCAGTATTGACAGCATGTGAATTATGTAGTAGGTGTTACCTGTAAGCAGTTCACGCCAGAGACTCATTCAGCTTTGTGGATACCAGCTTTTACTTTCGCATTGTTAGTTGGAGAGCTAAATGCTCGCTTTTTTAATGCAAAATGAGGTTTGTGCTGTGCCTTAGTGCAGTAAATGACCATGACTTATAAATGCTAGCAGCTGCCATTGTCATGACTTTGATATGCAGAGAGATTTTTATAGCTCATACTTTCTATTAATACTGTTTTCCTCGTAAGGTGATGGTTCTCAATTGTATACAAGGATATATATTTTTTCTGATACTTTATCAGAAGTCTTCATGCACCCAACCTTTTGTAAATATATGAAGCTGTAGAGAGAAAAGCAAAGCCACAAAGAGAATTGTTAAATCAGGCTTGATGTGCTTTGCCAAACAAAGGAAAAGTTCAAACTGCATTGTAGATATAGTGCAAATGAATTTCTTTGCAGCCATAGACACTCATCCGTGGTCTAATAAAGACCATTCTAATTCTGTCCTTTCTTCAGCCCTGTCTGTCTGCCTGGGAATCCTTATCAGAACTGTAGCAGATGGGGTGAGAACCTGGATTACCCTGGGAAGTTGGTCAGGATCTGAACGGGCACCAAAGTCTGCTCTAGGCACAGGCCATTTCAAATAGCCTACCAAAAAAACCCCTACTGGATTAAAGAATAGTATTTTGAATAAGAACTCAAACGTTCCTTTTCATGTGAACTTTTCTTTTGAAAATCATCAAAAAATTAAGACAGTTACAATATGTTTGAAAGTGCTGGGGGGAGGAAGAAAAAAGATAGTGTTCACAAAGACTAATTGAAGCATAGAGATAGGTATCTTTCTGTATGTTCCATTTATTATTTTTCACCACTTGTTTTATTAACATGCATCTAGAGTTACATGTTGCTTTAATCTCCTTGATTAAGACTTGCTGAAAGGGTCTGTCATTATTTATTGTCCGAGTGCCTCAGGTCCCACTTTGTTTTACATTAGCTGTGCCAACTACCTCTGACTTGAAAAGGAAATACTGTAGTTTTCATAAAGTTTAGTAGGACTGAGTCTCTTTAAAAAAAAGCCCAAACAACCAAAACAACACAACAGAAAACAAATTAACAAAAAACCAGAAACCAAAATCAGTTGCATGAGTAAATATCATCTTAAGGCAGAAGACACCACTTTCCTACAACTGGTATACAGTAAATATTCTTTTGAACAGCTTTTCAGAGCTGTTTTCCATGTTTTCTTACCACGTTTGCTATAAGTATTACTTTGCTGACGAAATGCCTGTTTTTCTGTCCTCTAGTAAATAGGTGTCTTCAAAGCTGAGATACATTGTCTCTTTAGCTGGAAAGAGTTAACTCAGCTTGCCAGAGCTTTGCTGCTGAGCTACATTTAAGTAGTTCGTTGGGGCATTGTGACTGTAAATGAGATATAGCTTCCTGACAACTGTTCGTGATTTTTTTCATAAATAAATAAAACTGCATCAGAAGATGTTCAACTTCTAAGGAATAGACAGTTAAAGACAGTGTGTCCCATGTTGCCCCCCCCCCTCCCCCCCCCCAGTCCCTAGAAACAAAATCACAAGAGTTTACTATGATAGTATGATTTCAGCCCAAGAGGGGAAAATATGTTTTTAATGTAGGATATTTTTCCTTGTCAGTGAGTTCAGGAAGATACTTAACAGGAAAAGGAAATAAAGGTCCATTGTAAAGGTACCTAACTCATCATTACCACATGCGTGCTGTACATTTCTGCTGTACTGTTGTATTTGATATTATAAACTTGACACCCGTCCCCAAATTGGCTTTTATATTCAGGAGTATATCTGAAATCATATAATTTAAAGAATATTTCTAACATATGGTAGAAGTATTTGTATGCATGCAAATACCAACCTGGATCCCAAATCTAACCATTAGATATTGTATTTTTATTTTTCTTTGTTTGTGTGTGTGCGTGTATCGGAGAGAAAGATTCCAGTTATGAAAGACTCCAGTTACAATACCTATTGGTTAGGGAACATGAGATCTGCTTGGAGAACTGGTAGCTAAAAATGCCATTTAAATATTCTGCTCCGTTAATGCTTCAGGTTAATAAAAACTGCTGTAAGAAAATATTTTAGGATATAGATATTTAGAGCAGTTGGATTACTTTTGACAACAGTGCAAGGAATCCATTCAAAGCTGATTTCCCCCTTTTGTTCACTGAGGACCTGCAGAATCTAAGATAAAAATGGCAGTTGTCCTCAGGGCACCCTGAGGCATGTCATTAAAATTGGAATTTGATCCTCTTTTCATGGTTACTTGGGACAATCAACCACAGCAAACCTGAAAACTCATCAGTTTTCAAAAATATGACATGCCCTTGACTTTGTCAGTTTGGATTCAGTGTGCGAGATTTGAGTATTTCAAAATCCCTTTAGATGTCACTCTGTCTTCAAGAATACAAACATTGTGCCTTGTACTATATAAGAGATACAGTACTTCTAAACATTTCTGAGTGTTTAACCTATTTATGACAAGGGACAAACTAAATTATAGTCATCAAAGTAAAATGCTTATTAATTGAGAATTTTGAACACTGCTAATTGTAATAAATAGAAATGTATGGAATCCAGTTCTTTTTAACTATTAAACCAGTTTTTTAATGGAAAATTAGACTGTCTGATGTAATCTGGAGCTTTCTAAACCGGGGTGAAACTATCCATTCTCTCTGGCTGTGTATTTCTATTTGATAACTGCAATTTTCAAAAGTATCTGGAGAACGGATGCAGGACATTTTGCTGTTTATTCCTCTGTACCTGGCCTCTTGTGCTTTGAAGCACCTTGCCTTCCACCCTCGCAGGCTCCCAGTTTTTAAGAATTTACATGTATCTTCATATGTATTTTTTTTCATCAGTAGCAGAATAATCGCTTTTCTGTTCCCTGCAACTGGGCTGCCAGAAAATTGCATTTTGTCTCCAAAGCAGAGAAACCACGAGCTGGCCATTTTGCCATTGCTGCAGCTTGCCATCAGGAGCTCACTGATGCTCGATGTGCTGGAAGCCGTAAGGCGTCCTCTCTCTGCTCTTTCTCTTGCTGCTCCCCCGAATGTTGCAAGTGGAGAAGGACCAGCTGCTGACACCAGGGACAAAGAGGGTCTTCGTTCAAGAGAGGAGCAATGATGGCGAGAGACCTTCGGCTGTACCTCAGCTTCTCCTCAAGACATTTTCCTTCCAGCTACATCCTGTCATTAGACTTCCTGTAATATGCATATGCTCCTTCCTTCTGTTTTTGGTTTTTTTTTTTTTTTTTTTTTTTTTTTTTTTTTTTTTTTACATCTCTTTTTACTTAGTCTGTAAACTAAAGTTCCTAGTTAATACGCAGATTATTTGTAACTGCAAATCAGTTCATTTAATAATTGGCATAAAAGTGTTACACATGGAGCAGCACAAAACTTGGCAGCACTAGACAGGAGGAGGTTTCGGTGCCTAATCCCCACCAGGCACATGGGTTAAGGTGTTTGCTTGCGCCATTTGTGTGGGAAGGAGAAACCTTGCCTGTTCATGTGGAAATTCCTAATTGCTTTCTTCATTTTGACAGATTTATGGGTTACAGCGAAACATAATTGCAAGCAACATAACAAAGTAACACTCTCATGAGCACCTGTAGTGTTGCTATTATAAATAGATCTACTAATGTACAGTGTTGATTATTGTAAGAGTACATTCCTCTGAAGTTCTCAATTTTTGTTGCTGTGCGGGTTACTCTCTTGGTCTTCTGCTTCAGTTTGCAGGAGAATTGCTTCAGTCTTCAGCCCAGACGGGCAACATCTGTTGCCTCACTTTTCTCATCTGTTGTTCAACAGCGAAATGGTTAGTAGGGATGTGCTAGAGGCAAGTGAGTACCGGGTAACCTGTTACTTGTCCTGAATTTCCACTCTCATGATTTAAATTTACAAAGCTCTGCTTTGTAAAGTTGTCCTCTGCAGAAAGGTGTTGGACTTTGTAAGACAGAATAAAATAGAATTGTGCCTCTGGCAGCTGAGGAAGTTACACAGCTATATGCTCTGCAACATGCTGGAAAAAAAGAAGAGATCCTTGGATCTGCTGTGATGTCCACTTTGCTGGTGTGACTGTTGAGGGGCTTCAGGTGGATAAATGAGGGAAGGAACCATGACCTAAGGTCATGCAGGTTGGCATTTAGGACACCTCTGCTGTCTGCCTACTTCGCCTACTGACTTGTCTTTTGTGACAGTTGACAAATTATCCTATTTCTTTGAGCCTTGGTGTCCTTCTCTATAAACTGAATAGATTTCTGCATTTTAAAAAAGAAATTTAACTGGCAGAATGCTGTAGGAACACAGAGTTTTGCAGACACTGTAAACCGCCTCAGACTAGTTACAATGATGACATTAGTGAATATACATTACATCTGTTATAAAATCATACAAGAATATAGCACATCAATTACTTGTTGAATAGCTGTCTTTATTGAGGAAATAAAGAAAAAGAGAGGGAACCTGCTCAAGAGAGCGAGCAGTTCTCTGATTTAGAAATATCCAGTTCTCTGACTTCACTGTACGGTGCACCGGGAAGGCTTTGCAAATCTGGCTTTTGTCCGGTCCATTCTCTACACCTGAGATGCGGAGCGGTCTGTGCCCTCACAGGCGGGTCTCCCACCGTCTCAGTTGCTGTGGTAGCCTCAGCTGCTTCGTGATCAGTTAAGGGGGATGTGAAATCCTGGTTCGAGCTTTCTCAGAGACGAGTTCTGAAAAGAACTGGACAATGTCCATGCTTGCATTTATAGTACATTACAGGATTTTTTTTCAGAGCTCTGAGGTCAAGACCATTGTGTCTACAGAGAATGAGTGAAATTTTGATAAGTCTGAGGGTGGGTGTGGTGGTGTAATAAAAGGAATAGTAACAGTGTGCCTGATGATGACACGAGCCAGAAATGGCTTTGCTTGTGCCAAATTTCGGTGAGGGGAAAGTCAGACTTATGAACTTCAGTTTTCAAAATCCTTCCAAAAATTCTGCCAGTGGACCAGCCCCTGACAAGTTCCTTGTCTGTCTGTGTTAAATCGGAAAACCTGTCTACAGGATGGGTTAATAAGTAATGCAGGTGCAATGGCACAAATTGAAGAAAGATTTATTAGGGGCTGAAAGGATGCTCATAGTTGTGTAAATGGTTTTGCTTCCTGTGGAAGGTGACTTCGTGTTGGATTGAAGAGTAGGTATGCCAAGATGTCACCTTATGTTGAGTTCTCTGTCAAATTTGTAATTGAGTGCTGTTTGTTACATTTGATGGGAGGAGGAATGTTCTTGGGGATTATTTGAGAACTGCTTCTTGATTTTTTTTTTTTTAGATTTGTTTTTTATTTTTTAAATTGAGCATTATGATTGTGGATAAAATTTGAGAGGAAGGTGAGAGGAATGGACATTAATTAAACTTGCATTTTTGTACAAATTCTAGATTTTAATTACCAAAGATTATTTACATTTATACATTTGGATATTCCTAAAACAAAATCTGTAAACTAATGAAAGTATCATAAACTACCATCAAAAAATCCAACTTAAATAAGAAGAAAACATATAACTTGTAAAGGATTTAAACATTCTACATTTTCTTAAACAGCAGCTAAGCAGCAGCACTGGGGAACCAAAAAACAAATTGGCTGTCAAAGATGACTGGGGCGGGGGGGGGGGGGGGGGGGGGGCGGGGAAGCGGTGTGTGTGTGGGAAGCTATCGGCAATGATCACCTTTTAAATTAAAAGCTGATTTTTTAACAGCAAATGCACTTCTGTTGCCTGATTGCTTGCCTCCTGCAATCTTTTCGTTTTTCAAAATGTCACCCCTTGAGTTTATATTAGGATTAGAGAATTTCAAATTTCATTAATTGTAAGGAAACTTTCTAGGTTACAAAGGAAATCTTGAAAAAATGCTCAAAAGTAAAAAATGAAACTTGAAACCAGTTCAAAACGAGGAGACATTTAAAACAGGCTTTACATAGGTTATTTTGAAGTACGAATTTTTAAAGTCAGTTCATTGTTAATTTTTCATCTTTTTATTTATTTATAAATCTTTCTTTTGTTAGTGCTAGTATTTAATGTATTAATTTTGAATTTTAGAAGGATTTGAATTTGCTGTCAGAATTTGCTAGAATTTGTTTTCATTAGAATAAAGTAAATCTGCAGTAAATCCATTGACCTTGAATAAGGGGATGTCAAGCAGACTCCCGCTCATTCTGTTTGCTCTGCCTGTTCTCTACTTATACTCTTTCACAGGACCATTTTTCCCTTTTTTTTTTGAACATGCAGAAGTTTTCATTCTTGTAGCTCTGTGCCATTGTGCTGAATACCTCATAAGAGGTAGCAAAGGTATATGCATGTTAGTGTACTGAAAGTTATATATTTTATACCATACATTAAAAATTGAATTATGCTGGTATTGAAAATTGTCTATTGAAAATACAATACAAACTGTGAATAAATTCTGCTGTTACAAATCATATATTTGGATTGCAGTTGCTGTGAGACTGAGCCCTTACAGATTCTTAAACTTTCCTCAGGATAATTTTAAAGCTTCACTCAGCCTAGGATTTTAGCTTAAATCTGTTAAACAGAAAGGTCTTAAGATTGTCTGTCAGAGTTTTCTGTAGACAGTAACACAAATACTGGGCTTACTCAAATACTGGCCTCTCTGGAATGTGAGTACCTTGAGCAAGGTGCTTCAGAGCAAGATCTAAATCTAATATTAAAGATAAAATATTGATTGCTGTGATTTCTTCCTGAGAAAACTCATTAGCATTTTAATATCAGCGCATGTGTATTTTCATATGACGTTCTTTTAATTCATGTTTGGTCAATATGAAAAAGCCCGTCTTCTGAACCTTGGAAATTCCTATCCTTAATTTTAAAGAGATATAGTTATAGTTCTGTGACCTTTATCATAGCAACAGTGAAGAGTAAATCTAATTCAAAGCATTTAAATGAGATCAAACAAACCTGCAGAGTAGGTGGAATGGAGGTTCAGCTCTTTTTGTAATGCTTCTGATAGCAAAACCTTGCCTTTAGCCCTTTGTTGTTAAAGCGCGACATAAATGTGTTCCGATACCAGGCTAAATTGGTATTAATGTAAGTGGTCGTGCTCTGAAATCACGGCAAATGAAATCCAAATCAGATGCATAAAAACGAGTAGTCCGTTTCAATTTTAGTGGAAGCATTTTCTTCACATCCTAACAGTGGAAACATCTTACTGTTGGAGCGACAGTAGTAGGCACTAAAGACAGTGTTGGTTACACATATTAATACTAGTTACATATGGAAGGTTTTGGGTGTTTTTATCATGCTAAGCCTTGCTGTGATACATCTCAACAAATAGCACCAATTAATCATTGCTAATATGCCTTAGTTTTGGTCCATTTACTTTTCTGACACCAAAAATGTAGTCTTGAAGACATTTAATTATGAATATGTACTGAAGGATATTTTATTATTAAAATTGAAAAAGACCTTTTTTTTACAATATAACATTTGTGAACTCAGAAGTCTTAGATCATGTTTGTTTTATCTACTGTATCATATATCCACCTTAGTTAAGGATTTTATGACGGAAGGGAAATAGCTTGGTATCTTAGTTTAAAATGGCATTGTAGAGCACATTACGTGAATGTGGCAATTGGGTAATGAGGGGTTTGTAAACTTCATAAAGTATAGAATTCTCCTCCTAGGTTCTTATCTATCCAGATTTTTTGTCTTTACTTCATGACCAGTAAATAATAAATTCAATTTACTGAATAGAAGTTTTGTCACTTAGAAATACTCACTTGGAATATATATTTTTAATTGGCATCAATGGCACATTTCCCAGGGAGCATAACAAAATGGATCATTTAATAGATGCCCAATCTCTCCATCCATCTATCTATCAGTGCAGCACATGATGTTTTGACTTTAATGTGGTAATTATCTCAGGCTGACTTCAGAGGAAGAAGCTGCCACCCACACAGCAGTGCTTAATTACTTTAGACTTCAGTTTGCCAAGAGAAAAATTGACTTTTTTTTGCACATTGCATGGAATTGAAATGATTTCATTGTCATTTTATTTGAAATGCAGCCTGACATCACCATAGCATCATGGGAAAGAGAATGCAAAATTTCACTGAAATTCTTAAAATAGGCTGAAAGCTGCCTTATATTTTAATGGTTTTCTATGAAGCCTGTGTTCACATTCCTTGAATGTTAATGATGAGCTGCTTCAGCTTATGGGAGGAATTTTTTTTCTGTGAATACATTTCATTTGCAAGCCAATGAATGCAGGTGGTGTTTTTTTTTAAAGTTGCCAAAACCTAATACAAACTTTGGCATTTTAAGGGCAGGTGACTGTTCAAATTAATGTTTGTGCACTGTACAGTTTGAGAACGTAACTAGAAAGAGATAATGAATTAATGGTAATGTACAGGCACCTTAGGAATCAAATAAGTAATTTTTTTTGTCATTGACAATCACAGCTATTATCCTGAAACAAGATAAGGAAGTTGCATATGTGTGTTTTCAGCAACTGAAAGCTAAATTTAATATCTATGAAAATTAGTACAAGGTTTTGTGTATATGTTGTTAAACATGTTGCTAATTGATTTGCCTGCCGTACAAATACTGGAGGCAGCTTGCTTGAATGAAACACTGTGGACAGATTTTTGTGCTCAAAAGAGGAGAACTTGGTTCCTAGACGTCTTGCCCTGTGTCCACTGAAGACAAAGGGCCATTTTGGGATTGATTCAAAGGCTTTATTGGTTCTCTTGCAACCAGTAATGCCAGTGGCATTAAAATCCAAGAAGCCTAGGGGACAGGAGAGGAGACTGAGCAGACCAGTAGCCTGGGTCCTATAGGGAAAAGCTCTTTGTTGGCAGGGTGGAAAGCAAAAGCTTGGGTCTGGGCTCTGATGCCTTCCAGTGCTCTCTGTGGGTGGACAGTGCTTTGCAGGGCTGTGTATGATGCTGATGAGGTCTGAAAAATATTTAAAGCAGTCATTCTCTAAATGCCTGGCATGCTGCTGGCTATGAGCAATTGTAGGTTTTGGCCAGTGTTTGGGCAGCATATTCTACGCACATTTCACCTGGCTGTGCATGCAGAACTGAGGCACAAAAAAGCATGTGCGTTTATCTGTATCAAAATCTGTAATAAATCTTCACATGGTGCATGCTGCCAGTCTTGCTGTTATAATTTTATCCTCAACAAGAAAATTCAATATACTGTCTTCCCAAATGGCAAATAAATAATATTGAAAGTTTCCTTTTAAGGTAAGATGTATCTTCTTTTTCTGTTCAGACATCTATATAGTAAAGACCCACTGAAATTATTATTTCATTGTCACATACACTTTTCACAAAAGAAGAATGCAGAGCAGTCTTTTGAAATAAATCTGGTGACACTAGAGAGTTTACAAATACTAGCATATTAATATACAGCTAAAATAATAATAAAAAACACCATGCTGCTAAAGATGTTTAGTATTATCCGCTCGCTGCGGGAGTTTATTAGAAACTCCAGCTTTCTTTTATTAAAATTTCAATTGGCTTGGTGAATGAGATCTTATGTTAGTGTCATAAAGTGAGAAGCCAGAAGGAGAGGATATTGGCATTTAAGTGCAGATTTCATTTTGAAATAGTGTATATTCTACCAGAATATTACATATCACAAATATTACATATCAGTGGTGTTAGAAATAGTTGCACTGATTTCTATATTCATCAAATCGTCGTTGTTTTCTGTGCCATCTGGTAGTTTATACATGTCACTTTTAAATATATCCTAAGAGGTTTTTAATATAACTTTAAGTGGAAAGCAAATACGGCATAGTTCTGTGAAGATTTTAAAAGATGGTTCGCACAGATGATCTCCCAGGGTTGGCTTTGGCATCAAGGGACGAACTTTAAACCAGAAGACTAGACTTTTCTGAACCATTATAGGGAGGTCATGGTTTTAAATAATATTTGACAATTGTATCTTTTTAAATTTATAATTTAACAGTGATTTTTATATAAGACTGCTCAGTGTTTTTTTCAGTTACATTCTCACTTATGTAAAAGAGCCACATGACTGTGATAGCTTACCTCAGCTGGAAATTGGGCCTTTATTTTTTTTTTCTTTTTCAAAACCGATCACTGTGTTCTCCGCTTAACTCTTCCTACTGCACTGAGCTTTGGTGGATGTTATTGTATGATGGTGCTATAAGCATTGTCAGAGATTTTTGCTGCATATCAGTCTCTGTATCTCCTGGCATCTTCAAGGAAGATGAGCTAGAAAAGAATAGATGACCAGGTAATATGCGGGAAAATGGGTGGGGCGTGCTTATCGCTCCTCTTTGGCCTTCCCAGAATTATTCTCTGTTGCTTATGCTTACAGCGCCTGATCTGTGTTGGTCCTTTCAAACATGCTGGAGGTGGCAGAGTGTGAATAGAGGTCCAGTGCCAAGCAGCTGAGACTGCAGGGTAAGTGAGGGAGGAGCATGACTCTACTCTCCCATTTGTCTGCAGTGATGAAAGGACTTGGGTGAAGAGGTGGTCAAAGCTTTATTCCACATAAGATTCCACAGAAGGACTGTAAGGTGGGGGTGATTTTGAGACTGCGTTGGGTTGTGTGTATATATATGCATATATACACAGCAAAATACCTGTATTTCAAATCTCAGTTTTGTACCTTTGCTTTTCAAGAGCATGTCTGGATTGCTGTTTAATTCTGAATTGATATTTTTCCTTACTTTTTTTTTTTTTTTTTTTTTTTTGGTTTCACGTAATATAACTTTGGTGGTCTCAGCACAGTGACATCTGGACATGTTGCAAAATGGTCATAAATTAGCCCACAGTCTTTCACATACTGCTGTAATTAACTTAAGATTTTTTTTTTCTATTTTATTTTTAAAGAGATTCCTCTGTTCTGTTGTTTGTGATTGGTTAATCAGTGTTTCATTACTGGGTGAAGTGTTGCTTTAAAAGTTGATGGCATCAACAACTCAATCCAGCTGGAACCCTCCATGATGGAAAAAAAATATCTCTCACATCCCCCCATCTGGATTCTTCAAGATGCAGCAAGAAGTTTGCACTTCTGCAGCTGCAGTTCTTTCATGACAGGTTCTGTAAATTTTACACATGGCTGCCTGCTTGGAAAATATTTTCCAGATTTACATGTTTACAGCATTAACATGTGAAGCTGAAGAGCCTTCCTTCTTGATTATGGCACAAGTACTCACAGATTGCGCACTAACTTTATAAAATCTGGAAATGGATCGTTTACAACTTTCAAACAAATCAAAGTGCCCTTTGATCTTGACTCCAAGTTTCCTTAAGAGCAACAAATAAAAATAACTTTTTTGGTGTTTTTCCCTAAATATGGTCACTGTTAATGTAACTGTTACATCTCTCGGGAAACTCAAGCAACACATTTAATCCATTTTTGTTTCAAAGTTTATGTCCTTAGAAGAGAAATATTAATTCAGCAAATGTAGGCACCATTGAGAACACTGTATGGCTGGTAAGTGCATCTGTAGAGGCTGTACGAACTCAGCAAGAGATACCCTCGTCCTTCCTTCATTCCCTCCTACTTGTGTGGTTTTGTTTTCGCTAATGTTATCAAAAATTTGGGATAGCTTTACTGGAGGGGAAAAAAATGACAATGCAAAAATCTATGGAAATCTGTAGTTACTTAGATGCAAGTTAATTTATCCCATAACCTTCAATTACATTTTTCTGATTCCTACATAACCACTAAACACTTTCAGTGGTTATAAACATTTTTAAACCAAGCATTAAAAATGTATGCTGTTGGAAGTGTGAAAAATCTGCAACAGTTACAGAACACTTGAATTTTAAAATGTTGCATTCAGGCAGTCATCATGCATGATGAGCTTCAAGTCACTATATTGCCTATAGTCACTATTTTCCTTGGCCCATCATTTATTCTAACTTGAGTTATGTTTTAAGATATCTTTTTGAATGCTATAGAAGTTCAAAAGGAAAAAATACAGCTTGCTGACAAAAGAAATACACATCATTTATTAACACCGGTGGAAAAGATATTTTTATTTTTGTTAGACATTAGTGTTTTTGCAAACATGTAGTTCTGTCTCCTGCAAGCTAGCTGGACTGGAATCTCTAGTGCAGTATCCTCAGTATTTTCTTAATGTCAGTCATGGTGCTGCCTGAAATATTTTAGCTTTATAACAGGTAAACTCTGGCACAAAGGGCATTAAAAAGCCATTTTCTGTAGTAAAGATAGACTTTCGGAGGAAAAGGCTGGGCATCTCAAAAGCAAAACCAGCTTTGGAGAAATGTGCAGTCATGCGGGTTAGTAGAGCAGGTGTCAAATACCTCATCTGCAAGGGAGGAGTGAGGTGTCTGCGGGCAGTTGGATCATTTTATGACCTGCTTTCAGAGAGCTGAGGTCAGACAAGGTTTGAGCTGAGCCCCGCGTGGTCCAAGGCAGCTTTTCAATCAGCAATGTTTATTGAGATGGATAGGGGCTTCAAAAGGGTTTGTCTCGTTTGAGTTGGGAAATTCTGAGGGGAAGATGATGCCTTGGCTGTGGCTGTGGCTGCCTGAGAGGTGAGGCTGGGCTCTCAAGCCAGGCTCTGCTGGCAGTGGCCCCCGGCGAGGGGCTTGGAGGGCTCCAGTAACTGGCAAGGGCCAGAGCGCAGAGCTCACCCTTTTCACGGAGAAGACAGACCACGGAAATGAGTTTCAGATGGAAGTACAACCTCTATCGCTTTAGGTCAGCTTCTTCTTGTTACTTTTCTCACACATGCACGCAAGCCACTTGCAAACGAGCAAATGCCTTAAAATATTTGATACTTCCCTTATAGGCTAAGGCGAGTGAAAGACGTGAATAGAACCAGAACTGAGCCCGTGTCTTCCCTCCTTCTGCCCCCTTAATCGTTAAAAGAGTGCCCCCCCATGCTTTGTGGTGGAAGCGGTGCAAGCATGAGAAGACAGCGAATCAGGTGAATTTTGTACTCGTTTTTGCATGTAATTCAGGGTGTTGAATGGCTAGGATAACCTAGAGGAGCAAGATGAGCTAATGAAAGAGTGATGTTAAATGCAAGTCAACTGTTTTTTAAAAAGTGGCGTCATCACTGTGAACAATAGAAACGAGAACTCTCACTTTGTTTTTAGTTATACAGTACCCTCATGATGGGCTGCAAGGCTGTTTAAAAAATGAACGGAGCAACAGGCTCAGAATGAAAATGCGTGTCTGCTTTTCTTCAAGAAAGAAATCTGCTTTTTAACAGAGCTGTGATGCTCTTAAAACACTTAATGATGATCTCTAAATACAAAAAGCCATACCGTATACATGCACTGTACTAGACTGTACACAAGTAAAGCAATGTTTCTGTGATATGCTTCTAGCTTGAATTTCTACCCAATACTATTTCATCTCTACATAGCTTTCTGATACATGGATAATTTTATTTGAAAACAAGCTTTACTGTCTTCTGTATATCTGAAATAAACAGCCGTAACTGTAATGCATTAATCCAAAATTCAACAGTATACAGTTCATAAAGATTTGTGTTACTTTATCAAGGTAAAATAAAAAATCTGTAGTATAGTTGCAAATGGTGGTTATTTAAAACAGCTGCCGTACAGCTTCCAAATCCTTTCCCTTGATGCTTTAATATAGAATTTCTTTACTATTTTTCCACAAAATAACTTTTTTTTATTCTTGTAGTAAAAATTCTGTAGTAGTATACTCTTGTCCTGTTAAAGCCTGAAAAAACAGTTGTCAATAAAATTCATAGTCTGTGGGCTTGTTTATTGCTAATTGATTTTTTTTTTTTTTTTTTTTTTTTTGAGGAAAGGGAATGAACTTTATTAAGCTAATAGGCATTAATATGTTAAAGTTGCTTTTTGAGATTATGACTGCTTGTTTGCTCATAATTAGGATTAAACCTAAATGTAGCGGGTAGTGATTATGTGAATGGCAATGCCGAGTGGAGAGAAAGAGAAGAGAGTATTTTACTTTTATCTCTGTATTCTATACCCCAGCAGTCATGGAGAGGGAAGATTTGCAGCTCAAGTGCTCAGGGTTATCCCTGGGTTGGGTTGGTGTGTGTGTATTTTTCCAACACTGTGTCTGCAGAGTTCTCCTGATCTTGCCAGTCTGAGGACTGAGAACAAAAAGAGAAGTTATTTTCTAAAATCTGAAATTTAAAATACATGCTGTACTTCTGCACCACTTCAAACCCCTACAGTGTTCCTGACTGCTGCAGCTGGGCTCCACTGGAGGGAAGTGGGGAAAAGCTGTACTTTAGTAATGAATAGTTTACGGTGAAAATTAACTTACTGTCACAGTGACCTCTTTTGCCTTCTCCTTCCCAGGCTGGAAGAACCAGTCCTCCAGAGTGTCAGGGATAGCGGAGGAAAGTGGCGTCGTCCTCTGTAGGATTTGACATTCTTGGGCAGCCACCATGGCTGCCAGCTTCTCATTAGTACACGTGCATTTTTTTCTTGTTTCCACTTGCTGAAGCAGTGAGTAGTATTTGGTCTACTAAATGGTCGTAACAGTACGTATGTGCTTTTCTAAGTTTTCATGCCTAATACAAAAACATTTTATTAGAGCTATTTCATTTAATTATTAGCTATGTGATGCATCTTATGAAGCAGAGGTTGGAAATCTTTGTGTGCATCTATTTAAAATTTTAAATAAACAGAACTCCTTGCCGATCATTGTTTGTATTCCCTGACAACTAAATCTTCAGACATTAGGAACAGTCCCAAGGTTTAATAACATAATGACAAAGTAAGAAAATTTCTTTTTGTAGAGCTTATACTGTTACTTAGCTTCATGCACATGGGTAGTTTCTTTTACAGAAGAGAAGTATTAGTGTGTGCCACTATGCACAGGTGATTGCAGATCTGAAGGTATACTAGCTTTCTTTGCTAGTGTTTGTAAAAAAAAAAAAAGTTTTGCATTTGATTATTGTAATTTGGAAGCATCTTCCTAGAGGGAAGAATTTCTCATCGTTGAAACCAGAGCAGATTGTACAGCCTTTATTTATTTATTGGTGGCAGGTCCAGTACTTGTATAACTGGGAAGAGAGAGAGAGGGATGGCAGTAGTAGCTGTGCATTTTGAAAATTGATGAGGACAATTTCAAATGTGCTTTTGTTTTGTTCAGATAAAGCTGAGAGAAAGAGCGGTGTCATAGCTAAAAGAACAGAAACTGCTGATTTCATTCTGCTTTTTTTTTCTTGGCATGATTTTTTTTTTTTCTTTTTTTAGAGACTTGAGATATAAAAAAAGATCTCTGTATCCCAGTTTACCTCTCAGCAAAACGACTGTTATAATACTTACTGTCCAGGGATGAACTTTATAGTAGATTTCAAAATCCCTGAGATTAATGGATAGAAGGCAGTTGATAAATTAAATTGTCATCCAGATGTTTTCCTTTTCTGCTACTTTATCATGCTATAAAATTTTTTAATGAGATATTTAATGGAACTAGTTATTGTTTTTGTTGTTTCATCATTCACAAAATTTTTCGGTTTCCTTGCTAAATGTCTTGCCTCAGAGTGGTGAAGAATGTAAGCTGTGTAATCTGATAACAATTAAATATTTGAGTTTGCAGTAAACTGTTTGTGAAATATAGGCAGTTTTTTGAATTCCAAGGTGCTTGTTAGTAAGAAATAGAAGATGCTTTAAAATTCCCTTCACGTAGCATGGGATGTGGAATGTTATCAGTTTAGCCCCAATGTGAGCTGAAGTACTCTGGTTTTGTCATGAGCAACATATTCTCCTCATTCCTCATGAGTCTTTTAACGGTGACTTTTGACTTCCTTCTCAACTCTTTGTGTGGAACCAACCATGGTAAGTGTGGTGGTCTAACCCTAGTCCTCTATGCTACAGAAAAGGAAGCATGCTAGGTAGAATGTGATATTCTTCTTACTAGATCATGTTATGCTTCCATGTTGTTGCTGCTTCCATAAGCTTCTGCAAAGAGGTTTTATTTGTCATGTAGCTGTTGTTAAAATACCAACCAGAGCCTTTCCATGTTGCTTAGTTTCCGGTCCTCCCTTTTCATCTCTTCATAGCTGGCTGGATCCTGGCATCCCGAGTTAAACTTTCACCAAGGTATTTCTTAGAGGCAGTGAATCCAGACAACAAGCTTGACTCATGGTTCTCCTGGAAAACCACCTTGTTCTCATAGTTTTCCAAATATTATGTAGGAAAAAAAATTCATAAATGGTCATTATAAAGTACAAATGAGAATAGATTCTCCCCTACCCCCAAATGAATAAGGTTCTCCACGTTGTATGACTGTGAGAGATTGTTTCCAAGCATTTCTCAGGAGAAGATTTCAACTGGTTTGAATCCACTGGGTATCGGTTCTTCATGTGCGTGGGGAAATACTCAAAGAGAAATGAGAAACAGAGCACGGAGATATCAATAAGCAATTATTTCATGGAAAGCAGTCACAAGTCAAGGCTTCCGAGTGTTGAATCTTGTGAAGTGTTGTATCTAATACCTTTTGACCAAGTAAAAAAAGCAACTTTTAGGAATTTTTTTATGCCTTTCTAGTTTTCTCCAAACAGGAAAAACTCTAGCATAGTGTGCCCCAACTGGGAAATGGTCTGTGAATTTCCACAGATAACATTAAGCAAAGAGTTAAGTGATAGATTCAACTTGTGCTGACTGTTGTTCATGAAGTAGAAGAGATTGCTTGACTAGTAGAAGAGATTGCTTGACGAGCTCAACCTAGCTTGACTCTCAGATTTGATATCGTATTTGCATGTTGGCAAGAAGAAAAGTAAACAACATTTAACTTGTAAACTTAGAACTTAATTAATGATATTAAAGTAATTGAGAGAATATAAATGTAAAATGCCAAGATGCTGTTTTTATTGCACCCTATACAAAGCAGAACTGTAGTAAAAGTAAGTTATTTTGCAGCATAGAGGAGTATGCATTATTAGTACATTAATATTTGTGTTTATGGGAGCTTTTAATGGTTTATATGGCAATTGAAACACTAAAAAAAAATAATGCTGGAGACTGCCAAGAATCACAACAGGACAACAAATATGTTAGGGTACAAAGGATAATGCAGTGTATTTCTAGAATATCCCAAAGAACAGGCAAAAACCATATTGGTATGGATGTGACACCGCCAGCGTTGCCTGTGTGATGCACATAGTTTCTGGGGGAAGAAAAACCAAAACAGTGAGACAGACTGAGCCACAACTCTATCTGTGTAAGCTTTTACTGTCCTAGAGCCCGCGGGAGGCCTTAGCAGTGGATGCCAGACACATTGTCCTCTGGCAGCCATCTAGAGGTGTTTTTGAAGTCATTGCTGTGTCAGAGGCACTGGTTTGTTGCAGATGAGTCACTCAGACCTGCGTGTAACACCGTGGTGACACCACTTGCAGCAGCTGAGCTGGTGTTTCTGGGAGAGATCAGCATCAGTGAGGTTCAAGGAGGTATAATCTCAGTTATGCAGCACTGATGTTTGTGACCAAGAGCCACGGAGAAGACAGAATTAAATCTATATTTATTTCTGTAGGCAAGGGGGCATACAGGAATATAATTTTGATGAGAATGAATGGTTAATACAGTGTAATTAAATAACTTCCAACACTTTCCATCATAACATTTCTGACAGTCATAATGCAATGGTAGTGCTATTAATTAAGTGGGTATATAGAAAAGTATGGGCAGATTATCCTGAAGGGTACTTGAGTCAGGTAAAGATGAAGTAAGAAATTTGAGTATAAAAGTCAAAGAGAGGGAGGGAAAGGAGCAAAATGAAACATCTGGATTAAAAATTTGTGTAACCACAAGTCACATAGTTGGATTGATATTCATTAGGCAAATGAATTTATGTGCAACTATTACATGTTTCTGGTTAAAAGTTAGCAAGCGAACTCCTAAAAAAAATAAACAAAACCCCCTTCATTGATTGATTAATTGATTTATTGGAAAAAATCTCATGCTTATACCGACTGCTATCAGTAGCCTAATAAGGCTCCAGAGAATAGATTAAAGTTTACAGGACGATCTGTACAATGCATTTTTTAAATCCCTATTAATTTCCTTAGGCTTTTTCCAGAAGATCTTCATAAAAAATGCTGTAGAAGAATTCTACAGAAGTTGAATGCATTTTTCTAGAAAGAAGATGGTATACTTCCTAAGTAGTTTTTAAAGCTAGTCTGTAGGAATTTGTGAAGAATGTATCCTAAGGCGTCCTTGGGGTCAGTTATCCAGTTAAGTGTTTATATGCGTATGTACGTACATACGCAAAAGAGGCATGCTTTGTTTCCCAGAAGGAACTGAAAACACTGTGACTGTCGATATAACATTACTCCTATACAAATGATGGTAAATCCAACAGGGACCTTTGCTAGGTTTTTACAATCTTGTTTTTTATATACGTGTATTTTCAACTTTGTATGATAGAGAAACATCTTGCGGAAAAAGTAGTTTAGCTTTTTGTTTATAATTAGTGATGTTACTAGGAAATCTTCCTGAAATTAAACTGTATGTCACCTTTTAACGTACTCTTTTCTTTTAGTAGTGTACAACAGCGTTTGACCCTGGCTAATGTTTTTCTCCTGTTGTAGTGCCTGAGAGAGAAAATTTATTTGCTAGCTTTCTACCCTATGACTAAATTAATAGACTCAGGGACCAATTCATTAAAGTTTTATATCCGATTTGTTTGGGTCATAGCTCTGTTATAACTTGTTATAAATATCTTATATTCCTTAATATTGCATAGTCTATTAACATAACAGACATTAACAACAATAGCCCATCTGGAGCTAGAGGGAAAAAGCCATAATCATTTACCTTGCTAGCTGAAAAATGACATAAAAACCTTATGTGTTACAAAAGTGATTTGACCCCTCTCACATGTAATCAAGGAAATTATAAATAATTAAATGGCCTTAGGAGGATCAATAGAAACTGTCCACATTCCTCCCCTAACGATCTGATCCTTTTATTTACCCATTCAGGAATTCACTGAATAGTAGACTAGGTTAAGGCCTCTTTCTTTGGGGGGGGGGGGGGGGGGAGGAGTGAGGGGTGTTTCTTTCATATGAGATACTGAATAATCCTCCCTGCTTTATGACAAGATTAAGGTAACACGGAGTCTGCAGCTTTTCTATAGAAATTATTTCATGCATCATTCTCTAACACTATTGACTCCGACTTGGGACCTGTGAAAACACTGAACTGGGGGAGTGTTCTGCTATATTCCCTCCATTTCATTTGGCAGGGAGGGAGGGCAGCAATGTGACCCAAACACCTAAATGTCATGTAATTCCTCCATGGTTGATTACTGTACATCTTGCTCTTTCTAATGCTTTTCTTCATTTGTTCCAAGCTGATCTCTTCTCCCTGGTAGCTGATGTCTTCTCCCTGGTATCCAGTGATAGGACATGTGGGAATGGTTCAAAGCCGCACCAGGAGAAGATTAGACTGGACATTAGGAAGCATTTCTTTACCAAGAGGATGGTCAGCCACTGGAACACGCTTCCTAGAGAGGTGGTCGATGCCCCAAGCCTGTCAGTGTTAAAGAGGCATTTGGATAGTGCCCTTAATAACATTCTTTAACTTGGTCAGCCCTGAATGGGTCGAGCAGTTGGACTAGATGGTCACTGTAGGTCCCTTCCAACTGAAATAATAGTCTGTTCCAATATATTTTTTAAAGAGAGGAAAAGCAGTCACTCTGGCAATAGAAAGGCAATGTTTGCATAAAGCAGAAAAGGAAGTTCTTGTGGAAAAAAAGGATCAGAGTTGAACTGACATTAGAAAAGCTATCAAATGCTGATCTTGAAGACAACTCTGTACAGACTCTGATGGACATATCAGGGGAGAACTACAGATGGGTTCCCTGAACCAGAAGGCACCATTTGTAGGGAAGGTTTATAAATTACAGGAAAGTAAAGAGAGAAGTCTTGTCCTTGTGGTAGAGTAGTTCCTCATGGTTGAGTCTGAATTGCTAGGTTTTAAGTCTGTGTGCTAATTGACATTAGAGGATGACACTGGTTATCTCTTTCTCTCTACTCAAAGTGAGCTTCCCTGTACATGCTTGGAGCACAAGTCTTTCTCTATGTGACTGATGGGTCCATATATACCTGCCTCCATATGCTTGAGCAATCCATGAAAATTGTTTTATACACAGAGTAGTATTTACATAAAGGCCAAAGCAAAAAAAACCCCAAACACTGGAATCTCATGTTAATTGACTGTGGTTCTTTGAAATTTCATAGTGTATAAATTATTGCTTATGCCACAACTTGTGGCTGACTGTGCTGGAATGGGTGGAAATGACACGCCACTAATTTTCTCTCTCCTGTCCCCTGAATTTAATTTAGATTTCATATTCCCAGTGGCAAAACTAGAAGTGGGATGTATATGGCTGTTGACTAAGACAGTGCCATGTGCATTCATAAAAAGGAAGTCTGCTTTTGATCTTTGCATTTGCATGCTAAACTAGGCATATTGTAGCCCTCACATTTTGGACTTTGATCAGCAAGCCAAACATCGGAGAGAAGAGCTGAACAAAATTGAAGAACAAAGACTGGTGAAGGTTGCCAAAACACTACACTTCACTCATCTGCTACTAAATTTCTGACTTGGTTTTTGAGTTCTTCCTGATGGTTGTGGATGAGAGAGGTGATAGGATACTGCCCATCTCTGGTAGCCCCCTGTTAATAGAGGATTGTCAATAATTGTCAAAATGTCAGAAACGCATTTGAAGATTTACAGCTTCATGGGGGGGGGAGATAACTGCCTGTTTTGTTCCTTTAGTAAATTGAGAAAATTGGGGGGGAAAATTGCTGTCTGTATTAACTAGAATAAGTGTTAGTTCAGAGTCCAGGAGTCCAGATTGTCCTTGACTGTATTCGGTGACAATCCCTCACCAAATACTTGTGACTCTTTAAAGAATGACAGAGTTGCAGATTTCTGCTTTCATTGACTGTTTTTGTGCCAGCACTGTGCAAGTGCTAACCTTGGCTCATCAAGTGGCTGAACTGCACTGGATAGTTTTGTGTATTAAAGAAAGTTAGGATAAAGCATTGTTAGTAGTAGCATTAGGGAAATGCAAGGACCTTTTGAATTTTTAGCAGATTTGTGTCATCAGGAGTTTCTAGGTTTTGAGCAGATTAACTCAATGAAATCATACATGAGTGCTGGTTTTACTTCAGGGAAAACTGGAGGAAAAAGCCCCGTTTAATTTATTTGTGTATAGGTGGATAGTTTGGTAGCACAGTGCCTTCCATTCTCCTCCCTTAAAAAAGATTTAAATTTTCTTTCCTATAAAAATAGAGTTAAATTAATTAGTCAGGGAAAGTGGGGAGTAACCTTCATTTTCACTAATGCATTGTAACATTAAACATGTGAAATGGAAAACCTGTTAAATATGAGGCATAGATCTTTCAAGATTGCAAATACTTCCATGCAATACAATAATTTCAGGGTGTGTTTTCTGACATGTTTTTTAAAACACATCTCAAGCCTTTGTGAAATGCATTTAGAAACTAGTGAAATATTTCTCTAGAATAATATGTTTCTTGATTGTGGTTACAAGGTTTTGTCACTTTTGTTATTAATCACAGTAACAATCTTTTGTCTTTAGGCCAAGGGCAAGAGTTCCTTGTTGTTGATCTAGTCAGAAAGTATTCTAGAGTTTGTAGTGGCATGTCATTAATATTTATGCTGCACAGGTAATAGAGTAAATATTAGGGCTATGAATTATTGAAAGTGAAAGAAAAGTGATGAAATACTGTTTGTTAGTTTGGTTGTTATGTAGTTTTGCATGTTTGTGAGAAATGAGGGACCCCTGGAAGAGAGCATCACTTTAAGTACTGCTTATGACTTCTGCATTAATGGGAATTTTCATTGTCAAATGATATGAATGTTTAAAAATAATTCTAAATGCAATTCTTGTGGTGAATTGTAGAACAAGAAAGCATGACAATAATTTAATACAGCTACTTTAGAGAAGATGCAGGAGTGTCCTCTACAAATGACTACCCTCCCAGGGAAGTGTTGATTCTGAGAGTACTCTCAGTCTCTACCATTATTTTCTGCGTGACATAGGACAAGTGCTTCAGTCTTACTTTTCCCCACTGTTCCAAGGTGAACAATGACATGTTTGCAACAGGCTTTCTGGGTCATCGTCCCTGAACTTCTGTTCATGGAGGTGGTCAGTGGACATAAGTCTTTGATAGGCTTTATGTAAGTTTCTCTCTTAACTTTGGGGAAGGATTTAAAAAAAACTATGTACATGTAAATTGGGGGAGTAGCGTGGGTGTTGTTCATGCCTGCTGAGTGTAAAACACAGAAATGAGGAAGGGGTTTCTTTTTTGGGGGGGACGGGGAGAGTTCTACAGTTTGTAGCAGTTCACAGCTAGTACTGTATTTAGCAGAGTGAATAAGGAAAGTCAGCAAGGTCGACGTACAAGTAGAAAGTGAATCTGACAAAGCCTTGCACCAGCTATTGGACTTCTGACCTGTATATGCACCAACAAGCTAACAGTTATTATTAATTAAGTGATGAAGGATTGAAGAGCAGCCTGTCCCTAATGCCAGAGAGGATCTTGCAATCCTTGGTTGCTCAAGGACCTGCAACTCATCTGGCTGATGGTATTGTAGTTTAAGTTGTCTGACAGTGAATTGATTTCCCAGATCACATTCTTGTTCGTAAAATACATTCTCTGACTTGACTATCATTTTTTCACAAATGGTTTCAAAGTTTCTTGGTGTTGTATGGTGTGCTGTATCCTTCCCTAGGAGTGAGTATTCACCCCACATCTGGACATGATCTTTTTATCCTGCTCTGTCAGTTCCTTCTCCCTTTTAGCCTAGCAGCTCTGTTGGGCAACATTAGGACTGATGGCTGAGGGATACTAGCTAATAACTGTCCCTTCCTCAGAGAGGTGTAACACGTTTCTGACAAGTCTGTGCCCTGCTGCTGTCACAGAGCTTGGAGACCTGAGCTCCTGTGGGAGCAGGAGAGGGTTTCTCACTTGAGGTTGTGACTTTGCTGCCTGCACCAGCCTGCTGCCCTACGCAGCTTTCATGCTTGTGCTATAACTGTCTTTGTGTGCTGGTTATTATTTTTCACTCTCTTTTAAGAGAGACTGTATAGCACTTCCTTATGAATATAGAGAAATAGGTTAATGTAATCCACTTTGGCATCCACTGCTACTATTGCTAGCTCAGCCAGGGAGATTACTAAATGGTAAGGACAGGCACTTCTGTAGTGATCCATGCAAAACGTTACCTAACCGTATCCAAAATTACTGCTAAAGCCATAGCACTTACCAACAATTGGAAGGGCATGGTATCAAAGTGATCTGAGCTGCTTTCTGTGTTATGCATACCTATCTTTATCATGTTTCTTTGTTCACCTTCTGTGGTACTTACTAGTTAAACCTGAGCATGCAGGACTGAGCACTACACAGGAGGCTGAGTCAAACCTAATAAGGCTGTCTTCTCTGCTAGAGCTTGTAAGCAGTAGAGATGTGAAGAGACCCCTATGCTGCGGTGCTGACTTCTAGTGGAGTTCAAAGAAAATCTGACCCGAAGAACCAAATCCTGCATAACCTGGATAGGATGATTGTGCTTCTGAGGTAGACCAGGCTGATAACAGAGTAGCAAATCAGCTCTGGGGTCATAATTAAGGACCCACAGTAATTAAAAAATACATCAGTTCAGGGTTGAGGGAATTGTTTAGGTCTGGGAGAGGCTGCCAAGGACTCCAAGCAGCAAGGCAGAGGCCAGCAGACAGTGCTGGAACTGGTCAAGCAGGCCAGCCAGGGGCAAGCTGTAATGCAGAGAGGACAGAGGACAGGATTAAGAAAATGTAGGAGGAATCAAGGCTGAGCAGGTAGGAAGCAGGATCAAGGACCAGAGCCAGGAATCAAGGTGTGAAGCATGATATTGAGGCAGACTGCAAATTCCCAGGAGGCTGCTTGTACAGACAGCTGTTTGATGTCTCCTGTCATTAAGCAGATGCATTGGATATGGTCTTTGTTTTCTGTTACCTCTGTCAGTATTGACCAGTGACCAGGGGAGCCTCGCTCCAGCTGGGCAGCGAGTTCATTACATGCTTTTATTTTTGACACTGGCTTTAGTGTGGCAGGATCTGCAGTCCCCCTTGTCCCAGTGGTTTTGTACTGTCTACTGAGTTTGCAGTTCTTTATCAGATGGGCAGTGAGATTGTTTACCAGGAATTTACATTCTGACAAACCAGGCTGCCTGGACTGGGGAGAACTAGAGGGATATTCCTCCTTGGCCTATTAGGCTGGTGTCTCTCTCACCTTTGCTCCTTTGCATCGAGTCTTTCTGATTGCTTGAGGATGGAGAGGCTGTGATTTTGCTGACTGTGCTGCTTTGGCTCAGCTGTGAAGCAGTTACTTATAATTGGTGCCAAGGAGTAGCAATCAACTGGAAAAAAAGCACTGGGAAAAGTTGATTTTCTTTTTTCTTTTTTTTTTCCTGCAAAATGTTTCTGTGAGCTGAGGCTTGAAATGAAAATGTGGGTGGAAGGAAAGAAGACATAGTGGAGTCTGGTTTTCTGTGGTTTAAAGTGAAAATCTGCTTCTGGAATGGTGAAGGGAAAAGAAAACATGATGATTAGCACATATGCTGCTCATGCCCAGTTCTCAACATTACATTTTATGATGTCTCAGTAGGGTGTAGAGTATGCAAAGGAACAAAATTCCCAGTTTTGGAAGAAGGCTGTGAGCAGTTGCTCAGGTTAAAGGGAGGCTTCACTAAAAAAAAAAAAAAAAAGACCCTGACAATGACCAAAAATTAAGATAGTTCAGTGTTTTGGATATCTGTGGGGGAAAAGTAGTTTCCAAATGCTAACAAAGATGGGAATTTAGTTACCTTCCATAACTATTTATTCCTCATTGGTGGATCTCAGGGACATTTTCACAGTACAGTATGTTGGGGTTTGTTTTTTTTAATTGTGAGCTATTTACTCATATAGTTTTGTGCTTTTAAGCAGATGCTGGATGTTCTACTGTTAAAATAAGCAAAGTAAATTCTGATGTCAACTACTTCCAAATATTCAGGAGGCAAGACAGAATGCTATATATCTACTGCTAGGCCATGGTCAATAAAGGTCATTATGTGGATTTTGCCAACAAATTTCCTTAATTTTTCTTTTTTTTAAAGCAAGCTTTCTTTACACTGGTACATGAATATTGGAAAGACATGACACCACAGCTTTGCAGCACAGCATGCTTGCTTAACTTTACCATGGCTCATCTATTGGTTTTGGTTGTTGTTAATTATTATTTTTCAAGCTTTTAGCTTAGTAACATCTTATTATCCAATTTCATCTCTCTCTTGCTACTTGAGTTCTTAAAGTCATCCCATTCATACTAAATTTTAATCTCTGATTTCTTTCATGTCTTGTATCTTTTTGCTCTGATTGCCCTCATCAGATTCAATGATGTGTTATTTTGGAATCGCCAAAATCAATACTAGCATTTCCAGGTCCTTGATCCTATTTTGTGTAAAAGGCTCAATTATTATCAAAATTTTTAGTTCAACTTACATTTAAATAGAGTAAGCCTCTTGCAATTTGAGTTAAAACTGTTTAAATAAAAATTACAGTGATGAGAATGATATGCCAAACTCACCCCCTGACTTTCACACCTTATCTGGTCTGGTTAGTGTTTCTGTGAAAGTTCTTTCCTTCCCAAGGGGCTCTTTCCTTTTTCATTTTATTTTTTATATGTAAGGAGTTGCTTCTGCTACTGCTGTTGTTTTATACATCTATTCATGAAAGTGCTATGAAAACCAGATTTATGTAAGTTGAAGATTGATGAAGCTCCAGTTTGCCCAAATAAACAGTGTGTCCAAATTTTTTTCATCAGTATGTGTAAATCTGGAACTTGCATACTTGTAAACACTTTTTGGCTGTTAAATTGCTCCTACTGCACGTGTAATCAAGGGAGTGGAATGCATATGTTAAACACTTTTAGGTAGAGTTATTAACAAATGAGTCTCTGGAAACAAGCATTTCTTAGCTTTCTGCCATTGGATTTGTTGTAGGCTTGAAACCTGAATTAGATAGTGCCACAGTCATCTGAGGAATATTTTACATTTCAAATTTGAATCCCTATTCTAGGTTTCTTAGGAGAGCCAGGTAAAGAGTTAACACTGATTCACTTCCTTCTCCCTGGTTACACAAATAGCTAGTGAAACTTTGTGTGGAAACTAGTAGAGGTTTGTAACAACATAATTGCTTTGTCAGAGGGAGTGAACCTGAGACCTCTCCCTCCAAAGCACAGACCTCTGCTGCAGAGCCGAAGGACTGATCTGCTCGCGGTGAGCAGTGCCGGCCAGCTTTTCTCTTTGGGTCAGTCGCAGTGGGAGACAGGAGCACAATGTGTTAGTGTTTAAAAGAGTTTCTTTTAGAATTTTTACTTTTTGGAAATAGGAATTATGTAAGTCAGCTACAGAGAGGCTCTCCTTAGCTGCAGCCGGCGTCATGCTGGTCACACGGAGCCAATTAGGCTTCCAGAAGTCTAACCATGAAACTTATACTGGTGGCTTTGTGCAACAGCCACAGTATTCAACCTGGAGCGGGGGAGGGCAGGAGGAAGTGAAATAATTAGCCTCCAGAAATGTGTACAATTCCAGATAGTGCTCAAAATTACATTTCTGATTTTAATGAAAGGTACTCTGGCTCAATAAAATTTAGAGCAAAGCCCTGCTGGTTCAAATTATTAGTGCGCGCCTTAGACCTGGTGAGTTTTATATAGTTTCATGTGGCTCTTTGAACATTTTGCACAGCTTTAGTTCAACTCTATTGCCCTCCATGTAAGAACCCTTTTATAGACTTACGTAGAGATGAAATTAACTCCTAAGGAAGAGTATTAATGGATTGGGATTTCTCATAATCTTCCTTGGAGATCGGGATGTTTTCCAAAGCAGCAGTATGCTTTTGAGTGGAAGAAAAATTATAGATCTGGGGTCCTTCTGGCTTAATTTTAATAATATGAAATGCTACCAGGTTCAGGGCTGTAAGTGTTGTGTGTCAGTTACAGTGGAGTGTATCGAGGAAGGTAGTTCTGGCTGTCCAGGTAGCAGTTGCTTGCCCCCAATTATCTTGTTCTCTTTTTTGAGTTTCACTTAGTATTGCTATTGTCTCAGTATTATTTTGTATCATTCTGCATCCCACTGTTGCATCCTGAATACAGCTGCAGTAATCATGTGGAGCAGTTTGAGCTGGCAGGTACAGATGCAGGTGGCTTTTTCACTTCTAGGTCATGGGATTCAACAGGTGGGAGGAGGAGGTGCAGCAGAACTGCAGTTCATGTAACCCCCTCATTTTAAAGCCTGTGCAGGACTGCTTTGATGACACATCAGAAAGGAGAGTTTCAAAGCAGAGCTGAAGTGGGATGAGTTTATTTCATATCTATCATTAGAGAAGAAAATGGAAGACTTATTATCTGCAAGGTTAATGGCAATAAGTTAGGTAAGCGCAAGATGAAGCAAAAAACTTCCTTCACTTCCATTAAAAAAACCCAACCCAATGTTAAGTTTTCTGCAGGCAACTGCAAAAAACTGCATTAGACACACTCTGGTTTTTTTCCTGCAGACAATCCAATCATGGATTTCAAGGGAAAATACATTTTTTTTCAATACTTTCTAAGCATGAAATAAAGGAATATTCACCATTCAGCTATCACACCTTTGATGAGCCAAACACAGAAGTTACAAGGGATCTTCACCACTTATAGCATTTTATAGGCAAAGCTCTTCTGCTGTAGTAGTTACATTCACGAATTCCAGAAAATATTTTTGCAATGCTCATTTTGAAATGATTGTATGTTATTAGAGTATATAGTCTTGTCAATTTGTTCTGTGCAGTCTAAATAAGTAATGTGTGCAAAGAGGAGAGACACTGGTCATCCTAGACACCAGTCATGGAGTAATGCAGTATCATCAAAGTCCTGGACAGGTAGGAATGATTTAGAAATTTGATCATGTAATGCAGGGTTTGGATTGCTGTCTCCAGAAAACTCGACAATTTCTGCCTGCTGTTTACAGTGTGTAGGCTAGCGATCCCTTTCAAAGGCACAGAGTATACAAGAGAAGCTTCTGGAAGGGGCCAAGACCTCCATCAAAATAATAACATCTCTCATCTTGAGCTAGTCATTAACCACCATTTATATTGAGTCTTGCATTTCGTAGAGTGTTCATAACCACTCATCTCTTGGTAGCAGTAACTTACAAATTGCACATAGTGGATAAATACATCAAGTTGACAAGATTCATTTCACCCAGTATGTGGGAGTAGTGAATATGATGGTTCCATCTTTTACATGTACCAGACCAGCTGACTGCCCTTGAGCCACCGTAACATGTAGTGGCCATGGTGGTGATGTTACCGAGTAATTCCAGTTCCTGCTGCATGCACTCGTTGCACCGTGTCCACCCTCTGCATCTGCTTGAACTGTGACACATTGCTGATGACTTGAAGAAACAAGAAGGCACAGCTGACTGGCCTGAACTGCTGTTCAGCTCTGACCAAATTTGCAAAGCTGGCAGGTGAATAGGTAGGTGTCTCCTTGCTGCTGAAAATGACAAAAGTACACTTTTCTGACTGATTTTCATAGAACCATAGGATCATAGCATCATAGAATGGTTTGGGTTGGAAGGGACCTTTAAAGATCATCTAGTTCCAATCCCCCTGCCGTGGGCAGGGACACCTTCCACTGGACCACCTTTCCTCAACGCCCCATCCAACCTGGCCTTGAGCACTTCCAGGGATGGGGCATCCACAACCCTCACAGTAAAGAACTTCATCCTTACATCTAATCTAAATCTACCCTCTGTCAGTTTAAAACCATTTACCCCTTGTCCTATCCCTACATGCCCTTGTAAAAAGTCCCTCTCCAGCTTTCTTGTAGGCCCCCTTTCGGTACTGGAAGGCTGCTGTAAGGTCTCCCTGGAGCCTTCTTTTCTCCAGGCTGAACAACCCCAATTCTCTCAGCCTGTCTTCATTCATGTGGATTTTCCACATACTGAGCATACAAGTGTTCTGTTAGTCACAAGTCTCTTCATTATATGCTGCTCAATAGAGTCAGCGTATAAATACATTACGGAAGACAGAAGGATAAGTTATATTTCCAGTATTTTTCCTGTATGGATGTGACACATAACTTCTGGCTGACAGTAGTTCTGGTACCTTATGAAATACACAATCACTTCTACATCCGTTTGACTGATGGCACTACTAAAATTGTAAACTCATGTTGATTGAGAAATGTGACTTCTGAAAAGTTATTCTTTCTTCATATCTGGTTGTCATGGGGCACTGTGTAATGATGTAATTTCAAAAAAGAAACACATCTGACAATAATTCTGGAGATATTTCATTATTGCAGCAATGGTGGATAAGAAACAAAAATAATTTCCTATCTCGAGGAGGACAGACTGTTATATTTTCAGAGTAAATTAGGTATTGATGAAAATGTAATAACAATTATACGTCTGTGGAACTGAAGTAGGGTGACAGGACTAAATTGAATATAGTCAGCACATAGCTGCAGTAATGAAAAAAAGTGCCACCAAACATTAGCACTATTATATATAGAGATCTTGTGAAAGAGAGGTTTGCATTTAACTTCATATGTATTTTTTTTTTCTTTTTGAAATGAAAACCTGTTATTTCAATATAGAAAGCTTACCGTGAAGTTCCAGTTTGTAGAACTGAGGAGTAGGTGAATGTGAGATGATTCGTGAAATTATTCCTGTCTCTGGTATTATTCTGCCAATGTCCTGTGTTTACATTTAATTCTGGTTATCACACTTACCCTTCTTGAAGAGTGTTAGCAGTGAGCATCATTGCTTCTTTTTGTTTTATGAAAGAGGGGAGACAGGGAAACAGAAAAGAGAGAAAAATGTTTCTAAACGAGGCACATAAGAGATGAAATGATTTTTCCTGTATTTTGGGTGCAGATTATAATAAGTTTACTTGAGTGTATCTTAACTGTAAAACTGTTCTTGCTCTTTTAATCTGTTTGCCTGATATAGACATTTGGCCTCTAAATCTCAGAGTACTCAAAAGGTCAAATCAAGATACACGGAGAAGTGAACTTGCTTTACCAAGCTTTTGGGGAGCAAAGGGATGACAATTCAGCACCAGTCATGGCTAGTGGTCAACAACATATTACTGGGCTAACATATGATGTAGTAGCCCATCTTATATTACATTTGAAAAAAGAAATTTTCTGCATGCTCTTGCTTTTTAATAAATGGGAAATGCAACCTCTTATACATGCAGAGAACCACCCAGGTACTTCTTTAAGAGGTGCAGTGTCACTCAAGTGCCTCTCTTATTAGTAACTCAGATGAAATGCAGTTGGCTTGGTACATGAAGATTAGCATGACCTCTGAGTTATCAGTCTGTACTGAAAAACAGCAGGTATAAAAGAAGAATAAAGAGGCAGCAGCAAAATTTGGAGGCGAGAGGTTAGCAGCAGGCGTAGTCTCCTTATTCATGGTGCTTAACTGTAAAGAAATTACATGAAAAAAACAGCCTTCTGAAAAACAGCTATATCAGTAGTTTATATTTAATTTGTGAAAATGAGATGGTTTGAGTGTTGTTTGAAATTTGTATATGAGCTTCAGGAATCTACAAAATGACATGCGAGATTTCTGTCTCTTTACAGTTTACTTCATGGAACAAACTTTTTTCATGGATGTGCGTTAGGAACTGTCAAATTAAGTTGTACATGCATGCTTATTTCTCAGTTTCTGGTTCCAGGAAAGGGTTAAATATTTTAAATACATTTTGTTCATCTAATGAGAACACATGCCATTATCAGACCTGTGGGGTCTCCTCAATTTAGAGGTTCACTCAGGTTCAGGAGAAGATTTCAATGTTTGCGTGCTTGTCCTTGCCTCAGCTGGATATTCTTGTTCTTTTCTCCTCTGTTCTTACCCAGAGTTTGCATCATTCCCATGGATTCCTGCCTCCTGCACTCACAGATGCCCCTTATCAACAGGGAATTACTTCTCTAACCTCTGCAGTCCAGTAGCAGGCTCCCTTGTTCCTTTGAATATCATATTGTGAGACTCGGCAGGTTTGAATGTTTTTTTTCATTTAAAAAAATAATCATCCTATCACTTCACTGTCCTCATGTTCTAGTTTGGGTTCAGACTCTCTAACAGATTCAAAGATATCAGGTGGAGACATTTCCTGTTTCATACTAAGCTTCTGTATCTGCTTTAATTTGCTTAAGGCAAAATATTTTTACAGCATGATTTGGAAGTAGAATGTAATAACGATAAAGTTCTGGTGCATGTTGCAGTCATTCATAGAGTCTAGGAGTGTAGCTGGCAATTGGCATCTATATGTGCACCCACACATACCAACATGCACATACACACACACACACACACACACACACACACTTATGCATTTTAACACCCACCATCCTTGCAATCTGCTAGAATATACACCCCATTATGCACACACAGGCTGTTGTGTTGCATAGTAAGAGGGAGAGATGCACTAATGTGTCAGTAAAGAAGCTGATGAGAAATCTTGCTATGTCTTCAGAAAACATCTTGGAGAGAAAGGGTGAGAAAAATTCGCTTCATAGGGAAATTTTGCAGCAGGGGAGGGATCAGAGTGCAGGAGAGAGAATAGGCATTGTGAAAGAAAGGTAAGGACGGAAAAAAAAGGTAAATTCCTAAATGTGCCATGTTAAATGCGAGTGAGTGGAGGAGACATAAAGAGTATTAGGAACAAAAAGTGGAAAAGAGATGATGGTAGAAGAGAGGGGAAAGGAGAGCCTTAAAGTATCATGAAACAGTTTGGAAAAAAGACCTGCTGGTAGGAGAAACTGAGAGCATACGGGAATTGAAATTATGAAAGTGGCTGGGTGGGGAGGGGTTTGCAATGGTGTGTCTGAGCAGAAAATGATGATGAAGGGATGGAGCAGAGAACGAATACAAAATAAAAGGGAATAACTGAAGAGGAAAAGCAGTAGTATACACATACTACTAAAATTCGGGCAGTTTTGGTTTATTGTATTATATTACCTGCATTTTGTAGTCTAAAACAGGAACCTGGTAACAGTGAGAAGAACAAGTTAAGATGAATTAAGGAAGTGGAAAATTTGACGAGATAAGTGTTGTAGAACTGGCTGAAATCCAGGGGACCACTGACTCACTCTTCTCCACAAAGATGATTAAATGCAGGAAACCCTAAAAGCTGCATCAATGTCTTTGATGTTCAGCAGAGTTTTCTGTCTCCTTTTTTAAAAAAGAAAAAGTAAGAAAAGAGTATGAATAATAATTTGTTGTTTGATTTACATCTTTTGTGACATGTCTTTGTCCTTTTCATGTTTGTTTGGAAAATTTCACTACAAATTATTTACAAATAATAAAACAATCCTACTTATTTTCATAAGCGTCTGTACTAATAACATTCTTACTTAGTAAAATGAATTAAACATGACCTGCATAATAGCTAAATATTTGTCATGGTAATGTTTTTTGTGAGAGATGAATTATTCTGAAGCACTCAAATCTTCCAAAATAAATCCCAGATTGTGTTATTAGAAGGTAAAATAAAAAAATGGATAGGGCTTATTTTTATGCAGAGGCACCATAAGAAAAGTAGAATGCTTCCCAACCTAATCACATACAGTCTTTTCTCAAAATACTCATACATAATTGCGTGAACAAGAAAACTTGTGCATTGTAGGGGACTGACGGTTTCTGAATGTTTACCAGAATCGACCAGGACATTCAGATGCGTAACTGTCAGCCAGGTGCTACACTTTGGTTTTGCATGTGTGCTGAAGTTTGTGTTCAGTTCCCTTAATAAATGTGTACAGATTTTGAAAACTAGGTTATCAGTGGGACAGCATCTTTTTATTATGATGTATAGTCTGCATGTGTGAACAACCAAAATAATTTTCATGTGTACTGTGAATCATAGCCCTACTTTATCCTTAGTTTTCACTTTTTCCTTATATAAGCAAACTCCTATTGATTTTGAGCAGATTTTCCTTGAATGAGGGCTGAGGAGGGACTGTGGTATTTGGCCCTACGGATTTTATAAGCTAGTATGAATCATAAGAATTTGGAAACAATATATTTTAAAATGATTTCCTCTCAAGTACATTACTACATCTTGCATGTTACTAGGAGCTGTGTGAATGTTGTTACCATATGGATAAACAAACTCTTTCTCCCATTCCCCGTTCACTCATTTTTCAGAGCCTCCCCAGTTTTCTTGGCAGGTTGTTGTTGCAGAAATACTATTGATGGGGCTTCTCAGCCTATGCACCTTGATTCTAATGCTCAGTCTGAAGAGCCTAGTATCTGGCTTTTTATTTATCCACAGCCTTCTTTTGAAGGCAGCCCCCCTCGGTATAAATCCTGACAGTCTACATCAAGGCCTCAATCTTCTTTCTCCTTGTGATGGAGTTTGTGATCAACGCCAAGAAGTCAGCTCTGTCTCCCTTATGTCTCTAGAGTTTTTAGAGCTCTGAAAATACCAAGAGCATGACCCTCAGATATATACATACTATTTTTTTTCCACAGAAAATGAACAAAGAGGAACTTGTCAGTCTTTTTGAAAGCAAATTCTGGCAGGGAAGCTACAGTCTGCATCTGTCATTGGGCTAAGGGTATAAATGTGGCCCAAACGTGAGCCATAGTGTAAAGCAGGGCTAAAATTAATGCAAGAAGTTCGTCAAAAAGTTTCTGACCTTGTACGGTGGCTCCTGTGAATCAGGATGTATGTGTACTGTCAGTTATGGTGTACTGCTCACAAGCCTTTCTGCCAGAGACTGTACACCTCGGGATTTTTGGTGACTCATGCTATCTTAATACATGTGGGGAAAATAGGTATTTTTGTCTCTGAACCAGAGCCTAATGTGTCTGAGCAGTTTTACACTAATTTGGAGAAAGCCAAATGAGGGAACAAGCTGCATTTTAAATTGCCAGATAAATAAAGTGTTTCTGATGCTTATATGTTCACTTTTTCTCAAACAGATTAAAATTATGATTCAGACTGGCTCAAAAATTCCTGTAAGTGTTGTTTGTGGATTGTTTTGGTGGAATTTTTGAACCCAAATAAATTATAGACACAGACTTGTGTGTCCAAATGGATTCTTTTAAATTTCAGTAGAATGTTGTTGTACATTAATTGGAAATACATGCTATAAGCTCGTTAAGAAGTGATTGAGAAGCAAAATAAAGTGAAGAAATGAATGAAGATAACAACCCACTTTTTTAGCCTTATGACTTGGAGGTCAATGTAAGAGTACAGTGAATACTTGTAAATTGCAAATACAGGGGGAGAACACTATGTTACTCTGAGAAAATTACGTGTTTTTGAAAAAAGTAATTACCATTCAAGAAATGAGAAGGGAATCTAGCGTACTGCTTGCTAATCAAGTATTGCGTATTTGTACACCACTGAAATTATTTTCTTTAATGGCTGCGCAAAAAAGCTTCTCAGATGTTATCTAATATGCAAAACAATATATTAAAAAAAAATCCTCAAATCTTTTGCATAATTATTTCTGATAGCAGATGTAGATACTGTATCAGCATAAATTAGAGCATTGTTCCAGAATGCTGCTGCATTTAAAGTTATGTCAGTCAAGGGCAATATTAGAGGTTGCTTAGCTCCTGGTCTCATTGGGCAGGGTTATTTCCAGAGATATATTCTTTTTGATATAGCTAAATAGTTTTCTAAGTGCTTGTTTTTTAGCTATAATTAATCCTTTGAACATCTATAGCTGTTCCATTAAGAATCTCGTAACTAATGAATTAAATCTGACAAAATCCCATTGGAGTTGCATTTAATTTATTAGCTTTGAAATTCTAATGGAAATAGCTATAGATGTGCAAAGGATTAAGGATTATTAAACTAAGAGGTCAATAAGTATTGCATCCATTTTAGAGCTGTGGTGGGTTGACCCTGGCTGGACCCCAGGTGCCCATCAAAACCTCTCTCTCACTCCCCCTCCTCAGCTGGCCAGGGGAGAGAAAATATAACAAAAGGCTCGTGGGCTGAGATAAAGGCATGGAGAGATCATTCACTAATTACTGTCATGGGCAAAACAAACTTGACTTGGGGATATTAGTTTGATTTATTACCAATCAAATCAGAGTAAGGTAATGAGAAATAAAAACAAATCTTAAAACACCTTCCCTCTACCCCTTCCCTTCTTCCTGGGCACAGCTTTGCTCCTGATTTTCTCTACCTCCCCAGCAGTGCAGGGGGACGGGGAATGGGTGTTGCAGTCAGTTTATCACACACTGTCTCTGCTGCTCCTTCCTCCTCAGGGGCAGGACTCCTCACGCTCTTCCCCTGCTCCAGCGTGGGGTCCCTCCCACAGGAGACAGTCCTCCACGAACTCCTCCAGCGTGGGTCCTTCCCACGGGCTGCAGTTCTTCACGAACTGCTCCAGCACGGGTCCATTCCACGGCGTGCAGTCCTTCAGGAGCACAGACTGCTCCAGCGTGGGTCCCCCACGGGGTCACAAGTCCTGCCAGAAAATCTGCTCCAGTGTGGGATCCTCTGTCCACAGATCCGCAGGTCCTGCCAGGAGCCTGCTCCAGCGCGGGCTTCCCACAGGGTCACAGCCTCCTTTGGGAACCCACCTGCTCCAACGTGGTGTCCTCCCTGGGCTGCAGGTGGAGATTTGCTCCACTGTGGACTTCCCTGGGCTGCAGGGGAATCTCCGCTCTGGCGCCTGGAGCATCTCCTCCCCCTCCTTCTTCACTGACCTGGGGGTCTGCAGAGCTGGTTCTTTTACATGTTCTCATTCCTCTCTCTGGCTGCTGTTTCTGTGCCACAGCAACTTTTTTTCTGTTCTTAAATCTGTTATCCCAGAGGCACTACCACTGTCACTGATGGGGTCAGCCTTGGCCAGTGGCGGGTCCATCTTGGAGCACCTGGCATTGATTCTGTCAGACATAGGGGAAGCTTCTAGCAGCTTCTTACACCCCTGTAGCCCCCCCTAACCCTTGCCATGCAAACCCAATACAACAGATGAATAAACTGAGGCAGTGGGAAGTTAAATGATAAATGTTGTAAAGAAAAGTGTGTTAATAAACACAGAAATGGAAGCCAAAGCTTCAGTCAATGCAGTTACACTGCACGGAAAAAGTATAGATTTTCACTGTTTCATATACACCAGAATTTATCTCTACTTGAAGGATTCAAAACATGTAGTTCACTGGCTTTGCCTTTAATTGCAAGAATGGCATTATCCCTTTGAAAAGCACAGACATGCATCTGAATTGTCCTTCTGCTAAGTTTGTTTCCTTCTCCTTCCTTGTCTCCTGTTTCTGTGATATTCTGGAGCAGATGTGTTTTCTTTCCTTAGAAAAACTGAAAGTATTAATTCAATCTATAACTTCAGAGATGGAAAAGAGTTAATAGAAACATTAATAAGTACAGCCTTAATAGGATTTGAACTCACAACCTTTGAAATATGAATTAGAAATTTATCTGGTAGTCTACACAGTCTTTCATTAGCAGCCATGGGAATTTACAGGTGTTAAATTAGTTAGAGAAATGCTCCACTATTCCATGAATGCAATAAAAACATAATGAGAACTACAAGGAAATAAATTAATTCTAAAAAAGAAATCTAATATAAGGGCAACAAAGTTCAAATAAAGCCTGCTCCCTAGTTTCTAACAAGATCTGTGAAATGTCACTAATATTAGACTTAATATTGCATTGTTATGCTTCACTTGTTGAAATATTTTCATTATATGCAAACTGTAGTGAATTTTTGGCCTCCTCAAAAAAAAAAAAAAAAAAAATCCTACATTTTAAATATTTCCATGTAGTAGTTGCCTGTTGGAATTATATTGTATTTTAATAGGATAGAATTATAAGCCCCTGGTCTGAAGCCGTAGCTAGTAGGAAGCTTGCTGTTCACAGGTATTGATGAGCCGGGAGAGGAGGAGCACAGAGCTGCTGGAGGCAGATGGAGTGCAAAGCACAGCACCTGCATTCGGTGGGGAGGAAGGCAATATGGATCGACCAAGTCTCATTTGTGTTTCAGATACGTGACAACTTTAAAATTCTTGAAAAGTATGTTTTCACTTCAAGGGCATCAAGATACTGTGTCGGGGTTTAACCCCAGCCAGTAACTCAGCACCACACAGCTGCTTGCTCACTCCCCCCCCACCCAGTGAGATGGGAGAGAGAATCAGGAAAAAAAAAGTAAAACTTGCAGGTTGAGATAAGAACAGTTTAATAGGACAGAAAGAAAGAAACTAATAATGATAATAATAACACTAATAAAATGACAACAATAATTAAAGGATTGGAATATACAAAACAAGTGATGCACAATGCAATTGCCCACCACTTGCCAACCGATGCCCAGTTAGTTCCCACGCAGCGATCCCCCCCCAGGCCAACTCCCCCCAGTTTATATACTGGGCATGACACCACATGGTATGGAATACCCCTTTGGCCAGTTTGGGTCACCTGTCCTGGCTGTGTCCCCTCCCAACTTCTTGTGCCCCTCCAGCCTTCTTGCTGGCTGGGCATGAGAAGCTGAAAAGTCCTTGACTTGGTGTAAACACTGCTCAGCAACAACTGAAAACATCCCTGTGTTATCAAGATTCTTCTCATCCTGAATCCAAAACATAACACTATACCAGCTACTGGAAAGAAAATTAACTCTATCCCAGCCGAAACCGGGACATACTGTTATCCCTGTTGGTTAATGCACGAATTAAAAACCACAGTCAAGTGTACAAAACTTCGACTTCATGGTGTGAATGCTTTGGAGTGTGTATTAGGGGCTTAATTTCATTAATGCAATTTTAGGTCTTGCATTTCTTTTCTTCCTTCTGGTTTTAGAAAAACAAAAACTCAGGTGTAAAGTATCTTGAGTCGACAAATACAGGAACTAGTATCTTGGTGAAGGGAGAACGAAGAAACTTGTTACAGAAGCTTATAGATGATAACTCAGAGACTGTGTCTGTGGGGTCAGCAAAGCCATAATATACACATCCATGTAGGACATTTTGCTACATTACTCCCTGCAGTGTCTTCACCAGTGTGTTACTGCTGGTGTATATTGCTAACAACAGTTGTAATGAAGGAAACAAATTATACTTCTTAGTGGAGAGAGTAGTTCATTGGCACACAGGGCTGTAGTATAATCACTGCTGAGCAGTCAGCATAGATTGCCAAAAATCTGATCAATATAGGTGGGCTAGCAATGACTGTGGTCTTTCTGAGTCTTTGACATAAAAGCAAAGGCTGAACAGTGAGGTGGGATGCAGTGCAATGCTCAGCGTACCTGAAGGAGAAGTATTGGAAAGAGATGTTATTCATGTAATGGAGCTTATGTTTAATATTTATTTATTAAAGATGCCTGTGTCAAGCTCTGGATGCTAGTATATTATTTGTAGAAAAAGACATACCCAATTTTTCAAGAGCTTCTGAAGCATAAGCTGCAATGTGATCTGTGTTCCTCAGTTTCACACAACCTGTCTGAACCTAAACATTGTAGAAATCTTAAAAAAACCCACCAAAAAACCACAAGCTATTCAGCACGGATAATGATGAGGAGATGAGTGAGAGAATGACAAATTGCTGAATGACTTCTGGCTTTCTCTTTCCATCTTTTCTTGATTAAGGGAGGTGGAGAAAACTCCTGGATTGTGGTAACCTCTTTTTTTTTTCCTTGCTCTGAATTACTTTGAAAGCATCTCTAGTCATTACAGAGTAGATAATAATTTCAAAATTTTATCCTTTGAATATTCTTCTGGAATATTTAATCAAGTAGATAAAAAAAAAGGGTACATTCAGCTTCTCTAAATTTGTCCTGAGTTTCCTTTCTCCAAGAATTCCTGATCGTCATTTACAGCAACTGGATTGAGCAGAATGAAGGTCTCTAACCCTTGGAAGAAAGTGGGGAGGAGTACCCAGCTATGTTAGAGATCTTTTTTCTCCCAGAAGCTCTGCTTGTTGTGAGTGAGCAGCTTGCGTTGATGATGGTACTCTCTGGCCCTGCTTCTCACAGCTTTCACTTAAATCAGTGAATCATGATGGATTAGTTATGGGACACTTATATTGAGGGGATTTGGACTGATTGTCGAGTTAATGTCTATTGTTGTGTTTTCCTTCATTTTATGTTGGTTGTCTTGTTTTCTAGCTTTTTCTATTTGTTACCATCTATTTTATATTGTGATATATCTTCAGTGTGGCATCCTGTAGTAAATACAGTGAAACCAGGACTTGTTGGCAGCGAATGCTGCTTAGGATAAAGTTGCTCTTTACCTTGAATTCAGTTGTTATTGTCTGACTTAAAATGGATTAGAAGTCTGTTCTAGTCCTTTAGAATTGCATTATTTATATAGAAGTATATTGTTTTTATATATTTAAATATATATTATTTATATTGAACATCTATATAGTGTATTCAATTTAATACATTTTGAGAAAATACTTGGGAAGTAATGACATTTTGTGACTTCTCAAAATAAAGGATGAAATATGCACTGCTGCTTCCTTCATTATTTAATAAAATATAACTTTTTCATTTGTTATATTGGTCAGATAATGGCATTCAAATAATTCAGAATCTATAGGCTTTACATGTAAAGTATTCTTAATCTGGAGATTTAAGACCATATGGTTTCATTAATTTGAAGCAGAGCTATATACACATCACTCTGTAGCTTTATGTGAAAAACAGATGAGGAACATGTCTTAATATTTTAATTCTTAGGAAAAAAATAAATGACCATTACAAAACATACAGTAATCTGAACAATCCTAGAAGTCTTGTGTGATCATATGTTAATTAAGACTATTTTCTCTAAAGCACTTAATAGTCATTTTTAACCTTTATGATCACTTGGTAGAATAGAAAGTCACACTTTGTAGAATAAAAATAAGTAGCTTGAGAAGTCAACTGAAAAAATACTTGATTTTAAACACTTCACATCCCTCTGGAATGCATTTTATACTCCAAACGTCGAGTTAGTCTCTATTACTCTGCTTCACTGCATTTCATCTTTTGGAAATATATCTTTATGTCCCTTAAAAAGGTTTTTCTAGTCTCTTGCACAGTTTTGTTCAGTATCTCTGTGTTAGGTAAGTGAGAGGCTTTGGGGGCTTTTTGGTTTTGTTTTTTCCATTGGGGTGATGGAGGACATTTGAAAAGGATGCAAGTGTCTCAAGGGTCTGCAGTATCTCCAGAGGGTGGGTTAATTTTCCCTCCTCAGCACTGTCAGACAGAAGGGTGTTGACTTTAAGTTTGTTTCTAAGCATTATCATTTCGGCTGCGTAACTTTTGTTGGGTCCAGATGGATCTGACTCCTTGCTGTTGCTATACGGTCTTCTCTTTTGCATGTGTCATTTCCAACTGGGGACCTGAGGAGAGCCGTGTGCTGACTTCTCAGTGCAAAGCATGACCCCCACACTTCCTTCTGCTATAGTAAAATACTAGAGTTTTTTTGGTTTTTTTTTCCCCTCAGGCTTGTACCAAATGATAGAAACAGTTTCAGGTGACCTTGTGTCCACTGTTAGGTCATCCCTTTAAAAAGATGCTTCACTGTAATGTTTTGCTTGGCAGTGTGTTTCTAAGCATTCCGCTAAATAATCTGTAACATTTAACAACTTGAATCCAAATTATCCCCTCTGTTACAGTAGTGCAGACCCAATGACTCCTGTTCTTTTCTGTGGTTAACTGAGTGGGACAAGCAGCTCTTCACTGTGCTGTTTTTTTCCCGCTGATGGTCTTTAATTGAGCTGGGCCCTTCTCCCACATACTCGGTCATGGAGGTATGTTAATTCAATTCATATAGAATGAGCTTTTTCCCCCTCTTCTCAAGATGTCCTCAGCTCTGCCTTCTGAACTCAACCCATTATTGAGCCTGTCTTGTTCCTGGAAAATCTCTGATTTTAGTGATACCTGTCATACCCTGCTTTCTGTCTCATGAGTTCATTTTACTGTTCTCTTTCTTGATATTTTTAATGTGGTTTTGTTTTGTAGCTAATATTCTTGCCCTTCATGTACGCAACTTTGTTCTTTTTTTCAAAACAATTTTCTTACATTTTTATACCCCCATCTCCATTTCAATGTCCTCTCACTTGTCACCTTTATATGAGACAATGTTAATTCACTTTTTCCTTGTAATATTTTCTTCTTCTTACTCACTTTATTTCACTTCTAGCATACCACTGTGTTTTGATCCAGTGGTAATTTTTTTGTATTTTCATTACGTTCCTGAGGTGAACATAGGCGAGCTGCTGGGTCCCAGTTGTGCCCAAACCTGGAGACTGCCCTTTCCATCTAGCAACTCCAGCAGTGCATTCGGTCTTGTAGCCCTTTCTAAATATGAACATGGTATCCTATAGAAGAATGCTTTGACAAAGCTGAATTGTGTCTTTAAACCACAATATATTGTAGGAAGTACGTAGAAAGTACTAGGAATACTCCCCAAAATTTCTGAGGTGGTGTCTCGGCTGAGCTAAGCATTTCTGAGAGCAAGTCAAATTGTGACCCAAAATCTTCTTGAAAAAAAAGAGTCAGATGCTTTGAGTGTCCCTGCCTCATGTCTCCCACTCCTGGTCAGAGGGAAAGTGCTTTGACACATGAACCTTCCTCCTCTAATACTTGCAGGCATGTGTATTCTTGCTTCCAGGAAAAATACAGAAACATAGTTCTGTGTTTTAGCATGTGCTCTCTCGTTCTCGCTCTCTCTTTATCTCTTTTTTTCTCTCTCTTTTTCAGAGAACATGAGAGTTCCAGAAAGGGTCATTATGCAGAATAGCTCAGTATGTCTGATAACGTTACAGCAAGGGTCAAAAAAGTCAAAATCAGTTCTTCAGGCAAAACATGCATAGCAACACTGACACTATTACTGGAGTGAGAACAACAGATTTTGACTCACATTTGGATGAATTTATCCTATATCCTGAAAGGTACTTTTAGCCTGCAATTTAGCAGGCTCTTACATCATTCTGTAACTGGTGTAAAATGCTATTGTGCTGATTTGGACTAAAGAGGGAGGGCAAAAATAAGGCGGGTCTGTATTTATTTCTTGCAGTATGGAAAGTCTGGAGTAACTTGTAAATGAAAAAATACTAAATATATTATTAGATAAGTAATGGATTGTACAATAAATATAGCCCAATGTAGGTCATGGGAAATTCTATATGTTTTTTTGGCCTGGAATTTGTACGCATTGAAAACATCCCTCAGTAGCTGTCTGGAAACGTTAACTTTCGGATAGTTGGCTGTCATGCTTCTTTGTTCAGCACTTTCAGAATAACAACTTAGGGTTCCAGTGGCAGTATGGCACACCATATCTTGGGCTAATGTAAGGATCTCATTTAAATATAGCAGTGATTTTCATGCAAAAAAGTTCATATTTTAGTGCGACATGCAAAACTGATGAATGGCACTCTGTAAGTCCAATACTTTTTTTTTCCTGGCAAATATAATACTTCTGTTGTAAAGGCCAAGAAATTAATGAATGATTTTATTCTTCCCCCTTGCAGCCGGCACAGGGTAATTATGTATTATTAATAATGCAGCAGTACAAATGATATTAAATGAACTACATTTGTTAATGTAGATCTTATCCAACTGCTTTTTCCATCGGTGGACTGTTTCTCATCAGGGGGTACTAATTAGCTGTAATATGTGGAAAGATGGGACAGAAATCCAATCAGATAAATAGGATAAATTTGGAAAAATCCAGGAGGGAAGAAGACCATTCAAGACTGTGAATGTATTATTAAGAGGAGAGATGAGAATTCATGCTTTTTTGCTTTTTCTCACATTGCATGGTCATTTGAAAGCTAGAAAGTATCAACTCCTGTTGTACCAGGGCTATAAAGACTCACAGAATATTTAAATTGTCAAAGCTGTAATGCTGCTTTCTTTTGCAGTAACGGAAGTGTAGAAGCTATTGAAGTCTTTGCTATGCTTGCTCTTGCATTTATTCAAACTACTGTGTTGATGAAAATTAGTGATTGTCTATTGCTGTTAGAAATTAAAAAAAAAAAAAATCACTAGCCTCCTGATGAAGTTTACTCTCTCTGTTTGAATAATAATCTCTTAATTTTTACCACTATATTGTCATACTTTTAAATGTGGTTATACAGTAAATATACATGCATAATGCATAAATGTAAAGGATTTGATCTGACTGCCTCTAAAATCAGTGGAAAGATTATTGTAGACTTCAGAGGGCGTAGTATGAGACCAAATAATCATTCTTACAGTTAATGTACAGTTGAGACCCAGTCCATATCAAAATGAAACCAACATAATCTCATTTGAAAGCGGGTGGTTGCACCTGTGTTCACAAGATAGAAATCAAATTAATCTAATTCATTAGTAGGTTTACTAGACATTTGCATTGTGTTTCTTATTAGCAGAGTCCAGTGGTTCTTGTACGCTGTGGGACCATTATCATCCAACTATACAATTTTTTTTCTTGCTCTTTTTATAGGCAACATGTTTCTGGAAAACTTAAAAATACCCTTCCATCTGGAGCACTGTGAAACTAGGAACTTGTTTGAAAACCCGTGGTAGCAAACTTGACCCTGTGGCATGCAGAGGTGTGTAAACCCCCCCAGCAGGCCCTGTTTCAAGTCCTCTAGCAAGCTGAATTGCCTCATACATTTTTAAAGATGATCAATTATAGGACTTTATATTCCCTCAGCAGTGATGGAGTTTGCTCCTTTTCCTTAAGGACTCTACCCTTTTTGGTTTTCTGTTCCCCCCACCTCTCCAGTTGCATGTATGATCATCAGTCACGCCATAACAAGCACTAGCATGTCCCGTTGCGATGAGCTGACACAGAGCGAGGGGCGTTTGTGCCGGGCGAGGGGTGCAGCGATGCAGCCCCAGAGCCAAGCCCCGGGGTGCAGCCCCAGCAGCCCTGCAGGGCTGGGGTGGCTGGTGGGAGCCATTGGTACGGGACGCGTTGTTACAGGCGGCAGCCTTAGGAGCCAGGAAACCCTACTTCTTAAAACCCTGCACAGAAATACATAGATTCAGAACTATTTACATTTTAATACAACTATTTCATGTAATTACAGTAAACAGATAAACAGATCAATATGTTGAAACAGATGTATAAATATATAGATAGACATATTGCATGGAAACCTTAATATTTCATCCAAATGAAATACTCTATTCCAAATATGCCCCGTAGGAGTTTTGCTCAAGGCTATGCTTAGGTACAGTCAAAAATTCCCGATAGCTAGTCACGAGGGAAAATATGTTCTCTTACAGATAATTGCTACTGGCAGCTAGAGACCTAGAGAATTTGATGTGCAATAATGTGACCTGACTATGTATTAAACTTTTTTGAAGGACATGCGTAAAAGAAATTTTATATGCTTCTCACACACCTTAGTTTTTTTGGATTTCACTTGTGTTAGCACATTTTTAACAACTTCCCTATGTTTAATATCTGTTACATTTCATCCTAATAGTTCTCAGCCATAAAAGATCCTAATATTATGGTGGGTTTTTTCAAAACAAATGAGCTTAGAAATGTAGGGTGGAGAGGAGACGGGAAGGAGAATAAAGCCCAGGTGACTTGTAAGGAATATGTAAACAAAGCAGAGTTGCATTATTGATGATAGAACTGGAGAAAAGGAAACCAGTAAATATTTTTTCTTTAAAAATACATGAGATTAACCATTCCAGTGCTGCTTGTTTCCCTGCATTCAGTTTGAATGTTGTAAGCATCTGCTCTGTATCTATACATGTGCTAGTTACCACTCTGTTACCTCCTAGGAAAGCTTAAAAGACAATTGCCTGTCTATATTTAAGAGGGTATATGCTGTCTACCTCCTTTTATCCTATTGGAAAGTACAAAGCAATTATACAAAAAATATGGTTAAAAGCAAATGTCAGAATCGTTTGCTATTAGACTTATCTTCTCCTTTAGCGCTGGTTTGTAGTATTTGTTTCCCAGTATTCAGGATTTTCGCTAAGCAGTGATGTATAGTTTGAATTTTCATAAACTGCCAAGAACGGCAAATGAACTTACAAAAGATAGAAAATGACACAACTTCAATAAATATCTTTATATACCTTGTAAAAATTCTAGATATCATCTTGTTTTGTTGTTGGCAGATGTTAATAGGCAATAAATGTATATATTGTTGTTCACTGGCCAAACAAAGATAAAAGACTGCAGTAACTTGTTTCACTACATTATAAACTCCTTTTATTCTTCTTATTTATTTAAACCCCATCCCAGATTCCAAATTTAAATCAGTAGTTGATACAAGTCACTGTAGTTTTCATTTTATCTTTATAATTTCCATTATTATTTCTATTTTTACTTTTTTATTCTATATATGAATATAGACAGCAATGGAGTCACAATGCAGTAAGTTGTGGTAATATTTTAATATAATGTAGAGGTGTAAATAAAACATCATTTGATATTGTTAGTATAAAAGAATCCTGACTTATTCTTGTAAAAAACCCCATCACGTTTTTGCAATAATTTGGGTTATAGTAAGTGGTATTTGTGGAAAATGGTAGAATGTAGATTATAGGAACTAACTAGAAAAATGAATTGCACTCCTGTTCCTTCAAACTCTTTGAGCCAGCCAGTTTAACAGGGTTGCGAGCTTCCTTTGGTGCATCACAGTTTTATGGAGATGAGATCAGGACAGATGGTTTGCTGGAGTTCAGCAAGTCTTTAGTTGTGATCCTACTTTCCTCTGAAGATCCATCTTTTCATTGTTGCCATGCAATAAATACAACATTTGATAAATAAGGTTATAATGAGGAGTTATAAAATTGTCACACAGTTTTGTCAGGAAGGAAATCCCATGGCCCGATTGTCCGTGGGGTGCAACTTTGCTGTTTGACTCCCTCCTAATATCCTGCAAACCTGATCTCTCTACCTTTCCAGAGATATTTGAATTAAAAATTGAGCTGTGATGGGAACATTTCTGTGCTCCTTCAGTTCCAAGAGAAGGTATCTTCCTATTGTATCGGTGGAGTTAGAAACACACCGTGAGGGACATTTACTTCCAGCTTTCTGTGTGGTGGAGACGATCTGGTCCCAATTGCTGTATCATATGAGGTAGACAGGTGGCATCAGGCAGTTATCAAATAAAAGATGAAGGCGGCAGCAGCAGCAGCAGGTTACGGCCTCGGGCTCAGCAAATACTCGATTCAGCTGCAGCAGGTTCAGGCCTGAGGCAGGACAGTATAGCTGACTCCTGCAGAAACAAAATCAGACCTGTCACCAGTACAGTTCATCCATGAATGTGTGCAACGGGGATGCTACAGAAGCTATGCAGAGCCGCATAATTACAGGTCAGCCATGCATTTTACAACATCTGGCTTGCTCCTTAAACCCCGAATTCCCCCAGGAATGGGAATCGGGTAATATCTGCTGCAAAAAAACTATTTATCGAAAGGTGCATGATGAAGCCAAGCGTTTTGTTACTTAGAAGCTTTTGAAAGTTGTTTTTATGCAATATGAAGAGAGAGACAGGTGCAAAGAAAGTGTAAACACAGATGTTCTAGATGTCCCAGTCCTGGCCACCAACAGCTGCTAGTGGTCCCATTGGGTCAGTGATAAAATCATGAGGACCGTGGGAGATGAGAACACACAGGATTAGCAGAATTCGTTGCCCGTGAGGGAAAGCATGAAAGAAACAATCCTTTGCATATGCCTGTAAGGGAATCTGTGTTCAAGCATATGTATATTTCTTTCTTTTATGCATATGCCCCAACGAAAGGTTTTTAGCCCAAAACCCTGTCCATTTTTCCAGTATTGGTCTAATAATTACTTTCTTTCTCTCCAAAACCTGTGCTGCTCTTGGATCCTTAAGACCAAAGTTGGCTATAACAGCTTCACTACTACGCTTTTGTGCAGCAAAAAAAATCCTCCTTTCTTCAAAAAATAAACCAAAAATATCTAAGTAGATGAGCAGAACTTTCCATCTTCTGAAATTCAAAGCATAATATGTATAATCCAACAAATAAAAAAAAATCCCAGGTCTATTTTAATCTTGACAATGGAACTTTGAATCACTTCAGAGTGGAGGCAGAGTGAGCTATTACCTGCCTGCAGTTACACTACATAGTCATAAACATTCGGGCTTGTTATTTCTAGCACTGAGAGCTTGAAGTCAATGGGAATCTTTCCATTAATATGAAGCAACTGATCAATCCTGAGAGCACAAGTTTTATTCATGGTAAGGCTAGACCTCAATAAAAAAAAGTTAAGTGAAATATAATTCATAGAAATCAATTGAGGTATCGATCTTCATACGTTGATGTCAAAAAAAAAAAAAAAAAAAATTGTGCTGTTTTTAACAGTATCCTGCTTTACAGTCTTCAAGTGGATCAAGAATCAGAAGAAAAGGTCTGGTTCTCCAGAACATTGTGTCTTCTTTACACATGAAGCTCTTTCGAAATCAGTGACAGTACAGCCTGTGAAACTGCTAACTTAAGAACTACATCCAGAAAATCACTGGGTCAGTGCACCAAGAAGTTTTCTCTTTTGCCAAGCATACTTGCATTGGTTTGAAATGGAATAAATTTGCTTAACTGAAAATAAGATTGTTCTTTTCACAGAAAAGAGAAATGAGAAATTCTTCGGTCTCATCAATGACCCCAAAATATTTGGGCAAAGAAAATGTATACATTTACTGTGTAATTGTATAATGATTTACATCAGTGACAGGCAACTTGCCTGTCTGAATTCATCCATGGGTATGCTTTACTGTGATTTCTAAAGCAAATGCTGAGGTCTAAGAATTCGGGGTGGCAGTTATGAAACATTAAAAAAATCCACACGTGATAAAAATCTTTACTACTAAACACCAGTTAAAAACTACATAATTACTCAATAAGCATTTTTTTTTCAATGAAAAGTATCTTAAATTTTTGAAATAATGCATATTTAACATAGATTGGTATCTCTGAAGCAGATGTCTCCTTGACATGTGCATTCAAGCTGTTGGCAGTGACCTTGTAGGGCAAAGCGGTTTTGAAAATTAGTTTTTGCCTCCCAATCTGTGAAAATAATGCTGCAGTGAAGATTTAATAAAAGTCATAGCTTCTCATAGAAGCTTATTTCAGCAAAGTAAACTATTAATTAAAATAACAAATGTCAGCTATTTCTCAGCTTGACAGTTAACACAGCACAGCTTTCACTTAGCATGATGTACAAAATGTATGGGAGGTATACCTATAATTCATTTTATCTATGTATGGTTCACTTATATTTTAATATAGCGATAAATTAACAAAAAATGCTGCTGCAGTTTTCATAGTGGTGTGAGAGCTTGGGGAAAACCCATCTGGCATTTAAATAGCGTATGGCTAAAATGGGGGAGAAAAAATGAAAATAGGGAATTTCTGAGAGGATTTTAAGCTTTGCAAAGCAAAGGAGAAAATTTGTAACCCTGATGCTTGCCTTTTATGTTCAGTTACCCGCTGAAGTGGAGGAGAGGCAGTGGGGTGGGAGAGGAAGGTGTGCCTCTTTATTGCAACATGGATTTTGCTTAAAATGAAAAAAAAAAAGCAAGAGGATGGGGTTATGGTTTTGAGTTATATGCCGGCATAAAGATAAATGTCCCTCAGGAACTGAGTCATAAGGTAGCTGCAGTCACGTACTCGAAAAAGCTTTGGTCTGGCAAAAGGGCTTACTGGTTCTTAGCACAAGTTAGAGCAACCTTCAGGTTTTTTTCCTAGTATTGCCGCCTCTCCTGCCAGGTGATATCGCCAAACAGCACAGGAGGAAGCAGCGTAGCCATGTATGTCTCACCTTGCCTGTATACAGCAGCTTCGCAAAGGAATTGAAATACATTCTTTACATAAATTTTACATCCTGCTGTGGGCATTTCTGTGGATGCTTTCTGCCTTTGTTGTCCTGGTGGTTTGGTGTAAGAACACAGAAATGAACATCTGAGGTTCTGGTTTACATTCTCGATTTGCATCCGAGCAACCTTGTTAGGCCTGTGAGAGAAACAGGACATAAGTAACCTCTCATGTTGCAGCTCTGTTTTTGTGAACCCAACTTGAGGTGTCCGAGCACTTGTAATTTCAACTACAGGCATTACTCATTCGTATGCGCCGAACTGCTTGCTCTCTTCTGTTGGAATCCCAGAACTAGGAAAGCATGCTTTGAAAAGTTTGTCCTTAACCTCTGCCACAGGTTTCTTTCCTAAAAGGTGTATATAATGCTTTTTTCTGTCTGAATGGTTTCTGAAATAGAGATAACTCGGCATTTGATATTCTTGTAGTTAACTGCCCCTCATAGCTGAGAAAGCAAATCATGGAGACAGGCGAAAGGCCAATAGCCAATGTAAATAAGATGATGGATTCAGAAAAGTCTTAAGCACAGGTCCAAAAGCAGTCAAAAAGCTTATAAGCCCTCATCTCAGAAGTCAGCATTTTAAAAATTTGACGGTCAGTGACTAGGAAGCTTAAAAGTCAGAAGCAATGTACTTGGTATGTTTCTTCAGGAGCAAAGGGTATTATTTCCTAGAGAACTGTGACTTACTGTGTATTTGGTTGACTGGGGGGCTGCTTTCCTTCTGGGATATGGTTCTGCTGTCTCTCGATTTTTATTTTTTTTTATTTTTCTAATCCTGTACTCTGTGGCACAATGCTTGTCATAGTCAAGGGAAGGAACATCTTATATGAGCACATCATCAAAATACTGATAGTGCAGCTCTGAAATTTCTCCATATATAGCTGAGAATGTACCAGCCATAAAAGGGACCCCCCCACCCCCCCGCCTTCTAACTGTTTTTCTCTTTTTTTCATGGAGTGAATCTGAACCTCTACAGAAATCCTGAATGATTTGCAGCAACACTGCACACAAAACTGACTGGCTAAAATGTAAAGATTTTTTTTAAAAGTGGGATTCTAAGATTAAATTCATCCCTGTTTCTAAGTCAATGGTTCAATGAATCAGGGAGAAAACAAATCAGAAGCTAGATGTTAATTATAGGGCTGCCCGTAGAAAAAACCTTCATCCAGCCTTCAAAAAGACACTGACTGAATTGCAACTTCTATGTTACAATTTTATTCACATAGATGTGCTATCACTATTTAGCATTTCAATTTTGGCAGGCTCTGGCCTTGATGATATTCTATACATTGCATTGAGTCACTAGCAAAGAGTAATACTACAGCCCTTTCACATCAGCTTTCTTGCACTCTTCCTCTTCTCTTTGAGCTTGAGATCTTGTGTAAAGTGCTGGTTATTTGGCATTTATAGAAATAAAGAGTACAGGGAGTAAACCCATTTTTTTTTAGTCATTAAAAATGGCTTTTGTTGCTCTAAAACCTTGCTTGGACTCATTGGCAAGCTTGAGTAAAGAGATGAATCTTTTTATCACTGGAATTGATGTAGCTGTAACCGACATACTTTACACGGCAGCATTGGCTGTAATGAAGCAATGGGAAGGAATCTGTGGCTGGAAGACTGTCTGCAGAGCAATTCAGCAAGAGAAAGCCAGGAGTAGTATATAGTAGATGAGAGACTTGTTTGGCAAAAGTTGTTGAAGTTTTCACTGGCAATTTTTGCCTTGTGAGTCTGCAGTCTGTCAGTCTCTAGGAAAAAAATGACTCAAGGTACTGAAGATAAATACAGACATTAAAGGCCAACTTGTGAACTTGGTACCAAAGGATGTGTCTGCTGAGAAAGCTGAATCCTGATACTTGTGTTTCTGTGGGTAGAAATGACTGTTACTTCAGCTCTGTTCTGAAGGGAGAGCTTTCATTAGGTGCGTGTTTGGTCCACCAGCACAGACTTTTTGGATTTGAGAGGGGAGCATTTCTTGAAAGCTGAACAACCTGTGGAACATACACATAAGTGATTCATTGTTTAAAAAGGGCAATTTATCTCAAATTAAACCATGGAGTAAAATTTATCGAGGTAGAGATCTGATAATGTTTAGCAAACAAGTGCGTTTACTGAGAAAAGGTATAGTGTGTGAATGATCCCAAGATACCTCATCTCCACAAATTGCTATGTGCCAGCTAAGCAGTAGAAACTATATGTGTCCTCCTAACAACCGCAAGGTAAAACGTGTTGGTCTGCAGTAAGCTCTTTTTTTGAGAAACTACCTGGAAAATAGTAGGAGACAATACATATTATTTCACATTTTCAAAGTGCATGCAGATGGTTAGTTACCAGGGCTCAGCTGCATGGTTCACAGTAGGTTGCAATAAATGGAACACGTGTGAGTCCCCCATGTTATGAATGGTATTAAAACCATACTTAGGCAAAAAACCCACACCCAAAACAGTTGCAAGAAGATAATAGCATGAATGCATTTATGAGTGTGTTATCTTAAAACATCGTAACTCAGTGAGTGATTGCATACAGATTATTTGCCATAGCTGTTGCATTGTAAAGCACCTGACATCAGTAATAGTAAGAAGCTGGTATATGGAGCACTGAACAAATTTATTGCCTGAAGCTTTTCTTTCAGACTTCCCCCAATTATTCCCAGGACCACATTGGTCTAAGTATCACAGAACTTTGGCTTATAAGGTGGTTCTCTTTCTACAGTGAATGTATACAAAAATCAGTATCTGGAGAAGGACCAGAACAGAGATACTGCTGGAGCCGGAATGAGAGTCGAGTAGGATCTGCAATAGCTCTTACAGCTCTGTGTCCCCCCAACAGAGTAGAGCCAAGACTGGGAGTTTTGTACTGCTGAGAACCAAACCAGCTATCAGACTTCAGTGTTTCATGATCCACTACATATTTTTTTGTATTGGCCACCACCAGCACCACTGGGACACTTCAACGGATTGTCCTCAGCATAGCTAAAAAAAGTACAAGTTGGAATTTTTCAGCCTTAGTTCTTACAAAAACTTGTATTTGATGCATGCTGTCGTGGTTTAACGCCAGCCAGCAACTCAGCACCACACAGCTGCTTGCTTACTCCCCCCCCACCCAGTGGGACGGGGGAGAGAATCAGGAAAAAAAAAAGTAAAACTTGTGGGTTGAGATACAGTTTAATAGGACAGAAAGGAAGAAACTAATAATGATAGTAACAACAATAATAAAATGACAATAAAAATAAAAGGATTGGAATATACAAAACAAGTGATGCACAATACAATTGCTCACCCCTCGCCGACCAATGCCCAATTAGTTTCCGAGCAGCAATCCTCCCCTGCCAGCTCCCCCCAGTTTATATACTGGGTATGATGTCACACGGTATGGAATATTCCTTTGGCCAGCTTGGGTCAGTTGTCCTGGCTGTGTCCCCTCCCAACTTCTTGTGCCCCTCCAGCCTTCTTGCTGGCTGGGCGTGAGAAGCTGAAAAGTCCTTGACTTGGTGTAAACACTGCTCAGCAACAACTGAAAACATCCCTGTGTTATCAAGATTCTTCTCATCCTGAATCCAAAACATAACACTATACCAGCTACTGGAAAGAAAATTAACTCCATCCCAGCTGAAACCAGGACACGTAATGTACAATTTATACATAGACACACGTTTGTGCTTCAAAGGTATGTTTCACTTGGCGATACTTTTGGCATTTTCGGTATTTACACAGTTACAGTTCACAAAGAAAATATGATGTTCCATGGAATTCATGGGAAAGTGCTGTCTTGCTGACTGAATTCTGTGTAAAACAGGTCTGTTCTAATTGTGTAATGCTTTTTGTAAAGAGAAAACTCTGGCTGCTTTGAAGAGGATTATAAGCAGCAAGAAGGGAGCTATAACACAGATGTGCTTAATACTGCTTTTTCTATGGTCAGTATCAATATATACATGTCAGAGTGGGTCAAAGAATATGAACTAGCTCAAACATTTGTCTTTGACATAAATAGAATAAGGCTGTCGTGTTATTTTTCACAGGTTTTAAAATACAGAGTTAATAATGGCTATTACAGTGCCTGTTTTCATGATACGTTCAATTACCTCTGTGGTGAGGGAGTAAGGAGCTCATATTCCGTTTTCCTTTCAAGGCATTTTTCATATGCTTTCAGTGTTGGAATTCTGGGTGCTTCTGAGGAGTGACTTTTTTTGGCCATGTTTGTCTTCCCCCTTACATGTGAGTAAGACCTGAATGAATGGGTCTCATCAGTTTTTATCTGCCTTCTACCTATGAAGAAAGACAGTTCGAGTGCAGTCGGATCTTCAAATATTCCTTTTAAATGTTTTGATTGATGAAGCTTTGCATGCCTCATAAACAATCCTAATATGTAGTTCCTCCATATGAGGGGTCATGTAGCCAGAACTCAAGTTGGTGGCAGACTGTTTTTACATATAAAGCTGTTATTGCAGGAAAAACGTACCACTAATAAGAGCAAAATGTCCCTATATTTAGTTGATTTGTGAGGAAAAATTGAATTTATTCATTAAGTCATAACTTCTTGGTACTGTGTGGTACCTAATCAACTGAAATGCATATCATAGCAATAAATATTTATCTGAGAAGTGGTTAGCTGCTGAAACGAGATCCATAGTACAACGCAAACTAACACAAGGTATATGAATCTTTTGGAAAAAACCTGTGAATATACAGTCTGCTCAATCTCATGAACTAAAGTTTAGTCAATTACATGAGATATGAAATTTGTTTTTTCTAAAGGTGGGACATAACAAAATATATTATAAAGCCATTGCAATTAGTAAAATCAGGAGGACCCCATTGTATATGTAACTACCTGCAACCTGAGCCTTGTTCCATTCAATCAAAACCCCAAGGTGACAAGTAGTGGTCAGCTTTCATCTCTTTTTCTCTCTATTTTGTTTATTTCCAACTCTCTTTTTAATTCACCTGTGGCAGTGCTTAGATCCAGGTGTGAGGACAAGACTATCACTTTATCAGACATTCACTCTACTTAGGATATTAACCACTTGTTTCATGTGACTGTTTCTAGCAATCAGTCATAGTGTTTGTGTGATTGGCAGAGGAGGCTTCTGGAGAGAACTGTTTAAAGTAAATTAAAATAAAAATGTTCTTTACGGGATGTTGTTGTAATCATAGTGGTGAATTTAAAAGACCCAACCTTTCAAACGTGGTCACTGATACTGGATTTCAATATGAAATATCTGTCATCTTTGGAGATTTTAGTACAGTATTGCAGTCTTGGGCTGTAAGCATTTGCTCAGTGACTGTGAAAATCAGGCCATGACTGAAGTGTGAGTGCATGCTGCATATTTAGGGGCTTCTGAGGAGGGACACGATATGTCCTTTCCCATTTTTTTACCCATGATTTTAGGGTTTCTTAAGGGTGCTCCCAGTAAAACCAATAGGAACTGCAGGTACTCTGCACTTGTTAAAAGCTGGCTAGGTCTTGATTTTCCAGGGTGCTAAGCACCCTTTGTGCTCAGTGACTCAGAGGCAGCTGTGCTTGCTCAGCAACACACAAATCTGAGTCCTTACTGCAGGTAGGTGCAATTGGAAATACTGGCTCTTTTCCCAGAATGAATCAGGTTTAGCACTGTGCAGAAGAGGAGAGCTTACTCTTACTCACCTTTTGTCCTCATGCTCACAGCCTACTTATATTTAGCTGATATTGCTGGTACAGAATAACTCCTTTAGATGCAAGAGCCCAGTCTTCATGCTTTAGTAACTCTAAAGGCTTCCCTAGCAAGCAGCATTGCAGCTCTTTTATGGTGAAGAGAGCCCTAAAACTATTTAAAGCTGTGAGCATATATGAAGTGTCTTTCCTGAGAACCACATTTCATAATGCTGGCTAAGTGCTTAAGTGCTACTCAGTTGCATTTGGTGAAGTGGTATCAGTAGCACTTGACAGCTGATTACTTAGAGAAACTAAAAGAAAGATCTCATTCCTTTCTCTCTCTTCGATGTTGGTAAAGTATATTTGTAATGCAACCACACTAAACTAGAGAAATGGGGGAAGTCCTACTGTAGAGAGGCTTTTATACGGACTGGTAGATTTAGGATTATATTGTTGAGAGGGTGAATAACAACAGCTGTAGCTGCTGGCTTGTGTCCTCTCTCTGCTACTGTCACCAGTGCTGTTGTCACCAGCCCAACATTTTTGTAACAAAAAAATGGGAAAAGCAAAACTAATAATCTAAAATTAGAGGATGCCACCCACCCCCCAAGAAATTCAAGCACCAAACATTGACCATTTCAAAACTAGGGATCATTAGTTTTTTGTAAATAAGTTACTTTATCTCCCATTTTAGAACACAGTTTAGAGTCATCATAAACATCGCAAGCTCAACTTAATCTACGTTTATAAAGTGAACTGGGATGCTTCTATGGAGGCTGCTCAGTTTGTGGAATAGCTGTCTCCCTAAAAATAATGAATTTCTGTGGCCAGCGTATATTGTTGACTTCGCAGCTTTTATAGATTTCCCATGCTCTAAAGATTAAATCTTTCCAGCTACTAAACAAATCATTCATTCATTTAATGGATTGCTTATCTTGACAATGACTATTCCTATTTCATGAATATATATAAAAAAATTACTCTGATAATTGGCTCTATTTACTGGCATTTTTGAAGTGAAGTTTAATATATCTTCTATAGATATTGATTTCAAATGGTGCACACGTATTGACTAAAATGAAAGGTCTCTGTCTTCTGCAGAGGAGGACTCTTCCCACTAGAAATAATAGTGAATCTAAGCAAATATACTATTTGAAATGAAACTGCCATTACACAGTTTAAGACAAATGTACTTGCAACTTCACTTACCGCAGGATGGTATTTGTAGACGGACTGTCTGAAAAGAGACAAAAAACTTTCTCCTGTGAGGGCAATATCAGGACAATTTTGTTCATCTTCCTGTAAATGCAGGGAAGTCAGCTATTAATGGACTTAATTATGAAAGGCACTGTTGGTTTGTATTTAGTGTTATGCAGCAGCAGTAAGAACATTGTATTTTGATCATCTACAAGCAGTTTAGATTCCGGGTGGTACCGTAACAGAACAATGAAACAAAACTCAGTTTCTTTTTCATGTTAAAATAAAACTGTATAACATAAATGTATCTTGGACACCTTGTCAATATTTATCAGTCTTTATTGAGAGATGCATTACCAGTCTTTGCTAAATGATTAAGCACGACACGTCTAGCTTAGCTGCATCTAGTTCTGTTGCCTGCTATGGAGGTGTAGTCTGATTGTGGTTTATGAGTTGGATAGAGTAAATCAAAATTACCTGTAATTTGTTTCTCCCGATATGTGTGATCTTATGCTGTATTTAAATTTACATGAAAATGAAGTGTAATTGCCTCTGTTGGACCATCCACATTGAGGGCGCTCCTCTTCTTCCTTCGGCAATTAGTAAACATGATTTTGTGTTAAGCCTGAGCTATGGGGTATGGCCAGAAGAGCTCGCTAACCCCCTCTGCATCATGCCTCTGTCCAGGCACAGGTTTCTGGAGAAGGCAGCTGCTAGTGGCATTGCTGCCTCTCTGAACCCGGACATTCCCTCCTCTTGTTAAAGTTGAGAGGCCCTCTGGTCTCAGCTGACAAGTGATAATTTCGGGGCTGCGTTTTGGAGACATTAAAACTAGCTACTTCAATGTGCCTACTCTCTTTACCTCTGGCAGGTATTCTTACTAGCTGCAAGTGGTTGTTATTAGTTGCTGCCTTCCAGGAGCAGGGAGGGGGTGCATGCCAGCAGGTAGTTCCGGTCTGAGCAGAGATTTATGTGGCTGTTAGTATCTGAAAGTCACTAGGAAACAGCTCTATAAGCTACCCCTAAACTTTGATTTGGCTTTCATTGAAACAGTGTTAGGGAACTTGATCAGTGGGCTATTTCATCTGTGCTTTGATACAGATTGAAAGGCTTAGCATAACATATAGCATATAATTTTCACCAAAAAAGTGTTGGTGAGGATTAAAACAAAGACGGCATCTTTGGCTGTCTTGGGTTTTGTTTAGCATTCTGTTTAGATACTGAGTCATTACTGAAAACCTGTTGTCATTAAAGAACAGACTCCATTGACTACCTGAATATTAACTCTAACTTGAGTTTGATCTAGCATGAAACCTTGATGTTGAATGTTCTAATAATTCTCATTTGAGTTGGTTAACTGAAAGGGAGTAAACACAGCAGCTATACTTAGCAGAATTTGGCAGCTCGGAAATGTATTTTTTTTTCTGGTACATTAATTCCTCTAATAATTGAATAATCTAATCTGATTCTGCAGCCTCTGATAATAACATTTATTTTTAATAATTATTTTATAAAGTTTGCCATGTTGTGTATCTTGAGTAAGAATAATTAATTTAAGAATAGTTAACTCAGGTATGGTTAGCTTACTGTCAATGTGAAACAAAGATCTCTATTATGAATTGAATCACAGTAACACTTCTGCAACTCTTGCACTCTTCTGGAGGTGTTTGATTCAAACACTGACCTAAGCTGACCTGGCTTAGTTTGTGTGACCTGATGGGATCATAGTTGGAGATGGTATGGCTGCGGGCATATTGAACATTATTATTTCACTATCAGAGCACTTCACTTAATATTTTTTCCACCAGTTTATAAATTAAGCATTTATCATGGAGAGACTGTTGTGCTTCAAAAGATTATGGAGCTCAGCTTTGTCCTACCTCAGGCAAGAATCCGATTTGTTGCAGTGTAGTTTTACCAACGGACCATGAATCTGGAGTTTTGATTTATGTCTGCTGAATAACTAACTGTTTGAACCATAGATCACACAACAGGTGCTGGCCACTTTCCTTTGTTGGATGCCACCACTTGTACAACAGATATCTTGGATACAGAATTTTCGCTATGTTTTTTAAAAAAACTGAGGGGATGATTTTTTTTTTTACATAATGCAGTCCCTTACATTGTGGTGTTGGTATACACAACATTTTCCCTTAAAGCATGTCAATAATGATCCTGCTATTGAAGGTGGTGTTACTATTTTGGATTTTAATAGGGCATAGATCTTTCCCAGAATCTGAGGAATGGAATACCCTTGCCTGCCTTCATTCTTGGAGGTGGACAAGACATCAGAAGTCAGTGGGTATTGAACTAATAGAAAAGGAGCCTTGGTATAGTGGTTAAAGAAACATAGATTTTTGTTAATGCTAGAAATATTTGTGTGTAGAATGGATTTCCACATTTGCCCTTTACTATTGCATTGACAAAAAAATAAATATACACACCTGTTTGTTTTTCATCAGGCAGAATTGTGTAGTACACACAAATATTTGTCACCTTGTTTGACCTTGTCCCGAGATATTTACATCTTGGAACCCATTTAAATTTTCTTGTTGTGTTGGACTTTGAAGTATTTGGCAGTGAAAGAGATGTTGTTGACATACCAAATACCAAATATTACTTTTAGTTTTAACTGCTTATCATACTGTATATGCTGCATGGAAATGAGAAACATTTCAGCAAGTTGACTTCATCTCCTGCTCTTTTCAAGGCAGAAGTATATTTCTTTAAGGGAAGGGATAAATGGCCAAGGTTCAAAATATTGAGCCTAATATACCTGAGCAAAATAATAACAAACTCTTTCTTAGGTCTATTTGAAAGACATCTGCATTTGTGCCTTAATGTGCCTTGCTTTAGGAAAAAAGAAAAAAAAACAAACCAGAAAACTGCAAAGTCCAACTGACCTCTATGTCAGTCAAGGCGTGGCCATTCTGAAAGATGAGGGCATGTTGGTACGGCTGGTCCTAGCCCCTACCGCCCATGGCAAGTATCAGAGACACAGGTGTAGAATTTCATAATGGACCTCTTATCTTAGGGTAAATGAAAGAATAGCGCTTCCCTTTCTTGCTTTTTATAAGGTAACAGGACCACATCTGCTGCCACTCTGTCTCACCTAGAAGTTCTCTCTGTTTCTCCTGAGATGGAAAACAAACATGCATTTAAAACTCTGGTTAAAAATGAGTCTCATGGGCTCACCTCCTGCACTGTGGCTGCTTGTTTCTTCAAGTGGAGCCAGCTGCCTTTCTGGGTCTTAAGAGGCCCTCATGCCCCGTTTTGACTCCCACATGGTATGATATTAAAATAAACCAGTATGAATTCATCTAAAACAATAAATTGAAATTCCAAGGTAAAGGCACAACATAAAACAAGCCAACTGAAAGTAAAGGTCCCAGGTGAAAACTGGGGAAGAGGGGGAGAGGTTAAGCTGAAAGACAGTAATAATTGCAATAATAAACTTCCCAGAGGAAGTGCGACCCAAGTGAGCTTTGCTATAATCCTCTTGAACTCACAGCCAAAACATCAGTTATTGCTTATCTGAATTACAGTGTCTGCTAGAGACCCTAAACAAGGCTGGGACTCCGCTGTGCTGAGCAGGGAGCACGCATACAGTTAGGGGCAGTTCCTGCCTTCAACACATCATTTTCTAAATACACCAATCTAAATGGGGTTTAGCATCTATAAAAATGTTAGCATAGCAGGTAAGAATTCCTTCCTGTAACATGAATCTCTGTGATACCAGAAGAGCTTACCGAAGAAGAGTCGAAAGCTCTGTTGCTGGAGAGTCTTCAAGGTAAATTGAAGAAGCGACTAGAAGACTGCAGGGTTCAAACTTGCGCTGGCAAAAGAACATGCTGTAGATGACCTAACAGGTCTTTGTCATCCCCAAGCTTGGTTGTGTATTACATGATTTGATTCTTAACAGTCTGGGAGGGAAACATTTATTTGTCATATGAAAAACAACCTTTAAGCATCGAATGAGAAGTTTATTACTGGAAGTCTATAATTGCTCCTTTGAGAGCTGACACACATGGTCAGTACATTCTTCTGTGCTGACATCATATTTATTGGCAAAAAGTGTAGATGCTCCTTCCTCTCTGCATCCTGCCATCTCACATATATTAATTTCTTCTATACAGTTGTAGTAAAGATCTTGGCCCTGTATGTTGAAAAGTGCATGCTAAGTTTAAATCAGCCAATATCAGGTGGGATTTAGGGAAAACTGCCATTCCTTTATCAGTGTCTGGAGGCTACTGAATTTGAAATCTTACATACAGGTCAATGCAATTCTTGTTGAGTATAGCCAGCCAGCCTTCATGTGTGATGCATTACCATGTTGTGTCTTGAAGATAACTCTGAGCAAGGTCCCAAAGAGAGCTACATCTTTGCAATCTTCTGCTATAGAAGTTCAAATGGGCCATAGAGAAAGAGACACTACCCTCCCCACCTTTCCCCCCCCCCTCTGCTGTATTACAGAATTTAATCAAGATGGTAAGGAGTCTCCCTAGTATCTGTACGATCATGACCAAATGAAAAGTAGAAGTCATGCTAGCTGTGGTTTAAATGTCTGGGGAACGTCTGTATAACAGAGAATGCAGTAGTACCGAGAAGAAAGATTTAGCAGAGAAAAAATATTAGAAGTGTGAATTAATGATTTAGATAGCTCTGTAGACACTCATTGCCTTTTATTTCAATTTTTAATTATTAGCCTTTGTACTTAATAAAAAAGGTAAAAAAATCAGCTGCAGAACTGTTGGACCCTATAAATATCACATAAGTTGGAGGAATGGATAATTATCAAGTTTCAATCAAGCAATAAAACTTATATAAAGTAGCTATAACATTACACCCTGTACAATAATATTAGAAAAATATTTACTCTGTGTTTGAAAACCAACCAGTACGCAGATCTTATAAATACTTTGATTTAGTGTCTTCTGCTTTGATTTAGTGTCTTCTCAATCACAGTTTGTATAAATCTCAAATTATTCGTATTTGTTTTCCTCCAGAGGAATTTAGGAAGTCAGTCTCTCTTTAGATTGGGTGCAGAAAGAAATAATGTGTTTCTCCTCACCTCCGACAGAAAATAAGTGCGGTATGACTGTTAGTAAGCTTGCATAAGCACATTATACCATCATGAATTTTCCCAATTTTTTCTATGCCTGAGTAACATGCATACTTGTGTTGCATAGATCTGCTTGAACCAATCTGATAAGTTCTGTAGTTTCTTATGGAGCAGGAGGACAGATTATATAGCCTTAAAAGCTCACAACTTTTCACTTGTTTTTCTGCTTCTATTCCTGAATGAAATGAGTCATAAGTACCGGCGTGGTCCACACACTTTGTCCAATACAGGACTTCATTCTGTGATTAGTCCCCAAAACCAATATACACTATGCTTAAATTGATGTTAATGTTACTTTACATCCTTTTCATTATAATTTTAATGGATTCTAGTAAGCACTATAACTAGTATGTTTTTCTTACAAAACATTTTTTCATAGCTGTTGCTATGAATTTTTTCTTTCTGTTGTGTTAAGAAAGTTCTTTGCAGACATATCTTTAATCATGAGATCCTTGACTGCTCAGCCTACAGCTGTCTGCTTTTTGATATGAGCAGTACTAGTGTAGAGAGACACATGTTGGCCATGGTTTTAAAACCATGTGTAGTCATCAGCTTTAGGCTGTCTTTGGCCACATCTCCAAGTGCTGTACAGTACCACTGAAACTAATGAGTACCATTGAAACTGATGTACACCAACTGAATTTCAAATTTCCTAGCATCTTTTAATAGTGTAAGCCCGGTAACAGTCTTATACATTGAATCTCATGGAGGGGATAAAAGGACTTTAGCTGACTTCAAGGGTGACTCCTGCTTCAGCTGAGGTCAAACCACAGCCTCTGTGGAGAGTCAGCTTTGCTAATGAGGTCCTTACTTTCATAGGTGCTTTCTACATACAAATAAAAGCACATTTCTTAAATAATATCTCACTTAGCAGAGGGCAAAGCACCTGTTACCTAAAAATATGTAAAGAAGAAAGGTGCTTGAAATATTTTCATTGAGTGGCTTTAAGGATCAACTGTATTTAATCCGTTTGGAATATGTAATATGCTGTACCATTAGACAGCTCTCTTTGTATGGGCATATAAGCACGCAGTGTTCCCTGCATGTTAGTTTTGTCCTCAATTTGATAGGATACTTTAAAACGTTTTTATATATTTTATATATATTTGTTTAGGTATTTAATATACGTTTACTATTTATTTACTTTTATTTTTTCAAGGAATTAGGTAAAATTCCCATTTGTTTCCCCTTTCCAGCACTGTGTGTATTTCCCTTATATCTCTATGGTCCGCGCTTACTTCCTTCAGCACCCACTGTTCTGTTAGAGTAGTAATTCTGGAGCAGAACTTGTAAGTGGCATGAATCGATGCTGAATCCTTCTGATGCCTGTCTCTAGAGGGATGAAGGATCATAATTTGCCCTGGCTTCTGGGATTTTTGTTATTTTATATGTGTATATGTATATATGTGTGTGTGCTCTGTGCTTCCAAAGTAGAGATTAAATTAAAAGAGAAGCCTGGAGCAGTTTAATGTTCCCAGTAGAATTTTATATATTTTTTTTAAGCAAACCTTAAAAGGTTCTGAGCATGCCTCTGCTGCGTTGGTGTGTTGTTTTTAGCTAAGATAGAGTTAATTTTCTTCATAGCAACTAGTATGGGGCTATGTTCTGGATCTGTTAAGAAAACAGTGTTGATAATACTGTGAGATGTTTTAGTTTCTGCTGCGCAGTGCTTGCACAGAGCCAAGGCCTTTTCTGCTTCTCACCCCGTCCCACCAGCGAGGAGGCTGGGGGTGCACAAGAAGTTGGGGGTGGACACAGCTGGGACAGCCGACCCCGACTGACCCAAGGGGTATTCCAGACCACAGGACGTCATGCTCAGCATATACAGCTGGGGGAAGGAGGAGGAAGGGGGGACGTTTGGAGTGATGACGTTTGTCTGCCCAAGGAACTGTCACACGTGATGGAGCCCTGCTTTCCTGGAGATGGCTGAGCACCTGCCTGCCGATGGGAAGCGGTGAATGAATTCCTTGGTTTGCTTTGCTTGTGTGCACGGCTTTTGCTTTCCCTATTAAACTGTCTTTTATCTCAGCCCCTGAGTTTTCTCACTTTTACCCTTCTGATTCTCTCCCCCATCCCACTGCGGGACAGTGAGTGAGTGGCTGTGTGGTGCTTAGTTGCCAGCTGGTGTTGAAACATGACAGTCCTTTTTGGCACCCAAGGTGGGACCTGAAGAGTTCACGATAATGACAGGTTTGATTGGAATGTCCTAGATGGAATTTATAGCTGTTATTGCTGTTTAGCTATTAATTGGCAGGCTTCTGTGCTTGCCATGGGGCTTGCTTGCCTTACTGTCTATTAGATTCTAGTGCTCGTTAATGACTGCTTTTTGCTTTTGCTGCTTGCTGTACTGCTTATCGCTTTACTCTGCTGTGCCTGGGAACATTTTGATAACAGCAGTGGTGATGTGCCTGGGCTGGTGGATGGCCAGGGCATTGCTGTTGTTTCTGTGCTGCTGTACTGGACGGGCTGGAGATGAACTCAAGTCAAAGGGACTGTGACCTGTGGATGAGTCCAAGCAGGAGGAGGACACTCCAAAGCATCTGGCCGTGGCTGTGTGCTGCAGGAGGTATACCTCTGTATACCTCTGAAGGGATTGTGGCCCAAGGATAAGTCCATGCTGGAGAAGGTACACCTTGAAGCATCTGTGACTGTGGGTAAGTCCATGCTGCAGCAGGTACACCCTGAAGCATCAGTGGCTGTGTATGAGGTCGTGCTGGAACACCTCAAAGTGTGTGGCCATGGATAAGCCCATGATGGAGCGGGTACAGCCATGGGTAAGGCCATGTTGGAGCAGGTTTACTTCTGAAGGGACTGTGGCTGTGGGTAAGGCCACACTGGAGCAGGTATATCTCTGAAGGCATTGTGGGCCATGGATAAGGCCACAGTGGAACAGATACCCCTCAAAGTGGCTGTGGCTGTGGATAAGTCTGTGCTGCAGCAGGTATACCCCTGAAGAGACTGTGGCTCACAGATACTGCTCCACTTGGAGCAGATACACCCCTAAGGGACTGCAGTCTGTGGATGAATCCATGCCGGAGCAGGCGCAAGGGGAGGAGTTCGTTGCAATGTTAAACCCTATAACCTGGCCCAACGGGACCAGGGGTGGAGACTGTAATGGAAATAACTTTAAACTGCTGTAACCCCATGATTTGGGTTGCATATTATAGGAATTACTATAGCAGGAACCACCTGAACCAATGGAGGAGAAGCCTTACAAGAAGCAATGCAAGTGCAGCAGTGACCCAACCTGAGCTGGCTTTGGTACCCAATAACTGCATGCAACACTCCACCTCTCCTGTCCTGAGTGACCACCATAACAGATGGAGCCCAAAGTCATGGACTAAATGAGCTCAATGGACATTTGTGGATATTTTACAGACATTTCACAGGGGTGGTCCATGGACTAAGGGAAAGATATCTGTATATTGTATCAAAGGATGGGAAGGGGGGTGATGGTTAATGAGGATGTACTAGATAGTGTGGGACCTGCGTATGATGTAAATGGTATGAAATAAGGGGTGGAGAATGTGCTGGTTTTGGCTAAGATAGAATTAATTTTCTTCATAGCAGCTAGTATGGGGCTGTGTTTTGGATTTGTGCTGGAAACAGTGTAGATAGTACAGGGATGTTTTAGTTTCTGCTGAGCAGTGCTCGCGCAGAGCCAAGGCCTTTTCTGCTTCTCACCCCGCCCCACCAGCGAGGAGGCTGGGGGTGCACAAGAAGTTGGGGGGGACACAGCTGGGACAGCCGACCCCGACTGACCAAATGGATATTCCAGACCACAGGACGTCATGCTCAGCATATACAGCTGGGGGAAGGAGAAGGAAGGGGGGGATGTTTGGAGTGATGGCGTTTGTCTGCCCAAGGAACCGTTACATGTCATGATGGAGCCCTGCTTTCCTGGAGATGGCTGAGCACCTGCCTGCAGAAGGGAAGTGGTGAATGAATTCCCTGTTTTGCTTTGCTTGCACGCGTGGCTTTTGCTTTCCCTATTAAACTGTCTTTTATCTCAGCCCCTGAGTTTTCTCACTTTTACCCTTCTAATTCTCTCCCCCATCCCACTGTGGGAGAGTGAGCGAGCAGCTGGGTGGTGCTTAGTTGCTGGCTGGGGTTAAACCACGCAGCTGGTCGTTGCTGTTTTGATCCATCTTTCAGCCTCTTACCTCACATGATGCTCTAGGCATGTGCTGTGTTAACAATTGTATAAAATGTGTCCTGCTATTTTACCTGTACTAGAGGTGTTGCAAACAGCTGTAAGGATCCTCCTCTGACCCAGGAATACATGAATCAGAGTTTTCTGATATGAGATTGGAGACCCAAAATTATACTTATGACTTTTCCATAACCACTGGTGTTTGTGGTATATAGCACTTCTTCAAAACAGCAATCATATTGTGATATCAAAATATGAGTCTCATGTATAGCCAGTAAATAGTACTGTATAACAGTCTGTCATGAGTATGGGAGTGAAACATTTCATGAGAAATTGATCATTTTAAAAGTCTGTGGAAATGTGTCCACCAACCTCACAGAGCTTATTTATACTTTAAAGGCCCAGCAATAGTCATAGGAATTTATGCATTAATGTGTTGATGTATATAAGTGCCCAGTTTAAGGCACCAGAAAAATACCTGGAAAATTTGGTATTAGTGTGGGCAGAGGTACTAGAATCCAGTACAGAGGAAGCTGAAGAATGTTGTTTATTTCAGTAAGAGTTTGAGTGCTCTGTACAGCCTAAACGGCATCACAACTGTGTGAGTTCCACCAAATCACTCAAAATTATTAAGGAGATGGAGACATATTCTGAATTGTGCATTGTGTGTGCCTTTATTTTTAAAAAATGTTTGCAGCTTTTCTTTTGAAGGTCTATATTTAAATTGTTCTGTATCAACAGAATTGCTGCTTATTCTCTGTATTTGAAAGGTATTCAGATAGTTTTAGTTGTATTTATTGTTTGAATGATCTACTTCAGTGGTGCTTGCTGCTTGCTTTGTAATTTGTTTCTGCAGGTGGCTCTGACTTCGAATTGCATCAGTCTTTTTATTTGAAATTAATCTTTTTGAGCAATCTGAAACAACATTCAGCCATTCCAACTATGCCCCCTGTATTTAAAACAACAGATTCCTGAACTGCTTTGTCTGTTCTTCAGTGTAAGCCTCATCATATGTATTTCTTTATATTGTTCCTCTTAGAGTTGCTCTGGTATTTTGTATATTATCTACACGTAGCTGTTCCATACAATTCTAGTTATGGTTTTAAGTTTATAATGCATTTATGTTAAGAAAGGCAGAATCTCAGCTGGTGAAAGTTAGTATAGCTCTCCTGAAATCAATAGTGCTCTGCCAGTTTCTACCATTTGATGATCTGGCCATAATAATGTAATGTTACTAAAGAGATAACACAGTGAAAAGGAAGCATTATACTGATTCAGCTGGGGCGGCTATTAGATTGGAGTACTGCTGAGCACATATTGTCTAATATTCACCTAATGGCTGATATCCATTTCATGGGACCCAATTTTTAAATCTCTACTAAGCGGAGTTAATGAAGTTAATTTTCCAGTGTAGAGGGGGGGATTTTTTTAAAAACACCAAATCTGTACCAAAATGCATGGTCTTATGTTGGAATAAGATTAGCTCATAAGATTAGCACATAAAAGTGAGTTTTGCCCACTTGTCCACTGAGGATCTGGCACCAAGGCTCTCAGGTTTATTAGTGCATTTGGGATTGAAAAGCTAATTGTACGAATGCCCTTTCAAAAATCCCAAGATGCCTCTATTGCAACTTTTAGTGTAAGTAGCCATTCTTAGGGTGTGACTCAGGGTAAAATGTAGATGGTGTACATTGTGAAGAAAAACATGTGTTTCTTGACTGCTCTGTAAAATAATGCATACCTTTGGTTCCATTTCTAAATGCAAACATGCTCGCACACATAGTGTAAATTACACTTGCTTTAAAGAAAAGGTTTTTAGGGATAAAATGGTTATAAAAGCAGAATAACAAGTTTCACTTCTGAATGTACAAAGATTCATAATATATTGGTCTAATTGTACTATGTCCATACTTTTCTCCTATTCTACAGAGAAAATTAACTAAAGTGGCTCTTCTTTCAGGTAACTTCTCATATGACTGTGATATCAAATGCAGATAATATTATTGTCTCTTCTTTGGTATGATTTAAAATGATTTTTCATCTTCATTTAATCATCAAGTAAATTATTAATTGAACTACTTTTTTTAAAAAATCAGTTTAATTCTAATTTAATGTCAGTTGAAAAGATTTAATTTTCTTACTTTTATCCACTAGCACATGCTAATGCTTAAGCCAGTGTTTTTATTTTATGATCTAGTGTCTTAATTTGACTACAATATACGCACAGTGCTATGCACAAGCACTTAGGCAAACTGCTGCCTGTAGGAGCACACATAATGCCTGGGCTTCTATACAGGGTACTGGATGAAAATCTTTGGAATACCATCTGTGATTACTCATTTATATCTTATTTTTTTTCCATAAGTCTTTTCCTAAAGTTATAGTAGAAAGTGGAGTGTTGAGTCTCTAAGTTTACTGGATACCAGTGCTCTGATTTTTTTTTTTCTTTTTAAACTGAGAAAGAAAAAATAATATGTGAAATTAAACTTTGGGAAATAATGTGACTTTTTATACTGCCTTTTCTTCACTGTTGAAAATGGCAGTGTCTCCTGGCCAAATTTACTTTGCAATGCTTGAACAAGCATTTCACAAACTTTCAACTGTCTTCGAAATGGTTTTAATTTTTCCTTTTTGGAACTAATTTAAAAATTATTGAGATGCATTTTTTGATTGCAACTTTGTCTTTTATATTAAAAGAGACTTGCTCTCTATTCACTTCTTTAAGAAAAGCATACATGGCTGAATGAGCACCTTGCAGTATTCTCATGAAGCAGAGTTACAGTTCACCCATATTTACCCTTACTCTGTGAAGAAATAAGCTGGATTAGCCTTCTTCTGTCTCAGCTAACTTCTTTTTCTAACTCTTCCTTGCTCAGCTCACATACTGGGAGAACAGCCACAAATTGACCCTTCTTGCTGCTCACCTGATCAGAATGTTAAATAGCAATAGTGCATCTACTTGCCCTTCAGTTTCCCTGACCAGCAATGTAAGTCCAGCTGCAGTAAGTTTTTGGGCAATGTTTTGTGCCTAACTACTTTTAGTAGACTTACAGACTGTAACACAGTTGACACCAAAGGTCAAAAGTTTCTCTGTGCTTTCTTCACCTATTAAGGTCATTGTCTGCTTTCACGTAACAAAAAGATGGCTGGTAGCTTAACTTCTCTTCGTTATCCTTGATAGTTATGTCCATATGTAGCATACCTTTCCCAATAGTTACACTAATAATAATGAAGCTTGGATGGCATATGGATGAAATCACAGTGGAATAGGCAAGAGAACTCAACTGAATGCTTTATTGGCCCCTGACACTCACTTTTACTTCATCTGCATAGAGTGTGCTGATGCATATAACCATGAAATTTCACCTTCTACTGACTGTTTTGGACATAAGTTGTCTAGTTGCTGGACTTTAATCTGTTGGAAGTATTCAGATGCATTTTTTCATGTGTTTCAGAAATAGTAAAGTATAAGTCAGAGTTATCCACACAAAGAACAAAACCATACAAAGTTATTTGTAGTTTAAATACTATTTCTTAATGTGTACTATCTTGATAAAAAGAGGATGATTTTTTTTTCCAGCACCCTAGGTAGGAGAATGGTAACTACAAAAGATGCTTCACACTTTAAAATACTTCCAAACAATTGTGTATAACAACTGGTGTTACAGCATATCAAACCAAGATGGGGTGATCCCCCTTCCCTTGGTTTGATATACTTTCAGCTTCTTTAAAGGCTCTTGAGATCAGGACCCCTACAGAGTCTTTGAAGCTTGTGTTTTTCTTTCCCTAGAAAGTGAAGCCTTGGCTTTTAATGGCAGCTCAGCAAATATCTCATCAATATTTAAAGTGTCAAGTGTACCTCTGTTAAAGGTACCAATCGCAGATCAAAGATACTAGCACTGAGGTGCAGCATTTCCTTCAAAGGTCTTCACAGTTGATCTTTTCCTTTTGTCGGAAAAGAACTTCTCTTTTTAACATTCGTTGCTTGCATGAGTCTTAAACGTGTTGTTTGACAACTGTGGGGAATTAAATGTTTTGTTACCTTAGCCACTGAGGATGGTGCACTAGTTTTGAACAGTCCTTCATGCTTGTTTAAGAAAGGAGAATGCTTGGAAAAGCCTTTTGCTGGCTGTTTCCATGTTTCTTCAGTTGACCAAAGTCTATTAAATTTAATGGTAGCAATGACATACTTTTTGAGGTGGTCAAGAAGAATTCAAGATGGATGAAATTTTAGTGGCAGGTACAAATAAGCTGTAGCAGGGTTTTTTTGGCCTTTTTTGTTTCAGTGAGGATTTAGGATGTTCCTTGCTTCATTTTTTATATCCTCTCTTGCCTTCCTTCCGCTCGTTATGTAAGGCTTATGAATATAGCTGTGAAATCTAATCCCTTTATTACTCTTCCAGCTCTTACTGTGTTTTTCTTTTTTAACATCTGTTAAAACAATTACAACAATAATTACAGTAATAAGGATTTTGTACTTGTGGTTTATCTATTCCCATGCTGTAATTTTGGTTGGCACATACCCATAGGCACAGTCTAATGTCAAGGTGTTAAACAGAGTTGGAATGGTGAATGGCTGAAGTGATGGGTCTTTAAAAAAAAGGAAATTTGGATTAGGCATGCTTCCTAATTATGTGAAAAACAGAAAATTAGAATTAAGAAGCTTATCAGGTGGCTCTTGTAAAACATAGAATATTTTGATTCCATGAGCTGCTATCTGATTGTCTTCAGAGTGCACTGGGAGTTGCAGGTCTAAAATGTGTGTCACTAGAGAGTGTTTTTACCATGAAGGCTGACTTTTACTGAATATTTACCTCCTTGTAAAACAAACAGAAATTTGTGTTCCTCAGTCAGTTTATAAACTTCCCAATTGTGTACGTGAGAATACATTTGAGCATAACAGTGGAGTAGATGTCAATTTATACTTTTCAAAGATGCTTGGAGAGCAAAGTGTCTAGTACTGCTAATTGTACAGTGGAAAAAGGCAGCTACTGTCCTGCCACCCACAAGGTTGTTCATTTGTCACTCACTAACGAATGTGTCATGATCCAGATTTTAGTATGCTTGGATATTTAGGTGTTTTCTACTGAATAGCTTATAACTCATGTGGATTTCAGATGGTAAGAGGTATTACCAAGTAACAAATTTGCTTTGAAAAAAGCCCTGTGAGCATTAAAGTAGTAATGTGTTTTCAAATTCTTGTTCCTTTCACATATGGGTCCTGAATCTGCAACAATCCTTATTTATGTCTGTCTGCCCATCTGGTATACTGATGGGGCTTGTGTCAGTTTGTCTTCTGGGTGACTGCGTATAAACTACTGACTTTCATTTGTCTTTGGAGACATTTTATCTGGGACCTCTGTTTCAGCAAGTAGAGATGGCAGGATTTTGCTCTTGACTAGCAGTACCATACACAGCATTGCAACGGTTTGAAAATAAACTTTGAGAGTGATATTGGCTAACATTCACTTCTTCTGTCCCTTTTCCTTGTGCTGGAGATGTTCTCTGACTTTGTTTAATGAATGTGGTAAGGTTATAAATAAAACTGGCAGTGGAAATGCTGGCCCAGTGCTGTGAGCTGCACACCATTTATATCCTATCAAGACCATTGAATTTGCTGTTTGCCCAGGAATAGCAAGGAGTGTTCCTGCTCATGGCCACACCTTGCATTTGGAAGAGGATTATATGTAAGTTGACAGGACAGCATAAATGTTCCCTAAATTAATTTTCATTGTGAATAAACTCTGTGCCTTAAAGAAGAGTGTCTAGCTGTGATTTGTCTGGTTATAGCAATGGAGAATCCACCACCACTGGTGGAAGACTGCTACCCTATTTCCTTTTACACGGTAGTTGAAATCTGCACTTTATTTTGAATTAGAATTTGCCTCTCAGCTTCCAGCTGTGGATTGTGTTGTACGTTTGTCTGGTCAACAGAAGCAGGCAGAGGTATCCTGTAATTATTTGTTCCTAGATTTATTACTCCACATTTGGCCACGTTAAAATTAAAATAATTTGTGCCCTATTCCCTACAGTGATCTGCTCTGTATCAATGACCTGTTCTCTTCATTATTAACTCGTGCCAAAATCCTCTTTGCACATCAGCTTTATAGGTAAAGATTCTGTGTTTTCCTACAGGGTGCTGATAAAGATGCTAAATAATAATGCGACCAAAATTTGGTCTCTGTAGGAACGCAGTCGGAGCACACAAACAGTAAGGATTCTCCACTTGCAATTCTATTTTGAGATCTGTCAATTAATAAATCTTGAATCTTCCACTGAACTTTTCTAAATCTTTATTGACACACAAGCAGCTCTAGCGTTACTTGTGCCTGTGACTCACTCATTTAGGTCATACCACTTAACTTTTAAAGATACAAGTACAGTATTAGTTTTCATAATTTTCTCTGGGAAGTTCCTTGAATTTCATGAGCTACCAACAACAAAATAAAATTATTTTGAGCTCTTGGATCATAGTTTTCTATCTGTGCTAATATTAAAAAAAGTCTTAGTGTGGTAGCTACTCAGTATTACTTCCTTAAATCACTTTTGGATAGTAGTATATTTTCTTGGCAGTATTGGAATTCTCCCAAATTCAGAATGAAACTAGTTTGTGAGCCTTTCCATGTTGCTTGGATTTTAATGACCATTCTACTATATTAATCTATTACTGTACTAATACTACTGCTAGAATGCATTTTGCTGCTAATGTACTTTGAAAAATCTTTATTGTCCTTAATTGTGTTGGCCATTGATTTCTCATTGATGTTAGCCTCAAGCATTCTAGCAATCTCCTGGCTCTTAATTTATATTAATTGCTATCAGTTTTCCCTTTTTTACTTTAGTTATTTATTTTTGCACATGCTTTTACTTTCCCTGTAAGTCTTTTTCCTCTAAGGTTGATTAATTTTTCCTTGATTGTGGATTTTTTGGCATTTCATACAATATTCGTAACTCTTAGCAGTTATCATAGATCTGATTTCATAGATCTTCAGATTTAAAAAGTGGTTTCAACCACAGTATATTCCACCGTCATTTGAATTTCAGTCTCAAGATAATTTTCACTTTATAAGTTCAACTCTTGGTCAATGTTATAGTATGTATTGTTGTATAATAAGGAAAAAATGTTAGAATGAGCAGTCCAGATATCATTTTCATAAAGGTCTATAGATGTGATGGTCAGTATTTTGAAATTACTGTAGTTTGAGTCAAATGTGGATGAGTAGTAGTCTTCAGAAAAGCATTATTCTTTCAAGTGGTTTGAACTTCCATTTTTCAGCTTTTCATACTCAAATATGTAAATGGCTTGTTCAGCTAAATGCTGAACCAAATTTTTATTTTAAACCCTTCTGATATAAACAAGTTTAAATTCTTTGAAGAATTAGGCTGTCACAAAGAGAGACTAGTGTATGTTTTAGTAAAAGCCAAAAAAATTAGATTTTCTTACTTTAAATATGAAATTCAGATAGAAATTATAAAGCCTCTTTTCATCCTCCTCCTCTTCCAAAAGTATGATCCAGTGGGCCTTTTTTATGAAAAAAGATACTTGGGCTCTCACTCCCTGGTAAGTCACCTCAGACCCTTGAGACTTCAGAGCTACATCTTAACTGTGATGGTTGTTAGATAAATCCAGCAGTGACATCACACTGTACAGCTGTGCAGCTGCAGTACATGGCACTACAATAAAAAGTAATACAAGATAAGAAAAAAGATTATGGTATTCACTGTAAGCGCATAACTACACTGCAGTCTTGAGGAGACACCTGTGTGTTTCTTGGGGATGTATGAATTTGTGCTGAGCTCTGTGATACTGCAGCCAAACTGGTGGTTCCGATGAGTGTATAATTAACTAAAACAAGTAATTTAGTATTGCTACTGAAGTGTGGTAGAAGCAACACATGCCATGAATTGATACAAGTGTGCTGAAGATTCTAATCTTTTAGCTATAAGAATTGACATATTCTAATCAGTAACTATGGTGGAAACAGCCCAAGTGTTTGCCTTCTGTTGAACTTTTGTGTGATCTTCCTGCGGTCAAAGATGCTAAATAAAGCATGTCCATCCTAACTGAACAAAAAGTAAATGCACCATTTAGTAGAAGGAAAAGTTGGTATGTGCAGCTTCCAGAAAAAAGATAGCTTTTAATCGAAAGCCATTAAGAATTCTGCCACAAAGACATTGCACCTATTTATATAAATGGCTCCTTTTATTAAAGGTGAACTTGGCTAAAACTAACTTCTACCCCAGTAAGGACAGGTCAATTTGCCAAAGACAGTGACAAAGACAGGACCAGATTCAGCTGTTTCTTCACAACAGTTGTGGCGCCAGGACTGAATTTGCATCAGTATACAAATATTCAAGATAATCTTACAGAGTATTAGATTAGATGTTAAGCAGGAATGGGATCCTTTGCAGTGTCTCTGTGAAACTGATTGTCCGATAGAGAGCAAATTATTGAAAAAGAGTTGAGGGCATAGAATGGGAATTTTATGTAAAGGATAAGTATTGTGAGTAGAAAGTTCTGGTAAAAAATTGCAATTTTTTAATACATTGTGGCTGACCCAGAAGCCCCAAGAGCATGGCCATGTTACCCTTGACAATGTAAAAATCCCATGTGATTTTAGAAGTGAGATAAGCAAAGAAAGGTATTTTCATTCTGGGGCAATATTTTAGGCAAGATGTTGAAATGACAAACAACATGCAAATCCAAAACCTTGATTAGTGTCATTGGAATATTTTGTTTTCCTTTAAAACTGGTTTTTTTTTCCATATTAAAACTTTTTACACATAATTCACTTTTAATTTTAAAACATTTACTTCTAAGCACAAAGTTTTTCTGAACGGAAAAAAGCAACAACTTTTCATTGTGAAAATGTTGAAATGGGACAGCTTGTCCAAAGAATTTTTATAGTAGTAAATTTCTTAGAACTAACTATATATGCTCTCAGGTTCAATTAATTGATATTCCATGATGGGAAAACCCCCAACATTTAATTAGAAATTTCCAAGCCAACTCAGTTGTAAAGTTTGTGGAATAGCAGGGTTCTTACCAAAGGCTTATTTGCCAGCGATTTATTCACCAAACTCAATTTCCTGTACGTCATTTTTATGCTTTTACCTTCTGTAAGCTTTCATAGAGTGAAGTCAGAAATGCTACTGTAGTACTAACCTTGAGCTGTTTTTTCTAAGTAATACAGCATCCTTAGCTCCTGGTTCCTTTTGTTCTTCACTCTACATATCAAATATCCATAAGTAGAACATTTTATTAACACCAAGGTCACTGCCTATTTTAACTTATAAAAGGATAAAATAGAACTATTGAGAAATCTTTGCACTGATGTCTTACTATCAATCTGTAGAAAGATATTTTTTTCAGAAAACTAAAAATCTGTTTCTGCATCTACCATTTTGCTTTGATATTTATTAAAAAGCATTTTTGTTCACAGTGAAGCTCTGCAGAGTTGTTTTTTTTAATTAGGAGGAAGTAAGCAACATACAAATCTGAGAACCGTTACTAAGGAAGATGCATTTGAGTGAGAGAAGTTGTCTCCCCTCCTTGAAAGCTATTAATTATATTAGTTCTATGTTATTTCTATACGAAAGTTGCATTACCTTAATAATGAGTAACTCAGCGGGAGATCCTAATAGGTAGAGGTCGTTTGAAGCTGACCTCCAGCTGCAGTGGCAGAAGACCACTGATGGCCCGTGGACTGTAATTAGAGTACGGTAAAACTAGAAGGTAAAGCGTGGCAGAATGTATTAGCAGTAAAGTGCTAACTTTTAAGTAGTAAGTCTGGATTATACAGCAGTGTCACTCATTCAGGAACAAGTAAAATGTTATGTTAAAGAATAAATTTGCATATAGAATCCCTAAAGCTTAAGGAGTGGTGAAGGTCAGCATGGTGATAGAAAAACAAGTGCATACAAATCTGCACAGCTTTTAAAATACCTTTCTTTTCCCTCCCCCTCTTTTTTTTTTTCCATTCATCCTTTCTGCAGTCTGCCTTTAGAGAAAAAATATAAGAGAATTTAAACACGGGAAACTAATATAAAAAACCTTTCATGCAAAGAAACAGTACATCTGTCTTTACACTGTTTCTGTTCACGGCTGGCTAGTTTTACATTTTCTGATCAGCGACCGGCACTGCGACCAGTAAACCAGTTACTTCTAAGAGCAGCAGTGGTCTGTCTGGAGGTCCTGCATTATTGATTTTCTGCTTGTACATTCTAGTTGCTCTGTCAATCAGTGGGCTGAAATGCAAGATGACAGTCAACAAGCAAAAGGACTGAGCTCCCACAGATACAACAAAATGATTCAGAAGCTTTGGATGCGTGCAGAAAACACCAAAATCTTTAAGAAGAAGCAAATCTGGTAACCTTTCTGAAAGAGCAACACAACTTATTTTCTTCTTGACCCATCTTTTGTTACTATTCATGAGTTTGCTGGATACAAGATGCATATGAAAATCTGCCAAATCCTATATGGAAAGCATATGGGGTGAACAAAAAACTTGAGAAATATTTGGAAAAAAGTTCTCTGGGGGTGAGATGTTGGGGTACATGGTCAAAAGCAGGTTCCATACAAAGCAGTTATGTGGCTGAATTTTTCCCTAGCACCTCCCTTCACCACTGACTTTCATTCAAGTGGATCATTACCCATGTTAAGCAAAGTATTTCTTCTTCTGTTGTATCATCTTCTCCTTGGAGAGGTAACAAGATACACTGGTAAGGATATCTGCTGCCTATGGATTACACTAATGCAGACCAAAATTAATTCCTAGCATACAAAATGAAATTAAAAAACTGTGACCATTATTAATTAAGTTACTGAGAACCTGTGATGTAAAAGTTAAATCTCTCATTACATTGATAACAGTTGAACTATATTACCTGTTCATCTTGCTACACAGCACAATTTAGTATAGAGATACCCAAGTTAATTTTAAACAAGCCTGGCTGGATACCAGAAGTGGTCTGTCTGTGACAGCACTCAGTTTAGCATAGTCTAATTAATTTCTCTAAGAAATAGAACACATTAGCTTATACGGAACTTACACTGTCATGTTTAGACTACTTTTGATGCCCAAGCTAATACTCACAGGAGTCCTTCTATTACACTGAAGTGTATTGTGCTTGTAGCCCTGTTGGTTAATCTCATTCCTGCAGGATTAAGATATGGATGAGATCGCTAAAAGAAAATTGAGATGAAATAGTAGTGATATTAGGAATTTGGTAGCTTCCACTCTTTTCTCTTAGTCAGTAAGTAATCCTGTGCTTGGTTAAAAGCTGCTTGCAGAGCATATGGTGTTTCCCTTTGATATTTGTTAATGAGAATCCCCACTTGATGTGCTTAAGGGCATTCTTCAACAAATTCCCAATGCATTTTTAAAAATTTGCAAAAAACAGCAGGGAATCTTCACTAGGAGGGACTTGAGCTGGCTGTTGGTACAGACAGAGGAGCTGCCCTAAGGGTAGAAATAACAGTTGCTATCACATAACTTTATGACCAGTAGTAATATTTATACTCTGCATGATAAATGCAGGGGCAGTCAAGTAACTTGCTTTAGACTGTGTCCTGATCAGTCCAGCAACTAAGAGAAAGTCTTTTCCCTCAGTGTAAACACTGCTTCTTAGGGATCTCTTTCTCCTTTCAGGCAGTCGGCTCTCTTATTCAGGGTAGAGGAGTCTAGGATACACTGGATAATGGAAGAATCCAGAGAGTACCAGCTCTGGAAAATAAATCCTAAGAGGCTTTGTATGAACCAGGTCTCCTTCTGGCCTGCCTCTCACTGATTTGGCCTGATGCCTACAGAGCCATTCAGAAACTTCTTCAAAAAGCTTTATTACTGGACCTTAGCTGAACCTGAGCTGAATCAGGGCATGTGAGCTGGCAATTGCCCCCGAACAAAGATAACTGCAGGCTTCTGGGCAGCAATACTTATGTCACATTGAGTTGGGGCTATTTAACTGCAACTCAGTTCTGGTTCTGGTTCTGGTTCTTCACACTACTGCTGACTCAGTTCAATTTGGGTAGACACTGTAATTTCTGAACAAATTTGGTGGCAAGAAGACAATGGTTGAGCTATATATAAAAAAAAGTGTTTGCAGTCTGACATAGATGTATATATGGAGTGTCCATGTTATTCTAAGCAGAGATTTTAAGATTTTTATAGACAGATTCCCTAAATCTGTGACAAGAGAATATCTATTAATTAGCGGGGATTTTCAACAATGGATTTTAACTCCTGTATGAAACAGAGAGGCTCTAACAGAAACAGAATTCTAATATCAACTTTGCCTTGCCTTTTTATTTGCAACTATTTTTCACTACTTGTTTGAAATTTGTAGCGAGAACTAAACTGTATCTGGAGTACCTGAAGTTTAGGAGGCTAAGAGTGTTTCAGTTCAGTCCATTGCCAAAGAGAGAATGTAAAGTACAGGTTTCTGGTTCAAACAGCTGAAACCTTGGATGTTTTTTTTCAATCCAGTTTTTTTCTAGTGGCAGTAGAGATTTCCATTATATTGTTGAAGCAGAACTTGGTGTTGAGGTTGGAATAGTTTGCTAAGAGCATGATAAATATTTTCTTTGGGTTAGAATAATTTTCATGTTAAAAACATAGAAACTGAATCTCAGTTGGTTCATTGCCTTCACTTTGAGTCTCTAGATAAGTAAGATGAACACATTTGGAGCTGGAGAATCACATTTAAATCTAGTATGTGATAAATCTTGTTTTTCAGCAACTTCTCTGTGGTCACAGAAGGTGCAACATAGTTTGTGGACTTCTACTGTTACATACACCATTGCTTCTAAATCTCTTACAGTAAAGCTTAGCATCTGTTTTGTGATTTGATGAATGGCTTTGATCTGTTATTTTAATTGCTTCCTAGTAAGACACTAATGACCTTTTTTGTTCCAATAAACACTGTTTTCCTTAGTTGTAAATGAAATTTAACTGAACACTTGGAGCTTTATTACTTTTTTTCTGTTTGATGACTCGTCAGGCAATGTGTTAACTCTGTATGCAAAGTCTTCTGGAATCATCATATCTTTGGCTGCATTAGGGGAAAAAAATCCTGATAATATCCTAATTAAATAATATAAAATATGAATAGACTTCACTTTCACATAATTACTGGGTACATAATTGGGATCCAGTTACTGAATAAAGCAGATATAGATATATCCATATTGTATCATTTATTAATTCCTTTAAAAATAGACAATGTGAACATTTCTTATAAACTTAAAGAATAGTTTAGGGAAGAGCTAATCGAAAAACTTTCACGTTATCTTTGTCTGACTAGATCCCAAGTAGCAAATAGGCTGAAGATTTTGTGCACTGACTTTGTTTCATGGTAAAATAAGAAAAAAATTGATATGAAGCAAAAAGAAGAGGGCATTTCCAAATGAATAAAGAAACCTACAAAACAGATTCTGAACAGCTGAACTTTTGAGTACCATTTGTTATGATTTGTAGCCTGCTTGTGTATTGTGGCCACAGATTCTCTCAGGGCTGTCAAGGAAGAGAGATTCTTAAAACATTTTGCATACTGACCTAAGAAGCATATAATGAAAGCCAGTTCTGCATTGTCAGCTCATAATACTACCGTTTTGCTCAAAGCTGCTATGAAATTGTTAAAGATCTTTTGGGGATGAAGATGCACAGATTTTACTGTTTATAATATGTTTTGTTCCATCACATATTAATAATCCACCCAGATGTCCAGTGTAGGGTGCTGTTTGATGGGAAGTTTAAGCAGATCCAAGTCTGGGCTGCATGTGCTGACCTTATTGCCAGCTGTATGTTTCTGCGTCTTCTCTAGCGCCATTCTGTTTGTTGTCATGCCATGGCTTAGACTGGGAAATGACCTGACTAAAAACTATCCCAGCAAACAAGATATGCTCAGTTATACTAACTCATTGCATAGCCTGATAGGTGCAGTTATAGGATTGTCTGTCTGGCAGTGGTCCACAGATCAATTTAAATTGACCATTAAACCACACCCATAGAGCCTGAAAGGCCAAAAGTAATGTGACCTACTCAGGGAGAGGGCCTGCTATTTGAGACTTCAAGCTGATAATAGGTCTCTTGAAAGAGTGCATTAACAGAGTTTGTTGCCCTTGAGGTACAAGTGCTGACTGCAGTTTTGCTCAAAGATTAATCAGAGGTTCAGAAGTCATTGGCAGCAGTTGAGAAATGCAGTTCACCCAAGAACAGTTTTGAAGCTTTGTCTTTGGTCTACCAGGTTCTCGTAGGGTAAAGCAGGATCCCTACCAATGTGTCTGGGCCCATAAACCCCTAATCTGTTTATAGAGGAAAATGGAGCAAGCTGCAAGACTATAAAAGGTGCTATATTAGCAGGCATGAGGGTATCCTGTGGTTTCCGTGGTGATGAAGGGGAAAATGAGATCTTGAGCAGTAACTTTAGCATTCACCTGCCATGGCCGCTTTTCATAGTAAATCTTGGTGGAACTACCCAGTTTTGCCATTTTCATTAGTCTTAAGGAGAGGAGACTTTTTCAGTAGATTAACTGCTGTTGCAGTATTTCTCTGATAGGATTGGCTATATTGTAGCTTGCTTACTTTGAAATTTTCTTCTTTGTTATAACCTCCTGTACAAGTTTGTTGCCGCTCTTGAATCTTTGACTATTCATATATCTTCTTGCTTCCCCAAAATGGCAGGAACTCATTTTATTGAAGAAAAAATGGTTGACATTTCTCCTTCTTGCAAAATGAGTCATGTTTATCCTTCTGTTGGTCTGTTGATGCAGAATATGTATTATTATTCCTAATGTCTGTCTGTGATAACTTCTAAAATACTCATAGAGGACTATGAAAATTGCCAGTCTCAACTCAGCTGGATTCTCATATCTGATTCTTCAGCTGTATTAAACAAACAAGCTAAGCTATGTATCTCTGTAGTAACTAAAAACCCCTGCCTTTTCCTCTGGGCTGCTTATTTTGGACTTCCTAAGAGTTTTCCTGTGGGCTGAAAGGTGAGTGGCCTGGTTTTCTCTGGGACTTACAGGTCCATGATTTCAGTGACTTCTCCAACACACCTAATTAGGAACCTCAGGAAGTCATTCACAAGGCAAATTTCTGAATCAGCGTTCTCCAGAGAACTCCAGTGTTTCTTTAGCCAAGGAGGAAAAATAGGTTAATGCAGCAGTGTTGCAGAAGGCACAGTGTGAGCTGTTGCCTGAGAAGGAGGTGCTGAGAATTCAGGAGCAGGCTGGTTGGGAAATGGAGACAATGCTAATGTTGCTTCAGGGAGAAAATAAGAGTGAAGTACAAATCTGTACAAGCTGAAAGTGAGAAAACATTCAGGTCTGTTCAGCAGCAAGGAGAATACATGAACGTTATAGACATTCTGACTACATTACAATTTAGGGGAAGGATTATTTTTTTTAAAGCGAGAAAAGGGAGGGTTAAAAAAACCCCATGACTAAATATTTCAGCTGTAATGAACTGTTTCAAGATCTCTTCCAGCTTGTAATGATGAGCAGGAAGAGTAAAGGCTTGAAGCACCATAGAGATCTATTGATATTCTTGCAGTTTATTATTACATGGCTGGTAAAGTTTAAAGAGCAAGTTACTTGGTGACACTATGAATCCATTTTAATTAAAAAGAAATTTTATCTTCTCTCTTTTTGCTGTTTTTCAGATTTACTGTCCCTTTGCCTATTGTTACCTTCATTGCTGTTTAATTATAGTTGACACAATGCGTACACTTTTTAAAAAAATAATCTGGCTGTAACTAGTCTGTATATTTTATGTTGATGGCAGACGTAAAACATTTCTGCAGTGGTTTTTCTTCCACCTTACTGCTAATTTTAAGATTCCTCTGTTTTTAATTTATTCATTCATTTGTAGGTCCTATTCCAGCCATAGGATGCATTCAGGCTTACCTTCTGATCTCTCTTGCCTCAGTCTTGCTCAGTCTTCTTGCTTTATTTTGGATTATTTCCTGTCATTAAAGTAGGCATAGCCTGCTCTCTTGCATTCATTAAGTAAAACCCCTTCTATCTTCCCAATTATCCTGCTGTTTCTCTCTCATGCTACACATCCAAACTCACTGAGCATGATGTTCACAACTATTGCCACAAGCTCCTCTCTGGTAATCCAAACTTGATCCATCCTGGGTCACCTCCAGCTTGGCAGCCAGCCCTTTGGCTTCACTGAAATTGCTTCTGCAATTGAGTTTTCCTTGTGGTATCTTGGGGTTTTTGCTCTTACCCTGATACACCTCTCTTTCTTTTTCTTCCAGATCTTATGGATCTGATCTGTCATTTGGACATCAGTGACTTACAGATTTAACAGCGTGTTGCTGGTGCATGGCCTGCCATGCCCTGCCAGCCTGGCATTTTGTCTCATTCCGCTGACACTCCTACAGTCTTGTGTGTGGTGCTGGTTTTCTGAAGCATTATGTGTGATAGTCAAAACAGGAGGTACATCACTGGTGTGGGAGAAGTGGAACTGGAGCCTAGCTAGAGTATATGAAGACTCCTGCAATGCAAAAGTGAAATGATTACCACAAAAAAGGAGTGGAGTATACCCAGATGTGGCTGACTCGCAACTAGCTCTGGTGCCTCATTATTTCAAGCAGCTTTTGTCTCGCCTCTGCTCTCGTGTTCAGAGGGAGGTGCCCGTGCAGTTGGCAGCTGGCCACGCAGCAGGTGAGGTAAATCCTGTTCATCATCCCATGGAGGAGCTTTCTCAAGTAGGTACGCAGCTAGGCAGAGCTCCCTGAGGTTGCTGGTGCTGCTCTAAGGACAGTTTTCCCTCAGCTTTTCCTAGCTTTTTCTTTTCTGGTCGGGGACTCTAAAACCCCAAGTAAAAGCCACACTTTCTCTCATGTTCGTGTGGAAAGAAAGGTTCATAATCGTGCTCATCGATACTGACTCCCGGTCGTGCCACCCGCTGGTGCCGCTGCTGGGCTGGTGCATTGGTTGTGGGCAGAGGCCAGGCTGGTCTGCTCATAGCAGGCAGGCGCCTGCCCGGCGCTGGGGTGTTACTGAGCTGCCGAAGGGACGTAGGGCCCGGAGCGGCAGGGGCTCCCCAGGGCTGGGGGGGAGTCCAGTCCCACCGCCCCAGCCAGGGAGCAGGCCAGCCCAGCGTCCATCAGGGAAGTTCGTGGTGATGAGGCGGGTCCGAAGGCAAGCTGGGCAGCCGTTCTGCAGGCCAGGGTCAGGGCTGGGCCTCAGCCAGGTAACAAGGGTCAGGCACAGCCCCACAATCGTGGGGCAGGTCCAAGGTCAAGGTGGGACGCCAGCCCACGGGTGAGGATCAACGGGTTCCGTGGGCAGGCAGGGGCGTTGTGCAGCCGAAGGCCCCGGGCTGGGCTGAAAAGGGGCCCCAGACCCATCGGCAGGGCTCGTGGCAGGGAGGCCCGGTGTGGCCGGTCAGGGCCGTTCAGGCCTACGAGTGCCTCAGGGCCCTGAAGGCAAAGGGCAGCTGGACGGAGAAGCCCAGCGGCTGTTGGTGCAGGAAGAGGGCCCTGCTCTCCTCAGCGCCTGCTGGAAGCAGGACAGTTCTGGTGGCACTGTTCAGGTGGGCTGGAGGAAGAACAGCACTGAAGTAGAACAAATGGATTAATTTGCTCCGCTCTGCTTATTCTTAAGTAGATGGGAAACATACTGGCCAATAAAACTAATGAATGCGATGAGAAGTTGGCACATATGGATGCATAGAGAGGCATGGTTCGGGGAATTTTTTCAAGTCTTTGAAAAAAATTCATCATGTCTTTGTTTAGAAAATCAGACTCTGTGCCCCTCATTCCCACCTCTAATACTTTAGCCTTAATTATGTGATGTAAGAAGTACTACTTTCTGTCCTGCTATGAATTACATGAATTTCTTTTCTAAGCCCACATATTTACTTAACGTTTGAGGAATGGGAAAAGGAAATGTCTTTGATCACATATTGCACAAATGACAAAAGGATTAAAAAAACCCCTCCAGCTTAAAACTTCTTAATGAACATTCATTTTTGAAAGTTTTACTTCTAATTTGTCAGGTTTTGGTATGAATATATTTAGCTATTTTGTAAAGTAAGGTGAAGCTTTTCCAAAGTACTGAGCTACAAGGGTTTTTATTGTCTTCTTTTTCTCTCACCTCTATGTTACTATAAAGGATTACAAAGCATATCACCCTCCTCCTCCCTTTTTTCTCAAATTCTGACCAATGAACACAGAACCCAGGTCACTGGTGCTTTAACTTCTGAGAAGCTGTATTTTGTTATTGTTTTAAATGCCAATAATGTGGTTTCTTCTATTTCTTGATTAAAAGTTCTTTGCTCATCTTCCTTTTGTGATGGAGGAAATTTCCTTTCTTGTCACTCTGAATGCCTTTATTTCTAACATGCATGTTACATTACCTGGAAGAAAAGCTAATTTTTTGCTAAAATGCTGTAGTAAAGAAGTGCATCAAAGAAGTATTTAAAACAAGAGTGGTGGAAATTCATAGCTGTTGAAAAATTTCCATTGAAAACCTTTGGTTTTCTTACGGTACCATGTAGATGCCTTAATAAGTGCCTTTCTGACCATTGGGCCATTTGAAGAGATAGTTGAGCCTATTTTCAAGTTGCAACTTGGACAGTGTGGTGGTTTAAATCCAGCCAGCAACTAAACACCACGCAGCTGCTTGCTCACTCCCCCCCTCAGTGGGATGGGAGAGAGAATCTGAAAATCCCAGCCAATCCCCAAGCTGCAGTGTCCCCTGGCCAACTTCCCCCGTTTATGTACTGGACATGACATCACATGGTATGGAATATCCCTTTGGCCAGTTTGGGCCAACTGACCTTCCTGTGTCCCCTCCCAGTTTCTTGTGCACTCCCAGCCTCTGCTGGCAGGGCAGTATGAGAAGGTAAGACATCCTTGACTTAGTACAAATTCTGCTTAACAACTAAACCATCAATGTGTTACCAACATTATTCTCATCCTAAGTACAAAACACAGCACTATACCAGCTACTAAGAAGAAAATGAACTTTATTCCAGCTGAAACCCAGACAGATAGTTAAATGCCAATATGTTTCTCAGATGCCTTCATGCTGTTCTTCTTAATAGTCTCAAAGAAGGTCTCTAAATGGATGGGAGTGTAGGCTGATATACCCTACAAATTATTCTCTAGACATGGATAACTCATGGTAAAACAGCATCAAAATGAACACTGCATTCCCCATATTTTTGTGTCCTATTTTTGTCCCGAGTTCAAGGAAATAGTTACCTGAAGCGTACAAAATAGTGTTGCTCTCAGTGTCAGCCCTGCTGACTTCAATGCAATTAGCTATGTGAGTTTCTCTTGCAGGATAAGGGGAGGTGTCTCAAGAGCAGGGCCGAATCAAGTTGTTTTCAGTATTGTACAGTGTAAGAAAAATCCTGCCATTGTCCTTCTGGATCACTGTATGTTGAATATCACTTTTTATTGCATTATCCTCAAGTTAATTGGTCAATTTTGGAATCAGCTGTACTCTAATGGCCCAGTGTTAATAAATCCTGTGATTTTAAATGAAAGGGTAACTGAGTTTTCATGCCTTTTAGCATCTGCAGTGCTCTTGATGACCAGAGCCCTAGTGAGAACAGTGAGGCCATGACCATTCTAGAAGGGGCAAGAAAACTAAAAATCTAAGTTCCAGGATTATAGATTTGTTTTTGTTGTTGTTAAATGTAAGAAATGAAAGACAGGGATCTGGATTACAGAGTCACAGAGGAATAATGTTAACTATGTTTAAAGACAATGTTGATTAGTTGTCAAATGAAATCCTCATTTCTTGGTATGGATCTTATTACACTATGGTTATTACATTGACATGGTACTGATTCCTCAAGAAGAACAAAAGAACTACAGAAACCACCAAAAATCTGTTTTTGTTTGTCTTCCTTAGCCAAACCCTCTGACTTTCCAAAAAGACAGCTGAACTGATTTTTCTCTAATTAAAATATAAATCCCTTTTGGAACTAGCTTGTTTGCTACATTTTTGCCAAGAAGACATTTTTATAATGGAGTTTTAATTGTATATCTCTGAAAACAGGACTGTATAAGGTTGCTGCCAGTAATCCCACAATAGAGTAGCCAGTGTGACACTGTGGTAGATGCTGTATGATTCAGTCTGCTCTCCCCTCTCCCTGTTCCCCCCAAATCTGGCAGGCCAAAACAGAAATAGCCCTTCATTGCATTTTGCTGTAGGGCTGACTGTATTAAGAAAGCTGCCTTATGCAAAGCCTTGAGACTTTGCAGACCTATTGGACTATAGCATGGAATATTGTTTGAAAAAAAAAAGGGTTTACTGTGTCTGGATACTAAGCTAATCAATCCAGTATGGCTGTTTCATATGGTTAAACCCATTACAACTTTGTTTGACCTCTTTCATCTTTGTTGAGGATATAGGGTATCATTAATGTTACCAGCTGCATTGTTTTCTCCTAATATCAACAACAGAGAAAAAAAAATGGTTCTCTTGTTTTCCACTTAGATAGCTCTAGTATTGCCAAACAAATGTGAAACAGGCTTTTACAATAATAGTATTTTCCCAAATGCCCTGTTAATTTTCAGTAAACCAAAATAAAATGTGTTATTGTTTATTGAGACAGTGTGACCCATATGGATTCCAGATGATAAAAGCTTCAATAAAATGCTGCAATTAGATGCAAGTAACTTGAGTTTTCCTTCAGTTCACGTGTTTATATGTAGCTCAGGACAAGAATGGTCATTTAAGTTGTGTTAGCGATTGGATTTTATTTACAATGATGATAGTTCTTTTCACCTATATGCCACTTTTCACTTGAAACTACCCAAGCAGTGTTGAGCCATCTGGGAATAACTTTAACGCAAAAGTGTTTTAGGCACGTTGATCTAACTGTATGTTGCAACCTACACATTCTGGCTTTGAATAGGGATTTAGGGCTATGACTTCTGGGGGAGTTGCATGTGTAAGATGGCTCCTAATGCCCATTTTGTATTGGCTATATGACAATATATTGATGATTTATAGATTTACATAGTTTTTTCTAGTAAAATGAGTATGAATAATCCACACAACTTTTTGCTAAATAACATCTAACATCTCTTACTGTATTTGCTATATGATATCACAATGTTGTAGTTTGGGGTTTTTTTTCCAAGAATTGTCATTTTCAGAAATGGTGAAAGTGATTCAGGTGTTCTACATATAGAAGGAGGATATCTCAGATTCATAACTGAACTTTAAATACATGTTTTTGTACAACAGTGTACTATAATCGTGACATGATCTGTATTCTATCTTTGTATTAACTGTCTGAAACAACCATAGATTCTTAATATTGTGAAAGAGTTGCATCTTAGGGACAAAATAGGAGCTGAAGGAATATCTTCTTTTTCCCTGACAATATTAAGTTACTAGTAGTTGTGAATATCGATAAGATTTTTTCGATTCATATGTATTACAAGAGGGTTATTCCTGAATATTTATACATCTGCACAGTCATGAAAGAGTATGCATTTGAACTGAACTATATGGTGTCTGTAATGCAAATCTGATAGAAAGTACATCATCTGATGGTCTTGCAGTGTAACTAATGAATAATAAGGCTCTTCTGGACAGTATACATCTGAAGATGTTATTCAAAGAATTCTTTCCATACAAACTTGCAAATATCAGCTACTGCTGTTAAAGAACTTAGCTGCTAGCTGGAAGTATTACAGTGCCATATTTGCACTAGCTGTTATGCTCTGTACAAACCTTTCCTAACATTTTTGTGATATCTTTGCTTTCTCCTTTCTGTTTTTATTTTAGTACAGTGATAATTTGAGTAATTTGGAAATTGATAACTCAGTTATAAGTTGCCACATTGCACTCATTCTTAGATGTTTTCCTTTTTCATATCATCAAGGCCGGTAAGGCATTCTAATATCTAATATTATGTTCTTTGCAGTCTTATCTGCATAGCCAAAGAAGAATTGTATGGTCAATATCTAGCTTGAATTTATCAAGAACTTGTTTGTCATTTATATTGCATTATTGTCTCCTGGGTATTATTGCATGCTATCTGATATTCATAAATGATATCTTTCACATTCAGTGACTTCCAGAAATTAACTACATTATCCTCTGCACCTTTCTTTAGCAGTGCTTTCCTGTAGTCCTTTAAAACATCTGAGTGAGATATTTGATGGAACATAACTGAATTTGATGAAAACATAGCTAAAACACCAAGAGCTAAAAGTCTGTTGACAGTAGGTCATTCTTTGGATAAAGGTGAACATTGTAATGAAGGAAATAAGGTTTTACTGAATTCTTTGCATCAAAAAAATGATCTGGCATGATTGAGGTATTGTACCTAAGAGGCGGTTAATCAATGGTGCTATGTCACAGGTTAATTATACTGATTTCTTGTAATGCCAAACCACTGTAGTTAATAAGTTGCCTGTTAAAAATAAGTAGGTATTTTATACTTCTTTATCATTGCAGCTTGGTTTGTCTTAGCAATGACACAACTTGTGATCCTTGTGTTGCTTACTATATACATGGCATTTTGGACTCATATTCTGCAACAAGTGTATTGTGTAGGCTGCTTACAAAAAGAATTAATAAAATTAACCCTGTAAACTTGAGCAAGATGTGGTTTGTGCATGTTGACAACATGACAAGATTATGCTTGAAATGTTTTAGTTGCATCAGAGACATTTTCACACTGAATTTCCAAGCTAGGGATTTTGCAGCAAGATCTGAAATGCATAAACTTGCCTTTCTTTGCACCAGTTTGTTCGCCATTTGCTAAGGTAATTATCACTTCCACCATAAATGAAAATAAATGAAGTTTTGCTCAAAGAAGCTAGAGCAGCTAAGGTTCAGATATATCACGCACCGAGTTAGAATTTCCGCATTTTACTTATGTATTTGTAGGCTTCCTCACAGACCTGCTGAGATCCTACGTTTGCACAACACACACTTGCTAATTCTCTGCTTTGGTTCCCTAATCTGTTTGTTCATCCATTTCTAATGCTGTTTGGCAAGTTACTGTTTAGAGGCTAGTAGAGTCTAGGGAAGATTGTTTTCGAAGTGTGATCTTTATGCAGTTCTTGCATATTTCATGACTTTCTGTCTAAAATTTTGGTATGTTTTGTGACAACAAGGTGTTTTAGGTCAGTCAGAGATAGTTTTGCTTTTACTGCAGAAACGGCACATGTCACCTTTGGATTGGTGAAGGTGGTGTGACTGGTATTTTCTTCAGGGAAGATGTGTTCTCTTACTACTTGCTTATGTATTGTGGTTTTTTTTCTCATTTCTTGTTTGAAGAGATGAGTTAATTAGACTGTGATTTGTATTAGGTATTATGGCCTTTGTTTTGTTTTGTTTCTTAGAGACTGTTGATGTAAAAGTAGCCACAAGCTATTTTGATGGAGGGGATTGAACACTAGTTATCAGTTTGTGATGCAGGTCAGTGAGGGAGTCTTCATTTTAGTCCCAATGATAAAGCTGCTATTCAGATGTCCTAGATACACAAGGAATTGTTTGGTGCAATCATCTAGATTTTTTTTGTTGCAAGACTCATGGGTAGAACGGAGTTTTGACACTTATGCTTGTTTTATGGTTTAGAGGAAACACAGGCAGCTGAAGGTGATGTTTTGGATGAAGGTACAGTGTATGGTTTCGATAATGCATTGAGGCTAGAAGTCAGTATTGGCTTTGTTCTTGTAGGTACTTAAGGCTCACTGTCATGTGGGATGACACTGTGCAGAACGGTGTCCATGGAGACAGGGACAGTGTTGTTTGAAGGTGGATTATGTTGTTTAGTTTGTAAAGTGAGTACATCTTTCTTCATATCTTACTTATACAGTGCATTGCTTGGAGGAAATTCTTCATGGTGGAACGTATTATTTTTTATAGCCTCTTTCATTTGGAGTCCACAAGGGGTTTTAAAGAAAATTAATCTTCCTTCTTGAAACTCACCTACATTTTTGTTATGCAGGAGATAGCTTTGCTGTTCCCTTTAAAAAATAGATCATTTTTTACTTCCTTACAAATGCAGTGTCACAGTAAGCTTTAGCTTACCTATTGACCTGAGACTGCACTGCCAAGGGGTGATCACTCATTTTCTGAGCTAGATGCTCCTGCTGCTCCCCTGCATTTGCTGTACTGGTCATGTTACTGCTGAGCGGGCTAGATCACAACCCACTGATCTGTCAGAGAAATTACTGTGCCAGAAAAAAGGAAAAATCATTTTCAGCAGATTTCACTGATGTTAGGGCCATATGCAGTGGAGCTTATACAAGGCAAGGGGCAGGAAAAGGTAGGAGTGGCAGATTGGCCCATTGGGAGCCCATACACAGATTGACTTAAGCATCTTGTGAAATTGCAGGATTAGTGTGCACTATTTCTAGCCACTGAACAATATATTTCATATTAATTTTTGTGTTAACAAACACACATTTTGCATAAATCTAAATGGCATAAATTCCTGTATCTCATTATTTGCTCTTTATTTGAGACATAAGAATTTTAGAATAACAGTGGCCTTGACATCTCCCAATTTTTCTTTTAATTTTACCCTAACTACCTCAGAAAGGAATTTCACAATTACGTTATTTTTACAGGTTAAGTACTTGCATATTGTCTTTCAAACATTTAATTTAAATATACAAATAATCTGCATATAACAGAAACTCAGGACGTGAACAGAAATGTTGCTGTTCTTCTCATACGTGCCCAAAGAACTTTGCTGATGCAAATTTCTGTTTAAGTCAAGAAAAACTGCTTTTTCTGCTTTATTTATAGAAGCAGGACTTAGAGAAGGAAGTGATTATTATGTGCTCAGAAGCAAATGTGAAACAAATACGCTGTCAAAATGAGCAATGTATACCAGATACTGGAGGAAAGGCCTAGCAGACTCCCAAATTAAACATTTTTATTAATGTGACTGTGCACAAGAACCACAATACCAATAGGTGGTTGTGTTCCTCACCTGGTAATTAAGAATAAAGAATGAGACCTCACAGCTGCCAGTACTTTATTTCCAATCTTAATGACTAATTTCATATGACTGTGCTAGGATTTAACTAGCAAAAGTATGTTAGCATGCATATAACATGTTTTCATATACATTATTTGGGTATTCTGACAGTGGTAGTATAACTGACAAAATCACAAGCCATGTCTGTATCTCAATGCTATAACTGCTGATGAAATACATGATGACAAAAGAGTGACAAACTGGGAAATAAGCATGACGAGGGCAATCATCTGGAGTTGTCTGTATCATTTGCTGGTGTAATCCTCTAAAACAAAATGTGCATGAATCCCAACTGATGCTGTTTATAGCTAGGAACAGGGAGAGAGAATGGAGAATGGTGGTCTGGAAACTGGGGCTTCTGGTGCAGGAGAGCATCTGATTGTGAGCCCCCAGATCAGTACTGAGATAAAGAGGCTGATGACATCCATAGAAATACAAGCTGGAAATAGAGAGGGTTTTTAGTCTCTGTAAGATGGCATTAGTAGACTACTGTATACAGTTTTGATATCACTTATTTAAAAGATTTATAAAGGGAGAAGATGATACAGAAGAGAACTACCAAGATTATACCAGTAGTGAAGAAAATGCCTACGGTGAGAGCTGTAGAAAGCCTAATGTGTGTGATTTTTTTAAAAAAGGGGATTTAGAAGTGACTCACTGTGCAGAAGAAAGTAGAACATTGTAAAGGCATAGCTAGGATGATGGACTGGAAGCTGAAGTGGGACAAATGTTTAATGGCGCTTACTGTACCATGAAACAACTTACTAAGTGCAGTGGTATATCTGCATGCTTCATGTGTTCAAGTCATGATCAGATGCTTTCTTGGGAAAATGTTATCCAGCAAAACATAAATTATTCTGCTCAATATAAAAGTTACCGGACAAAATTGAAATGTCTAATATAATAATACAACTCAAAGTGGTGTAATAGAAAATAGATAACTAGGTGCCCCTTCTGGATGTTTAGTATGTGACTTCCCTGTGACTTGTGTGATCCTGGATCACATGCTCCTTTGCCTTGCATCTCACACAATTATTTTCATCACTGTGAAACAGAATGAATTCACTATTCTTATTTCCTTTCTGAGTAGCCTGGAGAGCCTTCCTGCTAGTGGCCAGCTGATGCATCAACAGAGTGACAGAGAAAATATCCTGCTGATTGTCCCCAGTCTCAAAGATACATTAAGATTAAATTTAGTTAACCTTCACCAGTTGTCCTATAATGTAGAGTGAGAATGTTTAGAAATAGTAACCTGTCTTGGGAAGGAAGAGAGTTATGTCCATAGAGACTACGAACAGTGATTTCACAGGATGTTCTTACCTCCTTTTTGTGTCTGACAGTGTAGATGGATTGTGTTTCCAGGGGAGGGCACAAGACCAAAGATTTCCTTTGCATCTGTGTTATTTGGTCAGTTGTGTATGGATCTGTTTCTCTGGATGGGATGAATTTTTATTTGTGTTTCACTTCTATTCATTATGGTTCATTTTGTATTCCTAGTGGCCATGGATTCCCAAAGAGTGTATTAATACATCTTGTGAATAGATGTTTATAATAATATTAATAATACAGAATTTCCTGCTCTTTGTTTTATATCTATACACTGAAAAATGATACATGGAGAGAACAAATATATTGGAGAAAATACTTCACTTTGTAATTTCAGTAAATCAACATTCAAAAGTCTGGTAGCATTTCCAGTGGAAGTCCCTTGAGTATATTCAGGGATTCTACCAGTGGTTGGAAGAATCACTTAAAGACTTAATAAAAGAAACCTTTGCAACCATTGTATAAAATTCAGAAATTAATTTCTTCTGAATACAGACTTTGACTTCTTTAGTACTTGGGAGTTTTCATAATGAAATAAAATTTAAAAAGTGAAGTTCCCTTTGATCCTGCATTCTTCAAATAGTTTTGGGGTTTTCTTTCTAAAGATTTGTAGCTTTTAAGCTCTTAAATTTGTGCCTAGCCAATATTGCTATTTAACCAAATTCCATGGGAAGAACAGAATCCACCAACATGAGATGGATATTCATTTGCTTAATAAGACAATTTTTCTACTGTTATAGGATTCAAGCTTGACTTTATTTTTTAAATGTAAGAGCATACTGATTTAAATAGAAATAGAAATAGAAAATTGATAAATAATAATACTGACTTTTTGATACACAGATCTTTTGAAATTCAGTGGATGTCGTTATAGATAACAAGTTATTCTTCTATTTAAAAAAATCTTTAGCCAGATTTTGAGAAAACAGATGTGGTCTGAAAAGCCAATTATATGCTTTTAGATTAATAGGACATAGAGTTGTCTGGTCAATTGTCATGGTTAAGAGTGAAGGAGCTGTTACATTTTATTGTATTATTGATTGTAAAGCTTAAGAACTTGTGTACTAGAGTATGTCTTGCTGTGCTAACTCTTTGTGTAAGTCTGTAACAACTGCTTTAGTCACATTTCCTAGCTGTGGGCCTGATTACGTACCATTCTAGTGTTTGGAATGGCTTTGGGAAGTATACGTATGATGTGAAACCTCTTGAAAGCATTTCTAGTCTTTCAGTGGGTTTCAGATTTCTGGTAGCCAGACTGCCCCCCGCCCCCCGCATATTCAAATTCCTTCAACTTCTGTTTTTTTCTTTATATTTGTTTTTCAGAGAATAACAGAAATGTAGTCTTTAACTACTCTCAGCACAGCTGAGTTTTGCACAACAGGGATCAGCACACCCAGGAGCAACGGATGAGTCTCACCCTAGCAAAACTACCCTTCGGATCAGGTTATCTCCCTGCCACATACAGCTTAAAAGGCAACTTGTTATCTGAAAACTTCAACTGAAATTTATAGTTCTATCTATCCCTCTTTGATCGTTGCTGCCTACCGTATGATATTCCCCTATTTTTTTTGGTGGTGTTGCATCATGCTTGATAGTCATTCATGATTTGCAGCCCAGATTCTGCTTTCCCTGAAGTTACTCTGTTGTTAAAACTTTAATATGTTAAACTTTTTATCAAATTTGCCATAAAAAAAACCCCAAAACATTTTCCAAGATTAAAACTATTCTCCAAGTTTGGATATAGCATGTATGTAACTGCTTACACTACACATACCAATTGACTTGCTTGTTTTAGTTGTACTAATTCAATGTCAAAGGTTTGCTAGTTTGCTATTTAAAGAACTCCTCCAAGAAGTTTTTGTCATTATTCAGTATCATCAAGTTAAATTAGACAAAGCTGGCAATAGCAAGATACTTAGAGTATTTGATGACTGCATTGTTGCACTTGCTATCAGTTTCCCTTCCCAAACTGTGCTACTAATTACTGACAACAGTGATTGATGATAAATTTCAGCTTTATATTAGAGTTAAATGTAGCAACTGAGAACTTTGTGGAAGCATTTTGTTATGTTCTATAGAAAGTTTTCCGTTATATATTGAGTTAAAATTTGTTGGTTTTTTCCTTTATTCTTGTTTTTATTGTATTTCTTTTGCTTTGTGTTGAGTATGCCACCCTAGAACAGTGCAATTTAAGATTTTGATCCAACAATTGATTCATCACTGAAGATTGATTCTCATACAAGCTTGCACAAAAAAAGTGCAGGTGATTGCAAAGGACACCTTTTGTGGCTTTGGCTTGCTTAGGTTACTCCTATGTATTTTTTCTGTTCCAGATAGAAAAAGTGACTTAAAAAAATCAAGAAAGGGTAATTTCATTTTAAAATAGAATTGGGAGTTGCAAATTAGAAATGGTTTACTGTTCCTGTTTGTTCCTGTTTGTTCATAGATTTGGCCTAAATAGTCACTCTCTCCATCATAAAATGTGTGACGATGTGATAATGGTTCCATAACTCTGAGTTTCAGAAATGGTGTAATAGTTGAAATATGGACAGAAAAGATCATTTTAACAAATATTCTTTTTTCTTTTTCATTATTTGTATCATTAAAATATACTTAGTTGTCATGAAAAGGAGCGGAATTTAATGAATTGTCACATTATTGAAAAAAATAGAGGGAAGACATTGGAAAACATCTAAATATATATTTTTTTCTTTCAGATTCATTCAGAATTTGAAAAATAGTGTTAACATTTGCCTTCCTTACCTACTTTAAAGGAAAGCTTCTCCTTCAGTAGCTATTAATTTCACTGTTACTATTTACAAAGACTAGAGGCAGCAAAGTTGATGTATGTTGGTATTCTTTTGCCCACCTCCAAAATGGATATTGAATTATATGCTGCTTCCAAAATTGATTAAATATTTCTTAGAGACATAGGAGATAACCTTGCATTATGCCGTACCTTCTGGTGCTCTTATTAGAGCATAGATACTTGGTTGCATGCTTAGACTTAGCAAAACTAATAAATATGAAATGTGTTTAAACATATTTTCCTCTAGAGCCTTTGAATGAAATCTTCTTGTTAATGCTTAAATGCATTGCTAGTATAAAGCTATGCATTTCATAGAATTATTTTTCAAATACCTGTAGGGTTTTTTTAACCAAAAATTATCTTCAAGGTCATCTTCTTTTATGAAGTATTCTGTCCACTGAGTGAGTTTCCTTGCACAGTCCATTGAGAGATGTTCTGATCTGCTTTTTGTATCCAGGTGTAGCTTAATTATTTAAACATAAAGACATATGCTGAGATTTAGGAAGGACTCCCTTCAGAACTCAGTATTATCATTATGTACCAATTTAGAAATATCAATGACTAATTGGAGATCTTTGTTGCCTTTCAGTTAGAACATGCAAGAGGTGTGTGATACAGTAAACTAGGTGTAACAATTAGGAGAACAGTTCAACTGTTCATACTGCATGCTATTTGCTACTGCGTGACCATTGAAGAAAAAGTAAAGCCAACTAGGATTGCATAGTCTCATAAAAATTCTAGCTGGCTTGAAAATACAGTACTATTCACATTAATGTTAAAGGCTTTTATGAGAAAATTACATGGGCATGAGTAAACTGCGCCAACAATTAAGCAGAGGAAAGAGATTCAAACAATTGAATAGAGGAAGTGGAACACAGTCAAAGAAAAGATTTTTCACCCTAACGACAAAGGAAAGGAAGATGCACCTTCTACCCTAAATAGTTTTGTTTGGAATTTCTAATTATAGGAGTTACAGTAAAGATTAGAAGAAAAAAGTATGTAATGTTTATAATATACAATGGCAAGAAAAAACTATTTGAAAGATAAATATTTGGTGTATAGACTGGTTTAATGGTAATTGAAAATCAGTTAAAATATTTTATCGTATTATCAGATACCACATCATGGACTTTCTTTCAGCTTCTTAGGAAACCAGTTGCAAGGATTTTCCCTGAAAAGATGAAAATGGGCCTTTCTGCACACTCAGCTAAATCCTAATGATATTACAAAGTTCTAGGTATATCCTGCTTGTATGCAGAACACACAGAGTGGCTGCATTTCAAGTTCAGGCCCCTCACTACAGGAAAGACATTGAGTTGCTGGAGCGTGTCCAGAGAAGGGCAAGCAAGTTGGTGAGGGGCCTGGAGCACAAGTCCTATGAGGAACGGCTGAGGGAACTGGGGTTGTTTAGTCTGGAGAAAAGGAGGCTGAGGGAAACCTTATCGCTCTCTACAACTACCTGAAGGGGGGTTTTAGTGAGGTGGTTGCTGGTCTTTTCTGTCAGGTGGCTGGAGATAGGACGAGAAGAAATGGCCTCAAGTTGCAGCAGGGGAGGTTTAGGTTGGATATTACAAAAAATTTCTTTACTGAAAGGGTTGTCAGACATTGGAACAGGCTGCCCAGGGAAATGGTTGAGTCACCATGCCTGGAGGTATTCAAAAAGTACATAGAGAAGGCACTTCAGGACATGGTTTAGTGGGCATGGTTGATGGTTGAACTGGATGATCTTGAAGGTCTTTTCCAACCTAAATGATTCTATGATTCTGTGATTCTAAGTCAGTGTTACTCTGTTGTTGTGATGATTTGCTGTGGGTTAAGATGCCTACCATTCTCTAAGATTTCTGTAGCCTGTTTTGGCTACAGCACATGGGGACCTGTGAGTGCATATGGTTGTTTCTGCTTATGGTTAGCAAAACTCTTACAGAACATTGAGTCTTGCTCTGCTCTGGTTCTGGATTAAGAGGAAAAGAATGACTGCAAAGGGGCTTTTGCTTCTGAGCCCCCAAGTCAGCCTGGCACTGGGGAATACAGTTGTTTATGTCCTGCCTTTCTGTATGACATCTAGAGAGTTGCCATGTTGGACAGTGAATGAAAGAAGTTCTTCTGGAAGAGTGTGGTTGAAGAGTGGTCAAGTTTATTCTTCACTTGATTAGAGTCTACCATGACTTCAGGAGAGTATGTTCTCTGACTCTAATGCACTTCTCTATATTCATTTGTAGAGATTTGTTTTTCATGAATCTTCAGGCTAAAAATGTACGTGTTTGCCTAAGAGAACAGGTGGCTATGAGAACAGTAGGATGTTATGAGAGGATGACTTTGCCAATGAACAGTAATTTTACCATATAATCAGCATTACTTTCTTTTTAAAGGAAGGCTTGTCATGTTGCCAAGTTTGCTTTTCTCCTGTGGCCCCTCTTTATACTACAGTCCTTAGCTTCAGGATATGTGCTTAGCAACAATAGGCATACCTGTGATATGATTGTACTTGCTATCCTTTCTTTGTATGTAAACACGTTTCCCTTCTTCTTTCTACAGTTACTTATCTGCTTCATATTTTGAACTTCTTGGTTTCTTTCCTGTGATCTAACTGTACAACATGAGTGACACTTGGACAGATTTGAAATCCAGTCCTCTTTATATTCACATTGATGTATGCCTATTGATGTATGCCTGTCTGCCCAAGTGCCCTTAGTCAGGAGCAATGACAGAAGTGACTTATGTGCTTAGAACTTCACAATTAGCCATTTATTGAAGTTATTTGTAAGCAAAAATGGAAGCTTGAGTTGAGGCCACACAAGTGTGGCATGGCAATTAATCCTCTATTCTTAGACATCTTTTGCATGTGTTTTGAGAATAAAGTCACAGGTTCCCCAGGAAATAATTATCTGATCACTTCTGTACTGGATCAGAACTCCATAACAATTATTGAAGGTGTTAGTGACTCTCACACTGTGGTTTGTTGGGGGTCTCTCAGAAGCCTAATGTTGATGGGATGTTGCTATGTTCTAAGTGCTAATTCAAAGCAAAAGAAAAGAATTTCTGTTTTTCATATTGCTTCTCTTCATATGCATTTCATTTAAAGATATTATGGAAGAAGAGGAAAATGGAGGGGGAGATAGAGGAGCACAAAGAAGTCCTTTGTAAATGGTAAATAGTATGCAAAGGTTTGATAATACTTTTCAGGGTCTAGAAAAGACAGGTGGCTGACCAAAAAGCTGTGGCTGGCCTTAAGGTTTGGAAAAAACCGATAATTTAGTGCACTGCTAATTCTAGATGAGTTTTCTGTAGTCAGCTTCCAAGTAGGTGATGTCTGGGAAGCTTTTCTTCTCCAGGTTATCTGATTCTTCACAGGGATCTTTGTAAAGCATTCCTTCAAGACAGGTGGCCTCTGGGATCCATTATGAGATCCATTAAGAGATCCTCTAAAATAGGCCTGTCTGGTCTTTTGAAAAGTGATTATGGCAAAAAAGAAGGAACTATTGGAGTTTGATACAGTAAAGCCTGTTTTCATAAACTCCGGATAGGGGAATTTTGGCCTGGGTCAATTGGTTATTAATTGTTGTTTTTGTTAATGATGCAGATAATTTATTTTCATTCAAGTTTTTGTTCCAGGAGAACTCACTATAAAAAATAACATAAATATCAATGGTTAATCAAATACATCTGTTCTAGCAGAGCAAATTATGTGTACACATGCATGTGCATGTGCATGCATGCTCATGCCCTGTGTAGGTAGAGGGAGGGTGATGGGGAGAGATTCTGTCTTCAAGCATTGGACTCTACCTGTGGATGCAGACAAATACCTGGAAAACAAACTGTATAAAAGTAGAACTTGTAGTGGGTCTCCTGTACTTTTTGTTGTTTCTTTTCATCCTGCTCTAAAGCTGCAGATATATTGTTTCCTGACTTTCTGCCAGACCCCAGCATAAAGTCTCTGGCTACAAAGTGTGAGAGATTAAAAAGAGAATGACTTTTGAATGAGGAGGCTGCTTTAAATTATTCAGAGATCCTCCCTCTTCCTCTGTTCCTTTTCTTGATGTTTTGGATCAGCAGCACATTTCTAGCTGTAAATGTCTTTAGAAAATATGTTTTAAAGGAACAACTTCAGTGTGTAAGAGACTTTGAAACTAAAGCAGAAAGAAGTAATTTTTGCTTCATCGCATGTAGTATAATAGACAACTGTCTGTCTCATTTGGAAATATGAAGAATTACTAAATATACAAGTTCTGCATAATCTCTTAAAATCCTTTTTAAGGAAAAAATCCTTTTGAAGGAACAAACGTGAGTGAGCCTTGCCACAGTAACTGGTTTAACTTCAAACTTTTGGCATCAGGGCCCATTTGCTGATCCTTTTGTCAGTGAAAAAATATGCTTTTCTAAGAGCTCTCTAGGAAGAGAATACTCCCTGAGGGTGCTCAGGCATTTTGAAGAAAATAAAAACTGAGTTAAATCTTCACCCAAAACTTGAATTGGTCCCAAACTTAATATTTCTTGAAGCTTGACAAGTTTGGAATGTTTCCTTCCTCTCCACCCTCATTACTTTTCATTTTCATGCTCCTCTGCACTTCCAGGATCTGGCCAAGATGTGAGCTATGTGTTGCCGGAATTCTGTACCAAAAAGGGGCAATATTTCTGCGGTGTATTTTGGCCTGCTTGTAAGAAAAAATTTCCCACAGAACTTAAGGGGGAACTTGTACTTGTCAGAATGCTGCACAACTTTTTGCAAAAATTGAAAGGTTTAGATAATACATTAGTAATAATAGCAATTGTTTATAATTTAAGAAAATAGTTTACAACAATTTCCCCTCCTTTCCTATGTCAGCTCTAATGCTGTTAACATAATTACCTAAATATAATAATAATATTGTGTATATTTAGAGTTTATGTAAATAACTGCAGTGGACTATAACAAGAAATGAAGATTTAAACCAAAACAGGATGAGAAAAAAACCCATACTGAAAAAGAAAAAAACCCCAACCTTTTACATTTGGCCATTCCCAATACTAGCCTGAACTGAAAGTTAAGAATTCTGCATACTTGACTGAGAAGTCTAAGTACTGTTCTTGTAACCTTAAATGAACTAAGAATCTGACAACACACTCTCCACTTGCCTATTACACTTTTTTCTCAGTATGTGCTCTGCCAGTTTCTGAATGCAATAAAAGCTTCAACATGTCAGACACTGAGTGTAAACCTAAATAGCTCTGGCTTGCAGATATCAAACCGGTGAACTAAGCTCTTGAGAAATTCACCCTATAAAACTTGCCTTGATACCGGGAGGTTTTTTGCTTCTGAGATTCAGTAATATGAGTTATTACTGCTAAGGACTTACACAGTTATGTTGTGAAGATACATTGCTGTTCTAATGAAAGATAGAAAATAATAATAAAAAAGGATTTCTTTCTCAAATTTAAATAATTTTGGAAAGATGGCTTCCTCAGGGACCAGCAGTCTTCACAGCCAGAAGGTACATTTACTTTCTGACAGCCTGTCTGACTCTTCTTGACAGCAGCTACCCTGAAATTGCTGTGGGCCTTTGGAATAATTAACTGGTTTTGTTTTATTTGTTTTTAAACAGTATTTGAAAGACCTAACTTGTTTTTCCCCTTCTGATTAGACATGGTTGCCAACATTTTTGTTGCTTACCTGTAATATACCTCCAGAAATGGTTTTTCATTAGGAATGGAAATATACTTCCAAAAGGCAAGAATTTAACTAAAAAAAACCCAAAACCAACCAAGATGGAAATTAGAGGCGAAAAATAACCTTCCAGGTTACTTAGTTTGACTGTATGCTATTGCATTGCTGTGGGGAGCAGATGAGGAGCTGGCAGAGGTGACCAAGTCCGTTGTGTTAGGTAATGATACCTGACTAACAGATTTTACTTATTGAGATTTTTTTCTTTCTCTGAACTTTGCTTGGGGCATCCTGTACAGGAACTTTGTATCTTTGCACTGTTAGGTACAGTACTTACACAGGGTCTGCAAAGATAAAGGTATAGATGCATTCTCAGTTTGCTCATTTTCTGGTTCTGATGCTTTGCTGTGGGTGGGATTGAGCCTGTAAGAAAATTTTCTTTTGCAGATTTCTTTGCTTAGACATAGATGCAAAACGGCAGCTTATGAAGTCCAACAGCCAAATACCCTTCTTGTGACTGAACAGGCACATTGAACGTATCTAGAAAAGTGATATGGAAGGACAATCCCCAAACCACTGCCTGGTCCTCAGTGCTGGAAATGTTGAACTCATTTACCTTAAAGAAGAGCAATTCAGAATTTACCTTAAGTGGATCTGCCTTCTCTACAGGCACTTCCTATTCCAGATAACTATTTTCTCAGATTAACTGTTAATCATAGTTTTTTTCTAGCTGTGTATACAGCCAGATTCTTAGCTTTCACAAGTCTGCAGAGCTCTGTGAGAGAGTAAGTGCTATGTTGATTTAGATGAACTGACAATTTTGCTTGCAGCATCAAAATCACTTTTCCCAGGCCATTGCCATTAACCATTTTTCTTACCTTCCTCCTGATCTCTAAAAAAATAGGCAGCTCCTCTTTTAATGAAGTTCTATACATTTTTGTATGTAGAGGGGAAATTCACACAACCCAATGTGAGCCTTCTAATTAAGCTGGCTAACTTGTGCCCTAGGTTCCTTTTACCATCAGCTGAGAGCAATGGACAGTCTCCAAGGGGCAGGCCAGAGTCTTTACATTAACTGTACAGAAACCAAGGATTCTTTTTTGCTAAAGCAGGTGCCTAATCATTAATGATGTGCAGTAACTCTGACTGTCATCATTCCAGTTTATGATATGATGCTTCTGTCACTTGATCTAATAAGTTTCGTTTGATTTGAGGGTTTATACTGAATCATATCAGAGTCCTTAAATGAAGCCCCAAAGCTCTTTGGAATTCTGTTGATTTGACTAGAGAACCCTTGAAGGAAAGTCCTGGTCCACTTTTTAAAGTGAGAAACAACTTGGACTTGCTGGTTTATAAATAGGTGACCAGAGGGTTTTTTTCATTTGTTATTTTTAAAGTGTGTTGTAGTCTTTGGCATGTTGATTTTGTACCCTTTGGCTGCTTGGATCTTTACCACACCAAGGCTCATTATTCTTGGGCCAGGTCCTATCCTGTGAGCAGTGACAAGCTCAGAAAGGGGGAAGCGGCACAGAGCGGAGCTGGTGGAGAATTCTTGTGCATATCATGTGTTGAAGACAGATACAGTGTTTGCTTTACGCTGAAATATTTTAGAACTAGAAATAAAAATTATTATATTGCCAGTTATAAAATTTAATAAGGAATTAAGATTGTATAATACAGTTCCTGCGGGTGACTCTAATGACTGTTATACCTGTACATTTTGCTAAAGCAGGGTACATAGAATGCCTGCTTGCTGTATATATGAACCGGGCTGGATATATGTTCTATATGATTTAATAGATGATAATAAAGTATTTATAAATAGAAGAACAATAAAAAATGTTACCATATGCTCAGAGTAATGATCAGGCATTTACCCTCACTCCTGAGAAAATGTTTTGGATCCAAGCTTGTTGTACCATATGGACAGAGATGAGAAAAGAAAACAATTATGTGTGTTTCATGGGAGTGTAGAATTTTCACTTCATTATGGACAAGGAGAAAGGAAAAATTAATCAAATAATCAACTTCCTTAAAAATCTTTCTCAAACTGAAAAGCCTCATTGCATGGCTTCACTAAGGGCAAATTGTGCCTGACAAATTTGGTGGCCTTCTGTGACGGGGTTACAGCATTGGTGGACAAAGGAAGAGCAACTGACATCATCTGCCTGAACTTATGCAAAGCATTTTATGCTGTCCTGCACGACATCCTTGTGTCTGAATTGGAGATACGTGGATTTGATGGATGGACCACTAGGTGGATAAGGAATTGGCTGGATGGTTGTACTTAAAGAGTTGTGGTCAATGGCTTGATGTCCGAGTGGAGACCAGTGATGAGTGGTGTTCCTCAGGAGTCGGCGTTGGTTCTGGCACTCTTTAACATCTTTGTTGGGAACATGGACAGTGGGATTGAGTGCACCCTCAGCAAGTTTGCCAACACCACCAAGCTGTGTGGTGCGGTCAACACACTGGAGGGAAGGGATGCCATCCAGAGGGACCTTGACAGGCTTGAGAGGTGGGCCCATGCGAACGAACTTCATGAAGTTCAATAAGGAGAAGTGGAAGGTCCTGCATGTGGGTGGGGGCAATCCCAAGCACAAATACAGGCTAGGCGGAGAATGGACTGAGAGCAGTCATGAGCAGAAGGACTTGGGGGTGTTGGTTGATGAGAGGCTCAACGTGACCTGGCAGTGTGTGTTTGCAGCCCAGAAAGCCAACCGCATCCTGGACTGCATCAAAAGAAGTATAACCAGCAGGTCAAGGGAGGTGATTCTCCCCTTCTGCTCTGCTCTTGTGAGACCCCACCTGGAGTACTGCATTCAGCTCTGGGGCCCCCAGCATAAGAATAACATGGACCTGTTGGAGCAGGTCCAGACGAGGGCCACGAGGATGATCAGGGGGCTGGAGCACCTCTCCTATGAAGACAGGCTGAGAGAGTTGGGGTTGTTCAGCCTGGAGAAGAGAACGCTCCAGAGAGACCTTACAGGAGCCTTCCAGTACCGAAAGGGGGCCTACAAGAAAGCTGGAGAGGGACTTTTTACAAGGGCATGTAGGGATAGGACAAGGGGTAATGGTTTTAAACTGAAAGAGGGTAGATTTAGATTAGATGTAAGGAAGAAGTTCTTCACTGTGAGGGTGATGAGGCACTGGGACAGGTTGCCCAGAGAAGTTGTAGATGCCCCATCCCTGGAAGTGTTCAAGGCCAGGTTGGATGGGGCTTTGAGCAACCTGGTCTAGTGGAAGGTGTCCCTGCCCACGTCAGGGGGATTGGAACTAGATGATCTTTAAAGGTCCCTTCCAACCCAAACCATTCTATGATTCTATGATTTATTACAATGCAGATTTTTCACCTGACATCAATACCTTGTCAGTAATGTATCTCAGGTGCAGTTACTGGTAAATAAGTATACTTTATCACATGCTTTAAAAATTATTTGGTTAGAAGACTTTTGTTTTCTTTGAGGCAGAAGTAGTTAGGAAAAGAGAATTTGCAATTTATTTCTTTCTAATTTTATGATATAAATTTAAGGTACAAACTCTCATCCACTGTGGAAATTGGCAGAACTCCACTGGAGTTAGAAGAGCTCTGCCAGTTCACACCATCTGAGGTATCACCATTTATTTTATTTTTTGCTAATAATGTTGTATAAAAATGTCATGATTGAATGCAGATAAATTATTTGTAGTATAGTCCCAAAGTTTGGTGTAGAAAATGTTTCTTTTATATCACAAAAGTCTGTCTTAAATTGCTCAAGTTAAGCTGAAAATGAAAAAACATGAAATGGAAACCCCTAGAAATAGAATTATTCTGTTTTATTATCTGAGCGCTTAGCACTTTGCCTGAATGATAATGTTTTTCTTAATATATAAGGCATAGTTTCTGCATGATTTCAGTTGTCTTTTTCTTCTTAAAAGAGAAATGAATATTTGGATAAGTTACTGAAGCGATAAAGGGAACAAAAGAGGTATTTTTTTCCTCTTCAGAGATAATGAGGGAAAGCAAGTGCCCAGAACCAAGTGTGTCTGTCAAGCAGTCAGTCTGTTAGGGTCCCAGGAAATAATAAAGGGGAAAAACAAACAAAACAACTCAATGAAATAGAACCAACCCCCAAACCTTGCCTGCCTAAAATAATAAAATAAACTTAAACACCAGACCGTGTTATAGTGCTCCCAACTTTCATTCTGAATGAGATGTGAAGTTTTGTATTGCTATAACGATTCAAAAACAAGATTTTTGGAAAATGTGTGGAAGTAGCATGGACCAATTAGGAAATTCCATTTGATATTTGTGCAACAACATCCTTTTTCCAAAGGTGAATTAACGGAAGCTTTTGGGAATTTCTCTATGCCTGTCTTTTTTCTCACTGATAAAGACTAAGTTCAAGTCCTAAGCAAGATCTGTAAACTGGTCTACTAGGAAACCAGAATGTACTTATGGCATTAGCATTGGTCCCACAGAACATAATCATAAGGCTGTCAACTCTCTCCTTTGCAATAAATAAGTTGGTAGAGCAGAGGCATCTTTATGCATTAATTTGAAGTTAAATTTAACCAAACCTTAGAGCAACTGGGGATTTCCTTCTGGATTCAACAGATACTATGATAGTCACTCCTTAAACTGCAAATTGCTTAGTACCATCGATACATATATTCTTCTATGCATGCATGCAGGCATGCATTCTTCACACTTTGCCATGTGTTGACACATCATATATATTTTCTCTTCACTGAATAGTGCAGCTACCATTCATTTCCCCTCACACCTGCCTGTAAATTCCATGCTTTTTCCATGTGTATTGTTATTCTGGCAAGAAAAAAATAGCCTTGCCTTTATACCTCAAGGTTTTGTCTTCACTGGGAAGTGTGTTGTATTCTTGATTTAGCCATCCCGAGTTAATTAGCAAGAGATAGAAATCCAGTCAAGACGAAGCAGTTTGTGGTTTTCTTATCAGTTAGCTGGTCAAATCAGTGTTAGTACTTTATGGCTATGCAGCAGACTAAATTGCATCCAGGAAGATACTAGTTAACTGAATGGTCAGCTAGTGGTACCATAGCTATTTTGCTAGCAATTCCTGAGCTAGGTAGTTTAAACCTAGTTCAAATACACTTACACCATACTACAGAGTCATGACGTATTCACAGACATGACTTGTGTTTTTATACATAACTCAAAAAAAGGCATGCCTGTCATAAAGAAATTTCTCAGTGAATTTCTGTGTCTGTGCAGCCTAGGTTACAAGCACACCCGGAAAGCCAAGGCCTCCAGCATTAGCACATGAGATCTGAAAGCTCTGGCAGCAGTGAATTCAGCTGAGGCTCTTGGGGTCACACTGTCATTGCTTCAGGTACAGGAGCTGTGTTGGTGTTGGGGCTGGCATGTCCTACGGTCCAGGCTCCTGGCTTCACAATATTGAGTGTGGAGTCTCTGAGAGCTTCAGGTTAGCTGCAGTTCAAGGTTCTGGCACTTTCCTGTAGGAAGCACTCTTGTGACACAGGGCCTTGAGGACTTCCAGTCCCCTGGCTCTCAGAAACCCCCATGTAGTATGGCTGGCTGGACCTGCAGGAACCTGGGTCCCAGCCAGGAACCAGCCAGGCCCTGGTTGGTACCCTGCCAGTGCACTGATGAAAGTTTGTTGAATCAGTGACATTCCTGCAAAACATTTCAACTTAGACAAATTGTCATTTTCAGTTTAGTCAGAAAATTCCTCAACAGTTCTATTTATGAACGTCTTGTGAGTATATTTGGGTTTCTTTGGGTATATGATTCAAATGAAGGTTTTGTTGAATAATTTTACTTATTGAAAGGAAAGATGAGTTAAGCACTTTTGACTTTTGCTTCATTACCATAGTCCTGAATGTGCACATCCGCTGAAGGAATGCCTAACATTAAATTTTTAGCTACGCTTATTAACACCAACTTGGATCAATTGCTGTCTTAACAGGAATGTTTACTTAATACATTGGAAGAAATCAAATCACTGATTCTTTCTGATTGAAATAACCTTATTTGATTTTTTTTAAATCCTTGTTTTAGAGACTTACTAACAAAAATGAATATATACAAAAGAAACAGCAGGAAAACTAGGGATGTTTTTAACTCAAGAGATATCAAGCCTATATCTTTCGATTACTCAGAAATAAACAGAAAATAAATCCAGATAAGATTAAAGACGACCCAGGGGAAGTGAGAAAATATTCTCTGCACTAATACATTGGCTGAGTAATGAATAACATTAGTTTTGAATCACAACAAACATATTTTTAAACAGATCTAAAATCTTAGTTTCTATAGTCTCTCTCCTACTTTGTGCTCTGCAAACACATTCATGAGAGTAGCTCACTGTGAATGTGTGTGATCTGTTAATCACTCTCAAGTACCCCCTGTGCAAGTTTGTACTCTTTTATCTTAGTTTCTAAATGGAAGCACTTTAAATTATTTGAACAATTGTATCTCAGTACAGTCTTTAAAATTTGAATTACTTTTAAATTCTTTAGTCTGATGTCTGTACTATACTTCAAGGCTTATCAGATGTGATTGTATCTACGTTTTACTCCTAACAGCAATTTCCTAGTTCTTGGTGCACCTCAGTACTCCCTTGGATACATGAAGTTGTCCAGATTCTGCTCAGTGGTCACTGTTTTAGCTTTCTAATATGGTTTATTCTTAATAGATGTCTTCAGGATATATTTTCCTCTTTGGGCTTTGTTTGTTTTCTTCTTGAATACTGTTGAAAGAACAATTGTATATTCCAACAGTTTAATAGGTTATTGCAGACAAAGTTCCCAAAATTCAGGTAGTTCTTGTAAGTTCAACTGAACTGCTGGTGTGAATGCTTTTTTGTCTGATATCAGCCAGTGGCCCCTGTCCATCTCTGTTTTATCAGGTGAGTATCTCACTTTAGTTTTATAATGACCTTCTATTCCCTTCATATCCTGCTACCATAGATGTTCAGGTAATGCAGTCATTGGGGATCTAAAAGCACGATGAGCTCAAAGTTACCTTGCTATATGTGTATGTTACCTTCCTCTTGCCCATCCCTGTTGCATTTTATCTTTTTCTGGAAAGCACACATAATATAAATCAGCTTCTTTACTGAAAGATCCATTAGGGAAGAAAAAGGTACCTGCATCTGTCCTTGTGGCTGCAGGGAGCTCTGTTGTTTCAGAGAAATACATTGTGCAAGTCACCACTGCCTTTTTCCATTGTAGATTACTGTGACAAAATTAATTTTCATGTGGTTTGATCCCATTGATGTTTCTTTTGTTAGGTTTGAATTTGGTCTCACATGTTAATCTTTCTGGGTTCTATCTATGCATTTCATATTCTGTGTTTTTGTATAAAAAGTTTTTCCTACACAAAGAATCCTTCATGTGACTCATTCCCTCAGAATATTGTAATTTATAGAAGACCTAATGCTAGTTACTCTTACATCACCTCATTTATAATTGTTGTGAAAGGCAGAATAGTGCAATTTTTTTCCAGCTTAATAATTTTCATTCTGTTTTCGGGCTCTAAATCTTTAGCGAGGTGACCCCCCCCCAAAAAAAAACAACAGAGGAAAGATGGAGAATTCTGTTTCATTTAAAGAACCTCTGAATAGATAAGATTTTAATTTCTTTAAGAATCTCAGTCTCTGTATAGTTCTGGCCTGAGCTTTACTTTTTAGGACTAACACAAGAGCATGCTATGCAAACACAGGCAGACATATGCATACCAAATGGTAAAGGATTTGTGTTGTATACTATACCACAAAGGTTTGTTCCAGGTTCTTTGAGGTGAATACCACATGCTTGTTTCCATGGAATTTATGAAAGAGTTCACATATTTACTAAATTTTACTTTGTACATTCAGCTGAAAAAGAATACTTACAGCTTTGCTTTTTGCTCACAGTTATGCCTCTTTCAGTAGCAGCATGCTTTGCATGTACACATATGTTACAAGAAGGTGCATGGCCTCATGGGTAGAGCATTACACAAGGCATCAAAGAACCTGGAGTTCCCCTGGGAGAACTTAGGACTTCCCTAAAAGAAAAAAAAATAAAAAATACACAATCTTCATCAGTTTCTCCACTGGTAACTCTGTTGTCAGTTTATACTGGCCTGAAGAACTGTGCTACAGTCAAGCCTTTCCTGGTCATTATATATAAACTTGAGTTATTTTATGACTCTAAGCTGCTGTTTCTTCTCCTGTCTTTTCTGTGTCATCCTTTCCAATAAATTATGGTCTAATGGAATGGTGGTAAATACCAAGCACTAAGATCTTCACCTATACAGATTGACTTGTACAAAACCAGCTTGGTGACCATCCAAACTATGTAGGTTTTGTCCCTGAAAATAGCATTTAAGATCCATGAATTGTAATTATTCTTTACGGGTTCAGAAATTGTGATAGATCAGCAAAATATCTGCCGAACGTGGAAAGAATTCATCGTATGGGTAGATCATGCATGACCTAGGATTTTTGAAAGTCTTAATTTTGAAGAGGCTTGTATATTAATTGAATTTGAAATAGGCTAACCTCATGTTAAGCAGTTTTAAGGTCCACATCATAATAGCTTAAATGTATCAATTTCTTTTAGAGGCTTGTATTCATTTGTTTCTTGCTTTATGATATTGAAGCTTGGAAGGCTATTTCATATTTAATCATTAGCAAAATATTGAGCTTGTATGGGATCTTCTTAGTTCTCTTAAGGTCACAGAGTAACCCTTCAAACTCTTAATGTGCCTGAAAATGTCTTTTTAATAGTTTCATACTATCTATTGTCAAGACCCCTGGCATTGGTTATATTCCATTGTAATAAGATGACTTGTCTTTGTTCAGAAACTTCCTCTGGCACAGAGAGAGGAATTGCACATGCTAGAAGTATACAAGACTGCCTTAGTAATCGATTCCCTTCCTCCTCCTTCCTCATGTCAAGTCTAGTCTAAGCAGAATTATGCAAATAAATCTGTCTTCCTGCTAGGATTTCCAAAATGGGTAACGCCATGTCTCCACTGTGTTATCAGCTTGCTGGTAGACTGTTCCAGCTTAGCCTGCCAGAACATAACCAACTCTGGCGGGTTGACCCCGGCTGGACGCCCACCAAAGCCATTCTATCACTCCCCCTCCTCAGGTGGACAGGGGAGACAACTTATAACAAAGAGCTTGTGGGTCAAGATAAGGACAGGAGAGATCACTCACCAATTACCGTCATGGGCAAAACAGACTCAGCTTGGGGAAAATTAACTCAATTTATTACAGATCAACCAGAGTAGGGTAATGAGAAATAAAACCAAATCTCAGAACACCTTCCCTCCACCCCTCCCTTCTTCCCAGGCACAACCTCACTCCCGGATTCTCTACCAAGACCCCCAGTGGCACAGGGGGACGGGAAATGGGGTTTATAGTCAGTTCATCACACGTTATTTTCTGCTGCTTCATCCTCCTCAGGGGCAGGACTCCTCACACTCTTCCCCTGCTCCAGCATAGGGTCCCTCCCATGGGAGACAGTTGTCCACGAACTTCTCCAACGTGGGTCCTTCCCACAGGCTGCAGTTCTTCATGAACTGCTCCAGCATGGGTCCTTTCCACGGCGTGCAGTCCTTCAGGAGCACAGACTGCTCCAGCGTGGGTCCCCCACGGGGTCACAAGTCCTGCCAGCAAGCCTGCTCCAGTGTGGGTTCCTCTCTCCACAGATCCGCAGGTCCTGCCAGGTGCCTGCTCCAGTGCAGGCTTCCCATGGGGTCACAGCCTCCTTCAGGAACCCACCTGCTCTGGTGTGGGGTCCTCCCCCGGCTGCAGGTGGAGATCTGCTCCGCTGTGGACCTCCCTGGGCTGCTGGAGGACAGCCTGCCTCACCAGGATCTTCCCCACGGGCTGCAGGGGAATCTCTGCTCCGGCGCCTGGAGCATCTCCTCCCCCTCCTTCTTCACTGCAAGAGTTGTTTCTCTTACATGTTCTCACTCCTCTCTCCGGCTGCTGTTTTCGTCTGTCCCAACTTTATTTCCTTCTTAAAAATGTTATCACAGAGGTGTTACCACTATCGCTGATTGGCTTGGCCTTGGCCGGCGGCGGGTCCGTCTTAGACCCGGCTGGTATGGGCTCTGTCGGACACAGGGGAAGCTTCCAGCAGCTTCTTACAGAAGCCACCCCTGTAAACCCCCCCCCGCTACCAAAACCTTGCCACACAAAGCCAATACACCAACATTATCCACCTAATGGATTACTACCTAAGGAGAGTGTATTTAGCTAAGATTATTTCTGATTCTTTCAGATACTGTGTTCTCTGTAGTACCCATGACTTCTTGGTTTTGTTCTTGGTTTTGGAGTCCTCAGACACTTGATCCTTTGCATTGCGGAGGAACTGAGGAAAAGTTCCTGCTTCTTCCTATTTTATATTCTTGTTCGGGAACACTAGGAATCATAAGACATAAGGCATGCTCTTAAAGAGGAGTCTTACTGAAAATAAGCTGGCTTTACATGTATCTGGAGGTACATCTGATTTTACAGTACAAGTTGTTGTGAAGACTGAAAGAATTCCAGACTTTAGATAATTAGCTGCATTTTGGGTTTTTTTGGGTTTTTTGTCCTTTTTTTGGTGTGTGTTTTTTTGTTGTTTTGTTTTGTGTTTTTTTTTTAAAATTAGTGGCTGATATGTTAAAAACAGATTCAGAATATTGACAGTGAATTTTGATTTGTCCAAGAAATGGGCTAGCACCATTTTGAAGAAATTAAATCTGCTTTAAAAATAAAACTATAGTAAAATGTAATTCATTTTGTGGCTATCCTGTTTGAAAATAAGTACATTTCCATGCTGATACCAATTCAGAAAATGGAGGCAAATCCTTTATTGTGATGAATGGTTCTACTGACTGCTTGCCTGAGAGAGGTAAGTAACGTTTTGTTTGTGTGTAAGTAATGAGCTGTTGGAGCCAAGTTCTGAGACTTGCTGGGAGTGACAGATGTACTGTAAATATACCACATGTATAAGGATTTTGTCTGAAATCTCAAAATATGCTTTAAGACCATGGTAATAGCATTGTTATGGCAATGCATGCATAGCAATGTATGTAAGAAGATGTGCTATATATTTGTGAAAGAAAGCCAAGTCCTCGTACCATTGATTACTGTAATGAAAGCTGTGTAGAAACCAAGAATTAGTATTTGTACACAAAACTAAACTATGTTCTGATTCAGACATCTCAAAACTTTTGGGTTCAGGTCTTAGGAATGGGCATGTGGACAATGTTAACGTTTGTGTTTACTTTCCTAGAAACTAAACTGTGGACTTGTGGCCAAGACTTGTCAAATAACAGAAGAAACTTCACATTTCTTTAGTTTTGAGTATTTAACAATGCTCCCTTAATTTGTCTTAGCATGTTTTAGCATGGAATCAGTCATAGATAGAGATATTACCATTTTACTTTTAAGTAAATCCTATTTCCTCTAGGTATGTCTGTGTGGATGTCAAAAAGTGAATTCTGTGGGTGTTGATAGTTGCGAAGAGATTATTACTATGATTCTGAAAATCCTTCCTTATGCTAGATATATTATCCTGGCAACTTGAGCTGTCAGATCTGCTAGCAGATGTAGAAAGGGTCACTTCTAGCACAGAAACAATTTGGACTGTTTTGCAGAGATTTGGTCCTCTTTTTTGAAATTGTGATTAGTTTATATCCTTGACACATATTTACAGCATGCATTTCAGTGTGTTTCTTTTCTGGTATAGATTGCTTGTCACCATTAGTTTTGTGTTATGACAGCAGAGATTATACATCTTCTGACCAAGCTCTTTGTCTGGTTTTCAGTTCTGATAGAAACATCTCTTTCTGTCTTACTGTATATATTTTCACTGAGAATTCTGTGAGCTTTATGCTCTTTTCATCTTTGAAAAAAATAATCAAGCAATGATATTAAGTTTGGTATTTCTTAATGCCTACCATCGTGGGTTTTGTCTGTAATTTCATGTTGTATTTGGTAGTACCGTGCATTCCATGATAGTGCCACATATACACTATATCAAAGTAGAAAGGAATTTAAATCCACTAAAATTCTTTCATCTTTTAAATACAGCATTTAAAGATCCTTATCTGTAATCCTTATTTTACTATGATATAGATATCAGTCCCATAGGCATGCTTGCTGACCTTTTAAACCCATCAACACCACTGAGGTCAAAATAAAGGTGTCTTGTATTTCCTTGCCATTATATGAGATTTAGATTTTAGTTTCCTCTTTTATTATAGTTAATGAGCACCCAGGAGGCAGTGTAGTCTACTGGGCCAGAGTCACTGTGTGTTCTGCTTGGTGCGCTGTCCACAGAGGCTTTGCATTATTATTTACAGCCCCAGCCTGCAGAGCTGCAGCTTTTCAGTCAAGCTTTAGAGTCTGCTGCTTTTAGCACTCTGTAAGGCTCTATCTAGATCCTTGATGTGTCTCTAAAGATGTAATGTTTACTAACTTCCTGATTTGTCAGCTCATAAGACTTTTGTGGCCATGGAAAATAGAGACCATACAGAGCTCAGAGACTTAACATAGTTGTTAAAACAGTCATTTTCATATTAGCACCATGTCATTAGCATGGACACTCCCTTTTATAACAGACGTCTTAAAACTGCTGCTGCCAAAAGCTGTGGAGTGCTAAGAGTGACTAGATATGTTCTCTTGAGACTTACCAGCAATTCAAGAAGCCAGAAAACTGAAGATGCCATTTCACCTATGTCATTCCCAAAGCTCAAAGATAAAGTACGCTTCTAACATCACTGGGTTGTTGACACATTTAAGAAAAAACAGTTACATTTTATTGAGGGTTTGAAAACTTTTGTTAAGTAACAGACAAATAAGACTAATCAACAGGGAAATGTTACATTTTTCATAGGCTGTAGGTGATTGTTCTTGTAATGTACATTAAGAGATACATCTATCAGTCCATTAAAGTCAGTGTTATTATCCAAATGGATTTATAAACATTAAATACATCTTCCCACAAAACATAAATAATGTACCTCCATTTTGACCTTTCTGAAAGTCCCCATGAAACTGAAGAATGTTCATTAATAGTATTTTTGGCCAGCTTCCACATGTAGGCTGAAAGATTTTAAACAAGATTAGTTTCTGTTGGCAAGATTATAGATTCTCACCAAACACTGTTTCTTTGCCGTTGTCTAAGTTTCTAAATTTAGAAGGTCTGTAACCAAGCGGGGGTGAGGCCTACCTGTCAAGTGAAAGCAACTCTCAGAGTTGGGCTGTGGTGCTCAATATGTAAGCATGAAAGCCAATGGTGATGGTGATCTGGAGAGACTCTCCGAGTAGCTGTGTGAATCTGGTAGTATAGAGGGTGACAGTCTACTTCCAGTCAAATTTTAAAAATTAATTTGGTGGACAGATTGTGGAAATAACCAATGTAAGAGATGATCTATTTCCTGCCAAGCCATTTCTAGTTCCTCAGAAAATGCCTCCAGCTTCGCTGTGTGTGCTAATCTCACACAGAACAAAAAAAATGAGAAGAAAAAAACTTACCATTTTTGAAAGATTGTTCCACTTATGAAAATTAATATAAAAGGAGTATTCTAATTGTACTGTTCTTTGTAGAACAGAAAATAAAAAAGGCAAAATAGTAATGTTCAGCAAAGAATGAAATGGTGGGGTGGTATTGTTATGGTTGTGTTAGGGATGGGAAGAAACTGGTGCAGCTGCTAAGTGTAACAGCCACCTTCTCTTCATGCCGATTGAGGTAACAGTTAAATGCATCTGTGTTTAGAGATAGTTGAAAATATTGAAACAACCCCTAAAAATTCAATTCATGTATAATGCTGTTCATTATTCTGTTGGAGAAGTTTCTTGGTGGGCTGGAAGTTAAAGGCAGAGGTCGGGGAAGGGCTTTGGCTGCAGCTGGGTGTCAGTACATGTGAGAAAAAGGGCAGACATGCTATAGAAGCACACAGGAAAGGAACAAGGAAACTCCAGGTGCAACCAAAGAAGCAGTTATACTGTGAGCTCAGAGAGTTTTACGTAAAGTACTTGCTGCAAAGAGTTGTGGAGCTGTGAGCAAGGAAGCTATCTCCTGCTGCTTGGTTCTTGTGTTTGAGAAAATTGGGCTTTAACAAACAATTTACTGTAGATTGCACTGAAGAAATTCCGGACTCCATCATCAGTTCCTCCTCTTGAGAGAAACAAGGACTTAGAGCCTGAATTTTGGATAGATGCTTACGTCAAAAAGGTGACACCACTTTGTTTTAATGATGTTTTCTTATTGGATATTGATAAAGGAATAAGCAGAACACTAACTTTTGTTAGGCACTCTAACTATCAAGGTATGGGCCCTGTTCCAAAACATGGTTTTATGTGGCCAAGACAAACAGAAGGTATAAGGAGGTATATGGTGTACAAGCAGAGTGAGCATTGAAGCTTTTGCAGCATTTCTGGCTCTCCAGTGTCTCTGCTGCCATTCTTTTTCCTCACAACCTCTCTTCCTTCCACCCTTTTTTTCCTCAAAGACCATTTGTTGGCTGAGGTGTCACTACCTGGCTCCTGATGTCCAGAAAACAACTATCAACTGTGCTTGCTGTGTTTCAGGTTTGAATTTATGAATGTAATTGAACTCATAACATTACTATAGTGCTGTATCTTTCTACTGATACTGCACTTTTAATTATTTAATATATTCCAAAGTGATATATTAGCTATTCTCAATATAATTAAAAATGAAACGAAAGCCCTTTTTAATAGCAGTATGTTTTAGATACTGGGAAAATTATAAAATGTGAAGCTTGCTTGTTGCCAGTGTGGGAAGTGAACATAATTATAACTTTGCAGCTGCTTCTCCTAAAGAAAACAAACAAATAAACAATAAGACTCACACTTTTTATTGCAACTAAAAAAGACTATGCTCAATGATTATATTTATGCCAGAAAGAAGAAGCCATAACCAAGGTAATGCTGTCCTATCAAACTCATGTCAAGCACATTCTCAACTGTGGTATGAAATCATGAGAAGAAAAAACACTTCCTCAGCATCCATTGCCAATATAGATTAAGTTGGAAAAAAACCCCAACAGTGGAAAGAGTTTTGGCTATGACAAGTCTGTGTAGGTATTTAGGTATCTGGGTACATGTAATAGTGGCTTTTGTACTATACTAGGCCAGAGGTAGAATGCTTACAACAAAAAAACCCACCCCAAAACACCAAACCCCCAAATTCCCAAACAAGTCTTTCCACTCATTAAAAAGAGCTCAGTTTTTTGTTTTGTTGCTGTTCATTTTGTTTTTTTAAACGCTCAATGGTTTATCTTCTGTCCATCTTATTTTGTCCTCTACTGTTATTTGTTTTTATTGCCTAACATCTGGATCATCAAGAACATGTGTCCACTTGATTATTTCTTAAAGAAAATTTCTTGAAGGGAACACTAATACCTTGCTGATACAAAACTGTCAGTATGCCACTTTTTGATGTGCCTATGTGAGGTACAGATGTAAAATATTAGTATCACAGTTCAAAATAGTGGGCACAATACTAAGCCACAGTGTAGTTTGTGCTGAGTGTCATGGAGAGGCTCCTCTGGTGACTAAAGGCTTGCTGGACTGGTTTCAGATGACCTGGGTTAGTCTTTAGATCAGAATAATTCACTACTTTGAATTGAAGTATGCAATGTACATAAATTCCTTATTATTCCTTCTTTATATGGTTGTTGTTAAGCATAACTGCAGTCAAAATATCTGGTCAGCCTGTATATAATTTGATGTCAAGAGATACACAGAAGACAGAAAAAATTATGAAGAATATTAATTTGTATGACTCATTCATAAAATACATATTTTGTTATGTTTTTAATGAAGCACTTACCAGAGAAGTAGTAGGAACAAATATATATGTCTCCTGATGAAGTTCTTTTTTCCCCTTATTATAGTCACCTGCAGTTCATACACTGTTATCATTAAGTACCCAGAAAAAAAACATGTACAGTACAACAACAATACATTCTTTATTTGTAAAATGAGTCACATTGCTTCTATCCTGTTTCCCACAGATCAGAGCTTTAATAGGGATATGAATAAGAAACTTAACATATGTGACCTTCTGACCACAGTGTGTTAAATTCCAGGGACTATATTGCTCCACCACTTCTTTCTTTTATTTGAATGTTTAGTCATCATAGTTCTGTCAGAAGTTCCATGATTTACAATTGATGTTATGTTATGATATGAATTACATTCAGACACACAGAGAGGAAAATTGTGGAGGAGCAATTCTTGCTAAGGATGTTGAAAACCGTTTCCACTTAACCTTCAAATGTAGTGGAAATGACACAATTGTATTTAGGTAAAGTTTTATCTTTGGGAAACATCTGTTTCTGTACAAAAACTTGTATCTTTTTCTGTCCAATGCAATAGTTTGTGTTAACATTTGGATCTTGAAATATGCAATTCCACAAATGCATGACCATTGTGACTTGATTAATGAAGTCTGCCAATGCAAATATTGTTTATTCTGGGCAAAAAGACTTGAAATAAACCCACAGAAGGTGCTACTGTGATGCAGATCCAAATAGGTTTTTGTGGCTTGGAAATGTTCAGATATTTACTATAAAATTTTATTATTAGCTTGATAATATCTGCATTTGAAGCACAGGCAAACTCTGTCAAGAGTATAATTTGCTCTCCTTCACTATATGTAAAATAGTGATTTTATCTCATTTTTATTAAAATCTTTCAAAGAAAATGAACAAATAGAATGCATTTCCATTTCAAGCCTACAATCAAGATGTACTAAGAATCCTTTAAGAGAAACAATCATCTGAGACCTCCAGTTCAATCCTGCAATGCTATGAGTCCCAGCTATTCAGTGAGAAGCTTTATGAGCTGCTTCTTGAGGCTATAGATTTTTGGTATTCCATCCAGAGTTTGTCCAGTCACAAAAAACCCTTCCAAATTTCACAAGCTTTTTCTATTTTGATGCAACTACCACGATCATCACAAAACATATTGGCCATAAGATTCTTTAGAATATACTTCAACATCCCTATTCAATAACGACTATTAAATAAGCCTAGGATCAATAGAAGAACTGATTTATGTAGGAGATATCTTTCAGTCACCTTCTACTCTTAGATAATCATGAGATCACATTTGGAATGCAGTTGCTTGCATAATTTAGAATACATTTTCTTTTGAGAACAACTGTGGTGTTTTCTGAGGTCCATTCAGGACAGTGTGTTAAATATCGCTTCAAAAAAAGACTAATGACATGAACCAGAATGATGAACCTTATGACTATGTTCTGGATGGGGGACGGGGGAAGAAAACCTAAGGAAAGGTAACAAAGTGATATTAAATTGACTGAAAAGGTACTGCTGTCAATTAGGAGAGATTTTAGGTGCAGAGGATGAAGGATTTGCTATTATGTCTGCTTGCAAAATGAAAGCTTATGTTAGGGCCTATGTTTTGGAATCAAAATCATGAGTCTCAAAGTCTGCTTACCAGATGACTTTTAATTCTTCTAACAATTGTGCCTGTGGTATATAAAATGTGTTCAGGAAGACAAAACTACAAGAACAGTTAGCATTAAGTAAAATGGCTTATCAACAGGTTTTTTAAGTGTTTACAGAACAGTGGGAAAGGAGGTACTGAGGTGTTTTTTTAAATTTCTGAAATTTCTGAAAAACCTATTGGATAACTATACGACAGTGCTCTCTGAAAAAATAATGCAAGAGACAGTAGTTTTTATAACATCGAATGTAGTGTTGAGGAAGAAATCCTCATTGGGAGTAAGTCAACGTAGAAAGGTTGGGAATGACTACTTCAAAATGCGTATTTACCAGTTAAATTTTATCTATCTCTATTATTGTACAAGCATATAGTTTTTTCTGCTGTATGAAGAGAGGATAGAATATCTTTTTTTTAGTTTTTTTTTAATATTTCATGGTTGCGTTGACTTAATTTTGTCGTGAAAATACTTACAGCGGGCTATATAGTATGCCTGCAGAGCTCAATTGTCTTTATTATACTTATTATTTAAAAAAGGGGTGAAGCACTCAGAGGATTTTCCTTTGTGCCAAAATTTACATTTGGGTGAAACCAAATTTTGTGTTCTGCTGTTGCTTAGTAAGGTGGTTCAGGAGCACCCCTGGTTTCTGGTGTGTTGAGAGAGCAGTACAACTGAAAAGCAGACTCTAGTTGTGTGGGTCTCTGGTCTCCTATAAAGCAGAATGATGGCATGGGTCTTTGTGATATACCATGGTCATTAGGAAGTGGTACCTGGGGAGAGAGGAAGAAATATGTACTTGTCAATGCACTCTGGGCTTCAGCTCTTGGAATCAGAGGGGCTGGCTCAGTCTTACTCAGGCTCTGTTCTTAGCATACCCATAATATTTCTGTCCTGTGAGGATCTCAAAGGTTTATTGGGTATTCTGTGGTTCAATCCATAATCTTGAAACTGCCTTTTGCTCCTGACCTATCTTGACATCAGTCGAAAGAACCAAGAAGTAACCCCAATGACATTGCTTAAAACAATATATTAATGCTTTCATTTAAGCAGAGAAAGGTCTTTGACATTATCCAGGAGTCTCTGTCTCTGGGACATTGTGTAGGCACATCTTTCCATGCAGTAATAACATTTTTTTTAAACTCCCAGTATCTAAACATGCAGCTTAATTGCTCAAATGGATCTGACTTGCTTTTTCTGAAGACCAAGAACTTGTTCTTCAACGTTGCACCAATATTTGCACATGCACTTTCTATTCGTTGGAGGCTGGGTTTGTATACCTTTTGCACAGGTTGCTATTGCTAGGTTGGTGTTCCCATTTTTTTTTTAATGCAGTCTGACCAGTAAGGTGAGGAGTCCAGAGTCAATTCCTCCTGTAGCTCCCAGCTTAAGGCAGCAAACCCTGCTCTTCCCACACGGACCAAACACTTGTTGTTGTTGCAGCGTATTCTTCAGGGTTTTTTTAGGATACATGACTAGCCTGGCATCATCAAGATGATATCCTAATACAAGCTCTTCTCTAGGTATTGCCATGGCATTGAAGCTTAAATCACCATTTGTCACCATTTGTATCTTGTTGAGGGTGACATTTCCTAATGAAATTTCACTGCTATTAGTCCTTCTGAGTCTGTCCTATCACATAAAAATTCTGTGGGCATAGGAGTTGCTTTCCCTTACTCTAACTGATCGTTTTTTGGGGAGGGGGAGAAGATGGGAGGAGTGACTAAGGTTCACCTTGAAGTTTACCTTAGTAAAATTAAAAAGAAATGGGAGGTCTTTAAAAAAACTGCCAAATGCTGAATTTTTGAAAAGAAATTTGCACATTACCTACTATTGCTAAACTAAACAGATGAAAAATAAACCATTTATAATTTGATTTCATTACTTTCTTTGAATGGTCTTTTTCTTGAGCTTCTCTTGCTCATCTCCACTGTACGTATTGGGCAGTTAATGCTGCCCACACCACCTTTTTTGAGAAAGGTGACTTTAACTCATGTCTGCTGAAGACGTTGTCACTGATTGTTCTCTTGACTATCTTTACGCCTTTGCTATCTATGCTTGCCTCCAGTTATTCGCATTTTCTTAAGTTCTTTATAAATTTTTCTTATCTATTGAACAGCTGGTGTATAAATAATTTATGAAAGCTTTGTGATCTTTGAGGATACATTCAATTATATATGAATAAACAAAGTGTTACTATATTCAATTAATGATTAATGATTTTATATAGTTATATATTTGTATAGGTAAACCAGTATTTTCTGGGTGTTATCACTTTTCATCAGATTTGGAAAGACCTTTGAAATGGAAAATTATTTTTTGCATTATTCTTTTATAAATAAGTTATAGAAATCCTTCCAATGATGTATTAGACTGTTTTACAGATGCTTTGGCTATTATTGGCGATGAGATATTATTCATGAGCAGTTGACACTAGAAAGAAATGGGTAGAAGTACACTTGAGCAGTTTTTAATCCTCCCTTTTTGAGAGGTTATAAGAGATCATTAGAAGTGATTGCTTGTTTACCTTGAAGATTCTCCAGTGGAGGATTTTGAAAATTTCTAACCTGTTGTCTCTATTCTACGGAGGAAGATATGTAACCAAGCTTCTGGTTATACAAGTAATAGCATGGGTAGCTATTACCTTTTCCAGCCTCTCCTCTTAGTAAAATGCTTGTAACATTTTTCACTTTCCTAATAAACCTGGAAAAATGTTACAATACCATCTGCATTTTTATCATCTGACATCAACATCACATCATGTCGGACATCAACAACACATGATGTCTGAATACTGATTGAGAATTTCAATTAATATTCAGTTGGAGAGATTAGTTTTCTCCAACTGAGTGCATGCGGTCGTGTGACTGTCCAGTGCAGTCACATGCATGGAGCAGTGTGGGAGGACTGGGCTAAGGAGTGTCTGCTTCCCATCTCTTTTCTTCCAGTAATTTCTGTCCCTACATCAATGTAGAAGTTGTGTGGTTATTGGTGCTACTTGGCACTGATGCATTACATCTCTACTTAATGGTCTGTATTGGTTTCTTATGTTGTATTGGAATATATTAACAGGTGTTAATTTTGGCACAGAAACTCTAATTGATTTTTGATCAACCTTCTTTTGTTTCACCAAAATGCTTTGGCAGAGACCCTTCTAGCTTAGATATGTAGGAACTGAGGACAAAGAGGAATTTAGCAGGAGCTGCTGACTTGAAAATACATAGTTTGCCAGAACCCTAAGACAGTGTATTTCCAAACTCGCTATGGAGCTCAACATGGTAGTTAGAAGGAGGCTGAGGATTCAGAACTGATGGTGGAAATTACTAGCTTTGACAGGCTAGGGTAAGGGAGAGTCATAATTAATACATAGCTATTAAATGTTGCTATTCAAAAATTTTACATACTTGAAGTGAACAACTGAAAACAGAACTGTAAAAAAAACCCCAGGAATTTAAATGACAGTGGACCATTATCCTTAGAAGTTTAAAGACAGCAAACTGGTTTTGAAAAAGAGACGTGATACATTTAAATGACATCTAGCTCAGATCCAAGGAGGAACAGTTATGCATCAAAGGTAATTGAAAGCAGCCTTTGAAATGGGCAGAGAGGAGATGGCTCTTGACCCTGGATCGTTTGGAACTTGGAGCAATGCACAGGGACTTTGCCATCATGATAAATGATTTGAGTTTTCACTAAGTGAGTGTCTGAGTATCGTTTATGCTGACTCCCTGATATTTCACTGCCAAGAGGTCAGCTGCTGTATTTGAGCACAGATGAGAGTCACTTGAAGATGAATCCAGGTCTGGACACCTTGCAGAGAGCAGCACTTAAGGACTGTGTTAGTAGCAGAACTGGGTGTTTTTTGCTGGATATTGGATGGATGCCTGTGATTGAAACTGCCACAGAATTGGGCATCGTTGATGTCTGAGTAGAACCAATCCTGCCTGAAAATCAGAGTATGAATCAGTGATTTCTTAGCTCTTGACAAAGGATGTGATAATGACCAGTCTGGATAACAACCATCAGCTTCTGACTTGTTAGGATTCCAATCCACAAATGTTACCTGGGGGCTGATGATTGAATAAAAAGAACACTCCTATGACTAAGAGAGGCAGTGCCTAGTGCTGTGAAGGCACAGCATCTTGAAAACCCAGCAAACTGGTCAGCAGAGAGCAAAATCATGATCTTCTGTAATGCAGATGGTATTATAATTGACTATAAACAACTTGATGTTTAATACTGCAACAAATTAATGCACTGCAAAAGACTGTTTGTGAGGAGAACACAGGAAACCTTGGCATTTTTCTGAGCTGCTGCTTAACCCAGTAACACAGAATGCTGTAAAGTGTATGTATGCCAAATGTTCCCAGAATCCATGCACATCTTATTTTAACCAGTTGCCACTTAATTGTTCATTGAAATTAGAGATGAAACCAAACTCCTGTGTTTCATTGCAAAGTTAGATCTTGTTCACAGTGATTGAAGGATGTTTTGGCCATGCATACAAACCTGGGTGAAATTTAAATGTGAGAATAAATTTGTGATAAATCAATACACAGGGATTTAGGGTTCAGCTCTGTTTCTGTTCATTTGCATTGTTACTGAGATCCCCCAAACTTTCTGCCCCAGTTTCTCAACTGAAAAATGGACATGATAATGTTTCTTTCTTTTCCTCACCTTTTGGGTGGTTTTGTGTATATTTATCTTACTCAAAACAGATCTAAGTAACATAAGGCACTAAATAGTAAAGTACTTGCTGTCAAAAACTGAAAAGCTTGCATGAACTGTGAACTGAAAATGCTAAAATTTTCTTTTGAGTTCTCCTTTTTGTTTCTATCACAAGGGATTTCATAGGGAGGTATCAGTTTCCTACACATGATAATTAAGATTCATATGACTAACTTGACTTAAAATTCAGTAGAATGCTTATATAACCCTCTAGCGGTCCTCCAATCCTGGGTTATTAGTCTGAAACTGGCAAGTACAGAATAGTAGCGAGAAAACTGGGACAGATATGTTCAATATTAATGCAAAAAGATACAGAAGAACTATAGTGAAAAATAAAAATAAACTTTCTTTTCCTATGCAGTGGAAGTACCTCAGGCAAAAAAAATTATAATAATACACATTGAACTTAACTGTAATATAGATCTAAACCTTTAAACATATTCCCCTGTTTTTAATGGTATAAAATATTCGATGTAGTCAGTAAATTAGGCAATGATTGAAGAAGTAGTGGGCTATGAAAATTACTTTGTAGTATTTCTATATAACTACAGGAAGAGAGCTCTGTCTTTTTATCTATTCTACGAGGTTAAAATTTTTAATACATGTCCACCAGGAATAACTTATATTTACTATTGAAAAATAACACAGACACATTCAATAAATGAACTTTTAATATAAGCAATTGTTATGTTTTAATTGTCTTGCTTTTTTGTGTTAATTCTCAACAGAAAAATGCAAGAGAAATATTTCAGTGCTTCCATTCCAAAATCAACTATCCAACTTTGAGCATTATACCTGTCTTAATTCCTTGCTTACAGATATTATACAGCAAGATATTAGAAGTAATTATCTGGATTTTATTTGCATTTGAAGGCAATTGTTGACTTTAGTAAAATTAGCATCCTTTTCATTTCTTTCTGCTTTTACTCCCAACATTCAGACCTTTATGACCATTATTGTTGTTACTAAACATTCCACTCATTTATGGGTACATGTTAAGTCAGTTCCTGAATCTTTTTTTTTTGCTTATTATTTTGCACTGTTCACTTACATGTGCAGAAAAAAAAAATATTCAGTAACTTTGTGAAAATAAGCACTTATTTCAGAAAAAGAATTCCAGTGCTTTTACCAGTTAACTGTTTTTTTGTTGTTGTTTGTTCCTGCTGATTTCCTTCTCTTAGATGTCCTGTCTTTTTGAACATTTTTCCACTTAACCTGTGGTCCCTATAAGACACACGGTCTCTAGCATTTTAAAAATTTGGACTGCATAGTGATTATAAAATCATGCAGAAGAGGAAAATATTTCTAAGGAAGAAGAGAAAATGTTTGGTGAAAACCATATAGTATTTTCATGTTTAATTTGAATTATTCTCTGTATTCAATTTATGATTTTCAAGTTTATAAATTGCGATATGAATGACTTTGAGGAATTCTGAAAAAGAATTATCTCTGCTTTTACTTTTAATGCTGAGATAGGAATCAGAGTGCCTTAATATTGGCCACAGAATTTTTCCTTGTGGTATTTCTAAATCCTGCCTTGGGTATTTTCTTTGTTTTGTGTTCTCTCCCCTCATCCACCTTTTGAGTTGTGTATAGATCAAAGATGGTTGAAAAATTCAGTTAAGTATTTCATCTGCATTTTGATGACCAAGACTCTGAACCTTTCAGTAGAGTGCTGGGGAGTGGTTCAATGTTCTTTGAACTTAGGTTATAAAACAATGTCTTCTCTTTGATTACAACTTCTCATTGTGTAATAGCCAGTTCTCCTCTTTTTTTAATCTGAAATATCTAAGGCAGTCTGGTTTAGGATATCCAGAATAAAAAAACATTAATGCAGGAATTCTGAGCATGAGTCTCTAATAAACACAAATTAGAGGACAGTGTGTTCTGTGCTGAATAGATGCATATGGCAAGTGCATTGAATCAAGTCAGGACTAAGAGGAAACGATCTGCAGTCCTCTGCTTGAGCACATGTTTAGGTGAGATTAAAAAAAAAAAAAAGAAAGGAAAAACAGATTTAAAGGCTTTATTAGACCTCAAAGTAGGAAGCAGATGTAAAGTTTAAGGGTAGTAATGCTTAAATTCTCATGTAACTGCTCAGAAACAGCCATGTAATATAAGACAGTCATCTTTGAAATTAAAAGCCATTATGATTTCAGTGTTGCCACAAAATCAATATCCTAGCCTAATTCACCAAAGCCACAGTAAAGAAAATAAAAAGAAATAACTAAAATCTTTTCATGAGGTCAACCTGTCAAAGAAAGTTATACTACGGTACAATTTTGCATTGTTCAGTGGCTTACTGAACTATAGATTTCTTTTATCTTTTGAAGTCTACAGTATGTCCCAAGAGAAATGAAGCACAGAAAGCATGAAGCTCCTGTATCAGCACATGTCACCCAAGAAAAGTAAAACGAACTCTTAACAATGGATTAATTTTTTTTTCTTGACTAAATTCTCTCTTCTTAATTTAAAAAGATGAAACTATGGTAACCTCTTAAACTCTGTTCTGTCCCTTTTTGAAGAAGGAGAAATTTTTATTTCAAGTGTGTCAATATCTTGTCTCCTTTTAGAAGAAAGGCACTTCAAAAAGGAGCCATCTTCTTTGTCTTGTTTCCTACACATTATGGGGAGAGAAAGAGTGTTCTTTAGGAAAGATGCCCTTATGAGCATATACCCATACCATATGAGTCATTTTCCAGAGAATCATGGTGGCATGGCTACAGAAGATGGTCCTTCATGACATTAGAAACGTTAAGATTTTATTTAGAGGGATGATGGTCTCCCTGGGTCAATGCACATGTGCTGGGTTGTAGAAAATCCATAATGGTCTTTTAAATACAGGACTTTAAATAGTCTCCTCAGTAAAAATGGTTTTATAGTAGTTAATTCAGGGCAAATCTGAATTGTAATTTTAGGACTAATTTAGCTATCAAGGATTGATTGCACTTAATTACTTAGTGACTTAACATAGGCTCCCAGATATATAGGAAGTAGCTATTACAGTATTGCTATTGTGTACCTTTCTAAAAGTGTGGGATTTGATTACTAAAATCTGCTTTCAGTTGCACTACAGAAATAGTTTGAGTAAAAACTCTGAAACAAAAAGAAAATAATTATTAGCTCAACACCTCATTTCTCACTCTCAGCAGATCAGAAGTTGTCCCTCAAAATACGTCTACACTGAGCAATGCAATGTTACAATAGCAGCTGTTGATTCTTTTTCAGTTGACTACATTAGCTTTAGTGGAACACTGCACTAATCTAGCTGTACTACTTATAAAAAAACTAGTTTGAGCATCTTTACATGGCAGGGCTTTGTGCTTACAGTTGCCTATTGTCAGGATTTCAATTTGTCGAACACTTCCAGCCATGTAATGCTGCTTTTACATCTCGGCAATTCTGTGCTGGATATGGAGCTTGATAATGAATGCTGATAAATAATTCTTTAGTATCCCTGCAAGAATGCCATCAGCAATTGCCTAGAAGTGCAATATTGATAGCCCTGACTATGGTTGATTAAAAGGTGTAGGGCATTTTCTTCTGTTACATATTCATAAATAAGAAAGGAAATATACAGCCCTTTATTTTTAAAGGCTTCACGGAAAGCCTGCTAACATTAGTAAAAGTTCTTCTGTTGATTTCAGTGGTAAGTGACTTACTGGATTGTATTTCACAGGTAGTTCTGGCTGAAGAAAAGAAGTTGCAAGATTTAGCAAGCATTAGAAAAATGCAATCTGATTAGAAACCAGACATTTCTAGCTAATAGTACAGTATGAAAAAAGTAAAAAAGTAAGGTTTTGGGTAATCATGAAGATAGCTTTCCCAAATCAAGATAGGGAACATTGTGAAAAAAGTTGTCCATAAATACATCCAACTGACAGGGAGACATTTCTAGGTCATTTGTGGCATCCCGTACGTTAGTACAGAAACTGGATTAATAGAAAAGAAATCTACTTTAGAAAATGAACAGAAATTCCCATGTGCTACCACTTTTTGGAAACACCTATTTTCTAAGTAAATGTAAGGTAAGGAGGAGTATATCTTGTATTATTTTTGACTGGGAATATGTCTCAGGGTGGAGGAGTAGTTTGTGTTGGCTGGCATACATGATTAGGACTGACTCAGATACAGATATGCCATTGTTTTCTTCTCCTGAAGCAAATGAATGGCAGAGGGTACAGGCACTAGGATGTTACAGAAGCAGTTTCATATAATCCCTGACTAAAGGGACAAACACACCCAATCATTTTTTGAGATCTGAGAAGGAACAGAAAGAACTTTAAAAATTCAGCAATAGAGAGGCGATTTGACAAACCACAGTTAGAACCACTAAGATCATTCCTGTAACAGTTGAGAAAATGAAACCTACTTGGTACTCCTTCATCACCATGCATGCACCCTCAATTAAAGCAGTGCCCCTGATAGCAGGCAGTATAATCTGCATTTTATTTCACTCATGAGCAAAATAACAAGTTACTCAGGCCTGCGGCACTCATGAGTGATATGGGCCGTGTAATATCCTCTCCATTGAGTTTCCTATTATTAAGCTTGAAATAAAGAGTTCAAAATTAACTGTGACAATGATTTTATCTAGCGTTGGCATCACCATTAGCTTCTGCAGTTTACTGCTAATAAAACTTTAAATTTGCTATTACTTGTAATAACCTTTTTGCCACCTTAGCTGTAGAAATTAGACAAAGAACCCTGCCAGAACATGGCTAATGACATTTTCTAGATGCATGGAAGAATTGACTAGAAATAGTGGCTGTTATTTATAAAGTGTTAATACAATAAAGTACAATATTTGGGATTTCAGCTGATTAATTTGAAGCACATGCTTCTTTTAACAGGCATCAGTGTTTCATGGTTCACATATTTAGCTGACCAACTTTACATGCAGCATGTCAAACGGATAAACATTCTCTCTGCAGCTGTCAGGCTGTTTTGAAGACAGACACACAAGTGAGTATAGGTAATTTCATATCTCTGAGGCACTGCCAAGATCTACTGTTTAGAATGGATGTTAATGAGGCAAAATCCTGAAAAACTTTCAGATGCTAAAAGTATCACCCCAAAAGAATTTTATAAGGTCCTGATCTTTCCTGTACTGATATAAATCAAGAACTGCACTCAAGTCATTGGAATTGTACTGCAGTGTAAGTTGTGGAACTGAAATCTGCAGCTCAAACTCCACTTTGTTATCCTTACAGTATTTGTTTGTCTTTTTGATATCTTTTCTAAGCTATTGGTTTTGAAGCTTCCTAGGTGAAATTTGCATTGATTTCATTGAGGCAAGGATTTCAGCATCTTTCTTCTGACATAATGCCATCCAGAATTATAGATTGTTAAATATCAGTAAAAATCGCAAAAGAATTAAGGATAAGCATACCAACAAAGAGGCAAAAGCAAAGCACTTCAGCTGAAATGCAAAAAAGCCATTTAGATCCCCTTAGTTAGAGTCTTCTAAGTAGGTACACAAATTCTGCACAAATGTGGAGTCAGACAGGTCCTAATAGGATGCAGGGGGAACAAGAAGCCATGTAAAGTAACCAGTAGGGGAATCGATTGATGGTGGCTATATATCAAATACCTTTTCACGTAGTTTTCACAGCTTGGAATACTGACTTTAAGATATATACCTATGTATTTCTTTTAAGATGCATTTTCCTTTTTAAAAGTGGAGGGTCACTTATTGCCTTTTAAATAATATGTCATTGGTTAGTGCACTTATGCAGGATGTGAATCTGAGTTCACATCCAAATCTTTTTACATGCCTGGAACTTGATGGCCTTTAGACTGTACACTGTTGTAGAGACAGATATGTAGTAACACTGTTACACTAGGTTGAAAAAAAAAAAAAAAAAAAGGGTTAAAAGACTGACTGAATGGGAGCCTAGAACATCATAGCTCTGTAACCTAGAGATTTGGATGTTGCCAGGAAGGGGGGAAGCTCATGGTTTCAGTCACTTCTCCGTGGCAGTGACAGTTCTATGTGAGAGTTATTAAATATATTTAAATTTTGGAGCATAGAGTGCTAGGTAGTGTCTCACTTCCTAAAGCTGAGAGTATTAAATGAACATTCTAAACACAAGAAGGCCATGCTCTTTCTTGTGGCCTTGCTCTGGCATAAGTGATCTTTGATTCTTCATTTTGCATGTGGAACAACCGTAGAAGATGTGGAAATTGTTCTTTCCCTTTCCTCTCCCCATTTCTTCCCTTCGTCACAGTGGAATGGTTGGGAAACTCTGCAGGGAGATGGGTGAAATGAATATGAATTCCATGAAGGACTGACATGAATGGAGCCAGGGTTTTCCAGGACTACAGTGGCCTGACTGCTAGCTGGATGTGTGTCTTTTTGATCATCCAGTGAAATTAGAACATGAGAAAGTAACAGAGACTTCTCAGGAGACCAAGAGGAAGAAGAAAGGTCTGTTGATGCTCATCATGTGCCTGCAGTTCTAATTTTGATTGCTTATTTTCTCTTTCCCCACTACCTCGTCATTACTTCATAGGAACCAGGCAGAAAGTAATGGACCGTGGAAGTAGCAAAAAGAAGTTAATTTAGTGGAAGCTAAGGCTGAAGCATGATCACATGAGTCAGGAAGGCGAATTCAGGTGACTGCATGAAAGCTGGTAGAGAGAGAGGAGTGAAAGGACTGAGGAAGGAATAGGCAGTACAGGACTGAGATATTCTTTCTCTGCTAATTTGTTCTTTTATCCTTTAGTCTAGACTTTTGCTACCAGGGCAGTTCAAGAGAGAAAAAAACTATAGCTAGATGATCAAAATCAGTTTTATTTTGAAGGAAAAAAAAAAAAAAGACTTTTTGGGTAGTGTTCTTTCCTCTTTAATTTTTTCTGTTTCTCTCTGTCTTTGTTTCCTACCCCACCCCCTCCTTAGGCTCCCAGCTTGGATTTTGTATATCATGTAAAGCTTCTTTCCTTAATCGCAGCTCAAATTACCCTGATTATAGTACCACCACTTTAGAGTGCTTGGCCAGCAAAGAAAGTATTTTAATAATGATGCATTACACATCATACAAATATGCAGTTTCACTTTTTTGAGCAGCATTCGTCGTTCTTAGTCTGTTTCTTTCTCCTACATTTTAAATTAGTTTTTTATTTTAAATAATTTAACTAACTTGCTTGAAAACATGGCTATGTGGAGACATAGGCTCATTACCTTGATGCATCATCTGAGAGAAATCCCAGCAGTGAGGATGACGATGAAGGGTGTAATATATTATCTTACAAAAGGTCATTCTGATGTTGCTTGTCTCAGTGCTACTGTCAAGAAGTCAGTGCTCCCCACAATATGCTGGTAGCATGTGGGTGTGGGTGTTGATAGATAGGCTTGGATGCTTCTTGAGACTTTTAGAGCAGTGAAGAAATATTTTTTAATTGGAGGGTTACCAACTCTAGCCTTCAAGCTCTCTTTGCACTAATTCCCATAGTAATAAGATGTTGAATATATTGCGAATCATTTCTAAGTGGTGCTAAGCAATGCACTTCCCCAAATTCCAAGTTCAAGGAACAGTTCTGAATTTCCATTTGAAAGTGCTGTAGGTATACTCCTGTGTGATGTCTGAGAAAGTACAGAACAGAGGATAAAATGCTCTGTCCCTAAGTAGCTTGAACATGCAAAGTATGTTTTATTCTGTGTCCTATGCTTCCTCCCTAGAGGAGAAGAAAGTTGAGAGGGAGAGAGAGGAACATTAACAATATTTTATAATCAAAATGATGGATTTCCAATAGCTTGCTTTTCTGCATATTTGCTAATTTAGTACTCTATGTTTTTAGATGTATTGAAATAAGCAATATTTTAGACCCCATTCCTGAAAAGATTGTTCTTAGCTCTGTTTATGTGCTGAACTCTCAAGTCAGTGGTACCTCTATCATGAATGAAATGCTAAAAATTAAATGTTTGTGTAATTATTCACAGAAGCAGGGGTAGGTGGCACCAACAATTTCCTGAATTGTTCTACAACCACAGTGAAGTCAGTGTGTATATCAGTCAGGTATTTTCTTTTCATGGAGAGATTTTTTTTTTTTAGACCTGGTAAGAGAAGCAATGAAAATTATATCTATGCCACTTTTGGTCTTTGAGTGTATATCAGATGTTTTTCAGCAACTTTTGCAAAATACATCCTGACCTTTACAAGCTTTATTTGAATGACAGGGATCAGGTAGTGGTCGGTCCTGCCTATGTGATTAAATACAGGTGTTGCTAATATATTATAATCTGATATGCTTTGGCCGTGGTTTCATCGCCTTCAGGGCTATGCCTTCAGAAGTGGTACCTTCAGCAAATCACCTTTGAATTAAAAATGTAATTTAAATTTTCTTCTTTCCCTGCACAAGTGGAATTCCTATCCTAAAATTACACTCCCTTCCCCTCTCCCCTCCTGCCCCCTTTTTTTGCATTTTGGGTGTACATTTCAACCAGGTCAGCATGTGTTATCTTAGGTGTAATGAGCATACTTAAAGACTGTACATGATCCTGCCATGATACAGCTATGAAAGGATTCTGGGTTTTAAGTTGAAAGACCACAGCCAGCTTAGCTTGATGGCAAACATACTACAGAGTTAGTCAAAATTGGGGCATTTTTTGACTGAGATGCACTGTAGAGAGAGAATTGGATATAGAGCAGCTTGAAATTCAGATTGAGTGGATATGCAAAATAAACTTTAATAAAAATTTCTGAAAGTGTCTCTTTTAGAGAGAAGGCATTGCTTAAAGTATCCAAGTCCGTCAAACAGTCCTTCTCAGTGGGTACTGTGTCATTTATTTCTGAGTCGGCGCAGTGGGGAAAGCAGCAGAGGAGGGCAGTGTGAATTGTGGAGTGTGCATATGAAGAGGCTGCTAGGCAGTGGGAATGCTGCAGTGCCTCGGTGGTCATGGGTTCTCTTGCTTTGAACTTTGTTTCCTTCCCCTGGCTTAGGGTGCTCTCTAGCTGGCCTGACCAGCTGCCTGGTTTCCGCATGTCTTTCGCAGGCTAGATGGGGCTATTGCGAACTGTCTTATCTCCTCATGTAGCTCTTATCCAGAGCAATTAAATTTTGTGGTATAAGTGGAAAGAGAAGAAGTTGAGGAAGAGGAGGAGAAAAATGAAAAAGGTCCTTTCAGTGCAGCATTCATTTTGGCTAAGTTAAAGTAGCTGTGGAGGTATGGTTGTAGAAGCAGTAAACATCCAGTTAGTGACAGAAACAATTGTTTTTAGTGTAACTTAATTATGTTAATTGATTTGACAACTTGAGAGAAAGGGGGTTTTGTATGGATGAGTGTTAGCTGGAGAGAATTCCTGTGGAGTGGAGACAGAAACTGTGATTTAGCACCAGTGAGTGGAAAGAGATCAGTAGGATGTACAGTAAGAAGACTGTAATGGGCCATAAAACTAATGTCTTTATTGAGTCCATGATTTTTAGTATCCATTAGTTATTGAGTTCCTGGATTAGCTCTGGAAGGTATTCTGTAAATCTTGCGTGGGGGTGAAGGCTGAGAGGTCATTGGGGAGGGGCCATTTTGTGAAAATGTTTTCCTGCTAATAGCTGTATTCTTTCTTTTTATTGATCACATGAATTTAGTTTGGCGCAAAATATGTGAATTGTTTTTTAAATGGTTGCTATGAGGACACTGTCTTCCTCGGTGTAGAGTTCACTAGATGGCAAAATAACATCCCATACCATCACAGCTTGCCTTAAAAATGTATAAACCCAAAAATGACTCCAAGAGGCTTTTGGCATGGGCTTATGCTTCCTCATCCTGCTTTCAGATGCTGAACTTGCTCTAACAGCGAAAGTCTCCAGGATATCCAACAACTGCTTGCTATTAGAAAAGGAGAAGGGTTTCGGAGTACTCCAGAGAAATAAAAGTTCTAAGGAAAGTTAATAGGTTTTATTTGGACCCTTTATCAAGAATGAAATAGAAGAAATGAACTCCCCAGTGAAGTATCATTAGACACAAGTGCTGGCAGAGTCAGTGTAACAGCTCTGGCACTGACAGGTCCCGCTCTCCCCCGCTGGCTTGTGGCCTTACCTCTTTCCTTGTCCCAGCTCCTCTGAATCCCGTAGTGAGCTGAGGCAGCTTACTGTAATGACAGAAAACTATACGGATAGTTTACTGGATTCGTTTTCTTCTGACTTGTTGAGCTGATCTGGCTTCCTGCATGGTTGGGTGAACGCTGCAGGCAGTGAGAGGAAGGGGAAGGACAACAGGAGGGGTGGCGAGGCAGCAGCAGGGCAGCAGCAGAGCAGGGCACCTTCAGCAGCAGCCAGGCATCGGACCAGCTCAGGCATTTCGTCTGGCTCTGCGACTGGATGGGTTAGCCAGTGGCATCAACACCTTGCTATGTGGGTCAGCTCGACAGCTTGAGAGAGAAGGGAAATAGGCAGCTGAGGAACAGGGGAGTGAGAGGCTGTCAGCAGGAGGAGGTGTGTAAGAGGGAGTCTATGGTGGGCCATAACCAGTGTCTCAGCTGGATCAGCGATTATTTTCTCCAGTTCAATAGGGTTTATGAGTTTCAATTTCTATGAAGATCTTTTGAAGGTGTTTTGTAGATCTCTGTGGTGAGCAGAAGTGAGAGTAATGGGTTTGAATGTTTATGAATACTGAAGAGGGATTAAACCATCAGAAAAAGAACAGCTGTAAAAATGTTAGCCTGTGAAGACTACAAGGAGCTTAACATATAGTCCTCTTCAATTACTAGCAGGAATTGAGAGAAAACTCCATACTTTTTTACCTTAAAACACAATTTGTCATTAACACTATTCCTTAGCATCTTCAAGAGAAATTGCACTTTCACTCTTCTGGAGCTTTTAGTTAGTTCTTTAAGGTCTACAAGGCAAAAACTGCTGACAGACCAATGACACTGAAAAATCCTTCAAGAACTACTAGGAGAAATTGTCCTCAAACATTTCATGCTTTGAAAACCCAGCTTTCTTCTAAGAGAGGATAGCCAATCTATCAGCTATAAAATATAACTGGGTCCGTTATCACAACAAATCAGACGTCTGGTGGTAGGCACAGGAAACACAGGCTTCTATATAGAGTCTCAATTCTTGGAATAATTCTTGTTCTTGTAAGCGTTTAAGGGAGGCTGGAGTGCTGTCACAGCATGAGATGTTATTCTGCTGGCTGGTGACATCCACAGTATGTTTTATCTTTTTATTTAAAAAAACCCCCACAAAAACCCCCTTTAAGTATAATTAAATACAAATAAAGTAAGTGTTATGAGAATGAAGGAGTGCCTGAAACTGTAAAGCAACTGTAACAAATTATATTTGCCTGACTCTTGAGATATCCTGAAATAGTAATCATGAATAGCAGTGTTTTTACCAGCCAGCTCAGATTTAATTCCCAAGTCCCATTACTTGAGCGCCTCTGTCCAACACAAAGCTTCAGAGACTTTGTTGCAGAGAGGGAGAGGCAGACAGGACCTTTTAACAGATGTAGGCATTTCACAATAACTACCGCGCCCCTTTCTTTATCATAATTTACATTTTTAAAGAGAGAAGGAAAACTAAACGGTCAAAATAGATGTATAGGCCTGGAAGCATAATGCTGCAGGTGAAGGGTGTTTGCATTTATATCACTTAAGCAAGGCCCTTGGTCATAACCCTGGAAAAATCTTAAAGTCATGGTTTTATTACGCACAGGAAAACTGTTTTAGCTAGGTTTTAGGAGCCTGTCGGTTACTGGGAGCAAAGACCATAAGAAGCCAATGTTGTCTTGTTTGTAATAAGGGGTCTTCATAACATATTTTCCTCTTCATATTTCTGCTAGATTTATAATCTTATAAGCTAGCAGAACAACCAGTGTGTCTGTGTTTAAAATACAAACTTTGTTCTGTAATGACTTACCACTAAATCCTAATGCATTTTTGTTTTGTTTCATTTCATTTTGTGGCTCATTTCTTGCTCTGCACTCCCAAAGATCTTCAACTCTGTGCTTTCTTTCTGAGTCACGAATGAATTTTTAAAATAAGCACTTGTACTGTGAACCATAAAGCAAAATACAGAGATGGAATCAAAAGAAGGTGGTAAATTACTTTTGGTGTTCTGCAAAGAAACTTTCACTTGGCTTTTCCTGTTGTTCTGAAACTATGAAAATCAATATAGAAACATATATTCTGAAGGCAGGTCATCTGTGCATGGGTGTTTGTAACAGTGAGCTTTGAAGGGGATACTTATGCCCTGCCTGACATGGATCTACAGTTCTTTGCACTAAGTGTCCCGATGAAACTGCATTTTAGCTGCAGCTATCCATCTCAATGGCTATTACTTTTTAGTGTTTCAGACTGCTATCTTTTATTATGGATTCACTGATAGATCAATATGACACAAGCAAGATAAAAGTCAGTTAGCTGTACATGTCTATTATAAGCTTGAGACATCAGAAAGCATTTTTTTCAGGATAGAAATGATATGCCATCCACCAGAAGCCTCACAAATGCTACTTTCCTGTTAAGTAAACCCAAGTTTCCTTTTAGTTTCTCTCCAATCAATCCATGCCTGAACATCTTTATTTTGAAATCTTGTTGGCCATTCAACATCACTGAATTGAGGAAAACAGATTTGAAAAGTGAGAGTGGAAGTTTTTTGCCGTGAGAAAGAGGCAGTAGACAGGAGTGCTGACATGTCCATATCCTAACAAGAGAAAATCGTGGTATGTGTGCTCTATTATAAGCTTTATTATAAGCCAGGGTGAAACTTGCCAGTTTTAAACTGACAGCATGAAAATAAAGAAGAGAAGTATGAGTCTGTGAGGAGACTTCAAAACTTCTGAGAACAGGTGGAAATTGCCATAATAAAATCTCTGTTATGAAGCTGTCCAGCAGAATAAAGAAATACTCTGGGGTCACTTTCTGATCTGGGTAGGAGAGAAAGCTAGCAGGTCTGTGAGACCTGGTGCTGACAGGAACAGATTACGGGGTGCACCATGGACTGCACCTGCCCAGGGCTGCAAGCACAGCCCATGAAGCCTCTCTTAGAGCCTTTTGGTTGTCTTCAGGGTCAAAAAAGTGTAGGAAAAGCTTTTCCTGAAATTAGGATGTATATGAAGGTTCCTTTTAATATCAGTTCCTTCACAGGACTACTTTTCCTTGCTTAACAACCTGGCTTCATGAAATATTTAGAAAATCTCTTGGAGACTTTTTGTCAAGTTCTTGAAATTGGCAACAGTTAGAAAAATGTTTTACAGGGAACACAGATACACACCTACCATGGTAAAATTCTTGTGCCAATATGTATAATATTGGCCCTCATCAAACCACGTTTCTGTTTTTTCACAGGTTTGTCACCAACTTTTAACTTGGACTTTTCTTTTTATATTCTACCTCTCAGTTTGAGATGAACCCCCTTAAACTGTTTGCGGACTCAGAGCTGAAGAAAGGCTGAGGAAATGGATGTTTATATATATTCTTTTCATTTATAGCTGTGCTTTCCTGGAATTGTAACCATTAAAAAAGGCATCAGTAATAGAGCAATAAATGTATGCTGAATATTCTTGCTGAAAATACTTTGCTCTGGAAAAAAATGAACTTAGTAGTTTGTTGGATAATACAGCACAGTGTTCATCTTAAGTGAGTTCAGAGAAGGATTGTGCATGAAAAGAGTTTAAAATATTTTGTTCTTTTCTGAGGTGTCCTCTTTTCATGAGATTTTTTTCTTAAACACCTATCATTAAATGCAATCTGATATATTCCCAAAGCAAAGCAATAGTATTTTTAAAGGTCAAAGTGTAACTTCTCTGATTTGAGGAGCATTTCAGAAGGGACCAAACTTTATCAGCAGGGAAGTAACCCAAGCTTCTGTCACTTAACAGATTTCTTAAAAAATTATGTCCTACAGAATCACCTTTGCCTCCAAAGGCAGCCGTGCAGAGGTGAGCCTACCTTCTTGCTTCGTTAATACTTCCAATGTGCTTTACTGAAGCAGCAATGCTTTTGCAAGAAGAATGTAGAAAAGGAAGGGCCTATTATGTTTCTTCATGTAACAGAAGGGAGTCTGTACAGGTACCCTGAAATAACGTAGGAGAGATTCCTTTGTCTCTGTTCAACCTTTTTTCAATTACTGATACTATGAGTGCAACAGTAGTGGTAATGCCAATGCAGAAGTCATCCCAGAAGGACTGTCAGAAGTAGTTGAACTACCAGTTCTTATAGGTGCTGTTAATTGCTCTGTCCCAGGAGATTATCTGTTGCTGAAATTTAAGGTAAATTTGTGTACATGCTGGGTAGTTTGGAGTGACTCTTCCAAGGAGAAGAGCTCACAGAGCCTGCTCTCACAACGTATTTCAGTTGATGTTAGCTGATATGGTTGCTTTATAAAATGCCTGGGTTTTTTTTTTGTGTGTGTTGTTTTGGTTTTGTTTGTTTGTTTGTTTTATCTATTTTTTTTTTTTTAAGTCAAGTGGAGGATCTTCGAGTTTGTCTTTGAGCAAAGTGATGTTTTTGAAGTGACCCTTAATGCAGAATTTTGTTGGAGGGGCAAATTCCTGTATTGGAACTGTGTGGGCATTGGGGGGCCTGGACAGGTGGTGGTAGTTTCAAACTGTGAGCTCCATCTTAGCTTGATATTTCTGAATTGCATGTTGGCATGGTATACGGAAGTGTACAATAGTATAGGCAAATATGCAGATCAGGGCAAACAAGTAGTAATTACTTGAATAAGAAGGGTAAGAAACTGAAGTGAGAAAGCATTAGATTCTTCTTCAGTGACTCACAGTACCAATGTTTTATGTTTTCCCAAGGGTTAGCAACGCTCTGAGTGGAGCTATCCACATCTTTTTTATATTCAGTCCCTCATATTAATGGTAATTGCTGCTGCATCTTTTTTTTTTTTTTTTATTTTAAGAAAAATAAAATATCTTTTGTCTGAATATTTTTAAGATGGCAAAAGAAAGTGGCATTGTTTGAAAATCCCAGTGGTGTCATAATGAGACTTCACATAAACATTAGATCAAGCAACCACAAGCAGTCTGTGAATTATTCTGGGAAGTTTTTAAACGTGGGATATATGACATTATTTAAGTATTTATAAATGTCATCTCATCTGTTATAAGGAAAGCTAATAGACTGTTTTGCAGACATTTCAGCTCCAAAAAGCAATTGCTTCTGTAATCTATTTCTATAAAATCGGCAAAAGTGGAAGCAGACGTACTATGGGTCAATACCAGTGAAAGGCCTCTCTGCAGAGAAAAGATTCACAGTCCATTAAGTTTCAGGTCTGCCCTGATATGGATTCCTCTGATGTATTACTATTATATCCTATTTTTGTTGACTCAGTTACTATGTCAGCAAAACCAAACATTTTGGCTTGTGTCCCAGCATCAAGCTGTCTATGGAGGTTATGTGTTTGCCTCCACCACGACAGTAATGAGAAACTGGCATTAGTTTGATTTGCATAATTGTACGCTTCTAACTTAGACTCTGTGTCAGTAGGAGACAACTTATTGTGATGATGCTCACAGCACATTATTCGTTTTGTGCAATCAGCATTTATTTATGCAAATTTCATCATTACAAGAGGTCATTTTCCAACCTTCTACCATGAAATCACTTTCTCTGCCAATGAACAGTAAGAAAACACCATAGGAGAGCAGCCAGGTATATTTGTCATTCACACTCATTGGCTAAGACAGTGCAAAGGGTTTATTGTGTGTGTGCATATGTTTTTAAAATTATGTTTTAAGAAAGACTGACAGCTCTGATGGCAAAACTAAAATTTGATAGACCACATGTGATTATTTTAGACAAATGCTGTCAAAAAAGGCACACACAAAACCCCAAACAAAACCAACTCACTGTCTCACTAGTTCTGAGAGTTTCTTTAAGAATAATTTATAGACTGAAAAAAAATATTTTGTGTTCCCCAGATGATCAGTGGAATGTTTTCTGTGATAAGAAGCAGAACCTTGTAATTTATTCATGTGAGAGATAAAAAGACAGAATAACAAACTAGGATGTCCCACTTGTAACAGCAACCTGAAATAGCAATAAATGTTGAAAAAGCTTATCAGAATAATTTGGATCTTAAGGATTCATGAACTAACCTTCAAGACTCTCTTGACAGAAATGTTTCCAAGGTCACATTGTTTATCTTATCATTAGTGGTAGAGGAGCCTCTTAAGGTTTAGTTTGCAAGTAGCTGAAATGACACCAGAAATTATGCTTTTCCCTAGACAATCACCTCTAAGTTTAAAAAGAGTTAGAATATGTCAGTGCTTAAAAGGTAGGAGGAAATTACATAGAACAGGTAATTTGGGGGGCTAGTTGACTCTGACAGAGACATGAGTACTTAACAGATAGTATCTTCACAAGAGGCACAAGAGAGTTCACTGGACTTGCTAGCATACATGCTGAAAGGAAAAGAACAAGAGCCTAAATATGGCTTTACCTTTTATCTTCCCCAAAATAACCAATAAGAATCCTGGAATTATGAGCAGAAAAAGTTCGATGTACCTTAGCAGTTAGACTACAATCATATTGTAAGTATTATAACTACATATAAAACAAAACCCACAGGTGGGCCACATTTACAAGGAATGATTGAGTTTCTAATGGTCCTTTATAAGCCAAAAAAGTCTGTAAGTCAGATGTTGTACCACACAGGAAAAAAAAAATTACATTTTGAAAGAATGAATGTAGTTTAAATCTGTTTATATGCTCACTTAGAAAGAAGCATTCTAATAGACAAGCATGTGCATCTGGGAGAGAAATTTCTATCCACAGGTGTGCATCAAGTGATTAGTTCCTAAATATTTTCACAGTCCTTGCTTCATGTGGGAATATAATCCTCTGTCCGGATATATGCTGTTCCATGCTTCTTGAGTGAAAAGCTTCTTAAAGAAAACTCAGCTGGGCAGCCAATACAGTATGAGCCCCAAGTGGTAAATGAAGCTATGTAAGCTCAGAGTTTTATAAGAATATACTGCACTTTGTATCATTTACTCACAGTCAGTCGACATACTGGATTAAGATTAGAAAGTGTATAGTTAGGACTTCCTGATTATTTATTTATTTATAAATTATGAACTGATTGGGAAAGAAGTAAGGGGAACTCTATTGAAAGAACTCTAAAAAGTCTAAATTCAAGAACAGAATGAGAAAAGAGAGTCCTAAAAGAGAAGAAATCCATAAAAGAAAAGTGAAGAAAAAAGCTAGGAAAAAGTGCTGTAAAATACAAAAGTCTCAGTGAGGTAAAAAAAATCAAAAATTAGTTTCACAATAAGAGCTAGTGCCCTTAGAAGAAAGGACCAAAATGCCAAATTACCCAGAGTAAAAGAGGGCCAAATGAGATGAACCTATTGGACGTAGATAAGAGGCAGAAATACTCAAAGTGGAAGTAAAGCAGATAGATACTCATCTATGTTTACAGAATCTTTGTGCTAGCCAAAACACAGGAGATGTAGCCTTCAACTATCAGGAAGGGGAACTCTGAGTAAGTACCATGAACAGATGATTAAGAATGGACAACATAGATGTATGATAACAGAAAGACAACTATTTGGGGACTGAAAAACGTACAATGTACTGAATATTTTTGAGAAAGTATTAGGAGAACCTGACACATGGAATGAAATACTCTAAGAGGCATATTTGCAGGACTTGAGAGACCCCAACTGGGTAGCTGAAAGGCAGAGGCAGGAAAAATTGACAATAGCAGCCTGAGGAGAAAACGATTGCATCTGGAAGAAATGAAGGACAGATTTTTTCTCTAAAACTTGACTTTGAAAATTGCTTTCAAACAGAACAAAAAGCCTAACAACAGTAATCTTTTTAATTTCACATTATGTTATAGAACTGGTTTAAGTAACAAACACGAAGTTCCTCCCTTTGTTAATTAGATGGATATATCATATGCAAAAACATTCCTTATGGACACTTTGATTTCATGAGGTCTTCACTTATGAGCTGCCCCAGGCATGGTAGTAGCAGCTAATGAAAGCTTTTTCTACATTCTCTCTGAATAGTTATTTTGTCTCTTCAACCTTCCTGGACAGAGGAAATCATGATGGAATGAACTGGAGAAACTGAGGTGTGTCCTTTGCTGGTTGGTGTGTCCTGGTTCTGGCTTGGATAGAGTTAATTTTCTTCCTAGCACCTGGTATAGTGTTATGTTTTGGATTTAGTATGAGAATAATGTTGATAACACACTGAAGTTTTTAGTTGTTACTAAAAAGAAAATTCTTGCCATTTACTCTGAAACAAATAGATATTCCTTAATTCTCAGATTTTAATCTCATGTCATGCTACAGCTAATACAGGTAGAAGGTGAATTATATAACCTACCTTCCAACTGTCACATCTCTAGCCCAATTAAAATAGTCAGTCTGAAGTTTCAGCATGGTTCTCATCTGTCAGGCATGGCACCAGACTTTCTTGTCAGAATTCAAGAGAAACATTTCTGTAGAAGATATAACATATCTGACTTAAAAATTCCGAAGGTTAGTCTGTTTTATTCTGACTAAGTCTTTATGTTTCCTTCCATTTTACCTGAATTTGTGGAGTTTTACTGACTCACAGAACAAGCTCTTGTATAAGTCTTCTAATACTGCCTGGCTGCCGTTAATCCAAAATAAAGTAAATAGAGTTTGTCTAGAAATTAGAGTTTGAGAACTGGGTAAATCACAGAGAAGAGATTTGTTCAGATGTGCTGTTCACTGATATGCACAAAAATATATATAAAAACCTGAAGCCGTATTGACATAATAAGTTCTTGAAGTCACTCCTTAGATTCTCTAATAACTGAGTATGGGTTGTGAGGGCAAATATATGAAGAACTGGAGAAGACTGTGGGGTCTTGAAGTTGGGGTTTGATGTCTGAAGTTGTGTGAACTCTGATTATAGTCTAGTGTTTCAGCCCCAGTCTGTCTCTAATTTTATACCTGCTCTGTATATATGTACTATGGAGTGCTCTTTCTATTAAAAGACATCACGTGAAGTACATATTGCTTAGCAGTCATCCAAACTGTGCCAGTGGGTTTCTTTTATCTAAATCAACAGCATGTGTGGATGCTTGTTGCAGATTTCAAGTACGCTATGCCAATGATTCACACAAGGCAAGGGCCTGTTTGTTGAAAAGAAATCCATGGCCATGGCAATTACAATGTAGCTGAACTGTTCTAATGGTGAAGTGTCTTTGATTCTGTATAATAAAAACCATGCAGCCTTGGAACTATTTATTAAAATGTTTAAAAATTTATTATAACTATTGATTTGTGGATGGACAGAATGAAAAAAGCAGAAACACTAGACAAGGTTCGGGAGAATGCCAACTGCTTTGAAGTTGTGTTTTAACTTCTGCAGTTACCTTTCCAAACTCCACTGCCATCTTCAGTGGATTGGATTCAGATGCCAGGGTTAGATTCACCTTACCTGTCTTTAGCACTTAATCAAAGTTTGCCACTGAGGCACCTTTTGTGGTCAATGGAGACAGGAAGACACATTCAGAGGGTCATTCTGCTGATCTTCTGTTATCGCCTTGTATTGGCTTTGTGTGGAAAGGTTTTGGTAGCAGGGGGGTTTACAGGGGTGGCTTCTGTAAGAAGCTGCTGGAAGCTTCCCCTGTGTCTGACAGAGACAATACCAGCCAGCTCCAAGATGGACCCGCCGCTGGCCAAGGCTGAGCCAACCAGCGATAGTGGTAACGCCTCTGTGATAACATTTTTAAGAAGGAAATAAAGTTGGGACAGACGAAAACTGCAGCCAGAGAGAGGAGTGAGAACGTGTAAGAGAAACAGCCCCGCAGACCCCCAGGTAAGTGAAGAAGGAGGGGGAGGAGATGCTCCAGGCACCAGAGTGAAGATTCCCCTGCAGCCTGTGGGGAAGACCCTGGTGAGGCAGGCTGTCCCCCAGCAGCCCAGGGAGGTCCACGGTGGAGCAGATCTCCACCTGCAGCCTGGGGAGGACCCCACACCAGAGCAGGTGGGTACCCAAAGAAGGCTGTGACCCCATGGGAAGCCCACGCTGGAGCAGGCTCCTGGCAGGACCTGCGGATCTGTGGAGAGAGGAACCCACACTGGAGCAGGCTTGCTGGCAGGACTTGTGACCCTGTGGGGGACCCACGCTGGAGCAGTCTGTGCTCCTGAAGGACTGCACGCCGTGGAAAGGACCCATGCTGGAGCAGTTCATGAAGAACTGCAGCCTGTGGGAAGGACCCACGTTGGAGGAGTTCGTGGAGGACTGTCTCCTGTGGGAGGGACCCCACGCTGGAGCAGGGGAAGAGTGTGATGAGTCCTGCCCCTGAGGAGGATGAAGCGGCAGAAAATAACGTGTGATGAACCGACTATAAACCCCATTTCCCGTCCCCCTGTGCTGCTGGTAGAGAATCCGGGAGTGAGGTTGTGCCTGGGAAGAAGGGAGGGGTGGAGGGAAGGTGTTCTGAGATTTGGTTTTATTTCTCATTACCCTACTCTGGTTGATTTGTAATAAATTGAGTTAATTTTCCCCAAGCTGAGTCTGTTTTGCCCATGACGGTAATTGGTGAGTGATCTCTCCTGTCCTTATCTTGACCCACAAGCTCTTTGTTATAAGTTGTCTCCCCTGTCCACCTGAGGAGGGGGAGTGATAGAACGGCTTTGGTGGGCACCTGGCATCCAGCCGGGGTCAACCCACCACACACCTACCTGCTCCTCCAAAGATGCTTGCTTCTTCTGTTTTTTCACAGAAGAGACATAGGTGACTTTCTTTAGAGCAGGTGCTTCGCTTCCATGTGGCTGGTATTAGCCTCGGTAAATCTGTGCCACAGTGGACAGCACCACACATCCACTTTTCATCTTTGCAGAAAAGGTCTAAAAATATGTTGATAGGTTTCAAAATGCATCGACTGCACCTCCAGTTTACTCAGACGAGTTAATGTAAAAGCCATGTGCTATGTGCTTGGATCTTTTGTAACACTTCTAAAAAAATAAAGTAAATATTATGAATAATATTAGACCTTTGCATGGGGAGTGAACTGGGGTTAAAAAGTTCATCTGGAAAATCCCTAACATAGGCTGGAATTAGAACCTGAAAAATAAATTTTGACCTTTTATCTTCTCTCAATTTGATTGACTCTGTTAGAACACAGTTAGATTATTGAATATTGACTTGAAAAAGCTCCTGCACTAAACTACATAACCAACTGGGAATTAAAAAATAGTTTAAATCAGTAACTAAGCCTCCTAACTTGAATAATACAAATGATTAATCTTTAGTTACATAGCTGAATTAAGGATTTGAAATTAATTTGGCTTGTGGTCACCTTAAAAATAATTGTATTTTTTCATCTATACAGAAAGCCCAGAATTTCATTTTCATTCAAATGAATTATTGCATTTTTTTTTTTTTTTTTTTTTTTTTTTTTTTTTTTTTCCTGGCTTCTTTTATATATATATATATACACTCAGATTTAATTCAAATAAAGTAAATGTTTTCAGTCTTCATTTTGGAAATAAAATGCTTCATCTTAAAAATAGCAAAAATAAAGGTATTTTTATGATGTCTTGAATTGTTTTTTTTCTTTAATCAAAAATATTTGCCAAATTCAGCATTGGCCATGAGCAATTTCAAAGGTTAAATTCTGGGGGAAAATACTTATACTTCTTAGGAAGTACAGTTCAGATATATTGAAACATTCCCATGACTGGGAATTATCATCCTTTAAATTGAAAATGGAAGTTAAAAAAGAGTTCAAATGACTTTATAAGGACTTTACAGGAAGTTGGTAGTGAAGTATAAAACTGATTTTTCAAGGATTATATCCTTGCCCAAATTAATTTAATGAGAACTTCCAGCAACAAACATAAAAAATATACGTTCATCTTCTGCCAGGTAAATGTCTGAAAAAACCTATTTTTTCAGTGTCTCTACAGAATTAATTTAGTGCATCTCTAAATTTTAGAAGATTCTATCTAAAAAAATGTGGCTTAATTGTTCTGTATGGCAAAATGGACTTTCCAGTAATACACAGTTTTAATGAGTGTAGCATAAAAGATCTGCCTGTATTTTTGCTTTAGTTTTTTAGTAATTATAATTATTAAAAATAATTTTATAATAATTTTGAGTAGATTTTTATAGTGTAATTTGAAAGAAATACTCTATATTGATTAATCCTAGCTGGATCCCTTAGTCTATAGCCACTATATAGTATTTACAATTTAATTCCACAGTGCATAAGATTTTATAGGTCTAAGATTCTGAAAATCAAAATAATTTAATATCATTAAATATTTCTTACATCCCCCCCCCCCCCCCCCCCCCAAATCCTGATATCCTCTTATACTTGGTACATATTCTTTTTTACACGCTGTTAGTGGCATGTAGAACAGAATTAAGCATTAAAGCAAATATAATTTGAATGGAAACAATTTTTCTGCACCGTATTTCAAAGTGTGTATGTTATTGCTTATAAATCCAAATACTGTGAGTTATTTTATCTTTCAACAGGGTTCATGATAAAAAACAGCTATGCATGTTTCCGAGCAAAATGTCTAATGTTCAGAGCAGTTTTAAAATCTAATAGTAGTAAAAATAGTATCACTGGATACACTGTAACTTAACATCATTTTACATTTTCATAATGCGCTAAGACTGTACTATGGAACAGATGCAATTTATGCTTATTCTGGCATTTAATTTTCTTTTCTTTTAAACTGAAATGGGTCAGCTTGACAAAACTCAGGTTAATGGGGTAGCAGGAGATGAAAATCATGGAGGCTTTAATGCTTCTTATCCAATCCATCCTCCATGTGGTTCCCATCTAAACGGGAGCTTCATCTGATCTGATGTGTTTGATAGGTTTCCTTCCCCTCTGCATCAGGACCTGAGAGGCAGGAGTATGAGATGGTTAAAAAAGTCTCTGGAAGTTTACTGCTGACATAGTTTTCTTTATTTCAAGGGAATTGTCCAATGCCCTCATACCACCAAGTTTATGTGTGAAAAATATCTGGAGCATTTTTCATTTGCAAGTTGCATATAATATTACAAAAATAAATCCAGAAATTGCTATTTTTAAAGAATTTGTATTGCTTACAGTGATAAAATAATTAGTCTAATCTGAACACATGAAATGATGGAATTATATTTTAAAGAGACATTAAATAGGCTTCATGGTGAAGGAGAAAAATAAGTTTGAGAACAAACCTCTGTTTTTTGCAGAATGATCCCTGTAATGATCACATATATCCACATGATTAAGGAATTAATTCACATTATTATTTAAGTTCTGCCATTGAATACTTATTGGCAGCAAAACATGATGATCCTTGTGCTAGAATGCATCACCACAAGCTCTGACAGATTAAGTGCCCACATTATAACTGGTATCTTCACTGGATCATGACAGATCACTGGGCTTTGGAAGCACTTGTTTAATGACATGATTTACAGCTCACTGAGGGGAGCAGAGGAAAAGACAAAGGGCTGTTATGAAGCATGCTGCTGCAAGTGAGTAACGCCATGTAAATGTAGGCTGTTATGAAACTACTTCATCATGGGCATTTGTAAAATTGTCAATATCCATCAGCTAACAAACCAATGTTTCTGGTTCACTGAACACTGGTAAATGAGACACCTTATGAGTCAATTCTGTATCTTCAGAGAAAGGTATGTTTATGTTGTTCAGTGTCACTGGACAGAGTATACTGTATGTTTGCTGACCTTTTAACTAATAAAAAAACCTAAATCATGTTAATGCCAAAAAAAAAAAGGTTTTTATACAGAGCAAACTCAGGTGAAGCACTCAAGCGTTATTTCCGGATGGTGGCATGTTTTAGTTGCTCCAAACATCCACAGACTGCATGATATGGAATTTACAACAATGAAACTTTTAAGTAACTAGTTGCAAAAATGGCAGTTTAGGTTGGAAACATAGTAAATCTTTCAATCCTAAATGTGCAGGGAATTAAAAGCCATTACTTAGGAAACATTCCTGAATTCTGTTACCTTGACTGTGAGTTTAGTTTTAGGAAGTCCTTTTAAAAACTTTACTGTATCCTGTTACAAAAGAGGTTCAGTTTAGCTGCTTACATAAAAAAACTGTAATGATTTAAATCATCAATTGTCAGAGGTAGTACAGGTTTCTGCCTTTTGATCCTTTTGCAGTCCTGCAGATGTTGAGCAATATGCCTGGCTTATGTAGGGAAGGTTACTGTAGCAGTTATAAAGGCCATTCCTTGTGATCTTCAACTCTTTTTTTTGGCCTTCAAACTGAAGTCCACAGGGAAAAGACCCTGTTTAAAGGACGGTGTGTGTGTATGTGTGTGTGTGCAGCTGATAGGATACACACTAGGTTGCAGCATTTTTCCCTTTGCTTTTACTGCCTTGTATTTTCCTTCAAGTCCCAGAAGCATCGGCAAGAAGCTTTCTTTATTCACTAACCCGTGGCTCTGTTACATGCTGATATCAGTTCCTCCAACTTCTAGGTGGCCGAGACAGACCAGACAAGATGTTGCTAATGTTATCATGATAGCTTCTGCCTGAACAAAACCGTTTCAGTAGCAGGGCTTAATGTTCTTAATGATTTACCTTCCAAGACCACGACTGCTACTGGATATCCTAGGATAAGATGATCATCTTACATTCAAAGGCAGCTTTCCCTTGTCTCATATTCCAGATGGATATCAGAAGAGATCATATTCTTCAAATGTTCAGACATTAGTGCTGATAAAAAACCTGCATTGTTAGGTGGAAAAGATTGTGACTTCATAGGAGCAACATAAATTCCATCTTATTACTGCATAGGTAATTGGTTTTGTGGTCTATTCTCTCTTTTTTAAGTAGTTGGTACTTTCATTAGATCTGTAACAGTGCTATACATTCCTCTCAAAGGCTAATTGATACCTACCTCTCGTGCCTTCAAAAGGTTTTTCAAGAATTTGTCCACCACTAGTACAGCTGCCTCTCCATTCTTTTTGCTTCTTGCCATACTGAACCATCTGAACTGCAAGTAGTGCGTGCACTGTCATATACTCATATGACACCTTGTTTGATAGCAGTTCTAAAACCTACTGGAATTGAGGAGATGCTCATCACAGAACCTCCCTCTAAAGTAATTTGAGAGGATTATTTTAGGCCATAACTCAAGCCCTTAAACCTGTATAATTTCATGTTCTGCTTAAAGTAATCCATTCCCAGAATTTTATCTTAAGCTACTTTCTAACCACAATTCTCTTGAAATGGGCTTTATGGTTTCCTTGAAGGCTGAAAAGTCATCAGTGTGAAGACTACCTAGTCAGATAGCAAGTTGTGTTAAATTTTGTAATAATGCAGTAATTTAGGATTCCCATGTATTACGTTCATTGTAACGAAAGTCAAGTCTTCTCCAGCACATCCTGCTATTTCTATTTTCTTTCTACTTATGTTAGTGCATAGAAGGAATTTACTTGGTATGATCAGATCATACTTTATCATTATGCTCTTTAAACATTGATGTCTAAGGTTTCATTCAGCAGAGGTGCAAAACAAGTTTTCTTGGCCTAGACTGCCACCCACTGCAATGACCAGTATATCACCTGGAAAACATAGAGTGACCCTAGTTATTTTGTCACCTGCTCCAACTCCTGTCATTGCAGAGTTCTAATAGATGGGATATTGTAGAGCAAAGAAAATAAGCAACAGGTGTCCTCTGCTTTTTTGCCTATAGAATAGTACCATAGTAATATGCAGTTACGTCTCCAAAACACACAGATAGCCTTTTTGGAGCCTGTCTCAGGTATTTACTTGCCCCTTTTCAGGCTTATGGAATTTTGCCCTAAAGGTAAAACTTTCCTTTAGGCATTAACTAAGTTTTGGTAGAGAGCATGTATGCTGCATTTCCTCATTCCCATTAGCAGTACATTCTTCCACCTGTTCTTAGTGCTTACTTCTTAGGTCACATTAGGTCTTAGTTATTCTGAGGTGGAACCATGAAAAGCAACACTCACTTCCACCCCCATGTAGAAGAAAGTAAATTCCATAATGTCTTAGACTGACCAGTCTGTCTTTTAATGTGTTGTAAGTTTTGGAGTTTTTTTTGTTTGTTTGGGTTTTTTTTTTAAACACAAATTGAGTGTTTTTATGGTTGATAAACATGGTTTTGAAGGATTCTTGTCAAGCTGAGATCTTGTGATTTTTCATACTTTTCCTGATAACCTTTCCTTCCTCCCTTGAGCTGTTGATAACAAACCATAGTTTGAGAAACTACTGTGCTGGATTCCATGATCTATGAGATCTAGTGTCCAGAATTGCTCTCATCCAATGAGGAAGAACATCATACCTCATTAATAGGGCAATCTATAAATAAAACAGGAATGCCCTGTCCTCCAGAAAAGTTGCATTTCTTTTTGATGATCAAAGTGTACAATACATGAACTGTTTATTGCCAGTCCCATGAATAATAGAGACTTTGTTCCCTCAAAACATTGTGAAGACATCTAGCATTTTGTAGGAGGCACTCAGGGTCTCACAGAATTATACCATAGGAGGGAATGTGGGACTCTTTTAAAGGGTATGGCTGACATTGCATAGGAATTCCATACAGTACTTACTGGAATATCAATATGAAATTGTAAATGACTGGTTCTTATTTAAAAGTAGAAGTTAAACAAGTTCTGCTCTTGGTTGAGGAATGTAGGCTCTTCAATCAGTGGTGGGGAAGGTGACGGACAGACATGATGCAGTAAAAATGGACAGAAGTAATGGAAATTTGAGCCCCAGAGTCAGCAGAATGTTTAAGCTAACTGAAATTGAAGGTCTGAAGGAAAGCATGCCCTGAGAACAAAATCACAGAGCAACCCCCCAGAAAAACCTGTTGCATCTATAAGGACATTAAGTAATACTAATATCATAGCTGGTCAAATCCACAGTTGGTTCAAGTGTTTTGACCCTGTGTTTATCTGTTAAGGCCACAACAGAAAAATGAGTGCTCTCTGAAATGTAAAGTGTTAGTATATAGTTCTTGCATCCTATTACACCTATAAAAAAGCTGAAGATCAAACAAAGTAGTATTATGGCTTCACCAAGAAGTCTGGTAGTTCTACACCTGGACAGTGAGCTTCCTGGGGCAGCATTCCTTTCCCTGAAGATGCTTCAGGCTCAGTACTCCTACGCTGTCCTAATGCCTGTGAAGTGTTTAGAACATATTTTGTTGAAATTAATTGAATACACAAAATCAAAAAGAGCTAAAAAAAATGTTAAAAGATTTATGAATACTGGTGAATGATCAGAGCACACAAAACCTTAGAAGCCTTCCATCTTATCTTACATATGAGCCTCCTTTGATCTTCTTCCTCTCAATCTTTTACATGGCTTTCTTGTGCTATTATAATTGTTCTGCTAATATTGTAGCAGAATGAAAGAATCGGTCAAAGTCCAGCCAGGATCTGGCAACTTGCAAGAATTTGAACATCTATTAATTTTTTATATAACTGTAATTGTTTTATGTCTGTGCAACAATTCACTTATATTAAGTGAAACAATTTATATAGTTTAAGAGAATCGACCCTTACACAGTGTTTTGGTAAGGAACAGTTTACATAACTGTCTCTTTGGGTATTTATGAGTAAATGAAAAGTTAAAGATTAAAAATATATCCACTTTAAGAAAGAGATTACTATCCAGTTCATGAAAGCTTGTAAATTTAATGTAATTTATAATTTTGTTAGTTAAAAAAATAGACTGAAACCCACTACGTATTAAAATATTGTAAATGAATGTGGTGATTTTATCACTGCTGCATAATAATGCAGGATAGAAACTTATTCATATAGAGCAAACAGTGAGTATAAGAATTAAAAGAACTAGCATCCCTTGCCGCATACTTTCTTGTATTTCAGCTTAAGACAAAGTCATTTCATCTTATTTTAGGATTTTTGAAGACATGTTGGGCTATAGGTATTAATCTTAGAAAACATTACCTTAATATGAAAAAAAATAAATATTGGAAGATCATGGACCTATATGAGAAGCATGCGGCTGAACCTAGTAATCCATTTAACATACTCAGGAAGTGCGGCTTGTTAGCGTCAGACCTAATTCCTTATGGAACATTTAGACTGACGCTAAGGAAATATGAGATGATAGCTTTCAAAGTCAATAGTGTTTCTTCTTCTACCAAGAGCATTAGAAACTTTTCAGAATAAGGTTGTATGACAGTTTCCATTCTATGTTCCTTTTCATTTGTGTAGAAAATGTTAAAATTTTCACTTTTTAATTTTTGGTGTGTTCATAAACATAATGCCTGTACATTAGATCATGATCAATACTGAGAAAAAAAAAGTCTTACAAGAAGTGTTCCTAGAGCAGAAGTTGAAGGCTACAGTTCAGAATAAACTGTATTACTTACTGATTGGGAAGCAGTGCCTGCCTTTATCCTACAGTAAACCCTGTTTGGTCTCTGCTCCTCTTACTAATATTTTACTGCTTGTAGTATGGTACTCATGAAGAAGTACACTAATTGCTATGTAGGCATAGGACCTCAAACTGGCCCCAGACAATTTAGCATCTAAATGGGTGCACACACATTAGCATTTCAGCTTGGATAAAAGGTGTGCTTTTGAAGGGAATTTCCTGATTATCCATCCCCACTTACCGTGCTTTGGTTCCAATCACAGAGCAAATTTCAGAGGCACCTGAGGACTGTGGAAAACTCTAGTGGACTTCACAGTGATATATACAAGTTGACCATAAGGCTCCTTTGGTCAGCCATGGAGTTGGTACATTGTAGAGTAGTCTTCTGAATGCTTAGGAGATCTGTGTCACTTCTCTTGGGGGAGGTTGATAGGGAACACATGCACAGGTTGCTGAAGCGTGATCTACATTCCTTAGTGCTTGACTGATGTTAAACTGTTGCTTAGCACCTAAAGGTCTTCATAGGAAGAGATAGAAAAGTTCCCTGAGGGCTTGGAGGTCCAGCAGACAGGCTGGGCAAAGACTTCCAGTATACTTTGGAAACTCAGCAGCTGGGAAACATGCTAAAGAAGTTCTATTTTGAGGAGAGGATTTTAATTAATTGCACAATTACAGTATTGTCATGAAACAGCTGAAGAGTCCTCTTGAGCCTTGCCAGGTTTCCAAAGAACGAGTCTCAGAAGCAGTTTCTGTTAAATACCCTAGGAAATGCTGCAATAATAGAAAGTTTAGCTTTCACATTAAAATACACAGGAGGTGTCCTGATCTGCAAGTTTAGCTCTGCATACTTGTTTGTATGCACTGCAAAATGTAGTCTTTAGCTCTGTGGTCCTGTGCTATTTCTAATGTGTGTTAGGGGGGCATGCCCATACCTACACGTAAAGGCATTTTTTTTTTTTTTTCTACAGCCTTAGATACACATTTAGCATCTTGTAAAGGACCAATGAATAATTTCATTATGCAGTCACCTAAATTGCTACATAATTATAGTTCATTTTGAATGTGCCATGTAATAGTGCTTCAGAATCTAAGCTTTCATTGCAAAAGTAATTAAGCCTCTAGCCCTTATGGTTACAAAGATAACCTTCAAAATGTCAAATGAACCTAAGCAGATGCATTGATGTCTGTCTGCATCTGCAGACAGCTTGAAACAGTAGCTTCAAGAAAATGATACTATGTGCTGCCCCCTTCATTGCAATGGGTGCTGCCTCTGAAGGAAGTCTAACACAAGAACTGTTGTTAACTATTTCACAGCTGATAGATTTAGCAGAAACAAAGAGCTTCTCTGACCTTTTTTAGGGAAAATTAAAAGAAAATGAAATGTAAGTTCCATTGGTGCCACTTATTTTGTTAAGCGTATCTATGGTAGGGAAGAAATGGTGAATTAATTTGTTTGCTAAGAATTTAATAATCATTCTCATGCTCAAGATATTGAAGGAAGGTGCTGGTTCAACCTTCCTCACCCCCTTGACAAAAATATCAAGTAGTGAATAACCAGCTCCACTGTTTCCCATCCAACCACTGAAACTCCCTCCTTCTCATCAACACCTTCTGTCAAACAGTTGATGTAATGATTTCAGTTTCTTTGGAATAAATGTTCTTCTGTCTCCTTTTGCCATCCAATTGAGTTACGCATCCAGTAATAAAACACATAAAAGAGGTGGATGTAAAATAAAAAGTGGTAAAAATGCATTTGTTAAAGAAGAGCGCATATATCCAGGAAGAGAATGTAAATCTAAAAAAGTTATTCTGGCACTTATTTCACTGTAGCTAGAGTAAACTTACTGTAATACAATATGTGTGGATATTGTTTATAACCAGCTTTGTATTTAAGTGTACTATACCTTTAAATGAAAAATACTGTATTGTTTCTTGTCATAATGCATGGAGAAAAGGTCCAGGTTAAGATTCTGCTTGCAGCAGGCACGATAGTTTTTACAGGATGCTGGCTGGTAACAGTACAAGCAGGATGCACTGCTGGGTCGTGTTTTCTGGGAGATTGAGCAGAAGCACTGAAGATATGAAAGCTTCTGCTTGACACTGCTGCTTTGGAAGCCTACTGAGGACTCATGAGAACTATTCATCTGTTTCATGACAATACTTTAATCTTGCAATTAATTAAAATCTTTTCCCAGTATACAAGCCTTCCTTCATGAGCCTGACATGCCATGCATGGAGAAGAACAAGAATTGGCAAAAAATTGTAGAGATTTGTGACAGAATTCCAAACAATGCAACATTGATATTTAGATCAGCACAGGGCTAAGCTTTCAGGTAATGCAGTGCTTAAATGAGAAGGGGGATTCACCCCTGAGAAATCCCCAGGTCAGAATTCTAAGTCTGCATTTTTATCCTGATGGTTTTAGGACAGAATATTGTATTAGTTGCATGAGACTTACCTTATGGAAGGGATACAAAGACAACTATAGTAATAGAAACATTCCCACTGATTTTTAAATGCAATTGTATGCGTTTTGAGCTATGCAATGTATTCTTTTCAGTGCAATGTACCCACTTCAGTTGAGCTAAATTTGAAATTTTCCTTCAATAAAAAAAAATAGCTGATATAATGGCTTAGTATCAGACTGGTATAGGCTACTTTAGACTGTCTTTTTCTCATTTTAATTTAAGGAAAAGTAACTTCCTAATCCTTTCCTGTGTTTATATAGTTGCCTTGAGTGAAAATAAGGCTGCTCAAACATTCAAAAGCTCACTTCTCCTGCCTGTCAAGAGTGCAGTTCTCCTTCATTTCACTTTTGGCATCACTGCTACTGGTACTTTTAATGTCAGGAAGAGACGCATTCCCTACCACTATGTGTTTCATGCAAATCAACTTCACTATGGAAAAAAATACAGAGAGATGTAATAGAGATAAAATCCTGAAGCACTAGATTATAAAATGATAAATTATATTATATTACAATTTCAGGAGTTTCTTCTAGTGCTAGTAAAACTTGACTTTCAAATAGAGATGTGATCAAGGGGAGGCATGTCTCCTTTTAATATATTACTTTTCTGTGACATGATATCATTTCACTCAATTGAAACCTCAAGTGAGCAAATAAATTTTAGTCAGTGTGTTTTGGGGAATAGTTATATTTCCCATGGGAACTCTGTGAACATGGAAACACTTTGACAAATAGTATCAGTACTAGTTAGACACTAAGAGTGATTAATGCTGGTTTGGGGCATTTTCTTTTTCAAAACTTAAGACAAGGCCAGATGCAGTTGAGTCTAGGTGGATGCTGTGGAATGGCACAGTTGCTTGTGTCACATTGTGAGAGGTGGGCATGACATCTGCTTGCATCAGTAGGGGGAATGTTGCAAAGCAGGTCTGTACCTCCACAACAATATTTGAATTTTCCTTAGGTGAGCTCCCCTTTTGCTATCTACGATGTGGTAATGAGACTGTATAAGTGATTAAGAGGAGTCCTATGGATATCACTGTCTTAGGTTAGACAGTGCTGTCACTCTATTATTGATAGTGAAATTGGCTTGCTCTGTGGCTTTTACTTGGTCACTTAACCTCTGCCTGCTTCATTTCCCTCCTCTGCATGATCGGAACGCTAATAATACTTGCTTTCCTTTGTAAAGTGCTTTGACATCTGTGGCCATAAAGCACTTCACAAATGTTTTCTCTAAAGACACACCTCATTTGTGTAAGAAACATATATTTGGATGGCACATAGGGAACGCTGAGAGGGCAAAGTAGAGAGATGAAGGAAGTGCAGAGAAAAAGAAAACAAAGCATGAGATGTGTAGAACTGGTAAGCTGCTGTGGTGTTCATTGGTGACTGAATTGTTCCATCTCTAAACCAGTGTTACATTGCTGAAGTACAATTTTGTTAGGTTATCTTTGACCCACATGAAACATGTGGTATTTTGCAGTTTGCTAGATCAGACCTCACTGTTTAATGTGTTTTTCAGATACTTTGATACGTTTTGCTTCATTGAATCAACTCCAGCAGTTTTCACTTCTTCCCTCTCATCTCTCTCTGAAACATAATAAATAGTGCTTTCCAGCAATACAGAGTAAATGTTTGGGGTTTAAAAAATATGTAAAATAAATTCTGCCATGCCAGATAAATACAATTTCATTAATCACTTATGCTATATCTTAGAATATATTATACTCTTACAACACTTCATAAACTCTGGAATGAAAGAACAGGTAAAGACCGGTACTTTACAGACTGGAAGATTGGGTGGGGTTAAGCGATTTGCTGAAGATCTCTGTTCTTCACTCTGTTTTTCTATATATGAAAAAGTTTGTATCTTTCTCTTTACTTCAGCAGTCCATCTGAATGTTCTTTTATAGTCCACTTCACCAAAGCATCAAATTGTTTCTCTGTTTCAGTGAAGGAACATTAAGGTCTGTGATGCTTAATGATTATATAGAAAAATATAGAATTTGAATCATTGTAACAGTTACTGGGGTTTCTTCATTTGTAAAAAAGCAGGAGTTAAAAACATTTCACAATGACCATCAGCCTCTGGATTAGCAGTGTTTTCCACAGTTTCAAACACAAAATAAGTCTTGGTCTTTTTCATAACATCAGCCTAGTTCTTTGAGCAGTTTTTTTTCCTTTGGACATTTAGCTCAGAAGTAATATTTCAGTCATTTCAACAATGGAAGCATAGGGAGAGTATAAAAACTCTGATTGTAGAAGTGCATTTACCAATAAATTCTTGAGTACTGTATTGTAAACATATGTGCTTTGCTTCAAGGATATAAAATAACTAAGCTTTGTAATATAAAAGCATGTTAATTAGGATATATACTCTGGGTATTATCCATTTTTCCAACAAAATCTTCTACTTTCTTTTGCTCGTTATCATCTGTTTATGAACTTAATTCCTTCACATAAGTCTTATTTTCATGTAAATAGCCAAAAAAGCTTGCATGATGTGGGTTTTTTTCAGTAACTGATATAAATGCCTTCGAGTCATCCTTGAAAATTTCTTGCTGTGCTAATGGGCAATGCCATGATTTCTATTTGATAGGAGATTATGTTGTAAGAGAAAAAACAAGAAAGCACTAGCATAAAACAATTGCTTGCCCATATTCATCCAGGAAAAGCTTAGAAAACAAAATAAAAAATCCCAATAAACAAGTTAACTTCTGTTTTACAGATTCATCCCGTATTACTTCTGTGGCAGATCACTAAAAATCTCACTGACTTTCCAGCAATATTGACCAATTGGTATGACGGAAAAAATACATTATACTAAATTGTCACTGAAGTTGAAAGTACAAGCTTAACATTAATTGCTGTGTATCCCTTCCTTCCTTGAATAGGCTAAGGATTTTATATACTCTGCATCCAGCTTGAAGATTCAGTACACATAAGAGAGTCTTTAGATGAACTGATCTCAGGTGGAGCAGAGCAGCTTCAGTGTTGTAGACATACAGAGCTACGGGATGGAGCTGGAGATAGTACAGAAGTAGATTTGAAGCCATGTGTAAGTTTGGGCTAAAGCTGCAAGGAGCAATGGCCCAAATTACAGACTGCTCCTCCCATTGTCAAACCTCTAATGACTTCAGCTTGGTTATGTTGAGAAAGCACCAGGAAAAGGTATGTAGCACTACCTGTGGTATAGAAGGATAATTAATCTGAATTCTGTATTCCATCACGATTGTGTATCTTCTTGGAAAACAAGGGTATCTATGAGTAGTATGCAGACGAGGAAGGCAAAAGTTAATGTTGGAAGGCGTAACTTCATTGCCCATTCATAAGTACAGTGAAGTGAATTTCCTTCCTCAGCAGGTATTAAATTGTAGAAAGGAAAATGAAAATGGAGTCTTAGGGAAATAAACCTAGTCTTAAATCTGACCCAAATTCATGTATAGTTTCAGGAAATTACAAACGGGGGAAATTATAAAAGCTTTGTATTAATATTTTTCAAATTATTGCATAGATTTTTCTTTCCCAAAGTAACACCTTTTCAAGATTGACCTACATGTAAGAGGAAAAACACCTGCCATTTAAACTATCTGGTAAGAAACATCAATCTAATCTCCAGTTATTTCGAGTGAAATAGACAGTCAGACTGATTCAAAACCTTTTGTTAGGCGAAAGGTGCAATTTTGCATTGACCTGAAACAGCAATTCTGTTATCTCTACCTCTTCTTCTATTTGCATATTATCCAAAATACAAAAATTGTATTATTCTCATAGATCTACTCACACGTATAGTGAGAGCTAAGATCCTCACTGTTATAAAAAATTTTGTGGCAGAATGCAGTTGTATCTACTAAATATTTCTCATTTATTAATTGTTAATTTTTTTCAGGGTGCTTCCACTTCCTTCCCACTTCCATGCCCTGCTTTGTAAAGAAGGGTTTGTTTTAAATCCTTAAGCCTTGCAAGGGTGAAATTTTGCCTGGATTAGTGGAGTGAATTTTTTATACCTACCCTTACATTACTGCAAAATTTTGCTTTTGTGGATCAATGGGATTGAACCATTACAGGTTACTCAGAACCCCCCCGGTTTACACCCTAAGTGTCTTCTGTAGGTAACCTCAGGTTCAACACACCCTCCCAGCCCATGGGCCCCAATCAGCATTGCTGATGTGCATATTATGGTGTTGCCCAAAGGTCCCAATTAGAAAGAGGCACTTGCGGGACAGTGTATAAATGTCCTGGAGACTTGAGTTTTTATCTCAAGACCACGCAGCCTGGGTTTTGGAGCCTGCAACTGGTAGCGAGCAGGTAGACTTAAAAATTCAGTTGTAGGATCAATGCTGACTTAATACAAATATAATAAATGAGTGTAACAAAGAGTAAGAGGAAATTGGGAAAGTGAGAATGAGGACATAACTTATAGGAACTTGGGCCTGTACAGACAACTTGAGGGTTGTGAGGGGATGTTATCAGAAGGCAGTTTGCTTTTACTTCTTCAGTAAATTTCTTTCAACTACTCATGAGTAAAAAAAGAACCACTTATTTTTTGCCCATTTTTTTTTCCTAACTTCTTCCTCCATCTGCATAATAACTTCCTTCATCTGACTTTTCTTTATTTTGACATTTTCTATTATTTATGTCTTTGATGGTGGTGCATATGAGGGATTCTGACATTATTACAGTACTTACCTTTGTTTATTATCATCAGCATACTGCTTTGTGTGACTTGAAGCTGGGACACTTTCTCAGTAAAGTTTGATTATTTGTTGGTGACTTATGGAGGCTGTAAACTGAGTTGTCCATGAACAAAGTATAGCCCATAAGTACTGACTTTCAGGTGCACTATTTGTTGAGATTTGGTTCCTTCCTTTTAAGAGAAGCAGGAAGAGGGTCAGAGCAGAAACCATCTCTGTTGTCCTGCTTTTTTCCCCTCGGTCGAAAAAAACTCAAACCAACAGTGAGCTGCGCAACTATAATGAAATTAATGATCCAGAAAGCTACATTAAATTATTGTCTGTAGTAATAGTCCACCACAATAAAATAGTAGTGTTACAAAGAAATGACAAAACATCGTACCCTCATCTTTCAGGTTATCATTACTGAGGAATCTCAGAAACTTGGTTTATTTCATTTTTCATGGGACAGATCCAGTCACTTTCACTGTTGCACACAAGTTTTCCTTCTGAAATCAATAGAAAGTTCTGCTTAAAACACACAAAAAGATTTCTCTCTGTATAGGCATCAGAGTCTAAGGCAGCATAAAGATGGCATTTTACTTCTGTCTCTGAATTTCCTGGCTTCTTTCATTTATCAGAAGATGCTTAAAATAATGGATTATAGCTCTCTGCATCAGAAAGCTTCCTCCATTTCCATGAGCTTCTACTGCAAATGTGTATTCTAGTAATCCATAAACTGTAAGTATCCACTTGTGGGCCATTATATTGTTTGCTTTTCCTCACAAATGTCATAAATGGACGTATACTTTGATAGGTTTAAGTGACAAAAAAATATTTTTGTAGGGTACAGTACAGCGACATCATTGTAATTAAACTTGTCTGAGATTAGGCCAAAGGCATCAGAGGATTTATGTCTTGTGTTTTGCATTCTCTTTCCAAGTTATTTTATTAACATAGGGTGTCTTTAATTATGCAGAACTGCAAACTGCATTATTGATATTCTATAAACATTAACTACTAGTGTCTCTAATGAAGCAGGAAGAAAACATGCTTTCTTGTTATTTGTCAGGACTTGCAAAGCACTAAGTATTTCAGATGCTAACATTATATTGCATAAAGTACAAGGGATCTGAGACATATGACCTACCAGCTCGGTATTTATGCTTGGCAATATATGTACACACACACATAAACACACATACAGACACACATATCTCTCCCTCTCTCTCCACACATACATACATACACATATATGTGTATATATATATATGCACATATGCATACAGTGATTTCTAAGGTTGATTTCATTCCCATCAGTGGATGCTACATGTTTTAACCTTCAAGATCTTTAACTGTGTTTGTTTTCATTTATATTGCCATAATATATGGGGACCAGAAGGATAAGAAACCAGATTATATAGAGGGTACTTTGAAATACTTACTAAAGGAAATAGAAATGTATGTCAGAGAGAAACCAATGATTTACCCAAATGAATTCACAATTCCAAGCCATTTTCTCTGAGATGAATTCAAATACATTCAGGCTCCCTGCATTCAAAAGTTCAGACCTAACTTGTATGATAGTGTAGTCATAGTCTGTATAGGAAAGAATTGGAGGAACTGTGTAAGAGCCTCTGACATCTTCCCAAACATCCTAACCTATTTGGATGGTTTGCTTAATTAAGTTGACATTGTCAGAAAGCACATTGAGCCCCAAACTTCTTGCAGAAGGAATGGGTATTGCCAAGACTGTAAATAGGTTGAAAACTGTATCCTATTTGTTACCCTCCCCTCCCTCTTTATTAATTTGATCTCTATTAAGCAGTTTATAACTTAGGTGAGAAGTTAAGTCCAAAAGAGACTTCTAAATAGTTTCTGGAGATAAGATACTGTTCCACTTCCAACCTCATTCAGTACTCAGACTTTATGTGAGCTCAGAGTTGTCCAAGGGCTCAATGTTGGGGATCATTTCTGAATTGCTGAATTGCTCTGAAAATGAAAATAATTTAAAAAAATATATTCTGCAGTAATAATGAACTCTGGCAGAATCCAGTGGTCCATGTCTCTCCTGAACATTTGTATTTGCACCTTAAGATCTGAAATTGTCATCTAGCTTCTAAAAATTTTAGGAAAAACCTGGACTGCAATACACACAAAATGAACCTGGACAGACACTTTCAGCTAACTGACTAGTAATGTATTTTCAAAGTTATCTGCAGGTTTTTATCTTTGGAACAAATAATAAACTTTAGGCCTTTTTGGAATTGACTTAATATTGTGTCAATGAGCAGCTAAAAGATATTGCAGAACACAGGAGGTGGAAATTTATAAGGAGTTTGACTAATGAGAAGCAAATTATCCTGCATGAGCTCATCTTTGTTTCCTGCTGATGGTAAAGAACAAGGACAATTTGTAAGTTGGGATAAAAACGCATCATTGACATGACTGGATCCTACTTCCATGGGTCAGTTCTAGCACAGTGAATGAAGTAACTTTCTGTATCTGTTGTAACTTTTTGACATGTCTGTTACAACCCTCAGTGTAACTGATGAGTGACTAATTGCTAAAACTTACTGACAGTGTAATAGCAAGTTGGCAGCATAAGCTGCATGTTGGTCATCAGCCAGCAGTAGAGGTGAAAATAAGGAATATATTTACATGGAAAGACCTGTAAAGTTATGGACAGAAAATAAATTTTTAAGATGAAGTAAGATATTGGCAGAAGAACAAACATACATAAACAAGCCATGAGCAGGTGAAAAGTAAGAGGGTTTTAACAATCAGATGTGTAAGAAAAAGGCTAAAGTACAGAAGTGGGAGTAAGAAATCTAACTGCTTTCAAGAAGGACCAAGAGAGGAATTTTATGGAAGGGATTAGATGATGTGACAACAGGGAGATAGACCTAGGAGTTTCCTTTGCTGTACCACATATGTTACTGCAACTTTTTTTTATTGTTTTTAGTAAATGTTGTTAACTCAAGGATAATGGAAATGGAAAGTGTAGTTAAGAGGTGAGCAAGCAGAACATGTTGGTTGCACAAGGATACTAAAGATGTTGGTAAACAGTTCTATAAAACATACTGTTAAGAAATGAGATTTAAGTAGGCCTTTGGTTTATTGAGAATGGCAGCCATGTAATAACTGAATGCCATCTTGTAGCTGAATGAAATCTTTTCATTGGAACGGACAGAGATTATAAGGCTCTTTCTAAACATTTCTTCATGGTGATGAATTTAGTTCAGTTATGGTGTTTGGCCACAAGTACTTTATTTATAAAGTCAACTTTATCCAGGATACTGTTTGATTACTAACACAAAATACTGCAGGCCTCAAATTGATATGATACATAATGATAAGTATTAGAATTAAAAAAAAAAAAGGGGAAATACAAAATGTCAAAAAATAATCTAAAAATAACTTGGTAGACTACATTGCATTTAGAAGAGCAAAGAAACTAATGCATTTTAAAAGAATTTTTAAAATTTAAGCTTAATTTTGGCAAAATTATTTTTAAAAAGATAGGTGGCTATAATAACAGGCACAAAACAATATCCTGTTATGTAAGTGTAAATACTAACATAAGTGTGATGATATTGCTTAGCTAAAGTAGCAGATATTAAGGCCATATAGCAAGGACTTAATAGCAGCATTCATGATCTTTGGTTCTGATAAAACTCAGGCTCAGTAGGAAAACTGGAAGTGCCTTTGAAGACAAAACTCCGTAGGAACTATTGCAAATCAACAGAGGAAGTTTGGATGAGGATCCCACACATTTAATGGACTCAAAATCTAAGGAAAAACTAAAGGAATTTCACCTCTTTGTTCCCACATATTTTGACAGATAGTTGGGAGGAATAGAGTCCATTTTGCTATGGAAATAAGCTTAAAACTAATCTAGATGTAGTTACATCAGCTGTATTCCCCAGAAAAAAAGAAACATAGGGAAGGTATCAGTCCTTAATTTGTGTTGAACAGCCTCTGAGAGATTAGCTCGGGGTAAATTGTGTCTTACAATTGTAATATGCTTGCATTTTGGGCATGGCTAAAATAGTCTTACCTGTGCCTGGCCCATGCAACATTTTGACTTTATGTCCTGACTATGATGAAATTAATTTTGAAATCTAGATGTGTTGCTTTTATTTCATATAACTCAAATGGCAGAGGGTAAGAGAACCTGCATGATCACAGTTCATTAAGGGTGATGTCTCTTAGGCAGAGATCCATGTGGATGTTTAGATGATCCCCACTGGCTTCATGTGAAAGCATCTGAAAATTAATTGCCAGTAAACTGACTGCAACTTCAAAAGTATTTAAAATAGGCTACACAGGCATATTGAAGGGTTGATTTCTGTAGACACCATTTAAAGCCTGAATGAGAGTAAGGTTTAAATAGAATTGAAAATCCTTACCTAAAGGAGCTTCTTATACTACTGGCTTAACTGAGATGTGGGGGTTCACCCTCAACATTTCATGTCGGACTTTGTGTATCGAGAATTGATGTAACCAAATTATGGCAGAACCGAATAATATAAGTATTGTGTGGCACTGATGGGCTGGCTCTTCCTGTCCTGTGTTTTCCACAAAACAGAGTCCAAGAGTCAGTTAAATAGTGAAGGGCTTATTCACATGAAAATAAATGCTGTCAGTATCCACAGTTGTTTGGCCCTGGAGCTTTCAAAGAGAAACTTAGAAAGAAGCACAAAAACTGGATCAAGAGCCTGCAGTCTGTCAATGAACTGCTGAGGGATGCGACACGACAACATAATCAAATCTGATGTGTTTTTGCAATGACATACCAAGCCTGCAGAATTCAAAACAGCTGAGCTTGCTGAAAGCCATGGCCCAAACATGTTTTCTCTTAGCTGCAAATATTTGGAAGATTTTAAAACTAATTTTTTAAATGAAATTCTTTGCTATCCAGAAAAAAGCTTTCTGTGACCCAAATATTTTCAGTGGTACAGAGCTTGAACTGAAAAAAATCCAACTCAACCAGATGTCATCTTGAATTTCCTACCAGTGCCTGAATCTGTGGGAAAGATACGACACCTATGCTATATTAATTAAAATCCAAGTTCCCTGTTTCTGATTTTATAAGAAACTTCCAAGAAGTCCATTAAAAGGTTTTGCAATATTGCATACTTCCAGTGTAGTGTCACATACTGAATGTGTTAGTGAAAAGACAGTCTGGCTAGCAAATTAGAGGTAATAACAGCAAATCTCAAATACACTAGTAATTATGTTTATTATATAGTCAGATTACATATACTAGTTCCTGGTTTTCTTCTTCCTTGGTCTGTTCAGTGTTCTGTCTTAAGCAAACAGTGTTTGATTATTTACTTCTGGTGTATATTTTACTCTCTGTAGGTGTACATATTAAAATGTTTTTCTCATACTATCTAGCACTGCATTTTCATTTGGTTTTATCCCTCTTACATGCCTTGTAGTAAGTATTTCTGTAATTGCCCTATCACAGTGTATGCTTTTATGTAGGCTGACTAATTGGTAAATGCTGGCTTTTTATGCTACTATTTGTTCTTTGTAGTGTCATTTATGCCATTCAGTATTCCACCGAATGTGGTATTAACAGTACTTTCTGGAGGTTTAAAAGTAATGACTTGCTGATTGTCCTTCAGAAAACAGTCTCCAAAAGCAGTATTTTTTCTTCTACAGGCTTGTGTTACTGTATTAATTCAGAAATGAATTTTTTCTTTTGTATCAAAAGTGTGCATATTTATTGAGCTTTCACAAGTATTTTGAGCTTTCACAAGTACTTTGTTACATTCATTTACTACAGAACAAAAATATATCTAAATGACGATAATAACACTTTTTTTTTAGTTAAAAAAGATGTTCTGTCTGTGTATAATCTTATGCAGATGCACCTATGGTAAACACCCATGCTGACATTCTTTGGAAATGGCCAGAAATACTTAGACCCACACCAGACAGATTTAAATTACAGAATAGTATTTTTCAAAACTTTTTTAACCTGTGTCTTCTTCTGTTTCTGAATATACTAAGTAAAGTTTTCATTTCTGAGACAGGAATGTCTGATTTCTGCTAATCCCACAACTTTATCATATTCCAAGCCTGCAGCAGAACCACGAACAGGGATTCATTCACTCATAGCTTGGAGAAGAGTCCCCAAGTGAATTTACTCTCTTTTTCAGTTTTTCCTTTGCATTCCCAGGGAAATGTCATACAAGCTGTCTGGAATTGGTTACTGACGGAGATGGTCTTTAAGGAATTTCTCATCAGCCTTTCTGTTCTGTAGGGAAATAAAATGGAATTTTGCTAAATAGTGAGTCATAATTCAAGGCAGATATTGATATGATTCTTAGTAACAAACAAATATCAAATGATCGTGAAAATCATTACTGGCTTTATGTGCTTGCATCTTTAACAAGAAGGATTTTTTTCTTTCTAATTCTAATATGTAAAATATAACTAAATTTGTAAGTGTTTATGGGCTCAAGACTCGGTATGGTTGTGCTGTTTTAACACATTGGTATTTCTGCAGAGTGGGGTACTAGAGGGGTGCTTGGGTGCATGATTTAAGGTGCATGTATGTGTTTGTTTTTTCTGTCATACACCAGATAGCTTGTTGGTTGTTTTTTTTTTTAATCTTAATAAAGTGTTTAGTTTATTGAGATTTCATTGATATTGTAAAATAACCATATATAGGCCTTGCTTACATACAGTAGTTGCATTGCTGAAACATCCCAGCCTTGTGAGTAAATTTAACACTTTCAAGAAGGTTCATGCAGTTGTAGTTCATTTTCATTCAGAAAGGTTAAAAAGGTGTACCAGTAAGACGGCCAGATAAAAGAAGTTAACTGCAAGGGAGAATACAGTTGCCAGTGGTGTCCATACTACAGGCTGTATGTTGAAAGGGAGCAGCACAGGCCAGGGGCTATGTGTTCAGGTAAGTGAGAAAGCAGTGTTTGAGTGACAGGTAGGTGGTAATGGCAATGAGATTCACCCCAAAATGCTGAAAGGGCGTTCTCTGTGCTGGACTTCTCTCAGTTACAGGTGTTTGAAGGAAGAGATGAGACGTTGTAGTTTACACTGGGAGTGATAGCAAATAATACAGGAGAGTGCAGTGGCAGAGGATGCGAAGCACACAGGTGAAGAAGTAGATAGTGGTGGTGTACAAAGGAGAGGCAGCTGGGGGGGTAGGCAAAGGTAGAGGGTGATGGTGATTTAGACTCTAGCCCAGAAATAGTTATGCCTCAGGTGAGGAGCATGTCCCTCTTCTGTGATGCTGGAAATGGATCCAGGAATGCCCAGGCTAATGATTCCTGACATATCCGAGCTGGTTTTCTGCATGTCCACTTGGATTTGCCCTGTGGGCAGTGCTGGCCTTGGGCTGGCTCCCTGCATCCTGCTGTGCCTCTCTACCTGCGACCCTGAGGAGGACAGTTCAGAGACCCTTGAGTTGATCCACGTGGCTCAGCCTTGCAAAGTCGAGTATGTCCTGATGTTGTATCGGTTCAGCTACCAAACTGCTCTCTGGAGAGGAAGAGAATGGCACCTATGCCTGTAGAAGCTGGCTATCCTTAAACCCAGACCTTCACCAGGATCAAGATCAGTAGTCTATAACCTCACAGTTGAACTCTTCTTTATGGAATTTTATTAAAAAAAAAAAAAAAAAAAAAAAAAAAAAAAAGGTTATATATCTGGCAAGTTTTGAAACACGGAATCACTGCATTTACCTGAGTAATGAGGCCTCAGCACACGTACCTCTTATTTCAGTTATTTGTTTTGTTCAATCCCTTGTGAAAAGGGCCTTAATCTATGACCAAACATACTGCAGTATGTTTGTGTCCTTCAGCTTTCTCTCTACATACCAGTCAGTCATATTGTCATGGGCAGCCTGTGCCTGTGGAAGGCAGCTGAATTCTCTGTCTTAACATGAATGCAAACGTCCTTTCACAGAGCTCCCTCTGGGAATGTGCACAGTAATATCACAACACGAACTCACCTGAAGTCACAGACATTTACAGTCACTGCCTGTGGGGAGAGAGGAGATGGCGAGGGTATCCTGACAAATACCGTACTAGCTTTCTGTCGTTATCTTTTCACAGGACAAGTGTGGCACAAGGGATTACAGAGTCAATGGCTACTTCCTATTTAAATACCAAATGTATTTAGAGTGAGTCCCATGATGATGGGAATCAATCACCTGCTAATGCTTTAACCTGCTCAGCCAGCACTTAGAAATATGTACTGTCATAGAAGTAGTGTTTAAAATAAGAGTCAAGTTTAAAATAAAATGAAAATGACATGTTAAGGAAACATCACATAGACGTGAGAGGCAATGCAGACAAGTACTGAAGGATTTTAATAGCTACAGTACAGGGTAGAGACACTTTTTTTTTTTTGAATAATCAAAGAATTTAAAGAATAAGATGGTGTCCTTTTTTAGGGACTGTGCATTTTCTGTTGTGAATTGGAAGGCATTATTCATAAGTTAGTGTAGTGTTTTTGTGATTTGCCAGTATGACAGCTCAGGTTCGTAAAGCTACCTCAGGCTGTTGTATTCACATCAAAAGATTTGCCAGAGAGAAGCTGGCAGCTGATCCCATTTTTATGGGATTTGATAAAATACTTGTACATTCATTAAAGTTTTTTGTGATTATGTTTTAGTTATATTCTTGGTCCCATTGAAATTGCTTTTTCCTTATACAAATAGCAATGCCATAAAGTTCTTCGTGGTCTCTGCAGTCTCCCAGTCTCACTGTAGTGCTTTTCATCAGGAACTTAAGTGTCGTCTTCTGCTGTGACTCTGTTTTACCTCATTTGATTCCTGACTTTCATACAGGACAAGGAGCATTTCTGCACCAGATGGAAGATCTTTATTGGTTATTCCTTGCTTAACATTTGTTACTCTCCAGGCTGGTTTCTGAGCAAAAGCAAGCTCTCTGGGTTTTTCAGGATCTGTCCTCATTTCCTATTTTGAAAATTTGTCCAGGTAGACCAGGATAACAAGGAGCAAGTAATGAAGCAAATGTTCATCAGTATAGTCTGAGATCTGTTTTTTTATTCAGCAAATGTTTGTAAATAATTAATATTTTCTTTGAAACAAGAACCTGCTCACTGATGTTTTGCAAAAAAAAGACAAAACCAAACCATGCTACCTGTTTACAATAAATAGTTCTTACAAAGACCTAGGGTGGTCATTTCCAGAAGTAAGTTCAAGTATTCCCTAAATCTCTCAGGTTCTAGTATACAGGCATCAAATTTAAACAATTGTGTTCTGAGAAAAACATCTCAATTTATAAAAAACAATGGCTTACAAATTTACTATGCAAAAAATGATGTGTGGTAAATTTTATTTTTCCTCAGGCATATTTTGAAATTTACAGGGTTTGGAAGCTTAAGAAAATACTTGACATATGTTTCAAAATGGGCTGATTTTGTGCCTGTATATAGTTCTGTTTATTTGTCTCATGGCAAGAAAAATCTTTTACTCAACAGTGTTAGAATTAGGTCATATTGTATTTTAGTTCCAGTATATCTCTTTATCAGGAGTCCGCTCTTAAATCTATATTTTACACTTTCCCATGCTCCAGTCACTGCAACCATAATGAGTAAATGCTGTAGCTTTTGGTTCTTACCTCTGGGACAAATAATAAGAGAACTCTTGAACAGATGGAGTAGGCTTTCTCATACATGTTATCCATTAATGTCAAACAGCAAGCTATAGAAAATGTTTCTATTACACAGGTGAAAAGAAGATAATAATATCACCTGTTTTCAATAGTGTCTACATTCACACAGTTTAAATTTCACTTTGTCCCTGTGCCTTACATTACCTATTGGCTCTTACCTAGACCTTAAAAGGGGCTGAGCCCATGGGAAACTGTAAACTCAATGACATACAAGCAATTTAGGCCATGTGAGTATAGTCCTATCTATATTATATACATACTGGAGACCCAATATTCTCCTTCCCTACAATTTCTTGTTTTGTGAGATGGAATTACCATTTTACAGTATTAAGGGCTTGATCCTACATAGCCACTGGCATGACTTCAGTGATGTCGCATAGTTTAGGGCACCTGAAGGTTTTCAGTTCAATTTGGCTGTTGTTGAACAAAGCAATAGTATGTTGGGTTATTCAATACCAGTTTTTATACTGTTGACACCTGTGCGTGTAGTTTGTAGCCTGCTTCATTTTGGTGTTCAATCAGTAGCTAGACAATTTTATTTTAACATTTATGAGTATGGATTCAAAGTATCACTGTTTCAGTACCTCTGTAGAAATTAATAGCAGACACTTTTACTAAGCAGTTCACTCCTGGATATCTGAGTGTTCTTTCATTGTGTTTATTTTAGACATGCAGATTTGGAAAGATGAAAATATTTTAACTATCCTGTAGTTAAATTAGTTGTCAAATATACTGCCCTTTGACAAGCTTTCTGACATAGATGAAATATTACCTAGGTTCATTACCACAAGGCTTCTTAGCATTATCAAATGTGTTGAGATTCAGTAATTCTGGTGATGATTAGATAAAGTAGGAATAGCAATTAAAGTGTATATTTAAAAGCACTTTAGAACAAATCCACTTGCAGTGGTACTTCTCATTTTGTACTTTGGAACACTTTGCAATATAAAGGAACCTGTTAATCTAAAGGAACTGTGATCCAGTTTTAAACATAACATCATTTTGATGGATAGTGTTTAACTGCACTATGTATTACTGCAATGGGTAAATTCACAAGAGCCAGGGTTAATGAAACTGCATGGGTTTCAAATCTGTCAAAACTGGCTGCCTGAGAGACTGGCTTATGCCTTTGTTCTTAATGAATGCCACAACAAAAAGCATTCCTGTGGGCTTTTTCTTTTTTTGACTAAACATGCTTAACAGTTAGTTAACATGAAAAGACCTTCCTGCTTTCTTGTGGTATTTCCTGGTAGGGGTCTTTTTCATAGTGTGTGCTTATTCATGAAGCTTTGCACTGAAAATACTGAAGAAAAAGATACTGAAAAAAAAAAAAAAAAAGGCATTTTCTTATGGTGGCTACAGATGTAAATAATATATGTCTGTCTTTTGGAAATTCCATAAGACAGAACTTTCTTGTGTTACCAAATGGAGTGTGAGACTCAGAGACAGAATACTTCAGAGTAGGAAGACAAAGAAACTGAGAAGCTCGGAGCATGAGAACCAGAAAACCACTTTCCTAAAGTGCAGAACAGTCTCTCTGTATATTATTAATATGGTGGTTATTATTATTAAACATCAATAGAATAGCAAATAAACATAAGTGAAAAATATGCTGAAAAAAGTGGGTTTTTTTCCTTCTTCTTTTTATTGTCAGCCTGTTTCTTCCTTGTGCTGATGTTATAGTTAATGATCAGGTAGATTTTTAGTCCTACCCAACTAATTCTCTCTTCTAAATCTCAAAACATGGTTGGTTTGGTTTGGGGCTTTTTTTTTGTTTGGTTGGTTGGTTGGTTTTTTTACCATTAGATAACTTTTGATCATACATATATTCTTGGGAAACTCCTGTGTATGGCACTACCTATCACAGTACCCCCAAAAGAATTCTGTTCTTTTAGGGTAGGATACCAAAGCTTCTGAGGAAATTATTTCTGAACCTGCAAAACTCATAAACTACAGAGCTGTTCTGCCCCATAGAAGATAGACTAGGTTCTCAGGAGGACTGTTGCCAACACTTCTACTTTTCAACTGATATTGGTTTCTAATAGGTTTTGTGGTTGGTTTTTTTTAAAGATGCAATAAAATGATAAAACTTTGGAAAAGTGCAAGTGAAGCCTCATCACTGGGAAAACGTTGACTGTCTGAGATAATTTTATCACTGCTAAGTTCCCAGAACATCTCAGTAAAGAAGAGGACTGGAGAAAGTTATTAGAATAATGAAATACTGTCCTTGTAGTACTGAATAAAAGTTGATCCAAGTTGTTGGAATGACTGCAAAATTGTTGCAGTTCTTTCAGTAATAATTACTTCTTTGTAATACCATCTTGAACTAAGACAAACCGTTCAGGAGATGTTAAGGGAAGATATATTGGACTTCTGAAAAGCATATATTAATCTGATTTTACTCTCAGAATAATATTTATAGGAGCCCTGAATGACAAAATTTACACATACGTTTCATAGATCTAATGAAATTATTTCACAGTTGTCATAACTGACTGTTCTGGTTTCAGCTGGGATAGAGTTAACTGTCTTCCTAGTAGCTGGTGCGGTGCTGTGTTTTGAGTTCAGTATGCGAAGAATGTTGATAACACACTGATGTTTTCAGTTGTTGCTCAGTAGTGTTTAAAGTCAAGGATTTTTCAGCTTCTCATGCCCGGCCAGCGAGAAAGCTAGAGGGGCACAAGAAGTTGGCACAAGACACAGAACCGAAGTAGCCAACGGTGTATTCCATACCACGGGACATCCCATCTAGTATAGGAACTGGGAAGTGGGGGCGGGGAATCGCTGCTCAGGGACTAGCAGGGTGTTGATCGGTGGGCGGTGAGCAATTGCCCTGCGCATCATTTGTACATTCCAATCCTTTTATTACTGCTGTTGTCATTTTATTAGTGTTATCATTATCATTATTAGTTTCTTCTTTTCTGTTCTATTCAACCGTTCTTATCTCAACCCACGTGTTTTACTTCTTTTTTCCCAATTTTCTCCCCCATCCCACCGGATGGGGGGGGGAGTGAGCGGCTGCGTGGTGTTTAGTTGCTGGCTGGGGTTAAACCGTGATACTGACCTTCTTAAAATACTGTGTTATGTAAAAGAGAAGTAAAAGACATGATCAGGAGTTCACATAAGCATGAAAGAGCCCATGTTTCAGGGTCATGGTAGTGTCAAACAGGAGTTCATTTTGTCACCTCTACTACGTGGCATGGCATGACCCTCAATTTTATTAAAAGAGAAAGAGAGAGCAAAATAATAAATTGAGACTAGACACATCAAGTCACAGTGAAAGTACAATGAAAGATCTAGATTTTATTGATAGTTGACAGTTCATGTGAGACCATGGCACACATGCCACTGGGCAGCTGGAGGAACTTTTGAAAACGGACACGTGGAAGAGTTCTTCCATCTTGCAGTGCTTGGTATGAAACTTGGTACAGGGCTTTAATGTTGTTGACATTCAAGGAAGAACATGATAAAAAACATGACAAAGCTTTTTTGTGTCCTACCAAACTTTTCATTGAAAAAGACACATTTACTTTGTTCCTACACCAGGAATTAGTCACTTAGCTGACCTGTTGCTAGTCACTAGTAGTTAAAAACTCTCAAAGCAAAATTCTGTCAAAGATAGGAAGAACTAGGAGCTGTTCAGAAGTAATGAAGGAAGGCCATGGCTGAGCACCACATCTCTAATACAGAACAGGGGAATGGGGAGTATCCTGTTGTTTGGTTAAGCCCTGTTGATTGCACTTGTTTCAGTGCCAAAAATGTGTTTTCCTACATTTTTTTTCTCCCATGCGTTTACTGTTTTTGATTCAGAGCTGATGCTGTTTAAGTGCAAGTGTTACTTTCATGATCCAAATTAATTTCCTAAAATGAGAAAGCAAAAAAAAAAAAAAAAAAAAAAGATTTTGTTTTCCTGTGAACTTAAGACCGTGCTTTCATTAACTTCATGGCAAAACTGCGCTTCTTATACTACTTACCCTAGTCACCATCCAGTCAGTGTTTCTCTGCATGTTCAGAGCTTCTCAGCAAATGCAGGAAATACTTGCTACACACTGCTGGCAACACCAGGAGCTGAAGTCCCCCAGTCTCTTTGAAGCAGCAGCAGCATGCAGAATGTCAATTACTTTACAATTTCAGGCTTGAAATTGGTTCCTTGGTAAGCAAAAACTTGCCCTGCTGCACTGACTGTAAGTAGGTAATCTGAATAACAGAGAGGTGATCAGAGATTTCACTTAAAAAAAAATTTCAAGTGCTTTCCCCCCCTCTTTCTTGTGTTTTACACAAAAGTTACCAAGACCTTCCTGATCTGCTGGTGGAATTCTTCTAGCATAAAAGTTGAATTTCAACTCTCAGCTTTAGAAAATCCGCAGCAATTTTATTATCCCTCTGATTGGACTTTGGTTTGGGAGAAATCCAGCTGTGTGTCAGTAACGTAATGCTGTCAGATATCTCCTTATCCCAGAAAGTTAACTTTGCATGACATCAGTTCCTATTACCTGTGCTTCTGGAAGGACCATGGCAGTTTAGCAGTAGCTCTTCCAAAAGCAAGTCAAATGAGGGGGCCAAGACTACAAGGAGAGCATTGTGGCATTGGATTCCCATGCTGTCATCCCACTTGGTACAAAAAACTTTCAGCAGTATGTAGCAATGAAGTAGTTGTTGCGATCTCTAACATTTCAGATGATTTTCAGTGCTAGTGAGACGACAATTGGAAAGCTTTAACTCACATCAGACCGGTTTTCCAAAAAAAAATACAAATGATTTCTACATTTCTCTAAAGGCTGTAAAAAAATCTGAAACCCTTCCAGTAAGGTTTAGGCTTGGTTAGTGAAGCAGAGTAAATGCTGGGGATCCTCCCTACTGGTCATCCAGTGAAAGTACAAGTAATGCATCTAATAGGTTAGTAGGAGAGAGTAAATTTTAAGACTTTCTTCTGCCTGCATAGTTGCTGTCGCTACATTGCTACAGCCCATGTGGAAGACTCAAACCTAGGATCCATCTGAGACAACTGCTGAGACTGGATCACTGAAAGCTCTCCCATAAAATCTAGTTTTGGAAACTAGTACACTCTTATTTCTCTGACTATGGTGAGTGCTACTGAGTACGTATGTAGTTTTCTTCTGCTATACGTGCCTTTCCCAAATGTCTAAAAGAGTAGTGTTCCACCGAGTTCACATTTCTTCTTTTAATTTATGCATGTGTACGTACATTGCTTTTCTCCTGCAGCTCTCTAAGAGTTTTATGGCCCATTACTGCGTGAGTAAAATGTGTGCAGATTTTGCAAGCCTCTGCCAGAAGATGTTTATTACTCTCATCATTCTTACGAAAATCATGTTCCAGCAGGTTCAGGCAATGTGCAAAACATGGCACATGTGTGAATTGGCCATTTCACACTACACTTACAATATTAGCAGCAATAATACTGCCAGGGAAGAGGCCTTAGGGAAAGGGATAGACCTTACGTTAATTTGGTCATGAAGCTCTGGTATGTGATCTTGGTTAAACCCAGAGGTGTAAAGAACAGTTAGCTTATTTTCAAAAGTTACTATAAATTGCTGAGGGAGGTGACAAACCAAAATATTAATGCAGAAAACAGCTTACCAGTTTATTCATATTTTGCCTATTTTGGGAGTATAGTCTTAGTCTGTCTCAAGGGTTGGCTTACTGAGTGAGAGACAGTGCTTTAAAGAAATGTTTGATGTTGCATAGACAGAAAAGCAAAATATACTCCTGACTCTTTTAAACTTCTTTTGTACAGCAATGAGTATTGCTGGTAAGTGCAACATGGTCATATGGCTGGTGTGAATGTTTCAGGTATGCTGATCAAATAGTTTCATGTAGTAAAAGATGCAAGATATATCTTCTCCTATTTGTTGTGTTATCGGTAACAGTACTGGAGGCACCCCTATCATTTATCTCCTTCATTCAGTTCACAGTTACTGCTGCTTGCTCTGGTTTAATTTTCATTTGCCTTTGCAGTGGCTGTACAGCTCTCATCTTCCCCTGCTCTTTCTGTGCTTTTCTGTGTGCTCTGCTGGAGACAGAGAATACTAGAGAGTTTAGGATGACTTCTTATGTTTCAGCACAGGCTTCTTAGATTTTTTTTTTTTAATCTTTTAGGAAGTTTAAGTTTTTATTGTTTATGCAAATGAATTGATAGATGGTAAAGCTGGAGGCACTGAAGTGATCAATTATCATAAATGGCCTAATATATTATCAGAGATCATAGTACTGGCACATGGCTTTTTGTCACTCCATTCTCCTGGTTCATATTTAAAAATGGGGATGCTTTCAACAGCAAGGAGAAAGTGTTTCTATTTCTGCTTTTTCCTCATAAAAGTATCCATGACTTTCTTCTTCACAAAGTCCTTTGGCCAATATATCTGTAAGCAGACACCTAGGGCAATCTGAAAATTGCTAATCATCGGGAAAAAAATTTTCAGACAAACTCTGATGTCTCTAGCATTGTTCTTACCTAGGCATTTTTCTTCCCCCTAACGTTCAGGACTTAGAATCAGCCTGGAAACTTCTTTTCTAATGTTCATTGGGTTCATGACTGGGAGTACTTCTTACACATTCCATCTGCTCTCCCCTGGCCCCTGCTTTTAAGAGGTATCAACACTGTACTTCCGAAAAGAGGAAGGTGACTTTCATAGCTAGAGGAGATTTCTCCTTGCCAGCACAAAAATTCAGTAACTATAAAATCTTAGGTTAGTTACCTAAATGTCACTCATGTGAGTTTATGGAAATTCCAGTCAAGAGGGAGGTCTTGTTAGTCAGGTGCTTCAGAAGAATATTCCTGATTTGAAGACTTTACAAGATAAATTAAGAAAACCACAAACAGAATAACCAGTAGGTTTCAATCCCATCTTATTATCAGATTGAAAACTGTTCCTTTATTTATACTTTCTTGTCTTGAAGTCAGTATCTAATCTATGACATTGTTTGACTTCAAGATCTAGTTTATTTTGTCAAAAGCTTTAGAAGCCCATATAAATATTTGCTGTTTCTTCCTCATTCAGTTTTGTTTACAATCCCCAAAGTGCTAAATAGATGACAGTGACACATCTTCCTTTGTAGGAGCTGTACTTGTTTGTCCCTAACATGTGTAATTTATTCTTGTTGCAGTTGTTTCAGCACTTTTAAAAAAAAAAAAAATCTTAATAGTGCCTGGCTTCCAGAATCACCCCAATACCTTTCTGAAGGATAAACACAAATTAACAATGCCCCCAAGTCCCCTGCAGTAGTAGATAATTTTAGGTTGATAACTTTTTTTGTATTCAGCTCAGCCATTTCATTCTGAAGTTCCCTTAGGATATCTTCATGAAGATTAGCTTGTCTCCATGTGCTATTGCTCCTAATATGTATTTCCTCCTGTAACCAACCCCAATCTATGGATATGGCTATTTCTGAGAGGATGTTCTCATTTCCAGTTGCAGAGCCTTAGCTGACTGTGTCCTACCCACATATCTGGAACAGATATGCACCATCCCAAGTCCTATAGGTAGGAAACCTGTGAGGAACATGAGGACCAGAACTGTGGGACTTGCTGCAGAATGCATTGGCCCTGCACTCCAGAAATAACTGTTATGAATGTCATGTATACCAGTATAGAAAGCTAGTGAAATAACTTATGAACCAAACAGAAAGTATGTATCATCAATCTCATGATATTTGACATGAATGAATCAATAACCTATACATAATGAACAGATCAGACTGAGGATAAACAACCAGTTGGCAGGTATAAAGAGGGAATAACTCTTTTACACCCAAAATGATCAGGAAGAAGCCACTAACAGGTTTTTGAGAGCCTAGATATCTTTTGACTGATAGGTGTAACAGGGTGGAGATGATACCCAAGACAGCAGGTCAGCGGAGCCAGAAAGAACATTTATATTTGCACCTCAGACTGGAATTCAAAATGAACATACTCTTGGGTCAGGTAAGATAAAATTACTGATCACTGGCAGTGACATTCAGGAGACAGGTTATGTTTGTTAACCTTAACCTTTGTCTCCAATGTGTCAAATACATCTTGAAATCCCATGTAATGAGAGTAAGCAATTAGAAAAGTATTCCATTGGTAAATAGAAAACTTTAATTGAAGCAAGATTAGACTAAAATTGGGTTTTACTTGTGACCTTTTTATATCCAGTGCTATAGCTAACAGTCTGATCTTGAGACTAGGTAATAAATTTCTTCCTTGTTTTACAACAAATATTATCTTATTTTTTGATAAGTTTAATCAAAGTGTAAGTTGTAAACTTGGAGTGCTCTTGTCTCCAGGGACAGAGGAAATCCAAAATCATTCATGGAGCCACCGAGGTATCTTTCCTGTCAAGGTGCTAAGAAGCACCACAGGGTGTTGCCGAATGCCTGCTCTTGCAGGAGAAGAAAAGGAGAGAGGCAGCTCACAGCCCCAGACACACCTCTTTGACATTCATACATTAGGTGCGCCCTTCTTCAGTTACTCTAGAAAGAGGTAGTTGGCCCAGGTATTGTCTCAGTGCAGAGTTTCCTGCCAAAAGTAATTCAGTTGTTTTGGACTTAGCTTCTGTCCCTTTCTGGTGCCCTTTGTTTTCCATTACTCTAATGCGGCAGCTTCCCTGTTTTATTGATTCTTAGAACTAAATATTTTTATTTTATTTTACTTTACTTTACAGCTTTTGCTTTCAATATTCAGATTTGATCTTTGTTTTCTTTGGGTCCATCTTTCTATATCAGCTATTTTTTTCAGTCTTTTTGCTGGCCATGGGTAAAGGCAATAACGTCGCCACAGCAGTCAGTCCAAAAACTCCTCTTCTAAACTTTCCTAGCCTCTCAGAACATTCAGTTGGATTTGTCCAAATTCGTTAGCCACAGGGACTGCATCCTGGTTTTTAGACCTCCCTGGTAAGCTACGCTGAAGTTGCAGTGGGAGCTCCCAGCTGGCCCTCCCTGCTGCAGGAAGGCAGCAAATGATGGCTCACACAAATGCAGAAAGCCATGCACAGATGGAGTTCTGCTCATCTTCAGGCTGTAACAGTATTAAGCAATCTAATTTATATACAAAGGGCTGAAGTTGCCTGTTACTGCTGTTTTATTAGACTTGGTTTTCTCAGTTGGGTCCTGCCCCGTGACTGGGGATTGTAGACGTTAGAACAATGCTTAGGATAAATAATGTGTAGGAAAAAGTATTCAGACTATGGTAATGCACAGCAGCCTTATTTGCAGACCATGCTGTCATTGTACTAGTCACTGTTTAAACACATGAGGAAAAAGACCTTAAATAAAATACCTTGTGCAGTCAGAGTTCATTCCCTAATCAAGAGATGATTAACACAATGATGTTTCTAACATCTTTGTTTTCTGTCATTTGGGCTTATAGCCATATGGGTATAATTGATTTAAGTACATTTTACAGTGTAGTCTTCTCTCTCTCTTGTATTCTACTTGTTTAAAATAGCGACCTTCCCCACAACTCCCCTTATATGTGCTGTATTCCCTGCTGCACGGTAAGAATAGCCAGCTCCGATGTAGGACTGCTTTGCTGTTTCTGTAGAGACATCTGTATTTCCCTGCTCCTTCAGTTCATCAACTCTGGCCTCAAGGTGCTATACTAGTGCTTTGAGGGCCATTAACTGCTTGCACCACATTTGGATCAGACACATATATCTAACCTTATCTTTGAAAGGTCTGGAGAAAATAACATTGGAGAAGAGATCTTTGTTCAAGTTCATGCCCTCTTGACTAGTTTGAATTAACACCCACTTAGCGGGGGTAAGAAGTCAAAAATATGCCTGGAAGGTTAAACATTAAGTATGTAAAGCTAGACTTCCAAACTTCCATAATGCATGAAAATGTGTATGTAAAAAATGTCTGAACAAAACCAAAGTTTAACAGTTAATACATTTTAAAGTATGTGGATTTTAAAGCCTTTTTTGAGGTTCCCTTTTGCTGGTTGCCTTCAGGGGAGGTGAGACAAGTTTCTAACCTTTGCAGCCAGCTCAATGGAAGAGAGGGAAGGAAGAACACAGGGGCAGAAGAAAATCTCAAATTTCAACTTGTTGTGTGATCTTTGAAGGGCTTCAAGAATAAAAATCTTTAAAGAGAACCCCATAGGTGCTACATGATCTGCATTTTGTCAGTCAGACTTACAATCATCACAGGAGACAGAAGTCACAGATTTACTGCCAACACAGTCACCCCTCTTTTCAGCTGCCATGCCTTTCCCTTCTCCTTCCTAGCTCTTAGGTTTGTAGTTGCCAGCTCTTCCAAACAGTTGTTTGTGGTGTTTGGGTATCCACCCTGGATGCTTCTAATGACAGAATGAGCCCCAGCCTTGCCCTAAGTTAATGTTGTGCAGGGTCTCACATTTCTTCTTGTCCTTCCATCTATTTAGGGAGAACTTGTCTGGCTTACCAAAAATACTTCTTTTCCTTCTTTTGTTTTTTTTTTTTTTTTTTTTTTTTTTTTTTTTTTTTAGACAGAGTTTGTTAAAGTCAGGTCAGATTCCTGATTCAGTTCATAGCATGGCTATGTTTCAGTTGCCTTGGTAAAATGGAGGAAACTGTGAGCTGTGGGATAACAACAAATGGGGGGGTGTGGGGTTAGCAGGAACTCCATAATCTGCAAAAGTCTGTATATTGTTAAATCATAGCCTCACTCCCAACAGTTAACACAAACATCTCTGATGTACCAACAGTCCTGTGTAGGAACGCAAATTGTTTTTTACTTGTACTGAGATACAGATGTATTTCTATGTCATACAATAGGATGGAGAGAGTCTTTGCCTCTGACTTTGGTCAAAGATGTTCAAAGAACCCTCCTGATTGCAGTGCACTCTAATAAACGTGGCACTGGTTCAGTATATATTAAATAGTGTCTAGAAATAGTTCCAGAGTGGTCAAACCATTTGTTGTTTAATAGTTTTTCCAGCTGTCCAGCCCTTCTTGGTGTCACTTTGTGAATTTCTAAAGCTCAGAGCATTAGTAAGACAGAGGCAGTTGAACATTAGTCATTTAAGTAAATAAAACAAACCCCAACAACTGAAGTTGGTTTAGGATCTTTGTAATTTTTCTCTGAATTTATCATGCCAGATATTACTTAGCCATTTGGTTCTGAATAAGACTGAAAAATGATATATGCAACTTGCTGCCCAGTGTCAGCACTGGCAAGCTTGTATGACTGCATTTGAGCTGAATATTTCAGCAAATAGCATAGCCCAGCAGCAATTGCTGAGCCCTGTCTATATTCTCTCTTTGCAGTGAGCAGGGATTTTTCATTTCATACATCATTTACAGCTTGCCACAGTGATTCCAGTCAGCCAGGATATATTTTCAACACAAAGAGAAGAAAGAGAAATATATATCATTTGTTGCAGAAGTTGGGCACATTGGGTTCAAATTTAATTACACTATAACATCAAAAGCTACACTAATAGAGAAAAAGTCAACTATCCTCAACTCAGAGTAAAATAAGATCAGTTTTCTTGTTGCTCAGTTCTGCCTTGGCTTATTGGGCAGTAATTTTGCTGCTTTGATACATTACATCCATATGAGTCAGTGCACACACTTAAACAGGTACGGTGCATGTATCATCCATCTAAGTATTTTATAAAATAACAGATGCCTTCAACCCTCTTGGCAGAGTTGCCTTGTTAACGACACTTACTACTGCTAAAAAGTGCAGCTCCCATTCCTTTAGCTCCTGGAGCGTCTGCAGGTTCCTGCTGGCCAAGATAATCAATTAGAAAGGGGGATCTCAACAGGGATCCACCGACCGCAGGATCCATGTGACCTTAGAGGAAGGCATGCTCGCTTCCATTTTTCTCTTTTTTTTCCCCCACCCACTGTCCTACCAACATGTCTGGATCCTGATCTGCAGTAGCTAAGGTAGATAGCATTGGTTTTATTAGGAAGCTGAGCTGATTTAAAAACAAAGTACCCAAATAGACTTTTTCTGCAAAACGGTAGAAACCTTTACATTCCTGTGAAACTCAGGAAATCCCAAGCCTTGTCCCTTGAGACGAGATCCACAGGTAAGGGATCTCTAGAAACACATGTAAGAAACACAGGCCTTATGCCTCGATACCTTCTTTTCCTTTCTCATTGAAGCTTCAAAACAATTTCTCATTAGAAAGTAGAATGATTCTTTCAATTTTTAGAGGCCTCAGAATCACAGCAAGCATCTCTTAATTTCTGAGACTTTTGTAAAGCTTCATTTATTGAACTGCCATGATTGCTGAAGACTGCATAACAAATACGAATTTGTCTTCAGTTGAAATGCATTACAAGTTGAATTTATGAAAAGTAGAATGTATGAAAGATACACAAAATCTGGAGAAACAATGGTATTAAATGACATTGTGAACCAGGATGCATGATACTTATTAACACAGTGTCTGGGGTAGTAAACAAAGCACTGATCCATTACAGTCATGAGGGTCTGGGGATGCTGGGGTGCCCAATGGCAATTTTGGCATTGAGGAGTTAATTTCAAATGGGAAAAGTCTTCGATATTTTCTCCTCCCTGAATTCCCCGTGCTTTCCCTCATAAAGTGCTCCTTAGCTTTTCAGGGATAGATCAACTTGCCATTATGTCCTTACAATTGCTGAAGTAGGTTTGGAATAACTACTCTGCAGCACAGAGGTAGGAGAGCGATTACTGCAAGTAAACCTCATTATTTAAGGAAAAAAAGCCAGTGTAAAAAGGTGGTAGTATTAGAATATGGAAGTAGTTCACCTGCTTCCAAGGTACTGTAGAAGGAGAGTCCGGGGGCGGCAATGCAGGGAGCAATGCACTTTCCATTAGCAAATAGTCGATGGGGTCCTGATGGGGCAGGGCATGGCATAACAGAATTTTATTTCCATTCTTCAGATGACAATAAGAAGAAAAATAAAGTGGCAAAGCCTTTCCTGGCATCATCTGTGGTTGTCAGACTTTGTCAATGTGCTTTTGACACCTTCTTTAAAGACAGAAAAGCAGGGAAAACTATATGCCTATAGCCTTGACCTTGTTTCCTTGTTGAGGAAACTGATCTGATGAGCTGTGTTTGTTCTTTCAAGTTTCATTTGTCAAAATATATAAGGTCATCACAGTTGTACGTATTTGACTTTAGGAGATGAACTGCTATAATTAGTAACAATACACTTATTTTATTACTTGCTTTGATAGAAGCCGAGGGTGTTTTAAAAAAAAATCTTAATTTCAGAGTGAATTATATTAGTTTTTTGTTGTTGCCTGCTTGTGTTAAACTTTTTTTTTTTGTGTAATTAGCAAGCAGTAAATTACTTTATTTCTCTTTTGTTTAATTGAGTTAATGATGTCTGCAAAGAAACATGATACCAAGGGGTTTTTTTTTGCTGATCTCAAGGGGCTCTCAAGAGTTTCAGATTTTGCCAGACTCAAAGCTGTAAGGAGTGCATCAAGAGCTGTCCTGACATCTTTTAAAAAATCTTTCACTTCATTGCTGCATAAAGGTGAACCTAAGTAGTACAGAAGACAGCTTGAACAGAAGCAGCCAGACTTAAGCTAGCAGAGGGAGCATGCCTCGCAGGCTGACCCCTCTGTGTAAGTGAGTGTGTGTTTTTTCCTTGCTGAGAGGGCAAGACTAGTACATTAATGAGCCATCTGCCTTGCTGGGCCACAGTTTTAAGAACAACATGCCTTCCTGTCCTTTTCATACTCTGCCCTCTAGAAAACGTAGCTCTATCATAACTTATGACAGGAGACTCTGTCATATCAAAGGATAAAGAAATCGGTGATGAAGAGAGAATTAGGGAAATGAGAGGAGTTACAGGACAGAGAGCTTCATTACAGGGATAAAAAAACAGGAAAGAGGAAGATTTAATGAGGCTCTTGTTTATTACTTTTGCTAATTTAGGAAGTCTTGCTGCTGGCTGTGGCACTGGAAGGTTAAATTGTACAGATACTTTCAAAATGGATATTGCAGTGAGCCAGAATACAAGACTTAAGTATTCACTTACATTTAATGGGCAAGTCTCAGCCTTGGACTGTGGGCATCTTGAGTTTCAAAAGCCAAGGCTCCTTCAGGGGTAAAACTGTGCTTGGCTCTCTATACAATAGATTGGTCTAGATTAAGGCTACTCTGTTCTGAGTACGCTCATTTGCAGGTTGTTACAGGCTGGTTTTCCTCTTTTTTTCCCCATTTTCCTGAGTCCTGTTTCTGGTTGGACACTCTCTAGTTCTGAACCTCACCACTGTTTGTGGGGCAGAAAGTGCTAATACCAGTCACCTTCTAAAAGAACTGCCTTAACTACGCTTACTGGGTACCTAGGAAATCTTACTAGTAGCCGTACAGTGTTGCCCGTAACTGCTCTGAATGCAGGCAGTGCTGGACATCGGGTGCCTAAATCGTCCGTGCTGGCAAGTCAGAGTCAGCAGAGCATATTGTGGGCTGTAGATGCAGGATGGATGTCTGAGGTTCTGTCTTGGAATGACAGAAATGATACTGAACTTTTTTCTTCATTTCATGTAGCTTCATTTTTTTCAGACTTTTCATGTATTGAATTAGTCCATTCATAAATTAACATTTTTAGTACTGTGTTTCCCAGCTAAGATTATAATATTGCATTTTTACCATGTGGTGCTTCCTTTTTTGTCACACACAGTTTTATGAGGAGTCCTCCCTGGCTACACTAGTTGCTACTGCATTTTCCTTTCTTGTTTTCATATTTTTAACATCTCCATTATTCCAGCTGGAATATGGCAATTACATACTTTCCCTCTCTGTGATATATAAATATCAGTCAGTTAATATTTATCCGCAATTTGGAGATGGAAAGTGTTATACAAGCACTGAGCATTTGGGAGCCAATATTAGATACGTGCCTATTAACAGATGTGGCTTTTTAAAACAAGTTCTTTCAGTTACTGGTGAGTAGCTCCACCAGTTTTAGGGATTATTAACAGTAATCTTTATTTATGGGATTTAACTTCTAGAGGAAGTCAAGATTTAGGCTATTAGGCTGTCTGGTGACTATAGTTACTGTACTCATGGTGGTTGTTTTTAAGCTGAATTTTTTTGTGGCACAACCCCTAAAGTAGCTGCTGTTTTACTGTCATTAAGGGAGTTTATCCCAATACATGGCATTTATTTGATTTTTCCACCAGACCAGTCAAATCCTATTCATTGTGTGTGAGGTACTGTGTGGCCCAAAGGTGCAGTTGCCTCCATGTGATCTCTTGATCCATGTTACGTACCAAATGGGATTTCAGTTTGAGAGGCTGACATGCCATGCAGCAGCTGGCAAGTGAGTGCTCCTCATCTGCAGGCTGGTGCCAAAGATGCTTTCCATTACTGTGGGATCCAGCCCCCAGGTGAGCCTGTCTTCCCTGACATGGTCCAAATGGAGATGGGGTCTTTTCCAGACTGGCTGGGTCATGAAAAGTTGAAGGGTCGATAAAATGCTACTCCCCAGTGGAGATGGATGCGCTATACTGGCTGTATTGGTAGAATTCAAGGGAGGCAATTTCAGTTATTAGACCGTAACTGAAAGCTAAGGTTTCCTTTTTCAGTACAGACTGTCCTTGCTCCTATTTGCTGTTATTGATACAGTAGATAGTGTTTTGTGATAACAATATCATCAGGGAGAACCATGGCATATCAAGAAAGATTTTTTAATATGATCTATCACAAGAGCAATAACAGAACCACAAAAATATGGAAGCAGCTGTGTCATTTCAACAGAAAGCTAGCTTTTGCAGAGTTACAGCTCTGGAAGAAAAGTTGCCCTTTGAAATTCTTACGTCCAGTGAAAGCTCTTCCCTCAGCTTTCCAGCCAAGTAGCTGGGAGTGTGACATCATGCTTCTCAGCAGACATTATTAACTCAATTAAACTAAAGAGATATAAAGTAAATTACTGCTTCGTAATTATAAAAAAAAAAATCGATAAACAGGCAACAAAACCAATTATATAATTCACTCTGAAATTAAGATGTTTAAACCACTAACAATTTAAATCAAAGCAACAGTAATAAAATGTGTAATGTTACTAATTACATCATTTCATCTTCTGAAGTCAAATACATAAATTTTTGTTGACTTGGTGTATTTTGGCATTTATAAGTGTAGAAATGGAACGTGAATGGGCTTAACTTACACCGCAGCGCAGAGAAGTTCATCCCTGTAGAATGAGAAGCTGAGCCTGCAGTGATGGAGAAAAACATGCTTATAGGGAAGCTTCACTCAGGCTGGTAGGCTGTGCTGAGGTAGGAAACTGGCACTAGGCATCCATTGCCCACAACCTGTTTCTCCTTCCTAAACTGTCTTACAGTGGATTGATTAAAACTCCCAGCTGATATACTCAGACTGTGTTTGATAATTGCTAGTGTTTTCTACATCAACAAGACTGACAACAGCAGAATTGAAGCTCAGTGATGTTAAAACTTGTCTGTGACAGCTTTGATTTTAAATAGAACATGGTATTCTTCTAGACAAATAGTAGAGGGAGGCTTAGGCTTTGTTTTTTCTTTCTTTCTTCCCCCTCTCTCCCTTTTTTTGTTGAAAACCTAAGATTGTGCAAAGCAGGGAGGTTTGGGGGCATTACTTTGATTGGTGAGAGCCATGTGTCCCTCAAACAAATGAGAACAATTCTGATACTGACGATGAAAAGAAGCCAAAAAATACAGTAATTTGCTGCCTGCAGAGTAAGATTGGGTTTTTTGGTGGTTTTGACCTGACCTTTTTGACACATGGGAGCTTCTGTGAGAAAGCAGCATTCAAAGAGCATTGGCAGGCTCACGCCTTACTCCTGTGGGATAGTTCCATTGGCTTCACTGATGGCTGGATTTGGCCCGGGCAGGGTAATATGATCAAAAATTAAAACGGTAGATGTTTCGTTTTTGTGCACCTAGTGTACTGTTTCAGAGTAATATGAAGCAAAGTTATGTACAAAGAAAGACTGATTATAATGTCTTATATGAGAGAACCTCTATATAGACCTTAGAAAGAAAATTACTTGTATCTTTTGTTGAGTAAGAAGCTGAGCTTGCAGTGATAGAAAAAATGCAAGGGTGTGTAATGATCAGTGCTCACAATGACCCCAGGTTTTCTAACAAAATCAGCTGTCAAAAGATCTGACCCATCCAAATACAAGTTGTGGAAATGCACCTTTCTACACCATTGCCTCATACCAATCAATAACAATTCAATCCTGGTAGAATTCAGGCAGAGCCTATTATAAGACATCTAAAACTGAATTGCTGTCAAAGAATTAGACATGAAGGGGATTGCCATACTAGTATCTGATGGGAAAAAATACTTCCATAGTTTAGTACAGTGGGAGAGCTTCAGATATTGCTCAGTGCCAACTGCTTAAAAAATCCAGAATGATACTGAAAATATTTTAAATATCTAAACATAAATGAAGATTGACAGCCTGGGCTTTGATCCTAGCAGGAACTGAGGCAAGTGAAAATAAGGTTGTAGTTATATTTCCTGTTGGTCGGAAATCTGCTTGACCCATGTCTTGATCCAGAATAGAAGATAGATTTCACTCCTGAGCATTTAATTTGTATAAAGCTCCAGCTACTCCTTCTGTATGAAAACCAACTGCATTTTCTTTTTGGAGGAACAGAGAAAAGGAAGGTGTTGCAGTATCACAGAATTTTTTTTTTTTTTTTTTTGCCATTGCAGAACTCAGAAGGTTCTTACTCTTGGATGCCTATATGAAAAAAATTTTCACCAAATTGTTATTTTATCTATTTATTCTAATCTGAGTGCAAGCATAGGGATTATCAAGGGTTTTACCACCAGTTGGGTGTGTCCTGTGACATAATATGGAAGAGGAGAGAATGAAGATTCTCATTTGCATGTTTCCCTTTTACAACGTTGTTATTGTGAGCAGACATTGTCAGCTGTCTGCCAGCACAGAAAGAGTGAAATACTCTTTATTGGCTGAACAGTAAGAATTTTTTTCATATACTGTACAAGAAGCACCCTAACAATAGGAGTACTCCTTCGCTACTTAGAAATTTGGTTAGATGGTGCTACCTTGAAAATATTGCTCCTCCAGCTTACTGATGCTTTCAGGACAGGGTTGGGAGGACGGTAGAGATGGGCTCATTATTCAGTACCCCTGCTGACTGGTTAAGTGCACTGTTACAGATTGCTTGCGTGGATGTGCGTGAAGCAGCTCTTAATACCCAGGGAGATGAAATGGGACCCATTAGGGAAACAAGGAAATGTGAGGTAATGACTGGTTAATACCCTTGGGTGTGAGGGTATAAGGTGTTTGCTCTTGAACCATGCCTGTCAGTGAGTGAAGAGGTAATTTGAGTGTTCTCTTGGATTGGTGTCCAAGGAAACCATTTTGGATGGATAGGGGTAATCAAATGTTATATTAATTTGTGGGCTGCTTGCACATTTGTAAGTCATTGGCCATCTTACCCATGTTGTTTTACTCCCAAGGCACTCCTGTCCACAGAGTGGCTCACTAGTTTCTCCTCCTGCCTGCATTTTTCTTTACCTCCTGCGGTTGACATCTTTCCTGCCAGCTGTGTCTTTTCCGCAAGGTAATTCTCTTCACTGCTGACTGCGATCCTGGGGGATTCTAGGGCTGTCAGCCACACTTCTACCTTCTGCAGTTCTGTCTCCTTTCCTTGCATGTTTTCCTTCCTTTGCTTCTCTCTTGCCACCGCCGCCTTCTGTTTCTCTCCTAATCAGGACTTCACTGTGCCCTGTAAAAAGGGGGAAGGCTCAGCCCCAGCTGAGAGTCATAGAAAGGATTGGAACAGTTAAAAATCATTCTATGAAGAATATCTTCTGAACCAGAAAGCCAGAGATTAAGGTTTTAACAAGTTGAAGAGGACAAAACTGCCTTTGTGGTGATAAATAGCCTTCAAAAGGAAATATTAAATGTGGTTTTGATGGAGAATAAAATACTAGCTCTGTAACGTGTTGAAAAGCTATGTATTTTTTCGTTCTTGAGCTTGCAATTTTTGCTTAGTGGTGATGGTACCTAGCAGTCTACAGATACCTTTGACAGATAGTGTAGTATGAACCAGTATTCACCCCATATGTTGTCTCTGTTTAACATACAGAAATAAGAACCACAAAAAACATCACAAATAATTAGACATTGCTACAGACTTGCTGAGACATAAGATATCCTCTTCTGTGCTGTCAGTTCTCTTTACTTGAGGTTCCCTTCTTGCTGCTACCTTGACATGTAACTCAGGTACATATCCAGACTGTATACTACATCCCTACTTATTGTAGTCTTTCGTATGATAAAACCTGCAAAGAAAGATATTTAAAAGCCCCATTGAGAGCACAGGGAATTCTGTGTTCATACTGCTATCCAAGAGCACAGTGAAGTAAGAAACTTTCTAGTTTTTCTTTAATTATATCTACGTAGTTGTGTAATTATCAGTTCAAGAGCATGAGAAAGTCCCCTGAAGATAATAAACAGCTGTGCCACATACAGTGGTAGTTCACTGTACGCTTCTATGATCAGCCCATCAAACTTCATTCCAAACACATTGGGTATGTCATGGATGCAGAATGGCTTTTACATTTTGCTTTTAATTTACCCTTCTACTAACTGTATTATCTTCCCAATAGAGCTATTTATCAGGGTGGCGATTAAGTGGAGTCTACTTTACATTATGTCTTTTGAAAAATATCTAAATTAGGATGATCTAAAACTCCAGCAAATTATGGGTACTTCAGTTGCTTATGTTTGTGCTCCATGGGCAGCAATTTACCCAGTGTTTTTCCAATTCAAGTAAATGGGAGACAGCTGGGGGTTAGCAAGACTCATCTTACCAAATCATAGATATTTTAAACAGCTGGCAATAAACTGTAATTTATATCTACAAAATAAAATATTTATCTAGAAGAAGTACCTTTAGAATATGCTTGAAAGCTGCATCCGAGCTGGCATGAAGGAGAGCTTTGTATCTTATTGCCATGGGCTAGGGCTTCAGTTTATGGTTAATTTATATGCTGTTCCTCTGAAATGCTGTAACTTTTATTATTAATCAATTTAAATTGAAAGAAGTAGTAGTTCTAGGAATTAAAACCAGACTTCCTTCAGTAATTGAATTCATCAGACCAGTTTCATAAGTAGTAAATGCGACCGAACTCTGTATGATGAGAGCTTCAGTGGAGCTAAATTCATGGACATCGTGAGCTTCACAAAGTCTGTATTTCACCTATAGCCTTTTCTAAACTGTTGTCGGTGATGCTCTGAAGAGGGCTGAACTGATGACTTTTCCAGTGCACTGAGAGTTACGATATTTCTTAAAACCCCTGACTTAGCTTTTTCCACACCAGGTTCTGAGAGTTGAAAGTTTTAAATGTATTGCCTTTTAAAATCTCTTTCCTGTCATTCTCTCCAAAACCTGGAGATACACCCTTTCTTAAAACACACACAGTGTTACAAGACTTGCAAACCACTCTGTTTCTGCTCTTCACTAATTCCTGGTACATGTTGTTATATCTCCATTAAACTCAGTGGGCCAACATAGTTTTATCCCCTAATTTGATGATTTGGCAAGTAGGGTCCATGAGATAGGCATACTGGAAGTTGTGTTAAGCTATCTGAACATCTGAGGGGTCATTGTGGTTCAATGACATTGAATAAAATCAAGGTGTTTCTGGTTTTTTGAAATAAAAGCAGTGCATGTAAGGAGATGAATGGGATGCACTGAAGAGCTGGGACATTTGAGCAGCCTGCAGGTAAAAAGAAATTAATGTATAGTGACTCAGACTAACCCAAAGCAGCAAGTGTGGTCTCAAGAGGTAATATCATTATTTTTCTTCACATATGTAGGTAAAAGCATATTTTTCCTAACACTCCTAGCAGTATTACAGCTAACTTAGTAATATTACAATGTTTGTTCTGATGTGATAACATTTGTTCAGGTGGGATGGAATCCTGTTGGTGGAGTTTGCCACTTCATGTAATGCCTGAAGAAATAAAGCAATAGAAGCAGACTTTAAGTGGAATTTGCATTCTTTCCTTCTTTACTCTCTGATGAGAAGATAAGTAACTGCTATTACCTGTTATCCTCAAACACCTGCTCAGTAAAGTTCAATTCTTGTAACAGCAGTGTCATACTCGCCAAAGAGCTGAGCTACTGTGGTAGCTAAAGTACATGGCAGTTCATTTCTAAAGTCTCATCTGCCTGTGACTACATCAATGTCTTAATATCTGCACTATGGCAATAGTGTGGCAGAGACTAGAAATTAGTAAATAAAAGCATTTGGTGTGTTGTTTTGGGCACTTGGCCTTCACTCTGATGTTCTGGAGCTCTAATACAGTTTTAGCCATCTGTTAAGGAGTAGTAAAGACACTACTGAAGATTAGTGCTTTTGAGCTAGCCCAGTCTTCAAATTAGCTAAATTGCTCTTTTTCACTTGGGAGTTACTTTGAATAATGATTTTGCCCTGTGACATATTTCACTATTAAATTTAACTTAAAATTTTAGCTTTCTCTTTTGTTCAGGGCTTCCTACTGTAAATTTAGAATATGGTGTTAGATGGTGTAGTATGCACATATGCTATTTAACCTGGATCGTAAGCTCTCACGGCCATTCTTTTTGTTATAGTGCAAGCCGTTCAGTGTGGGGAGCCTTCTCATCATTACACATGTACACATCATTTCCAGAGTGTAGATCTGGCATATGTACATTTCTAAAATGCTGAAATAATTAATGTATTCTATTTCTCTTGATTTAAATTTGTAGACACCTGAACACAATGAACTCTGGCTCATATTCTGCAGTTACCTAGATATGAGTTAGCAGGAATATCCTTTAGTCTAGATAAATAAGGTAATCTACTGAAAACAGTTCAGCACAATACCTTAATACCTTTCTGATATATTTAAATATTTTTCTTGTAATAGAAATGATACAAAACCATAAATAATAATAATAATAATAATGATAATGCCTTTTATATTGTCTTTCCCCTGGTTCGCTATCTAAAATCCTGATGTGTTTAAAAAATCAGGTATAACTAGACTAAAGTGGGAGCTTTCTGATGAGACTTTTTTTTCTGAAACTACTGATTCATCAAAACCATACTTTATAATTTTAACATATCCTTTTTTACCTGAAGTTTCCATTGGGAAAGTTTCCCTGGTCCAGAAATAAGGAAGATGAAACAGCAGCATAGGGATTAGGTACCTAACTGGATCCAGTAAAATGTGGAGTGACCCAGCTAATGAGGTATTTGTCTGTCTTCAGTTATCCTTCTCTACCTCTGGTTTCTGGTTTTTGTTGTCTGTTTGCTCCCAAATGTTGTGAAGTCTTAACTTTGGGGTTTTTTTTCCTTAACAGAAACAGAGATCTTGGGTTTTGGCAAGCCCTAGTTATGTTAAACCTCTCTGGCACATATATGACTATGAAGTCTAGAAACACTTCATTGAAACTGTGTAAGATCTAAAGTGTGTAGTCCCAAATGAGAAACAAACACGTGATAACACAAATACTGGTTTTATTAGAAGGGGATACATGACTCGGTGATGCTTGGGAGCTTCTGTATTCATCTGGTTGTACATGTAGGAATTGCATTTGCTGTGCATTAGCTAAAGCATGATTGCATTCTGTTGGTTATTTACCATCACCCCAAGGCCCCTCCTCTGTGCCCCTGCTTTTCAAGACCTAGTATCTCACTCTATAAGCATGACCTAGTCTTGTGGTTCCTTTTCCCTCTCTCCATATATTCTTTAGCATTGCTGTCTAGGAAAGTGCACAATGACAGCATAAAATAAAACAGTCAGCCCTGTCAGTTGTTATGACTGAAAAGAATATCACAGTTAAGCTCTCTTCTGTGAAGAGTCTGCGGTGGCTTTAGCGCTGTGACGGCAATGCCAACTATAGTCCGAGATTTACTAAAGTGATCTATTCGCAAAATTCTCTTACTTTACTTTAGACATAAATGCATATGCAAATATATCATCTTATGGTCTCCAAACATTGCTGTGATCTGTTTTTGGCAAGGTGTAAGCTGAAGACAACAGGTACATCCAAACGTATTAATCAGTAAATGATGCATGGTAAAATTATTAGAAAACTGATGCCTATTACCAGTGTATTCCAGTGTGTGCAACCCTGTCACCATGATAAAACATGATCTGTTGACTTTAAACTTTCTCTGATACTTTGAGATCTTTGTTTTTATGCTATGCATACAAAACTCAAATGTAACACACCTTATAATCAATACTGGAGTTGAATTTAGGACTGATACCATGAAATATTTACTTTAAGAAGCAGAGATGCACCAGCTTTTTCACAGGGAGAGTGATATGAATAAGCTAATGAAAAGAAGGGAGCACGCTATAGCTGCTGTTTATGTGGTAACAACTGCAGACTTGAAAAGCAAATGCTAATAACATCTTCTGTATTAGTTATGCAAGAAAACAGTACTTTAAAATGCACCTTTAAAGTTTAATTTAACACTATGCTAAGTTTTGCAAGTTTCTAATCTTTGTTTTATTTATAAATCTTAAAAAAAAAAAGAAAAAGAGCAACCATGACATTGTGAATTGTAGATAATAAAAAGGCCAAATGTGATATAATCAGCCAGTGTCCATATTGGAAGCACATAAAAGTAGACCTATGCAAAATGTCCCCAAGCTATTTCTGCTTCCCACAGGTGGCTTCTGTAAAAACAGAAGTCTCCTCATTGTATTTATCTTCACTTTTTTATCCTTGTTGAATCACATATTGCACATTTTCCTGTGCACTTCTGTCCGTAACTGTGTTGCTGCCTCTGGGTTATTTAATCCCATGAAAAGGTGGAGTTGAAAGGCTCCATCCACATTGTAATGCCAAGAAAAAGGGATAAGTGAATAAAACCTTCAAGTGAAAAACAAGAAAGAGACAAGTGATGTCTGAAAGTTCCCTAAATGGGCTTTCCTATGGTAAAGCTTAAGCGTGCTTTACCATCAGCTAGGAAGAAAATAAGTGAAGTTTATTCAGTATCTTTTTATTTTTCTTGGACTGGCACTTTTACATTTCAATATAAAGGATATCCATTAGACCTCATTAAAATGCTAATCAGAGGCTACTTCCATAAGAAACTGAGGAATGAGTTCATTTCATAGAACAATGCTAACACAGACAGGGAAGCTGTAATATGTCAGCTGCCTCTAAGCTATTTGACCATTTTGTCCCCAAACTGTAATGTTTTGATACAGTCTTACTGTAATATGTCAGCTGCCTCTAAGCTATTTGACCATTTTGTCCCCAAACTGTAATATTTCGGTGTACTCTTAACTTGTTCCAGAAAAAGAGAAATAAAATCATAGGGGTTTGGGTTTTTTTGTTGTTTTTTTTTTTTTTTTCTTTTTTTTTCTCTTTTCTTTTAGGTATAGATTTTTTCTCTTTATTTCACAACCTGTAAATGCTATTCCCCAAGCATACTCAATAGGCAATGTTTCTAGGACTGTAGGTCTAATCCAACTATTGGAATGTCTCTACAAAGTGCTGCTGATCCAGCCATGAAAGCTAGGGTAAGGAAGGCTACTCTCTTTCCCTGCTTTTGATTACTTGGGCTGATCATTGGGAATACCATACGGACCTGATGGCTGAACACAGAGGTTTTATATTTTAAAAAATGGTTGCTCATTGTTTTTGAAGGATTTCTTCCACTCTGCTGATTTTCAAAAAAAAACCCCCAAACCAAACCAAAACCAGTCAAAACATTTTGTAAACTTTTTTCCAAAATAAAGTATTTTGTTTTGGATAATATTTTCTTACACTGACAACATGTTTAAGTTTCTGATTTCTGCCATAACAACTTTTGCAGTCCTTTGAGTCACAGAAAGAAGAAGAAGCACTTATTAAATGCATCTCCTATTAATGATATTTGTGTAGTCTTATGAAACACATGGTCCTTATCAGTCTTTACATCTATTATCTGATGTTCATGCCTGCTAGCTAATATTGAAGTATGGTAGTGGAGAATTAAAAAAAAAAAATGGAGCTGTTTCTAAACAATTCCCTTCAACCTTGGGTTTCTAGAGAAAGCTAGCCTAGATCACATCAGCTTTACTGTTTCCATTGTGAATGAAGGTGTGCAAAGAAACATTTGTTTTGTCTTCTGCTGAAAAAATACATGGCTTTGGGAACAAAGGGGTTAATTGGGTAATTTAGTTTAAACTTGTAACATTTGTTTTATTTAAATCTCTTAGTTATCATTGGAAATAGTGTCTTGGTTATTAGTTGTCTCCTGTTTTTAGGATTTTTACGGTTCTCAGAACTGTCTGAGGGTTTCTATTCTCAACTTTCTCATGGTGCTGCTCTTTTCTCTGTCTTGTGTTGCTGTGTGCTTTAGTAAGAAAATTTGCTTTGGTTTCTTGAAGCTCCTATGTTTGCACAAATAATGGCTGCCTTTTTCTTTCAGATTTTGTCTCTGAAAATGGAGGAACAGATATCATACACAAAATTTCTGAAGTCATAGCAATCTTTCTTACTAGCTAGAAGCGAAGTATTGCCATATAATATAACATCAATTATACTTATGGTATATGGGTGCAAAAAAATTTCTCCAGTTTCAGTTTTTCTTCCAATTTTGGGTGCTTATAAATAAAAACGTTCCATTTTGTCACTTGAAATCATCTCTAATCTTGATTTGAAGAATATCAGCTCAAATTTTTTTGCTATAATGGTGACTTCAGTTGTTCTGAATTGTTTCACAGGGTTACCTTCATAAACGTTGCCATCCTTTCCAGCCACTCATAGCAGATTGCCATGTATGCCCCGCAAATGCTTGCCATGCAAATTGCAAACAAGTGATAGCCCAATACGGCACCCCAGAAAAAGATACTTAAACCATGGAACAAGTATCAAACCGCTGTTCACTAAGAGCTGTTATCGTATGAACTGCAAGGATTCATTCTATGTCAAAACAAACAACAAAAAAGTTCAGCTGGGTGACAGCTTGGGACATTAATTTTTAGGGTTTCTTCTCAAATTCTTCTAACAAAAAAAGGAGACATTTCTCTCTACATTTCTCTCTCCTTCTCTCATCTCTCTACCTGCAGCTATTTTACACTAGCTCTTTGTTTTCTTTGTTCACTCCTGCCCTTTTACTGTGGACAGGGTGAGAGCCGTGGCAGGAGCCAAACAGCTGCGAGTGGTGCCGTGCACGGGCTGCTCCCAGGGGGACGGGAGAGGGGGACGCGGGGGACCGTGCTCCAGCTCCCCCGCTACCTAAAGTGGTGAACTAGACAGCACTTGCAGGGCCATGGGTAGTTCCTCGTAGCTCATCTCTACCAGTAAGTTGTCCCTGCCTAAGCTGAGGTAGACTCACAGAAGTTATAACCATTGGATCCTTCCAGTCCTTTCCCAGGGACATAATAAGGGGGGGGGGGGGGAAATCTTGCGCCTGTTTCCCCACTCGTGCAAGGCCAGGGCCTTGGCCGCGTGTGAGCGGCACTGTGCGAATGAGGGTGTTTGTATTGAGCTTTGAAGGCTCTTCCTCTTCCACACCGAAGGCAGAATTGTGCAGTTATGTGTAGACAAGTATTTAAAAATTTTTGGCTTAATGTAAACAGATGTCAGAGATACTCTGATGTTAATGAGGAATTTCTACACCCACGTACAGCTTTACGACAGGCTGTGGAAGCCCGGAGGCCTAATGTGTCCTAAGCTGCAGAAGTACTGTAACAATCATTATTCTGTGTCAGGACAAAATTACCTTGTAGGAGAATTGCATAATGTCTGGTATATTAATCATTAGAGATATTTTTGCAGCACTCAATTATATTACGAAGGCTGGGTTATGTTCTGATCCTTCTAATGGTCACATGTAAAGTACTGAAGCCTCTATTATTTTATAATAAGTAATGCATATCTGACAGAATAATGCATTATGCACATCCTCTCCTATATGACTCCAAAGGTCAGCTAGTAACTTGAATATTTTTGTCCTCCAGAACATTTCACTTTAAGGGTTCATTAGAAAGAACGTCTTTCTCTTTTCAATATGTTCTAACAGCAGGCTATCACTTACAGTACCAAGTTTTGACTATTCTATTTTATACAAAGTAAAATTGCATGAGCATGGCCATTGCGCACATTCACTTACAGTTATCAATTTAAAAGCATTTCAGGATCAAACTAAGCCAGCTTTTACTGGAAGGTATGACAAAGGAAGCAGCCCAAATGCTGCAATTTACTTTGGGTAGATGTTTCAAATTCAAATGTAATAACAGACACCAACAGATACTGCCCTAATTTATAGATTCTGGCATTGCCAACAGGTGCTTAGTTCTTAGTCTGATTGCTGCTTCTTCCAAAAAATGTACATGTAGACGTTTATTTTTAAAGTCTGGAATGCTGCAGTAAGCTTTAAACTGTATCTCATTTCAAATACATCAAACCCCTATGTTTAGGGGTGGAAAATATTCTTTCCAAAGTTATTTATTTAAAGTTTAAATATCTTATCCTATTTGAATTCCCAGGAACGTTTACTCACTTTCACAAATAGAAACTTAAGAGTTTCACTTCTGCTTTTTTTTTTAATTACTATCCTATTCAGAAAAATGCATAAATGAGGAAAAGAAGAATGTTTTTCCTGTGTAAGTGATAGCAGGTGCATTGCATTTGTGAGCCACAGAAGGCTTGTCCAAAACTGATTTGCCTTCTAACAGCTGATGGGAACCATGCGCATGAGGTCCAACTATGTTTAAAGAACCAGCTTAACTTTGAACATACAGATGCTACCCATATACACAAAAGATAAGCTCACTGTTAAAGCTTTGCTCTAGAAGGGTGTTACTGGAAAATTGAAGGAGAAAATAAAACGTGTATCTTAACAGGCCAGCCTAGTAAAATGAATAAAAATGTAGGATTGGACCCAATATAGCTTTCTCTTGGTAAGAGGTATGCCTCTGACCTTTGCTTTCTCAAATGTTTAGTGTTTAGATCTGAAGTGGTTGTTTCAAATGCTATACACTTTCTCGGTCATTGTTGGGAAGCTCCTATTTGATAGAGCTGAATTACTGTGATGGGTTAGTCTGGCAGAAAACTGGCTGGAGGATTTTGTGATAGCTCTGGGGCCAGACCCCAATCAACAGGCCATATGTTTAGATCCTTCTCCATAACAGATGATTGTGTGTACACGCTCCCAGGTGCAATGTCATTGGGATTGTATTTGCAAACATAAACTAGTGACATTCAATTATGTTCATAGGCAATGCTGTAAAAGCCACAGAGGAAGTAATTTACAACACTAGCACAGTATGCAATTCTTTGCTTATAATCAATTTTTCATTATATAGGAATATGGTATACTATGTTCATATTTGTTTTTCTAATTTGTTGAAAGAGCTGAAAATGTGTATAGTTTGTCCCTTTCAAGGAACTGACATTTGAGAAAATAGTGGGATGAAAGAAATTGCTAATAAAGCAATATCAATATATTTTTATGAAGCTTTAATTAGAAACAAAAGCCTGAACCACCAGTGTTTGGGCCAGTTCCTGAAATGCATCTTACTCTTTTTTTCTGTTGGAGTAGTGTTGCCCAACTGAAGTGGAGCCTGCATTCACCAGACAGCCCATTGCAGGTTTGCTCTGTTCTGACTGGCAGTGTCTAGGTAAAACATTCAGTGATCAGTTCCTGAAATAAAGCATTCATTGCTAGTTTCCTAATACCACTTTTTGAGACATCAAGAGTTGGATTTTACTAAGAATATAAAAGAGCTAAACTTGTAACTCATGGGGACAAATGTTTTCTTGAGTAACAGCTACTTTGTCATGAAAATGTCCATGTATATCATGCGTGATGCGTGTTTTATTATTGACAGTGAAATTCCTGTCAGTGACTTGATAATACCACAGCCCAAGTGCTTAGAAGGCCAAAAGGCACTTTGCTGGCTAGAGTTTGCAAAGTTTGTTTTTAACTGGTTCACTTTTGCTCCCGAGATAAAAAGAGAGGTACTAGTGCCAATTTGTGGTGATTATTCTACTGAAACTAGCAAATAATTTTTTGGGGGCTTAGTGAACAATCACCAGGTGGGATTATTTCTGTGGGTATTCATGGTAGAACCAGTTTCCAGAGACTAATGGCTCAGTGGTCTCTCCAGTCCCATTTTAGCTTGCCCTGGTACTAGAGTACATTCTGTACTTTAAGCTTACGGGAAAGTCTTAGGTACTGACCTTCTGTCATGGTGGGTACCTGACGATGGAATTAATAAGTTTGTCAAATCAAAAATAGTTTTTCAGCAATATTTTCTGCCATTGTGAATTTCTTATAAAAGAAATTAATAAAAGAATCATATTACTAATAAAATGATTAATGGGTAGTAAATTTATTCTGCTACTCTAACTTTATTTAACAAGTGCATTTTCTCTCTCTACTCTTTTAACTTGGATGACTCATGAGGCCCCTTAGAAGATAATGCTGTTCAAGCATGCATTATGTGTCTTAAAAGAATCAGTTGCTAGGAGAGTCCATTTATAAGCACTGAAGTTGCATTAGAGACCATATTCTGAAAACGACTTTAGCTGTAAGTTTGGAAGACGAGGAGAAACATTGCGTATTGCATTCCAGCTTGAGGGTAACAAATGGCTGGCCTGATCTCAAAAATGGTAGCATGATCTTGGAAAGAAGATATGCTCATTCAGGCAATAGAGTACGCTCTCTATCACTTTTCTGCTATTACATGGTGACTATTTAGCCCAACTAAATCTAAACGATATGAAGAAAAATTAGTCAAGTAATTACTCACAACTAATATGACAAACTTTCCAGTGACAAACTTTTATTAAATGTTCTTTCTATTCTTTGCACTCCTACGTTTTTCTGAAGGCTTGTATATTAAAACTGTTATATTTTTACTAGGTATTATATCTAATCATATTAGATAAATTATCTCATTTCATTCCTACCAGTTTTATCTTCTCCTGTGTGATGTAACAACTTTTAACCTGATTTTCAATAGCACCAAAATATATTGTTATTCTTTGTCTTTTTTTGTGGTGGAATGGCGGAATTCAGGATTGGTTAAATAGGTAGCATGCTCAGGCCTGCTTAAATACATTATGAAAACTGGAAAAGTGTATGTCCTGGTTTCAGCTGGGATAGAGTTAACTGTCTTCCTAGTAGCTGGTACGGTGCTATGTTTTGAGTTCAGTAAGCAAAGAATAACACTGATGTTTTCAGTTGTTGCTCAGTAGTGTTTAAAGTCAAGGATTTTTCAGCTTCTCATGTCCAGCCAGGGCACAAGAAGTTGGCACAGGACACAGCCAGGGCACCTGACCCAAACTGGCCAACGGTGTATTCCATACCATGAGACGTCCCATCGAGTATAGGAACTGGGAAGTGGGGGTGCGGGGAATCGCCGCTTGGGGACTGGCGGGGTGTCGATCAGCGGGTGGTGAGCAATTGCCCTGCGCATCATTTGTACATTCCAACCCTTTTATTATTGCTGTTGTCATTTTATTACTGTTATCATTATCATTATTAGTTTCTTCTTTTCTGTTCTATTAAACCGTTCTTATCTCAACCCACGAGTTTTAATTCTTTTCCCGATTTTCTCCCCCATCCCACTGGGTGGGGGGGGAGTGAGTGAGCGGCTGCGTGGTGCTTAGCTGCTGGCTGCTGTCGTTAAACCACGACAGTGTAGTGTAAGGTAATGGTATAATGTAAAACAAGAGGATAATATATTAATATAAAATAATAGGAAAATGTATTTGGCCCTTTTTTAATGGACTGTGCATGTTATTAGTTAGTTATATTTTGGCTTTAGTTCTCTGTATATTCTCTTTATCTTTTAGATTATTTCAGAGTGAAATTTCTTTTGCAGGAGGCAGCACATGATTTATACAACAATTCATAGATCCAACAACAAAACATCTTGAGAGGACAATAATTGCTATATATTCATGGTGGAAAGCTCTATTGAGCTTTCTGTTTCCATTGGAATAATCTTCTTATATCAAATGATAAGTACAATTTTCTTCTTAGAAAAAAAAGTTATTTCACATTTTGTGAAATCACATATTGCTTGTGTGATTTCAGAGACTCCAACTGAAAGTAATGGACATAAGTAAATTTTTGCTCTCAGAAGATCAAGCTTAATGTACCAGCATGGATTGTATTGTGGTGTGTTGATCCTGTGGGGTGTGATCATCCTGATGGTTGAAATTGCTTCCAGCTGGAACTCAAACATGTAACGCCAACCGGGCAATAGTGACTGAATCAAGTATTAGACATGAACTGGACAAAAGATATCAAAGCTTTATTTCTCTTATGTTTTTTTTTTAAACTACAAACACACTAGTTCTTATCAATAAAAGAATGGTTAAAAACAAAACAGCAGACGTATGTCCTGGGATTCGCACAAATGTATATTAACTGTACCTTGCCTGTATTTGCAAGTTAGAATAAATTCTCTGTCAGTTTTCAGACAATGGGCGTAAAGCTCAGAGTTGCCAGAATAAAGCATCATGTCTTGATAAACCATTTTTCTACCCTGCAGCTTTCCAGTGAACAGACGACAACTCTATTTCGTGGAGCTGAGTCTTTATTTCCCAGTGTTAGTCAAGAAATTGGAGAAGGCCAGGGAAACACAGGTTGAAAGCTGAGAGTAATTCAGTCCTTACCTTCGCTACTGAAGTCTTGCTAGTCTTTGATTGCCATCTTACAGTATTTGAACTGCTCACTTAGGAAATTAGATGTAGTAAAGCAAATTGAAGACAGGTGCAGCTACTTATCATGTACAGGCATAGGCACCTCTTTGCTGAAAACATGCAAATCAAATTTGGAAGTAATAGTAGTGGCTCTGCAAACCGTGGGATCAGTTAGATCTTTGACAAGGAAGAATGTATGTTCGCAACATTACTTGACCCGCGTTCCAAGGGCAGCATTGAAACCATAATTCTACATGGTGGAGCCATAGATCACTGAGAAGATGGTCTCATAAAGAAATTGTGTCAGGCAAGGTCATCTTCCTCTTGTCCAACTTCCTGGCCAAATAAAACACAACTCATAAAATGTTCACTGCACATGCTCTTTAAATGTCTCTTCGCGCAAAAGACACTGACGACTGAAAAATTAACCACAGTTTACTCAATGAATAGATGCTGAATAAATCTTTCTGCTTATAGGATGACCGTGAACAAATAGCAAAGTCTTTAAATTTAAAGTTAGTCTTTATTTGATATCTTCTGAATAATTTGAAGAATACCAGACCTATTCCTTTCTCGCTGCTTCATATTCCGTATTGAAGCTGTGCTGAAGATCAGTTGCAAGTGAAACGTCTGTTATTGATTCCCTTCAGATGAAGTATAACATTTCAAGTCAGGTGGGAGTATCGTACTTTAGTGTTGTGATAGATCCGCTGTTCACAGTATCCCTCATGCTCCTACGCTACCTAAAACCAGCTGCTGAGGAGTGCTTCGCCAGCAGAAAAAATGCAGCACGCGTGTCGGGGTACGCCACTGCCTTCTGCCCCGGTGACGGCAGCGCTACCAGGGCTTGGCGGGGGCTGCCCCCTCCGGGCTGTCTGCCAGAGGCATCTGCTGTTGCGGCTCTTGGGACCTGCCAGCCAGATTTGGCCCGTGGGCTGTGGGAGCAAAGCAGCTAGGGAGAGAGCAGAGAAATAAGACTGTGTGTTTCAGATAGGTCTTTTGGCCCACGTAACTTGGAGGGTCCTTCATAGCAAAAGTGCAGGCCGTACATTTGTAAGGCCACGCAGAAAAGTTTAAATGCAATTGTCTTTGTGCTGCACACTTGAGACCGCGTGCTCCTGTCCCGTTTGATTTTTCTTTATGTCAGCTCTGGCCAGAGGGTTTGGCAATTCTGTTGTATTCTGTTCCCTCTAAAATATAGTGCTATTTCATTGGGCAGTTATGTATGCAGGTTTAAAATCAATTTTAATTCCACATATTTTGATTTTTTAGCACCAAGAGTTGTCCAGCTGATGCAGTATAATTGATGGGCTTCTATTTCAGTCTGCAAGAGCAGTGGCGAGGCAGGATAGAGAGTCGTACCATACCTGGGCACGGAGGAGGGACAATTTTTCTTTCCTCTCTCTTCTTTAGGCTTCACTTCAGAAGTACCTAACTCAGCCTGGTGTGACTGAAAAAAATTAAATCTAATTGAAACAATAACATCAAAATGCCATCAAATATTTTCTTTGCTAACATAATCATCCACATATTTTCCATCTATTAAGATATCATAAACTCAAAACCCCTCCTTCAGGTGTTCTCACAGAGTTAGAAGGGCTACTTCAGCACCCATCTTTACATTTTTGTTATAGAGCAGGTTTCAGAGTCTTCAATAGGTAAATAATACATGATAAAATCTACTGAAGTTATGGAACCCTTGACTAGTACTTTTCTTTAAATATTAAACATTATTTTTGAAGTTGTTTGAACTATGTACAGTTTCATACAACAATTTTCCTGTTAAAAGGGAAATATGCCATCCTCAGCCAGTTTTTTGTTTGATGTCCATGAATACTATGTAGAATCTCTTATTAACTGCAGTAGTTCAGAATAAACTATATGCAAGTTCTGTAATTATTTAATTCTGAATGAAGGGAAAGGAAAAAGTTTTGAGCCAGAGTTGCAAACTTCATGCCTGTTAGTTGTTAATGCAACTCTCAATATCATCTGCTTATTTTTTCATTGCAAGATAACTTAGACACCCCAAAATTAAGTGTTTGAAACATAAACAGACAAATAGGCCTTCTGCAAGTAGTTTTTCATCGGCACTTTTTCATTAAATTTTGAAAAAAAATCCCAACTACAAAGCTTCATTTGATATTGGTAGAGGGACATGTAGTACTTTCTCTATTCCCCTACCTGGCAGTCTGTCTCAGCCTCTGAAATTTGAGCATATGTTCTTCTGGAAAACAGAGTTAGGACAAAGGAAAAATAAATGCTATAAAGAAACTTTCCATAAGATATGTGGCTTAATAAAAGCTGCATTTCAGCAGAGTACTACAGCAAACACATGCTGGGCCTCCAACCATCCCCTGTCTCTGAATGTTTCAGTGACACAGTCGTCTAACTCAGGGATTTTGTATGCATCCAGCAGAGGCTATTATATTGATTTTAGAAATTTCCTATTACAATATTAATTTTCTGTTGTGTCAGATCAAAATGGTTGGTTCTTCAACCATTTCTCAGACAAAATTCTTATTCTTTGGAAACTGGAAAAACTCCAGAGCATAGTTTATTCATAGTTTGGAGCTGGATTCATTATTAGTTATATTTATAATGAACTTACATTATTTATGCAACAAGATTTATGGTAGACAGATTAATGAATGAATGGGTGGGGGGGAGGGTTGCCATTCCAGATATAGCCCAAAGCCTTGGTTGAATGCAGTACATAGTGAAAATTAAGTTATTTTGTCTGTCAGATTTACATAAAATTAGGCTGAGTGCCAACTACATGGAATATGGAGTACTTTGTTTCAGAAAAAGGAAAGAGGGATTGTTTTAACTGATAGGAAGAAAGATAGCTATTTAATAAGAGTGTAGATCCACCATAATGGGATATTCGTATGCATACTGATCTATTAATGTGTTCTCTGTGGGATGGGCTTTACAGTTATGCTTCAGAAGGCATTTATTTTTCTGTGCTGATTGCTGGTCTTATATTTTACAAAAGATTTATTCCATATGCTGGTTGTGTGGTTCTCAGATGCTGCGCTGCTTGTGCATTATAAATACTTCCAGTGTGTAGGAAAGGCAAGTAAGTGGAGTCTATGTCAGGGGATCCAGTACTAATGAAATTTGGTTCGATAGACTAAAATCCCAAAGAGAAATGGAATCTAAGTCCCAGCTTGCTCCAGTGTGTGTTGCTATATATTCTGTACGCCACCAATAAAGTTTTCATCACAGCTTCTAGGATGCAGATAAGCAAAAGGAAAAATCATTATACATAGGCAGTCATAAATAGGCACGGACTCACTCCCCTCCCTCACATAGTTTAGCAGGTCCAAAACCGCTTCTGAAATAGGTGACTTAGCCTGCTGTAAGTGTCCTCATTGCTAAGCAGATTGTGTGCAGTAGATGTTGTGTGTAGACTCACTAGTAATGGAATTAAAACCTAGGAAAGAACATGTTTGGGGATTTTTATTATAGAAAATAATAACTTGATTAATGTGTTCTTGCCTTTTAAGCCAACCACAGAGAATAGCAAATAGGTGATGCAAAGGAAAAAGCAAACTGTTACACAGAAGAAAATACTCAGCTGGGATGGAGTAGGAGGGTTGAGTGAGAAGGACTGTCGCTCTGCAACAGAGTTACTCTAGGCTGAGCCAAGTAGCTTGGCAGAAGTACATGCACACCACCCAGCTTTAGATATCTCTATGAAATTAATCCAAGAAAAGAGACGATATTTTGATTTCCAACACAATAATTAATGATAACAAGGTTAAGGGAGCACAAAGTCACCAAATATATTTTTTTTTGTTGTTTTAATAAATGATACTACCAGATCCCAAGCTGTTGGAACAACTTCCAGAATGCTCTGTCAGTAAAACCAGCTGGGGAGGAGGCCTGTATCATTTGAATTATGAACATGATGTGAAATCTGTGTGACGGGACTGTCATCATCTGCCTCTGATGTGTACGTTGCTGTACTTTTTCTCTATTTGGACTGATTTGATTTTCATTTTTTCAACATGCACAGTATGGGTAAAAAGGTTTGCATGCATTCCTCTTCCTTCAGTGCCCTCTTTCCTGAAAAATCACAGAGGACCAGTGAGTTACATGAGAGCAAAGGGAAGTAAAACTTCTGTGACTAGAAGGAATGGACACAGGTAAAAAGACCTAATAAGAATCTCTGCATTAAGATAAATTTATTAAAAAAACACCCACAAACTTCATAAGAGAGCATATGATCTCAAATTAAAGAATGATTAATTTGTGTTATTTTAAGACTGAAGAACTGAAGTATTTGTGTAACTTTATTATGAACATTTGAAATTAATCTTTTGGTAAAGTACTTTTAATTCTCTTTTGTTCTCATTATTTGGCCTGCTATACCCCTCTGTGCCTCGTTGGCCTAGAAATGGCTTGCAGTGTCTATTCCTCTTGCTGCTGGTGTTCTGTTGAGTAGTACATTCGCTGCCTCACTTGTATAGTCTCTTCACAGCTCTTTTCATAACCAGTTCAATTATAGCATGCAGAGATTTTTTTTTTTTTTTTTTCCTTGAGTAGCTTTTCTAATTTTGGAACTTTCAATCCCCAGCCAGTAGAGTAATGAAGGCTCCTTGGTCTTGTAACTGATATTCAAAGTAAAAGAGTTTGCTAGTTATTTTATGTATTCACTGTGGGCAAAAACTCATCCCAAGCCAAAAGGCCTGCAAAAGGCCCCATCATTCCTAAAGCCCTCAGGGCCTAATTCGCCACTTCATTTTATGTCAGTGTAACTCACACTGGAGAAATACAACTGTGGATCAGTGAATTTAATTCAAATACTAAATCTTTACTGAGAGGGCTTTATGTGGGTCAAGCACAAGGAAAATGGGGAAACAAATTCTACCCTGTGAACCTAGGTCCAAAGAGTGGTACTTCTGCATTACTTGCTAGTCTGGACTAACAGGGACTGTTACAATGTGCAACTTGCATAGAAATTTGGGTCACTACATGTTTAGTGGAGAATCTCTGACCTATTTCTAGCCTTTAACACTGGGCTGCGCCAGTCCACCTTGAAGACCTGAGGATGAAAAATGTCCTCTGTGGTGCACAAAGGTGGAGAAACCCCTTTCACGATCTGTTATTAGTCCTCCATTTAAGTGCACTGTGTATCAAAGTGAATAGTAATCTTAAAGTATATGTTGTGTGTACCCTTAATTGATACCCTGCTTTCAAAGTGAGGTGACTTTTTTCTAGGTGAACCCCTGGACCACTTTAGCTGTTGATAGTATTATTTTTGAATTTCTTTGTACAGACTGCAGTAGACAAGAATTCGGTCATATCAAAAGTTGCAGTATTGCTATAGCAACACCATTTACTGAATGTTCTGATTAAGGGAAATGAATAGCAGAATAATGTAACAGAGCTATGAATGAGCACTTTAAATAAATCTAAATAAAATAATAAGCAGCAACAGCAAACTGATACAGACAATAAACATTTCAGTACCTCTAAGGTAATTCAGAGCGGACTGGCTTTGCAAAGATCAAAATCCTTTCATTTAGGGTTGTGACATGTGGGCAGGAATGTGTCATCAAAATATGTCACTGTCAAGGCTTTACAAGAAGTCTGTTGCACTTCTGAGTAGACCTTGCGATGTTTTATAAGCTGGATGGAAAGATTTTACTTTTCTCTTTCCTAAATATTTTTCATAAATGCGACAGAATATCCTGACGATTTGCATTAAATCATCTGCTGCAGTGGAGAGTGAGCTTTCTAATGTAGCTTTAGTTTATGAAACTGTTTCTGAAAAATCAGGACTGAACAATCTGCGAAACACAGAGCTCCATGAATAACCAAACAGCGTGTCCTCACAGGATGCTTTTTACAGCAGCCTCAGGCTGTAAGTCAATGCAAGTTATCAGACAGGTACCAGTTAATGCTCTAAAGGGGAATATGGGGAGAATTAATAAACTATATTTAAAAAAATAACAACTGAAATAGAAAATCTAGAAATAGGAAAAGCCACACCTGTATAATCAAACAAGGATATTAAGGGATTTATATCTTCCAACATAGTGGACACAAGAGATGGCTGACAACTCTATCTAATGAGTTGGTCCTGAGGTAAAGACTGTCACAGAAACCATTGAAAACATGTGGAAACAAGTGAGCAGTCATGATGTTCCCATGAACGGAGCGAACTAGAATTTAGCAGCCATACAGGATGATAGCATCCCATTTACTCTCCTTATGGGAGACCTGGAGGAAGGCATTGTCTGTTGAAAAGAGAAAGTAGAGAACTTAGAAAACAGGAGCTGCCAACATAACATCAGGCTGCTTGGATTTCCTGAGTCAAGAAAACTCAGGCTCTATGGGGTACTTTGGAAAATTTATCTCAGCTGAACTTTCAAATTACACTTGCTCTCTCCTCCAATTAAGAAAGCTAAGTGTAACAATAGATAAATTTAGGGCAGATGTTAAAAGGTAGGGAAAAAACTATAATTACTTTGGCATGGAAATAAATAGCCATCTGCACACTAGCAAGAACATATATCATTCATTTCAAAACCTGCAAAAGAAACACAGCGTGTAGAACTTAGACGGTGCTGCCTTATAAACTTGAAAATATGCCACTTGGTACTCATATTTAATATCAAAATCAGGGACTATTTTGCCAATTAACACCCTCCTACTTAATCTAAGACAAACATCTGAACATTCTTTATCTAAAGCTGTCCTGCCTAACACTGTGCTGAGAATGCATCAAATAGATAAAAGACTAATTGCAAAATCCCATTTGGGTGAGACTTAACAATTAAAATCACCAAATAATGCAATATGTGTGTACACAGTCTGCAGTATCCACTAATTGCTGTGAATTTTTCTGTAATTTGGATTTAATGAAAAATGACTTCCCATAAGGACAATCAGCACTAACTTTCAGGGCTAATACTTCTTTAAATGGTTGAGGTGATGACACATGTTCAGAATTAAGGCAGGCCAAACATTTTAGATCTTTAGCCTGTTTTCAAAGCATCAAACCTCCACCTGTCATATTGATAGAAATTGCAAGTTATTCATGTGAGAAGTTTGTCTATATCCAAAGCTACGTCTTCCAATTTATTTCCATCAATCTCTTTGTATTCTTGTGTCTTAGAACTGTCTTTTATTGAGTAGTGTCTCAAGCACCTTGTGCTAAGAAGATGGAATAGTTTCTGTGTACTTATCCATGAAGTGGTCAGTGTAAAGGGTTGCCAAGTCTTACCTAGAATAACAAAATAGAACTGTAACTTTGACATCTGTAGGGGAAAAAACCTTCTCTGGCTTCACTGATAGGGGGACTGGATAAAAAAAAAAATCTCTCCACAGGTGGACAGTACATCAATTTGGGGCTTAAAACCACAGGTACTGGGGAAATGAGAAGAGGTGGGAGAATTCACAAAGACCTGAAGGAGGCTATGGACAGAAAGGACTGGAGCATGGACAGAAATGAGTGGAGCATGTTTTTCTACCAGGGAGGTCCAGCCATGTCTAGTAGAAGCCAGTCTGGGTAGAGAAAGAGGGGAAATTTGATGATTAGGGAAGTCCTGAGCTGCAGAAAGAATATCAGGATTCCTTACAGGACACTGAATTAAGACCAGAGATCTTTTCCAGGTAAGTGGGGGAAATAGGCAGGAATATGGTACAGATGAATTCTTTTGATTTGAGTGGATGTGTGGTCTCTCATTTGCTATCTGTATCAGAATGAAGAACCTTTGAAAGGCATATGTTTGTCTGGATGTGGTTCAGCTCTAAGAGGTATACAAAAGCAGTAACTTTTTGGTACTGATTTTCTCCGAAAGGGTTTGCTTAAGCTCATGCAACTTCTTGGAGACCAGTAGTGATCCTCTGAACTCAGAATAGATAGGGAACTCTTGTGCTGGAGAGACTGGGGCCAGTTGCAGTGGCTAAAGGCAAGAGGACTTCAAAGAGCACAGAACTACAGTGCCAGGTCCCAAACCTAGACACTTGGAGGGTGTTTAGGCAGACAGAGGCTCTGCAAGCCCAAGCACGATAAATCTTCCTGCGACTGTGAAGGCCCTGCTTTCATGGTCTCACTAAGCAGCAATATCAGAGAAATCTTGCATCATTTTTGCAAATCCCTAATCCTGGAGCCACATCGGTATTATTTCACCTCTGGAAACAATAACCGAGTGGATTCTTTCTGTCATCTGAATGCCTTTATTAACAAGGTGGTCTTCCAACCTTACTACTCTCCGAGTTATGAAAGCATTGGGTAATTTGTGGTGTGGCCACTGCATCTTTGTTGGCAGGGGAGGTGAATTCAGCCCTTATTTAAAGTAGAGTCCTGCACTGCTGTGTATTCAGACGGTCTAAAGTAATGGGAGATGAACGGATTGAAATTCCCTTAAATCCCTATTGCTCCAGTAATTCCATGCCTATTCAGGTAGCTGGAGGTGTGATATAAAGCTGATTTTGCAGCACTTAAGGGCTCTTTATCCTGGGGGGGGGTAAGGGGGGGAAATGCTAAAAGAGTGATTAACAGTCCAAAAGAACCAGGGTATGACCATGGAAGTAGTCTCCAGTGTGGCTTTGGTGGGGGAGGATTATGCGTAGAAGTCAGCTCCATAATGCAAGCATGAGCTTTGTTCACGTTGCAGAGTGTTTCTTTGCTTTGCGGTCTTTTAACATTTTAACCATTGTGTTTGCTGGGATGACAAAAGAATGCTCACCTTCCCTCTTGTCATTCTTTGTTATCCTGTTCAGGAGAGGCCTTCAGGTTTATCGGAAAAAGAGCAATTGCCAATATGGTAAGAATTATCCTAAATCCCAGATTTTAGCAATTCTCTGGTTTTGGCTTTATAGCACGTTTTTCTATGTCTACAGAAATGATGAAGTGGAACTGCTATGTAAAACCGAGAAGAGAAATCTTATTTCTTAGAACAGTTAAAGGCTTAGTCTCAATGAATCAAAAAAAAGTAAAAATCCTATTTTTCATTCTGTTCTCTCACTTGCTTTTCCTGCTGCTCCTCATTACCCAGATTGCCAAACTCTGATGATAGAAGGATCCATGACCTCACCAAAACAATTTTTGTTAACTCAAATCATTATTTTGTGACACAAAGATGGAGACACATCTGCCATTGCTCATATTCTGGGTCACCCTGCAAACATCTGATTATGATTTGATAAACAAAACCATTCCTCCAGTGAATTTTTGACAAAGAGGCTATGAAGAAAGCTGGACAAAACTGTGGAATTTAACTGCTTTGTAACCCCTCTTTTGTGGTAGATTATGGTACTAAAGAAGGGCTAATCACTTAAAAGCCAAGTAAGAAATAAACAGTTTAAAGAGTAAGTCTCTATTTTATTGGCAAACATAATCTTTTAGAATGTCTGTAAAGATATTCTTTGATTGGTTTTCACTCTAGCAAAGGAGCAATTTAATATACTGGCTGCTTTCTTCATGTGAGTGAATAGAATGACAGGGGTGTTTCCTGATCCTCTTTAAAATAAAGGTGGTTCCTTTAATTTAAATGTAATTCCTATCAGGTTTAATGTTAAAAATAAATTCAGTATAACCTGCATATGTATTTCTGAAGTATAATTTTATTCCATGTATTTTTCCTAAGATTCAGTCTCCTCAGACATCTTTATATTGTTTGTGTATTTGGTTTCTGATGCTTCTCTAATTCTCTCCTAAATATATACCTTCTTGATGATTTTATCTCTTCACTTACCTTTGTATTAGAATTTTTGTTCCCAGGAATGGGAATGGTAGTAGATAGAATGGGAGTGGTAGTAGATAGTGGGGCCTGTGTCTCATATTCCGTGTACATGCCTTTCATCTGTGAGCACAGCATCTAAAGAATGCACTCCATGGGATGAATTTCTCTGTTGTGAACTGTAAGTAAGGATTTATGTTACATGTTCTTTATTCTGAAAGCTTGCAGTCCTCTCTTTACTGTGGGTTTTGGTATTTTTGTACAAGAAATCCACACTCAGGTGTGTTACCTATAATTTCCCAAGAGGAACAAATATACAGTGCACACAAAAAACACATACAAATTTTTCTGTTCATTGAGAAGAGTTGTATGTTTACTCGCTATGAACTAGTTGGTTCCTTAGACAAGTGCTTTGTGACTTGGGTGACTGTGTCCCTTAGCATATTAATGTGTACAATAGACACAGCATATAGATGCATCCAATAGATGAAAGCATAGCAGAATTATCTGTGCTTTTAGTGTGGGAACTGCAGAAGTGTTTGTTTGTGCTGTCCTCATTCTCTCCTGTCATGATAGGGTGGTATCTGCAAGCAGTAAGTACTTGCAAAACGACTCAAATGGCAGTTTTTCCATATGACATGCTACCTCTTTGCAGCTCTGTAGAATACTTTACCCCAGCCAGCACACTGGTGCTATAGCTGAGAGTGTAAGCAGTTTTACAGGTTTTCTGTAGACTTTTATTACAGCTGTGACACTAGATTGATGGACTGTTTCCATCTCGTTCTCTGTCAATCGTACACTGAAAGGAGAAGTGACAACGTGATGGATGCATGGTAGTCCCACAGTAGGGAGAGAGCTACTGCAATAACAGTGGTTTAAACCCTAAAGTGCCTTTAACCTCCTGCAGTTGCCTTTAATTTATTTTAATCTAAAACCTAACAAAATCTAACATGGCAGAATAGAGAGGTGGAGAGGATAGTGGGTTTGTAAAGCAATGTGAAAAAAGATGACAGTCATTCGTGGAGGTCCAATTAGGGCAATTCTCTGCTTTAAAGGAAGAAGTCCTCCAGGAAGCTTTCAAAGCAGAGAATATTGTTGTTCTCTAGACAAAGTCAAAGGTTAGCCTGGCTAGAAAGAAGATGTACTTTCCACTGAGGGAGAAGGGGAAGAAGGGCTTGCTCTTTCACAGCAGGGAATACCCAGGTCTTGCCTGAGGAACAGGATGAACTTGCCAGGGAGCAGGCTTTTGGAGGCTGTGTCAAAAGGAATGCTCTCTGAGACAAGCCAGCGTTTCCTTTGAACACGTAAAGGTTTAAGGTTTATTTACTGTTTCAAAGAACTAGTGGTGTCTTCTCTAGGGAGATGAGAGAAAGTAAGAGGGAGTACTTGCAGTGCTGTTTTAACCTTTGAAATGCCATCAATGATTTTATTAAGTTGATGGCTTATTTCACAGCACAAAGGGAGAGGTCCAGGGTGCAGGACAGATGCCAAGACTGTGTATACAGTCTTGTATGCGCTTCATCTATATTGTGGTCTGGATGGCGATAAAGTGAAGAGGCTAGTGTGGGAGTGAGCGGGGAGGGGCTGGCTGCAAAAGGTCTGTAGTGTGGATGTTCAGCTCTCAGCCTCACCTCTTCTGTTATGCCAGCATTGAGATGGGATAAACCAGGACCGGGCTGATGGAGAATGAAACCTGTTAAATTAACAACAGCCTGCTAGGAAGATTCTAGGGGCTCATTCCTATCTAACCAGCTGCATTATTAAATCCCTTTGTTATAGTTTCAGAACACGTTGTTCTTGGGTGCGATCCTGCGAGTCCGTTGCTAGAACTCAGCAAATGCTACAAGACGGTGCTACTTGAATTTTTAAACTGATTTTGTTCTATTTTTTTGTTGTTCTTTCAACATGCTTGCTGCTCTTATTTGGGGGCATGAGTTATCCTCTGCTGAAAGACAGTGTAACAGCAAAGGTGATCTCTAAAAGGAAGAGCAAAGGAAGTGGCCAGTTTGAAGTGAACACTGGGGATGATGTTACAATTGGGAATGTGAGCATATGCTGAAAATTTTACTCTGATGCTCTCTAAGCAGACAAGTAAAATCTAGTCTGAGTGGCATATTTGGTCAGAATCCTCTTGACTGATTCTTATTTGGTATATTTAACAAACATGTTATATGCATACAGTCAACACCAATAAGGATTTGAAACTGCTGAATAATACAGATCGGTAGATATTTTTAATTTATTTGTGATCAGCTTGTAAATAGAGAACAGCATGAATTAATTGGCTTTGCCAATCATTAAAGATTATTAACTTAAATTCTGAAGGTGTTTTAGGATCATGCCCTCTAATTATTAGTAGCACAAACAGATTTTTATAATAAAAATATATTTGATGGCATTTTATTTGGCGATGGCAGTAGAATAAACATGGATTTTACACACATGGGTGGACTTTTATTTGAATGCAAATTGACCAAGTTCAGTTCTAGTTTCAGTGGATTCAGTTTGGCTGAACTTAGTAGAATTGTACCGGCTTTTATCAGGCTTGTACTTACCTTGGTATGACTAAGTACACAGATGCCTTAAATAAAAGATAGATGTACATCCAGAGTTCTTGAATAATATTGACAAAAAGTGGAATCGATCTTGAACCATGTTGATGTTGAAGTGAGATCTTGAAGTCATGCAGGGATCATAAGCTTCTGATAGCACAGTTAATAAAGGAAGAGAGGGTAATAAATCTTAGTCTCTCAGAGCTGATGACATGGAAAACAAAGCTAAGGTGTACAGCTACAAAAGTAGTGTGAATCCTCAAATCCTTTTTTCTTTTTGGATCATACTCCTATAACATAAATTGGCCAAGGGGCCTTTTTTGACCCAGAGGACTACTAGAAATCATTTCAGTTGTGTATTACTATAAGAGGCCTTATAGTCACAGCATCTAGGATTTTACTTGATAATGAAGATTTTCATACATATACAGTGTTAGGATTAGAATAAAGCTATTCCCCTGAGCAAGTATTTTCATTCATCTGGATGTTTCCCCTTATTTCTGCTTCTTTAATTTAAGTGTAATGCCTTTGATATTGTAACAGGATAAAATAAGATGCTGGGATCCATTTTAAATGAGATTCCATAAAGGACTCATAGTCTTTTACTTTCCCAGAAGTTATTTGTACTGGTTTTTCTATATGGTATGGTATTTACTGAACAATTATAAACATATTCTGCGTCAATATTCACAACAATAAAACTGTAATGGGAAGGGAATGAAAGAGGTGCTGAATCATTAGCTAGAGAGAAAAAGAGATAATAAAAATTATCTCAATTAACAGATGAAAAGGGAATAGGGGAAAACCTCTAGACTAATAATGTATTAAAACCAACAGAGTTTTAATACTTATTTAGCCAGCCTAAGCTAAAGTGAGCAGGTGTAGACCACAGAAGTCAGTAGTAATATTACAGTGTACACTAACCGAGAAACTGAACCAGTGTTCACAAAGTAAGGAAGGTTTTACTATAATCCTAGTTCACCATAATCTGAGCTTGGTGGGTATGATTTTTAATGGATAGGATAAAAGTAACGCTATGGGAAACACTCACTCACTGAGAAACTACATATTCTTTCCATCCACTCTTCTTATGCTTCTGAGGACTGCTGTGCAGCCTGTAACTGCCATAATAGCGCCAGCAATAATGAACGTAACTCACCTGTCGATTTAATTCTTCTCACTCCTTTTGGATTTATCTTCTGGAAAATGCTTTGCATTCTAAGATTTGTCTTTAGCATCTCAATTTCAAGTACGTGACAATGATAAACAATGCTCAGGTGATAGGAATACAGATACAGGTTAAGCTTAACTCTGCATTTTCTGGCCTGTGAGATTTTATTTTCTTTAGATTCAACTGTTCCATAAGCACTTTTATCTTCAAATTACTGATAAACAACCTTGACTTATCACAGCATTTCTTTACACTTTTTAAGGGAGGGTATGCTCACATCTGACTATACCTGCATTGTACTGACTTCTTGCTTGTATAAAATTCTGGGTGTCCTTGCATATCACGGATGTCTGGCATTCTAGGATAAGGAGTGTAAATCCCTGCATAATTAGTCTGAAAAAGTTTAAAAATCATCCAGCCTACCTGGAAATGATGCACCTGAGAAGTCTAGTTACCTCTAGACACCAAAATTTAAAAAGCAGCCAACAGGGTGTTAGGTTAACTGTTTGAAAGGAAGAGTCAAAGATTTACCTTCACCTCTGCCACAGACATTCAACTAGAGTTAGCAGGACTGTATGGGTGTTGGGAGAGAAAGGTTACTCACCAGACAGTATTTTAGTTTGAATTGTGTTTAATGATTCTAGACACAGAACTCTGCTAAGCAACATGTTATTAAGATTAGTTCTTAACAGAAATTGATGGGTTGCTTTTTCTTTTGTAAGAGTCCAAGTAATAAGAATTGAAAATTACATTGAGGCTACTGAAGAGGTTGAGGTACTTAAATTCTTAAAAGAACACAGTTTCTTGTACCAAAAAGATAGACTCTAGAGAATAACCTTCTTTTGAATAGAAAATTGAGAGTCTTGTGTGTACTAAGGAGTCTAGTGCAGTCTAGGACAGACTTGAGTCAAATCTGTTTGCTAAGAGGAGATGTTTACTATATATGTAAATGGAGTACTTTAGCTTTGTTCAAATAGTAAGCAGATCATAAATGATAGATAAGGTGTAGCTATCAAGGACAGATCTAGAGTCATTTACAGTGTAAATTCAGTTGGCACTAATTTTCTTGTTCCTGTGCCAAACGAGGTAGCATGCTGCCCTACTGATCTGCTGTCCCAACATACAGTCTTGATTAATTTTCTTGCAGTTTTCAAATATAAAAGTTGCAGGGTGAAAAAACATGAGTCAAAACTTTGTTTCCTTTGTATAAGCAGAATTTTGCTTTATCTAAAAAGCTTCTGTCCAAGAAGATTACAGTAAAAAAAGTATTGTAATCAAGTATTTTCCACTTCAGCCCTGGGGAATCAGACATGGCTGGAAAAGCATGGGGCAACCTGAAAGCAAAGGTGAAGAAGACATATCCTGTGATGCTGTGGAATCCCCCGTAACTGTTAATTGGCTTATGTCTTCAAGACCCCTCTGTCTAATCCAGAAATCAATAGTGAAAGAAAACTTTGTCTTAATCTCGTACTGTATTTGCCTACAAGCTATCCCCCCCAAAATCCCTAAAATTAGTAGCTGCATCACTTAGTTACTTCAAAATTTTAGTGTTTTTTCACTGCACATATCGCAGTGCAAATAATTGCATTTGCCTGCTCAAGAATACAGATAGCCACTATTTTTAAAATAGATTTTTTTAATGTAGAGAGTAGATACTATTCCTTATGCTGCATCATCAAGAAATAATATTGATAGATTGCACATTTCTTGAGCGACAGTGTCATCCCATTTAATGGAGTTGCAACAAAATATAGAACATTGAAATCCTATAGAAATTTTAGCAATGGGAGCCTCTTGACTTTTTGGAACTAGGATCAATTCACAGATCTAACAATCAGAAAGCAAGTAGTCTTTTAAACTTTGAACTGGAACACATTTGGTACCAAAATCATTAAGAAACAATAAACATCAAACAATTCTATTTTTTGAAGTCACTTTTAAGAGTAGTGGCATTTTACAAGAACACCGTAGAACCTCTAACATTCAAATATACTTTAGAGTAAGCAAATACACAGGAAATGTCACCCAAATACTAAAGGCATAGAGCATCTCCAGACCATACAGACACTTAGTGTGCACATTATTTATTTTTGAATTGAAAGGATTTTTTGAAAGTGAACTATATTTTTTCCTTGTAAATACAAAGTTCCCACAGTCATAACAAACTTGCTTTATAGGTAAGAATTTGCAAGATGAACTTCCTCAACAAATGTTTGTTATATATCCTGCAGGGCTAAAAGTCCTGTTTGGTGTTTGTAAGTGAAATCCTTTTGGAAATATGAGAAGTCAAATGCTATGATTCTAATTTTAAACCTCGTCACTCAAATACAATTTTACTTGACTTTACTCAAAGTTTTAGAGGAAGTTTCCGGCATAAGCTGCAATGTGTTAGATTTCATATGTGTTGATTTTGTTTTACAGGAAAGTGTGAAAATCTGAATCAGCATTAGGAATTATTCAAAAGTTGGCAGCGAAGAGACACAATTAAAGTGCTGATCATCAACTGCCACTGGCGTTAAGATGGCAATATTGAATTTTCTCCCACATACTAACTGTACAGCAAGCTAATCACTGTATTATAGGCACCTTATTACACTGCAGTGATCAAGAATATTTGTGTGGTAGTTATGAGACTTGCTTTTTTGGGATAAGAGAAGACAAAGAATGTACAATTTAATTTATAGCCTCTAAGAACACTGCAGTTGTGATATAATTTTTCTCTAGCAGAAACATAACACACTGCTATGATATTTCTTAAATTCCACTGGTGTTCAAAATAGTCAAGTAAGGTAAGTGGTTAGTTATCACTGACATAACTGTTTATATCACATGGTGACAAATGTATGAGAAGTGCAGAGTGTGTGTGTAATTTTAGCTGCTATCCCCAAGCATGTCACTACTTTTCTTATCTCTTGAAGGCCCCTAATGAACCACTCTTGCTGACTGGGGGGAAACCACACTTAAGCTGTCTACTTTGCTCTAACTGGCCATTTTGAAGACATTCCTCACCAAAGGGGTCTGGCCCAAATCCCCTGTCTCTGTAAAGGAGCCTTTTTTCTGGTTTAGGCTCTATTCATTGGATATATATGAAAACATATTGAATTGTCTTTTAATCCACATGATATTATGGGATAAATTTAAGAGAATGGCACTTCCCCTGCATTGAGGCAAGCGTTAACATTTGTTTCCTGCGTTCTTTTTGATGGCATGAGCAGAGACTCCATGAATGCCTGCTGCTAATAGGCATCAAGTGAATGTTTGGTAGAAGGCTCTGAAAAGGAAAGGGCAGTTGTTTATTCAGCCAGTCAATTAGCCATATGCTATTTTCTCTTTTAACTTTTTTGGTGCTGTAATTCATGTTCTAGGCAAAAAAAAAGATCTCTGATCAAAATTAAATAATAATTTTAGTTCTGAATACTGTCAGCAAGTAACACATGCTGCTTTAGTTCAACTGTGTAACAGTATGATAAGGATCTTTAATCCAAATGGGTCAATTCTTTAAAGCCATCAATTCTAACACATTGTATTATGAAAACATGTTACTGTGCATCTGGTCTATTCTGGGGAAAAGGAGACAGGCAGTTTGTTTCATATATGCATCACAAATATCATGAGATTCATATAATCTGTACATTTACTGCTGTCTAATCTTTTGACTCTTCCAGAACCATTATGTGTTGCTAGTCTTCTACTTCATCAGCAAATGTGTCTGCTTTGAAATCACTTTTCCCCCTATACTAGGAACAGAGCAAGACAAAATTTTTCAACTCTAGCATTTCCAATAAGAAATACAGTTTTGGCTACACCCAGATATTTAATAACATCATGTTTATTTTCATACAATACCTCTTTGAAATTTATTAAAAAAGCTTACGTAATATTTTTATTTAAAATATTTTTACTTCTATTTGAAAAAAAACTTTTCAACATTTAATTTTGTTTAATAAAGTAATAACACGTTCTGAATGCTTAAATAAAACACTATTCACCCTGAAACGATTTCTGATTTTTCAGAATTTTCAGTGGTCCCTACCTTTTCTTATTTTTTGTCATCATTCTAATATGGATAATGAGACTGTCATTCCTGGCAGAACTGATGAATTAATTTTTTCATGGGCATGAGCTGATAATGACACTGGGAAAATAGAGTCTGGGAGGTCTTGTTCTTCTGATAACCTGTTTCTCTCTTTTTTTAAAACATATGCTTCAGAAGGGAAATTTTTACACAGAACTATAGCTCTAAGTTGATTGTACAATGGTATGTAATTTCTAAAGTTTTTATTTGAATATTCAGATGCTAACAGGAAATGTTAATAATTGAATGAATGCATTTAGGACTACAGTTTCTTATGAAAAGAAACGAGTTAGCATTTTTAAGATGTCTCTTCCAACATTATCCTAAACTATATTCATGTCTGTTATGCTCCCAGCGTACTGCACATTTCTCCGCAGCAATTTCACTGTATTTTTACAGGAAAGAAAACTGCCATGTTTTAGAAGGAATTAATAGCAGTGCTAGTTAAGTGTTTGCAAACAACAGTTCTCTACGGCAGTCTTTTACCAGGCTCTTTCATATTTTTTTGTCTTAAAAGTATATAAATTCCTGCCTCTTCCACTAAGTTATTATTCAGAAAAACAGTTTGTGGTTGAGGATTCAACCAAATGGTTAAACACATCCCCCAGTCCTAAAACACCCAATCAATTGTCAGTAGAATTCCTCCAAAAAATCTCAGTGACAGAAAAAAATGCTCATTATAATAATCTTCTTTTTTGCCTAAAACACTTCATTATTCATAGTGGTATATGGACTGCATATAGAACTTGGCTTAGGCATGCTCCTTCCACACTTGGGTCTCTAGTGAGCTGTTAAAATGGTCTTAGCACATTCACAAGGCTTTTCATTACAGTCTAGTCCAGTAATAGAAATGATCAATCTATATCATGATCAAATGACAGGGCATGTAGAGCCTGCCTCTGTTTAACCAGTTGGTGTCATGTGTAGGGTTTTATCTGCTAGCTACATCTTGAATAAGTTTGTGTTGGGGCACACTGCATTCTTGGATGTTTTTCGAAGTTCTTTTACAAGGCTATGGAAATAGGAACAGATTTTTTTTTTTCCTCCCTTATGAAATGCTGTTGGATTTTACTTTTTTCCTATTGGATCTTTAGCATGTGGAGATTAAATGTGTATCCAGTAAAGGAGATATTTGCAAAGCTATCATTTGCCATATTAAGTTGATTGTCTGGGTCAGTCATGCCTATACCCTGCTTGTTGACATGCCCTTAACTATTTGTATTGACATTTATGGTCTGCATTGTATTAATGGCTTATGATTACCTTGTAAGATTGTTATATGTGAGTGAGTTTGTCCTCTAAAGGTACTTCTTCTATGACTATGTTGGTTTTGCAGATTCCTGTGCTTGCTGAAAAAGACATGACTAATGATTCAGAATTATATATAACCTGATAAGCTGTCAGTGACAGATATACATTACATGCGCTAGCAGTAGTCCAGATGTCAGTGTTATACAATACCATTCTCCCTTTAGCGGTCCTTAATTGAGATTCAGCTTTGTTTTCTAGATTTTATGAAAGTCTTCAAAATGGCTGAACAGAGTTATTTGAGACTGGAGGCTGGATTCTTGATGTTGCACATTCTCTTCTAAACCCATTTTATTTATATAGGAGTTCTGTAAATTAATGTAAGTAGGTGACTTATAATTCTTCACCCTCCGGATAGGTGTATTTTGGTGAAAGGGGTCCAACTTCCCAAGACTATCATAGTGATAATATTTTTTAAATTTCTTAAAATTTACTCTGGAAATGTATGAGGTCTGTGAAGAGAGGATTAAATCAACACTCATTCAAAACTGGCTTACTTAATATTTTGACTAATGCATGACCTCTCTTTTTAGCTCTGTTTGTTCTTTTTCCTCCCTGTCCTTCTCATCTGAAAAATGAAAACAAAGGTGCTTAAAGTTAGGAAAGTGTTCTGCTGGTGAAGGCACAGAAGCCTGGAGTTCAGGAAGACTGGCTTTCCTACCCTATTCTTCCAGAGGCATTGAGGATATGTGGGGAATATCAGTTAATTTGGTGTTTCCATCTCTGTATCCAAAAAACCAGACTCTCTCAAGAATCATATTGTACATGAGCAGCCAATAAGCACAAGCTCACTTTCATATCCAGTGATGAAATTTATGATACAAATGGAAAATATTATCCACTTTTACAAATCATGGCCAAATAGAAAGTGTCGTTTGCTAACAAGAGGGCTTTGTCTGAGTTAAAAGAACTCAATAGTAATCTTATAATGTGATTTCTGTGTTACAATGCTGAACATGTGTAGCTGGTTCTACCATTTCCTATGAAGTGATTCTCTTTTCTGACAGTAAAAGTAACAAGAGGCTTTACAGTCATGAAAAAAGTGAATTGGTTCTGATTTATATGAGACTTCATTGCCTTTTCACTGTAAAAACCTATCATAATGATGAGATTCCAATATAATACACCCATATACCCCCTGTTCAGTACAGTAGTAGTTTATTCTGTACTCAAAAAGAAGTTATGTTATTTATTTGCATTTATTTAATTTTCCTGGTTTTTTATTTATTTATTACTTGTTCCTGGTCAAGTTGAGTTGTAGTTATCTCTGAAAGCTGGGATGCCTTTAGGTATCTAAATGGGGTTTAAGTTAAAGTATGAAATTATTTAGTTACTTTAATAGTATGTTGCAACTCTAAATGTGGAGAAGCCAGCTTTAAATTGTATAAAGGCATAATTTCTTATGGCAGTAAAACATCAAAGTATACTATATCTGCTATAAGATTCATTAGAGAAGCAGAAATCGTAGGATTAAAGTTGACACCTGCTTTCTGCTGGCAAGGGAATTCACTCAGACTTGAGTAGAAAGGTGACTGTTGATCCTCAGCATATGAAACCAACTGATTATTTGAGATTTGGTCCCCTTCTGTTTTTCATAGAAATGAAACTCACAAAGGAGTTTAGAGCTGCCCTGGAGAGACCACAGCGACAGGCATCCTACAGGCAAACACCAGCTTTTCTTCCTCAGCTAACATTCCTCTGGAAAGACAAAGCTCACTTGATGTTTTAGATCACTAAAGCTAATATAAAAAGATTCCAGAGACAGTTTTTTCTCATCTGATTATTTTCCTTCCAGGAGACTGTTGGTGGTTTTTTGTTTTGACTTGGGTTTTTTTTTTGAGTTGGGTTTTTGTTTGTTTGTTTGTTTTAAACAGTGTAACGCAAACGTGGTTATGCCAAAAATAAGGTTACATGCTACCCGTGTACTACTGATGAGCTATGTAGTGTAAAAAACCATTAAAATTACTCAACTGCAAAGTTGATTAAAAAAGATTCAAAGCAAGTAACTTCTTGCAATACCCTTTGGTGATGCATTTGAGACACAGGCAAGTTGGCAATGGAGGGGCAATAACTTCTTCAGAGCAGCAGAAGCTGCAAAGACACCATGCTCAAACAGGCTGGCAACAGAAGTTGCATGTTCTGCATCTTGTTAAGGCCCTTTTAGAGTGTTTAGCAAAGGCACTGAAAGAAGGTTAGCTTAAATTTAGTGATGTTTTGGTTCTAATGTGCTTTTGTATCTTTTACTAGGAACTTCCTTATACTGCTGCCTGTGGGGTAGACATGCCAGGAGATAAAATTCTATGATTTTTCTCTTTCTCAAACATGCCTGGAATAAATAAATAACTACATTTTCATTTTGTATTTTTTTTTATAGTCAAACCTGATGCCAACAGAAATCTAAACTCAATATTTGTTCACGGATTCATCTTGAAAACTTTCATGGATTTATCCCTGATATTCATTCTTGGTGTACTTGGTAGAATTTTGCTGGAAGAGAATGAATTCTGACAAGTTGGTGGGGTAAAAAAAGAACGCAAGTCGCCTTTCCTACACTCTGGCTGTCTCATGATATCCGGTTGTCTTTGCAGGCTAACGGGAAGGAAGAAACTTAGTCTTTTCTTTGCCACCTTTGCCATGAAGTACATCAGAAAGGAAGCATTTTGAAATGCAATCCTTGTTCTTGAAATGGGCAGCTGATGGTCTGTAATTTGAGTAGAAGAACAATATAGAAAAGGGGATAAAAAAGCAAATATATCATACTCTCCATAGATCTTGGAAGTTTCCCATTGAACAATGAAGAGGAGCACTGGGACTAGATGTGAAAAAAAAAAGAAAAAATGCTCAAGGGGATAGACCTTCCTCAGTGTGATTCATTGATTTAGACACAGCTATATATGTCAGGTAACGATGAAATGTTGAGACAGCTGAGATTGTTCACTTAGTGAAGTCAATCCCTTAGTAAGTGTTAGTGGTATTGAAATGAAGTGTTAAAGAATTAGTTAGCTGACTGTGAAAAAAATGAATAGGTCTTTCAAATTACCTAATGGAAAGCTAAAGGCATTAGCTCCCAACCAGGGAGTTTTAAAGGCCTTGTGCTGCATTCATTGACACGGATGGAATGACTATGAATCAAGCTCTACTACAGAAGATAAACAGCTTTCTGATAAATACGTTTGGAAAGAATCCACTGTTGTGCATTTCAGGCTTCCCTAAAGCAGAAAGAGTTCGTGTATGCTTAGACTGCTGGGTGCATTGCTACTTTTATTAATCACTGCACTATAATAATTAAAGATCATCAGTAGTGTGTGTAGAATTTTAAGAGTAAAATGAGTTTGGTGCTCTTAAAAAGCTTAGAGCTTAATTGAATATTATATTTCTCCAACACATTGTAGCAATTAGACTTCTGATATGTTCATACTTCTGAAGGATTTGCTTACTAGAGAGCAGGGGAGCTCTACCTAGAGTTCTTAACTTGCAGAGATTTATGTCACACAGAAAACCTCTTTTTTTTTTCTCTCTCTCTTTCTGTGAAAGAGGTTGTCAGCTGGGGACTGAAAGGCAAGTGTTGCTCTTGAGTCACAGAACAGGTAGATTAGAGTCTTTTATTAATGAATGGTTTCAGTGCTTCCAATTGATAAAATTAGGAACTTAGCTCTGCCAGCTGAAAACTCAGGGAGAATAAAATATTGTCTGGAGTCATGGAAACTAATAAATCCTCCCATGACAATATTTAACAGGTTGGCAGAGGGGATAAAATTACCTTTCATAAAAATGCCATGCAGATGGTAAAGCTATGGGAATTAAGACTGGATCAAAATTCTCTGAAAACAGCAAATCATGGAAATCATAGTGGAGATTGATTAAGTTGGTGTGGAAATTGCTTCTGCCTTAAGATTCTCTAAGGACTTGTTCAAATATTTTGGTTAGTTGATAAATCATCTAGTGATTTTCAACATGTGCTATGTTTTGATACTTTGACTTAAACCCACACATTTTAAGAGTTAGCTCTTTATAACGTACATTGCCTGATTTTGTAGGTATTATGTATGCAGTGTGTAAAGGGAAGTCAACAACTGGGTGATTTCTTGGATTGTACCCTTTTAACTAATTAGACACATATTCTGACCCCTGCATTGGTTTCGGGTCCACTTGCATGGAAGAACTCTTGAGACGGAGGCCTTGGTCTTTAGCAGTAGTGCTTTCTTAAGTCACCTAGGAGATGGCATGCAGCATCTTCCTAGTTTCTATACCAAGAGGGTAAGGGGCACGGACAAAGGCTTTGGTTTCTCCAAGAATACTTGTGCCACTGAACAATGAATCCTTGACAAACCTCAATCCTAAATTATGCTATTTTCATGCATAGTCAGCTTAACTGTAATTGCATGGGTAGAATTCTTATTTGAACATAAATAAGATCCCTGGATTATTAGCACATTTAGAGATGGTGACACTCCATGTGGCAGTGGTGCAAAGGAAAATGTTTTAAGGAAATAAGGGGCTTTACATTAAAATTGTATCAGAGGGGACCTTGCTAATACTGTGATAGGTGCCCTGAAATTTTATCAGCTACTTCCTCAGTGACAACTTCACACCTTTTACTCATTCAATTTTGTGTTGAGTTGCAAAAAAAATGGGAACAGCTGAGGGAATTCAGTGTCTGACTTTACAAAACAAATTAGGTACAACTGTAGACCAAATCCATGTTCTTTTTATTCTGCACTCTTATTCTTCTCTTTATTCAATACTTCTCTGAACACACTTCAAAAAGAATGTTGTGGCTTTTTAAAAGACCAAATATATATTGACATTTGATTTGGGATGAAGTCAGTTTGGAATATAAACCATTTGGAACTCTTAAGATGCTTGGAGGCATTTTCATTACATTGCTTTAAAATTTGGGTCACATAAAGGTCAGCAGAGAAAAATAATCGTTGGAAAACAAAAGAGAAAATGTTTATTTCAAGGAAAGTGAAAGAAAATGCGTAATTTTCTGTAAGATACAGATTTGCAGAGAGACTGATTAAAAAAGAAGTATTTTTTTTTAAATTGCCTATTCTACCAAAATGTTGAATATTATTATCATGAAATACTTGTACAAAGCAAAGTTTTCATGATTTATGGTGTTTACTTTTTGCATATCTCAGCTCAACAATGAAAGGCGTCTATGCAGTTTCTCTCGGGCTTAAAGTCAGCTCTTATTTAGTATCAACAGTCTATCAACTAATAAAAGCTACAATGTTTGATTTACAAACCCTCTAGGAGAAAGATTTTGTTTGTTAAAAAGGACCTTTTCCAGTGCCGTTAAAAGAATCACAGAAATATTTACTGTTTGTTTTAGGTTTATACATCTGGCCTCAGTTTCCTATCAAATATTTGCACTTTTGAGATAAAAATTACTGGTTTCTGTCAGCAGTGCACATATCAACAAAGGAAAACAAGAACAGTAGTGGGAGTGGAAGTCTTTGATCTTTCACATTTTTCTCTCCAACTGCTGATGGTGGGTTTTGACCCCCATGTGTTAAAAAGGTCAAGGAATCCACTGCTAAGTTCATTCCAGGTGTCCTCAGATTGACAACAGATTTGTTTTATGGGGCACTGAAAATGGAGAGACAAAAGACTTTTGCTCTGAGGTAGCATGGGAGGAGGAGAGTGACGAAAAAAGGCTGGTGTGGGCAGCATGCTTAAAACAGCAGTAAAGCACTAGAGGAATCTTATAATAGCAGCAGTGATGGCCAGTGGTAGAGTCCCTGTCAACTACTAGGAAATCAGTTTTGTGAACAGATGTCATTTAATAAATACCAAATATTGTTGATAATGATATTGCAGTTTGTTTACAAACTAAGCCGATTATAAGAAAAGAAGAGAACAAGTAAAGTAATGCATATTCTGGGTCAGAAATTACCCAGAGGCTAGAGACATGCCACACATTCATTTTTATTAGTCTGAAAATACGTCCTTCATGTAACCACCTTTTCTGCTATTGTAGGAGCTGAATGATTCCTACAATTTATTATTTTTAACACATCAAGTTAGTCATATCGATAAAATGAAGTAACAGTATTTAACTAATAATAACTATTTAAAACCTTACATTATCAGAATAGTCTTTTTTCTCTATAAAAAGGTGATTTCACACAATGTTGTTAGTACACCAAATGTAAACCTTTTAGGTTTTGCTTTGCAAGATGCAGTTGTTGGTGCAAGACATTTTAGACCTGTTGAATTAATGATTCTTTGGTCACTTTCTAAGATTTTTAGTACTTACACCTATTAGAGCCTTGCTCCTGCAGACTTAGAGCCCATGTAACGTTGGTACAGTATGTGAAACAACTGAAACTAAGCTTAAGAGTACTTTTAAAATATCACAGTTCTCAATTGCAATTCTAGACTTCTTTTTATTATATGGGAATACCACTGGCATAAATATTTTAATAAGTTCTTCATAAAAAACAGTATGTGGTATCCATGAGGTGTATTGATAAGCAGGTATTTATATGTATCACAGTATTTTTGAAGCTTTGTTGTGGTAGGTGCTTTTCCCAGTGCAGCAGGTTGCCTTAAATGTGTGCAACAGTAAGTACATGGGTAATTCTGTTGAAGTGTGTGCACTTTAGCAGGACTGAAGTCAAAGTGAAAAACATGCCTTGCTGGAGAATACCCAAAGGCAAGGCAGACAAAAAATAAAGGAAAAAAAATGATATTATACTCATTTTAGTCATAGCAAGTAGATACAGAGAGGTTAAACTACTTGCCTCAGGCCATAATGAAAGACTGTGAAATAGGCAGGAACTCAATGCGATTTCTTCTATCAATCCAGTCTTAAGCATGAGATATCCTTCCTTTTGGAGCAAAATTGTCTTATGCAATTTTTGACAATGTCAGAGTAGGATATTCCCTGTTGTAAAGACTCATGAGTTACATTCTGTTCTGGTGGAAATTTGTGGGAACTCACTGCTACTTAGAAATTTTGGAAAAGTTGGTGGTTTAGTGTGTAACTAAAATAATTAGGCTAGAGCAATTACTAAGAAGTAGTGACTCAAAGCTCTCAGGAAACTGTAGGTGTGTAGAAGTACGCATGTATGTCTGCATAGAAGAGGGAGGCAGCTTTACAGTTGTATTTTGTATGTCTTTCCATATTTCTTTGGGTTTATTTATTTGAAGCCATTAAACATAAGTCTAGCTTCTGTAATGTGATTGCATAAGAATGTAAATCACACTGCTCACTGTCTTACTTACATATTTGTTTACCTAATATTTGTTGATAAGACATAAATTTACCTAATACTTCGTAAAAAGAAGAAAAAGGCAAAATGCCCCAAACCCCAAAATCCCTTCAAATGTAAAATAAATGGGACAAGCAGGAAGAAAAAGAGGAATTTTTCTGCTTGTTGGTAAAAGTCCTATACCAACTCGTATCCATTTTGGAGCTTGGTGCTCATGTGCCAACTTTCTTTTCCTGCTTGTTCCTTGTGAAATGCTTGGTTTCTCGTAGGCAGGTTCAGCCTGTGTCACTATTGTGATAGTTCTTGTTCACTCCGCAGCGGTGGTTTCATGGATAAAGTGGCTTTCTCATGCTCGTGACCATCTAGTCATATAATTAGTTGGGCACTCCTTTTTTTTCTGGAGGAACCAGAGAAACTGTGCCTTTTCTGGTGTGCCAGGCAGTTAATGACATCTCCTTCAAATTCTGCCTGTGTATTTAATGTTATGAATGTTTTATTAGCATTGTACAGAGAAAGAAAATGGAAGATAGTGATGTGTCCTGAAAAGTAATGTTAAATTGTCATTAAAGTCTTTACAAGTTTGAATTCCTTAAATATAATTACTCTGTCTTCTTAATACAGTCCAAAATTCTTTCTCCTTTTTAATCTCTGTGCTCAGCCCCGTGTTTTGACATAATACATATATGCTCTCTTCCTTCCTAATTTTGAAAACTAAAGATCAAATTAGCTTCATTAGAAGATACTCACCAATCTAGTTATTTAAAACAAAGGACTTGCTTTGTCACTAACTATCCCACTCTAATTACACTTAAAATTAAGTCTATCATTGAAGAATCTGGCTTAGAATGTAAAGAAAAAAATCTCCATCTGTACTTACCTTGACATTTGGTCAATAGACACATTCCATGGATTTTCCTTTAAAGAAAACAAATCCAGCATGTTAGACAAAGCTTCTCCTTCAATATAAGTAAGTGAAAGGCCTTTGAAGTCAATGACACTGTCTGTAGTTCCTGCTCAGCTATTAAAAACTTCTGCTAAGTATTCTTGGTCATGTGAGCAAAGGCATTTTGCCTCTTGACAAGTCTCTGAAATAAAGTTTGTTGCCCAGCTGGCTCAAGCTGGAATATGTAATTGTGCCTTTTGTCCCAAAATAAACATAAACTAGTTATATTTGTGAGACTTAACAATTCCTATTGAATGTTTTAATGATGTGGTCTTTGGCTGTCTCCCCAGGCTTTTGACAGTCAAAGGTTGTTTAGGTACAGGGAATATTGGTGTGAAAAAATCAATATGAATTTAATATGGAATTATGAATTAAGCCAGTTAAACTTGCCTGTAGTGTTAACTTTTCACTTTTAAAGTGCTTCAGGTGTTTTCTCCATTAAAAACAAGTAGTCTATCTTAATAGCTTTATCAAACTGCATGCATAGTTTGTTTTCTTTTTTAAACTTCTTTCCATTGTCTTCCAGATATTAGCACTGATAAAGCTTTTAGGGCACAGGAGGCCCTAAAATATATCACTTTCTCTCTCCAAAAACAAAGCACTTGAGAGAAATATTGAGACCAATTGCAATTGCCTGTAAATAATGGAACATGGAATTTCGATCTTTGTTTTTTTCACCTAATTTCTTGTCCTCAAATGGTGTTTGTTTAGAGTACAGTTTCCTGCATGATACCCCACACTAAATAGAAAGGCTTTTGACTCCTACTGAGAAAATAAAGCCAAACAACCTGCTGTCTCAGCTGAGGTTTGTATTCAGGTCATGTTTCAGATCATTTCTAGAAATACTCATACTTGGTTAAAATTGAAGCTTTGACTGTAGGAACCGGGGTTGTGTTGTGCCCATTGTGTCTTTGCCTTAACCTGGAGTGGAAGTACTCCAGTTGACTTTAACAGAAGTGACTTTAATTAGATCAGACCATACTAAATGTGCAGATGCATTCAGAAAGGAGAATGTTTTCCCGTAATTGCTCTATACTCGGCAGTTATAGATATGTTCATAAAATAGCTTAGACTGATGGGAGTTGATGAGATTCTGAGCGATGTAATTATATCCTTTTGCTATCTAGTACAACCAAAAAAATGTTTATCTGTTTTTTTTCTTGTCTATATTAATATGCTGTAGAAGTAAATAAAATCCCTGCAGCAGTGGAAAGCATAATCATCCTGATTGTTTATTCCAAAAATCCCATTCACTTAAAGGGCAGGCAGTCTTGTCTTGAGTAGCAACACTGAGCAGATGCTTTTGTTGTAATAGGCAGAGAGGAATTTGGACTGTAAAAATTGTACTTTTAATAGCAATACAGCAATTTTGGCATAACAAACTTCACAGTGCTTTCCATGCATGTGTATTCTTGGACAGCTCATGGTGCAATCTTTACAGGTACTATTTTACAATGATCTAGGTGATATGTGGACATAACAACACTTCTGAGCCTTACATGCAACCATATGCCCCTGCCCCCATTTTAGAACCACTAGTGTAATTGCTGTGACTTGTTCTATCAAGCATAACAGATACTGGTATTAATCATCATTCTTTTGACTATCTCCCTCTGGGGTTACTCCCCTGCATCTCAGCCTCCTTACTCCTTAATTGTATCTGGGGGTCCCAGATTTTCCTTGAATTTCTCAGTTTTAGTCATTAGATCATTACCATTCTGCACACAGACTCAGCCTGCATTACCTTTGTTGGCTTTTTGCCAGACATGTACTATTATTGTTTAGTTAATGTTCAGGTAACCCGTACTAAACACTGTATTGCCAGAGCTTGGTCTAAAAGCAATTTTACAAACTCACTAAAGATCTCTGGCAAGCTAAATGGGAAAAAAATCAGTAAACCATGGCCTTCTGTAAATAATCATAACTGTCTTTAGAAAGTCACTGACAAAAGTGGCAACAGATAGAAATAATATAAAAACAGAAAAACTCCCTAAATGACAGTCAGGTGTACTATAATGCAGTGATCAGAATAAACTTACTAACCTGGAAGTTCTAACATAACTCCATCCACAAGACTACTCACCAAGATGGGTAGAAGAGGAGAAAAAAACCGCTTCAGGAAACATTTTTCCCCTAAACTTTGTACATGAGCCAAAAGATTTTTTGCATTCTGGCTGCTGAGAAATGTCTTCCCTTTCTTACAGTCCATAGGGAAAAAGAGCTGTGTTTTTCATGACAGATTATAAACAGTCTGTGGAAAAAAGTTTGCCCAAGCAGCCCTGTTGATGGGCCCACAGGGATAGGGAGCAGTCCCTGCTTGACAGAGAGGAAGGCTAGAAGCACTCATCTCAATCCTCTGCCATTGCAGGCTACTGCTTTCCCAAAGAATGACGAAAATAGACTTCGCTGCATCCCAGCATCCATGGATCACGTTAGATAATAGAAATGGTTTATGCATGGATTACTTATTGACTGGTTGCCAAATTCTTACTGATCCACTGGATTTTCTCACGCTAACTTAATTTATAGTGAACAACTGTAACCTAAGAAGGCTTTCATGAAGTCAAACTAATAACCAACCAGTTTGCAAGTATATGAACTGTACCTGAGGTAAACTGCACAAAGCCAGGGACAGGGAGGCCACTGAGGGAGTGCAAGCAGCTTACAGGGCAGCAGGTTTTTAGAAGATAGGGATGAACTTCCTCTTGTGTAATTCACACCTGCACGCAACCTGCCTTTGATGGAGTGTGCTGGGATTTGGCATGTAATACTGTCCTTGTGCCTGTTGTTCCTGCTTGAGCTTTGAATTGCCACCTTCCACGATGACTCTCCCATCACTTCTGCTCTGCGTCTTCCAGGACACTGCTCGCTCACCACTGCCAGGCAGGGCTTCTCTGTAGATTATTAAGCCCCCAAGGAGCATTGGCTGAAAACGAAAATAGTAAATAGAGATGATTTTAAAACTAGACCACTTCCCCCTGCTTTTAAAAAGATAAAAGGAGAGACTTCTCATTGAAATCTATTCAAGCCTCCTCCTTATTTCTTGGCTTTTATCTCATGAAAGAGCCAAGCCCCAAATATTCAGAACTAGCTTCCTGAAGCTCAGCTCCTCAATTCATGTGTGATTAAAAGTGAACTGATGTTCAGTTCAGTATTGAGCACCTGTAGCTCCCACTAGCTTCACTGGGAGCCCTTTGTACACGTCATTTAGGGTAACTGGGCCCTCGGAGATTCTGGCATTGCATCGGGGCATCTTTTCTTCCAAATGGAAGGCACGGTGAAACGGTACTTAGAGGCACGGCCAGGAGGTGTCCCTGTCTGTGGCACAGTGGTCTCAGCCTGTGATTTCAAGGGTTCTTACTGAACCCGATGAACTCTAGTGATGAATCAAGGGAAGAAAATTCTACCCCCAAAGATTTTGATTGTGGTTTTTTTTTCTTTCCTTTATTTTCTTTCGTATTCCAGTTAGACAAACATTTTTATGCAGCTTTTTTCTCAAAGTATCTTCCTGCCCCACGGAAACTGATCCTGTAGATGAGCTTCCAAACTTTCTGTGCTGGAGAAAGGAAAACCTGCCGTCCTGCAGATTTATAGCAGTTTCAGAGTGCTTCATTCTATCACAACCAAATCACATTGCCTGCTTATTCCACTCTCCAGTCACTTAATACAGAATTCTTAGGCATTTTCCCAACACAAGCCCTTAGCTAACCTGTTCATATTATTATGCCTTCTCTGTGGTTCATTTTTAACTTGCGGATACTGTTCTTTCCATTTTGTGGGCACTTCTCGCTGAATTTGGGAAATTAAACAGGCTTTCAAATGCAGCTTGATTGATTGGCAGTAAACCTGGACGTACAACTTAAAGAGAAAATTATTAAATTAACAGAAACTAGTAGTTATTGTCACATCTGGGAGAGATTTTAAGTCTTTTAGAGGGACTCTTTAGTAGCATGGTGTTGTCTGTTCTCAGCTGTCAAGGTATTTAATACAAGATTTACCAGTATGACTTTAAATTATTGTAATGTTAGTGAAACAAGATTACCACACAGGGAGGGAGTAGCAGAGAAGTCTATTTCACATGCGGGAGGTTATGAAAAATTCACTGCTGTATTTAAGAGATGAACAAAAGGCTGCAAGCAGAGAGAAAACAGGATACTTAATGTCACATCTAAACAGCCATCAAAAGACAATAGGTACATGGACCATCCTGTGTGCCAAAAAGCAGAAAATACATACACATTGAAAAGTGTCATCCTGAGCTCTCAGAATTACGCCTCACTTCAAATACCTGTTAAATATGATTCCGAACAACGGGGCCATTGAGCTTAACTTATTTTGTCAGGTGAAGGTTAAGAGTGAGAATTTTCACAGTCTGTGTATTTTATTTTGTGTTACCATGACAGAGGATTTGAGTATTGAGCTGCGTTACTCAATTTTTTTTTTCTCTTGTGTGGAGGTCTCAGACTTAAAATCAGGATATTGCCTGTGGATTAATTTTATCTGATTTAGGGGAGGATAAGGGGCAATTTTTATTGGCTAAGAGACGGAGCAAACACTAGGTGTGTTACAAGAATTGATCAATGTGATCCCCGCATTGAATGGGATTGCAGTCAAAGGCTGTAGCTGCGTGAGCTGCTCCAGTACTGTGAACCACTCTATCTTGGTTAGGCTCCACTGAGGTCCATGGAGAGAAACCAACCTTACTGGACTCTCTAGACAAAATTTCAGAAGAGGGAGAATGTGCCTTACCCATCCTCTTTCCTTAGATTTCTATTCCCGTACATTTTGGAAAAGGTATGTTTTAAGACAGACTGGGGTGGCAGTTTTGTACTGCATAGGATCAATTGTTAGAAATGGTGTGTTGACTTTTTGGAGAATCCAGAGCACTGGCTGACATGGAAGGATCAATATCAGATGGTTGGATGATGAGGTTTTGACAATTGTTTTTTGTATCAACACTTTCCCTAAAGCAAGGGAAGGAAATGCTTTCTTCCTTGCCAAGATCTGAATAAGCCACCAGACACTTGTGGCAGATTGCATATTGATCCATGCTTTAACATTATCCATTGTTGATTCTCTGAGGTGAGGGAAGGCCCAACTACATATTCCCATCTCTTCCTCTCCTGCTACAGTGCAAACACCTCTCAGCAGATCATCACAGCACTGCAGTTTCTTTTCTACTTTGCAACAAAACGCATGGGCTTTAAGTAGCAGGATAGAAGTCGCGAGGCAGGGAAGCTGGCATAGGGGGCTCGAATCTCACAGCCACTTGCTGGAAGGAGCCACAGGCCAAATTCTGCCTCTCACACAAGCTACTGTGGGAAGAAGGGTGCAAGGGGGCACAGACCCACATCAGGGGACTGCACCTGACTCCTGGTGACACTCAGTATTTCAGAAAAATTCCCATTGCTGTGAGCCTTTCTGAAATGGAGTCACAGACTCACTCTTCCAACATTACAATTTATTATATACAGAATGAATATACAGTAGTAAGCAATGACTGATAGTCACTACTAGACTTTGTACTGAGGTTCTGGTCGAGTAATTATGTTTACTGTTATTTTGATAGGAAAAAGACTGATAGTAGCTTCAGCTAGGCTACAGGAAATGGCAGCAGGCTGACAATTGACTGAAGGCAGGGTGAGGGAGTTGAGATGGAAGTGATGCTGGGTTGATGATAGGCCTTACTTTCATAAAAGAAGCAGAAAGCGGTCTAATAGCTAGGAGAATTTTGTGGGGCTGTGCAGGATCCTTCACAGTGCTAAGCTGAGGCAGGAAGCTTAGAGACTGAATAGCAAATAGCTTGAATAAAAATGAGCTACTGCTGCTCAGTAGCGACATGGTGCCCACTCCCCAGGAAATTTCAGGTAAGGCATAAAACTATGAAAATTAACTTTGGAAAATGTGAGAAACATAGAAATAGCTAGAAAATGTGACTGCTCTAAAATTTCTCTATCATCTTCATAGCCAGAAGAAGAATTAGATCAGGAATGTACTAACAGTTGATTTGAAAGCTAGTGATCTTGTAAATAATTTTGGGGGGGATTTCAGTCTAAAATTATATTGTCCCTGTAATTTCAACAATTTATTTAGGATTGAGAAGCAAATAAATGAAAGAGAAAAGAGAGTGAAATATTGTGATATGCGATGTTTAAGGTTCGAACTTCATTTAAGTGGGAGAATAATTATATTAAGTGATATCAAAGTTTTGAAGGGGATGGGGCAAGAAAAGCAATTTCTGATCACTAGGAGGCAGCATAAAGAATGAAAGAACTAACCATCAGCCATAGAAAAATATAACTTTACTGTTTTTTAATAAAAGCTTTGAGCTGGAGACATTCTGAAAGGGGAAAAGAAAAATGCGGAAATCCCTCAGACCCGGGCAGCTGCAACAACTGCTGGAGATCAACATATCTTCCATCTTTTGCAAGTAAATGTTTTCTAGTGACCTCTGTCAAGAAAGCTGTAGCATGGATGAAAACAAGACTTCCATGCATCAAAAAACATAGAATGAACACCGTGACATTGAAACCAGAACTGCACTTTAAAAATTAGAAAGTCTTTCTGTCTAACAGCATGATGGGAACCTAAAAAGTGTTTCCATATGATTTTTTTTCACTTAAGATAAAAATGTCCTAAAGGTTGAAAGGAAGGTGAAAATGTTTGGAATAGCTTATTGATGTTTATCCAGTTGTTACCTACTTGATGTTTATCCAGTTGTTACCTACTTGACTAAATGTTGCATAAATATAGGTGTAAAGTCTAGAACCTTCTCTATTTTTCCCCCCCATATGTAAAATCTTAATGAAATGAAGAAGTTGGACATGATTTTAAGAAATTTATGGGACTTCTCAGGTGCACAAAATACATCATATGTGTAAGGTGTTGCATAGTATAAGGACTTTGCATTTAATCCTTTTATCTGAGTCAAAATATGTACTGAAAAAGAGATTCTAAGTTTTTAGAAAAAAAGCCCCCACTATCTAAGCCTTACTTTAAATAGCACTGTGACTGAAATGATGATGATGGTTAGAAAAACAAATCTGACTGATTTCCATAATTTTTCCAAGATGCAATGCCCTTTTAAGAAGGGGAGAGTTTGACAGGGAGAAAAAAGGTTTATAATGCAGAGCTAGTTTCAGCTGAAGCTAAGAAGAAACTACCAACACCCCATTATTAACTACCATTAGTCACAAAACTTTTGAAAAAATCCAGCTACTTGTAAGTAGGTAGCTAATTACGTGGGAATCCATGACCTGCAGTTTACAGATCTGTGTGCGCAGCGTATTTTTCAATTTAGCAGCCAAACCAAAAAATGGTAAAAACCCCAAACAAAGCAGAAATAGATTATTGAGGTGATGAACTTTTCTACTGATATTTCATTAACACCTCAGCACGATGTGAGAGGCATAGACTTACTCTCTCTTTCCCTTCCCCTGGGAGCAGAAGAGGGAATTGAATTTCCTTTGTCCTGGAGAAGGAGGCAAAGTCTGGAAAATGGATGAGAAGGGATGATGTACAGCTCTAGATTTCCCAGAGAAAATTGGGTCAAACCCATCATCTTCAATGCAACTGAAACCTCATTTTTAGTTAAATAATTTGGGGGGGCAGTTACCATCTCCACATAAGCAGGACCCATGGCTGCCCATCCTTCCTTAAAAAGGACAAGGACAAAGATGAAACCAGCCCTAGTTCTAGCATTTTCTAGAACTCCAAACTATTTTTAGGCATATGGGAGCCAGCTGCTGTCAGGCTTACACTGACAGGCCAGGATTTGTAATGTTGTGCACAGTGTCAGTTTGCCATGTATTACTTTTAAAACAAATTTGAGGGAGTAGAATAGAAAGGGGAAACAGCAACTATTTTTAAGAGCTGCTGTTCATCATGTTTTTGCCAGGCTGAACATTCTCAGAGTTGACGTGATCCTGAGCTCCCACACCATTTGATTTTGCATTGTTCATTTTTCATGTTCTCCAATACAATTGTGGAAATACATTGATCATCTGACTGAAACACCTGCTCCAGTCAGCAAGAGAAAACTACTGAATTGATATCTCTGCTGTCTCAGTGACATGGCTCATGCAAGCATGTATATTTGCATGGAGTAGATTGTATCTCACAGACAGTATTCCTAAAAATACACTGCTTCCTCAGAGGTGGGACACAAGCGTGTATGGTTGAGGAAGCTGGTATATTCCAGTTTTGTAGAAGATACATGTTAGGGAACTATTTCAGTCTACTTTTCATATATACAGAATCAGCAAAGAATGGCCAATCACAGAAGTGAAGGACTGGAAAGGAAATGCAGGAGTCATCTATTCAATCTCATCCTCCTGCTCTCAAGCAAGAATCTCTTGGGAGATGGTTGTCATACCGCTTCTTAAAAACCTGCCAGTTGCAAGGGTTTCAGAGCTTTCATAGATAGGCTATTCCAGTGCTTAAATGTCCAGGGCTTGACTATTGAGAAAGATTTCCTAATATATTAAGTCCCCACTGCTGTCAGTGAGCATTCATAATTCCTCAGGGAAGCATGGAGAAAATCAGTCATTATACTCCTCATTGCAATATTTTATGTAATTGAAGAATTTACAGTGTACTCTTCAGATTTTTACTCTCTAAATAGAAGAATTCAACTTTTTTCAACCTTTCTGCAAAGCTTACAGTTTCCAAACCTCTCAGCTTTTTTGTTGTTCTATGCTGGATTCTCACTAATTCCTCTAGCACTTTCATAATGAAGCACTTCAGCCATGACATTGTCAGAGGAGAGCAGAATTACTGCTTGTACTTTTAGGTGACCTCCCAGAAAATTTTCTTTTTCTTGCAGCACCTGCATATTATTAATTTGACTTATTTTGGTGCTGTGCTGTAACTTCCAAACCTCTCTTCAGTGCTGCTGCCAGTGCAGTTATTCCCCAGTTTATATTTGTACCTTTGCTATTTTTCCGTTCTAAATGAAGTACTTCTTTATACTTGTTCAATGCTGTTAATATACAAACATTTAGACTTACTATTATTATGTCTTGCTTATGCAAGCTTCCCATAAAACATAACCTGATTCTTGGGTTTAAAGATCATTAATGTTTATTTACCAATACCTTGTTATTTTATTTATTAAGTGCTCTGCTTTGCATATGCTTATGCTTGCTCATGCATACTTTATGAATATAGAAATTAGTATCTCATTAACTTGGTAATTAGGCCAATGATAAACAGCTGTTTGTTTACCTTGCAGGGCAAGATTTCTACTGAAGTTCCTTACCTTTCGTGCACAGTTGTTTTTTGGAATCTCTATCATGATAAAAAAGTATATGGATCTGTAATATGTACTCTTAATTGTTATTGCCAGCTCAGTGAAATCTCAGTTTTTAAGACAGGCAGAAATAAAAGAGAATTGCAGCATGCTTTAGATATCCAAGAAGCCATATTATGACGTGTATTAGTAAAACACTTAGATGTTCCTGCCGTAGACTAGGATCCCAGAGTGCTGTATGCTGTACAAACATGCAGAAAGAAGTTCCAAAAGACAGCAAGGGGATACAGACAGAGGGATACAAAGCAGTGGTGGAACTACATTATTTGCAAAGAGTTTTCATGCTTTAAAAGTAGAGCTTTATATTATATGTCCTTTCTGCTACATGAGTTAGACTGAATTTTAATAGCTTTATTACAGAAACCTGTAATAATGGAGGTTTTTAGAGCTTCTACTTGCCCTTAAATTTCAAATGGCTTTTGGCTTGGCCCCCCACTTCCCCAGTACACACACATTCCAGGGCTGGCGTGGGGGGGTGTTGCCTGTGGGTTAGTGATGAATCAATCCCTATCAGAGAGGAATTATTCAGAAGAATTAATTTTATGCCTTTGGAGGGGACATGATAACAGGTATTTTTTAAAGACCAGAACAACGCTCGTACCCTGGTGTTACAACACCTGTAGAAATGAAGGCAGCAGATCTGTGCTGATATTCACAGCGCTCTGGAAAATCCTCCAACTGGTGGAACTATTCCTCCGTATCTGAGTTCATGGATCGGAGCAGGGCACTGGGACCTGCCAAAGGAAAAACTCACCCTTACTCTCACCTCTCTGAAAGAGCATGTGTTGGTTGAATTAACCTCCTCTTCATTCTGTAGTATTTGGTGATTATCAAATTAGGAGGGAAGCCTTGGATGTGGAGGTGAATTTCTGCGCAAAAACGTGGGGGTTACAGAGAGATTCTTTCCTTTCCGGCTTCCCAAGAGGGTTCCAGATAGGAGAGCAGGGAAATGTAGGAAATCCTTGCAGAGAAGGCTATGTAAATTAAATTACCTTCTCATGTAAGGCAATACAGGAAAAAGATCAACCTGTTCCCAGACAACCCCCTTCTTTCAGTTTCCTTATCCAGCAATAATCCGCTTAGCCAGTTGAGTTTTCAGATGGTTAGCAGCATAGAACCAAAAGCTCACTTAGGTAGGGAGGGATTTTATCGTATGTTATCTGTTACGCTTTTTCGTTATGAAAAATGGCAGTGTTAGAAAGGAAGCAAGCAAAAGATTATTATTTTGTTAAAAGTTTATCAGAATCAGGTAATTAGCTGGCTATCTCATTAGTCAGATTGCCAAAAAGTAATTGGTATTCTGTGTTTTGTGCTGTTTTAGCAGTGATCTTTTTTCATTGATTTCTCCGGCCTTTTAGTTTATTTTTAGAAATAGAAAATGTGTCATTCTGGCTGCTTTTTTCATTCCTGAGAAAACAGAATGTCCCACAGTGGGAGAGTTTTCAGGTGTTCATCAGCTATTCTTGAAAAAACATATGATCACACCATGGCTGCTCTGAATCTCAGTAGATGAAAGTGGGGAAATAAATTGCAGAATGCTTTAGGATGTGAGGAGTTGAGAAGAATACATATATTTGAGTCCATTTTTTACAAATGGTAGTTGTCTTTTCAAAAAAACTTTATCGATAGTGCAGGAGAAATCTTTGCTGAGTGATGTAGGATATTTTTATTCAAAATAAGAATTGACTGAAAACTGCAGTTTTTCTAAATCTCAAAATGCTGCTGAGTATTCTCAAATATAAACAGAACAGAAAACATTTTCAGTATTGATATTTTTATTTAAATCTTGGAACAAGTCAAATACTTAGTAGTGTGGACTGTGATTGCAAGACTGTACATTTCTATAGTGTTTGTACTCTGGCACAATTGCTGCTGTGTATCTGACTTTTTTCTTTGAAATTAGTGGAAGTCTTAGGTATTATATTCTCTTTCCCTCCTTCCGTTTTTTTCCCATCTGCAAGTCTAATGGATACTCTTTTGGGAAGTGTACTCCTCTCCCCATACCTCAGACTCTGAAGTCCAAGTATGAGGAAGGGACAGGCATTAAGCAAGAGGTGACAGAGAGGACTGAGACATGCACATTCTCTACTGAATGAGGTCTGCTAGGAAATGTAATGCAACATAAGGCTTTAAGGGCTTTCCAAGCCCTGCCTGAAAGTACTTCTGTGTTTTCAGCATGATTAAACTGCAACATTCAGTGCAGTTACAAAATCTGTGGTGTGAATCGCCTGGGAATACGTTGTCAATTAGCAAATGATAGTGACCAAGAGCTGGCCTAAGAGGTAAGGGGCTTCTCTGCAGTTGCCTCTGCCTTCCTGGTGATCTCTAGGATTCCCTGGCAGGGCTTCAGAGACTCTGAAAGACCTTGTAAACAGTAAAATAACTGAGAAACACTATTCTGCAGGTATTTCCTTCCTTTGACAGTTTAATTTTTGTTCATCAGAGTATGGTTGGAATTGGTACTATTAAATGCAATCAAAATTTCCTCAAAATGTTCCACAGCATTTTAGTGTATTGTTTTTAGTCATATCATTCTGTTCACTGTGCGTTTTCCCCAATAACTCAAAATATGTGTGTGCAGATGTTCACAGAATGTTCATTTTCATCTTGAAAGCTCCTGTTCTCCCAATAAACTAATTTAAAACCTGTGTTCTGTGAGAGTTGTTTATAACATACAAAGCAAAATTAAAAGAAAATATTCTTAAACGATCTCTGTGACAAACCACAATTAATTAAGTAACAATTCCAACACTAGTTAGCTGGCAAGAAAGTATATATTCTGTGAAATAATGAAAAATCATGAATTTAAGTGAGCAGTGACATTTGCAAAATATATGGAACTCATCAAATGAATTCTTTGTTACGAACTGCTTCCTCAACTCTAATTAATATTGATATTGGCTGGCTATGTCGTAAGTAGCGAGTTGCCACATATCTAACAGTTGATTACATGCAGCAGGAGATGGAGGGCTCATTTTCCTGGAAGCATGATTGTGTGGTAACTATCATTGATTTTTCTGTATTAGAATCTCTTATATGTTATTTTCAGGCTATGCACCTATTTCCAAAGTAATATTTAATTCCAAACTAAGAGACTTGAATTCATAAGTAGCTTGGGAAGAAGTCTAACTAGTGTTCATGACTGCATGTGAATTAGATAAGTCCCTTAGCTTTCACTGTCTATGATATATGTCTCATCATTGCAAATGATGTAGTCCAGGATAATGAGATTGGACAGGCTCCCTCCTTTTGTGGTACTGATTTGTGGATATGTTGGCCCAGCAGTAGATGATGCACTGAGAAAGTCCCATCTCAGTGGAGTTGCTGTAGGTAATATGGAAGCAGATGTCCATCTGCACTGGAGGAGAAAATTCTGGGAAATTCTAAGCTGAAGCTGGCAGAGCTTGCTTAGCCCTGGCAACAGGCTGGAAGAAGGATCTCCAAATTTAAGCTAGGAGAGAAAGAGTGGAGTTGCTCTCTGCCTGCTGCTTCACCTAAGAAACCATGATGGAGACAACTCAGTGAAAATCAGTTGTGCCACCAATCTTGATTCAAAAAACAATCAGCAGTCAAAAGAAGAAGGACATATTGACAGCACTGTTTTGTATGTCAAAAGCAAGGTCAAATTAAATAAAATTTTACTGTGAAATGGTACTTGCTGCAACTGATTGTAGCAAGACTTCAGTCCTTATGGTCTTTGCACCATGAGCTGCTGCATGTGGGCTTAACTTCAGAAGAATTTATTTAGATTTCTGCTTTCTTGTATCTTGTAAGAGGCGGGCGCGTGAAGTCAGGATTCCTGCTATTACTTGGCTGTTGATGATAGATCCTGGGTACTACACTATGACTGCTTGCTGTTAATTCAGGATAATTAATGAACAGGAAATCTCATCGTAGGGAACAGAGATTGAATCAAACAAACAAAAAAATTCCAAGAAAGGAGTATTGTGTAGTCACCACATTAGGAGGTAAATGTTGGTCCAAAGAAGAGCTCAGCAGGTGAAAGAAAAGAAGATGCACGAGCTGTTAATGTGGTCTTTTGGACAGCTTGACTTTGAAGGAAGTGCATAATTTATGTGCAATTATGAGGAAAGCTGTGAAAAGCCTCTGCTGGAAAGAAAGGGAAATTGGGACATTTTCATTGCCAGTCTCTCTTCTGCTTTAAAAAGTAGCAGGTCACATTCCAGTGGGAGCATTGTGGTTTCTGCTACAAGATCTATAAACACCCCAAAAAGTTTATGGCAGATGAAAGATCTGTGAAATTTCCCTGTTTTCTCATTCCAAACTTATAACCTGAGAAATGATCCTGTACAGTGCTGTGGGTGCGATGAGTACTAAAGGTATTTTGCAAGGGAGAAAGATTTCACTTGTTTCTCTGGATTGAGATTCCTTCATGTAATGCTTCTCCATCTGCATATGAACCTAAAAAAAATTATGGGAGATTTATCTTTCGATCCTTACTAATTTAGCTAACGTTTCTATACATTTTACATCCTGTACTACTGTCTGCTGATGAAATTTGATAAAGGTCCCAAATTTTGTTGCAGGGATGACAGAGTAGGAGGTGAGGGATCACGTATGATACTCTTTCTTCATACCATTCCTTTTTTCATTGGTCTGCATTTAGCTGGTAATGCAGTGCTTCTTGGTGAGTTGACTTCATGGGCTGTGCATGCTTAAAGTACTAGGAAAAGAGAAGTGTCCTTGGATGTAAGTTGAAAAAGAGCAAATGATGAATTTCTAGTTGTGAAGCAAATTGGATTTCAGAAAGAGTTGTGTCTTTGACAGGCCTTCTACAAAGGCACCCTGAAAAAAAGGAGAAAGTCCCTAAAAAAGTGAATTACCTGGTACATATTCCTAGCAGGGATTGTCTCTATTTGCTGAGAGGGCATAATGAGAACCTGATTCCCGGCTGAGGTTTGAAAGCAGTACGAGAATATAAATAAAATATTAATAGTTCTGCACAAAAGGAATGCCAGTATTATTACAGACCTTGTACAAAATAATTTATTCAGTAAATTAACCCTTTTTCTTTTTGACAAGGGACTGAATGACAGTATTGTCTTTTGTATGAAGAAATATCTTGATATGCTCTAATATTACATACGAATAAACTTTAGTGAGGTGTTAATGTATTATTATTTCAGTGTTTTTGTACTTGTTAGGTTTGCACCACATCCAATGGCATGCTGGAATGAGCTCGTTCAAATGCCCAGATGGGAAATCAGTCCTGCCCTGAAAAGCTGGCAAGTTAGACGTTACTAGTAAAAACGCCTGTAGACTCCTGAGCATACGGGGCCTCCAAGGAAGACAACATGGTCCAAATTACTGGGGGAATCTGCTGCTGCAGGTGACCTCTGTGGAGGACAAGGGGAGGTTCCAGGTGAGAGATGATGTGGCTGCATGGTGGAAGGTATTTCAGCACCGTGATGTTAGCATATGCATGGGAAGAGAATAGGGATTTTTATTTTTTTATTAACTGTCTTGAATGGTCAAATACTTGTAAAGAATGTTGAAAGGTCTTGTAAGTGGATTTAGAGAATGGGATAGCAGCCTTGATATATGCTTCATAAAAGGTGTTTGTCTGGGGTGTGTGTTGTGGAGGGAGAAAGGAAGGCTGCAGTGGAAGAAAACACCAAATCCTTTCTTCTCTTGCAGCTAGCTGTGTTCCTTCTCAGGTACCGCTCCTTTTCAGGAGCTGGGAAAGCTAGTCCTGTAACATAATTTTGAAAAAGCTTAGAAATTTCAAGGTGAAAGGTGTTAAAAATGAAAGAAGATTATTACTACTATTATTGCCTCCCTATGTTCTTTGTTCGGAATTATCTTCTGGATTTTTTTTCTTCCTTTTCACAGTAATTTTCAGTCTGAAAAAACCCCCTACTTTTTCTGCTTAGACTGAGACAGGACTGAGGGCTGTTCTGGCTTGGAAAATGCTTACAAGCTCACTATGAGAATTGCTATAGCACTGGAATGTGCTATAATCAGTGGGGAAAGTCAACAAATTAAGGACTACTTGATTTCCCTTGCGAATTCTACTATCATTTATGTGAGATGTAATTAATTCATTGTTGAAAATCTGTGCAGTGGAACAAGTAAAACTTGTATTACACTGTGCTTTCCATAGGATAAGGGAATCTCAGCTTCATGCAGGGTTTTGTTTTGTTTTTCTGAGAATCAAAGTGTACTCCTGAGTTTATTAAGTATTCTTCATACAGGGAAACTAACCTTCATAGCAGTAACAATAATCAATAGTTTATTTTGTGTATGAATATATTTATCACCATTCTTCCTAGAATATCCAAGAGGACTTGATAAGCAGATGCGTACATTCATATCCTGTGTTCCAAGGTAGAGCTGCTCTTCACCTGAGACTTGTCATAATGTTTTGTTTTATAGATGGACAAACATACCAGCTACCTGACAGAGAGGGTGGAAAACAGATACTTAGAGGTGGCTGGCTGACCTTGTGCCCTTCCTTATCGCTTATTTGCCCTGTGGTTTTCTTACTGCTTGAGATACAGGGTAGTCTTTCTCTGCAATGGCAATGGTTAGGAAGGCTATGCTGCCTGATTTTGCCTGCAGAGAGATAACAGAGTTTTCTGCCCCCACAATACTGGGAGCTTTCTCTTGCTTGCTGGGAAAGGAAGGGGAGTTTTCTGTGAGAGTGAGAGGAAGAAGAGTATTTCTAATACTGATGGAAGGGTGAGTAAAGAGGGTATCTGTGTCCATGTGCACACAAGGGTGTCTGTCTAGCAATTAAGTGATACTATGAATCCCAGTTATTCAGAAATTGTTCTTCAGATGATGATATCATAGAATTGTGGTTGTGGTTCTTATAATTTGCCTTTTCTTTAAGCTTTCTCTCTAACCACAGAAGAAGTTATGTAAGAAGTTATACATAATAATAATAATAATAATAATACCACCAATAGTAAAGTTCCTAAGGTTTCTTTTCTGAGAAGAAAGCAGACAGTACTCAATCACGATGAATTTGTCTGGAAAGCAGGTGGTCAGTGGGTTAGTACTTGCATCTTTAAACTAGTCTCAGCACTGCTGTCTCTTCCCCAGTCATGTTTTCAGGTTTAAGGGGGAACCTGGGATTATTGTAGGTTTTTAAAGGTAGAAATTAGACAAAGGATACAAATGTGCAGGAAATCAGTTTTGTTTATAGTAAGTGAAAACTGAGATCATCCTGTAGTCACTCAATTCCAGATGCTGGGGCTTTAATTAAAATAAATCATTATATTCACTATACAATAGCAATGAAAGGCAGAAAGAGGATGGAAAGGAGAAATGAAAAGAGGCAAAATAATATAGGCAAAGGAAGAAAAGATGTGAGGAAGGGAAAGGAGAAGGAATATAATCCCATCAAGAAAAATCTGTGCTAAAAATCCAATTTTTTAAAATATGACTGAAACTTTTCAATCAAATAGATGTAAATAAAAACTTGTTTCAGTAACAGCACAATGACACAGTGTAGGTGGAGCAGAAAGGATTTTTTTTCCATCTGTTTCAATTTATCCTCTGCTCTGGATACAGTAGAGAAATCCCTTCAAAGCATCACTTTAGTTCATAGACGGCACATACGTATTTTGTTGCTGTATGCTCCAGACTGTATCAATAACCATGTACTTCAATAAAAATATGTCTTCAGACAATTACTCAGTCCCCTCCATCTCCTTGCTCAGAGGGCTTTATTTCCTTCTTAACTCTTCTCCTATTTTACTTGGCAGTTTATGGACTGCTAGAAAGATGATGCCTAAGCTTTTTCCTCCTTGTAGTTCAGCTGTTCTGAATGAAAGTCCATGGAAAAATGTAAGTGAGTGGTCATCTGCTTGTACACTAGCTAACATACCAAAAGAGACTTAATACTGCTCCAGCCAAGAGCAGTGGAAGTTTTGATATTGAAATTCACAGAGGAAAAAATTCAAGTCCTTTGCTAGACCTTAGACATCCTGTCAGAGAGCTGGTGTTTCCAACAGCGTGCTGCACCAAACTCAAGTCTGGCAGGTAATTTTCTTCAAATCATTCCTGAAGTGAAGTCATCAGTGTAACTTCTGTATTCCTGTAATAATCTGGATTTTCTGTACAAATCTGTGTTAATTTTCTTGGGCCAAATGAGCCTGAAAAGTCAAAGCCAAGAATACTATACACTGGGCATTTAAACAAGATTGAAGGATTGTAGTGCAGAAATCTTCACCTACTTCATTAAATGCTTTCCCACCTCTTTAAAAAGGTACAGAGAAAAAGAAAAAAAGACTATTAAAAATGTTTAAAAGCCTGTTTCAGCCACAGGTGCTTGACAGCCTCAAATCATCTGCTTAATTAAGATAGGTAAGTTTAGTTCAGAACAGCTGTTCCTAATATGAGTATTAGCTTCAAGTTCACTACTTATATTCGAGTCTGAAGAGTTTCTTCTTTTTTCTCCTTAATAGCAGCAGTGTGATGATGCTGTTTCTTTCTATAAAACTTTGTGTATTGCGACAGTCTAGGAGAAGTGACGCATCACCGGGGACTCGCCCTGGGGAGAAACGGACTGACACAGATACAGTGGATCAAGTGATTTCTCCATTTAATTGCTACGTAACACTTGGTTATATACCATAGCCATGCGCAAGCCATCTACTGATTGGTTAACATGTGCTGTTCCCACGCCTAAAGCAATAGTTCGATTGGGTAAGGCCTGATCACGCGAATGGTTCCTCCTGTCTTTGTCTTGCCTGGTGTCCTGCTTTCAGTCACGTAGGCCCAACTTGTTCAGCTTCTTGTGCTTATTTCATCAAACTTTGTAGCAACAGTTAGCCTTCGCTGCGACCTTGTGGCCTGCTGCTTGCAGGTGCCTCTGGCTCAATTTGAACAGCCCCATTGTGTCTCTAGTTCACTGTGTGTCTATTCTTCTAATTATCCCACGTGTATCCTTAGCCCACCATGGTAATCACATCATTACTAGAAATGTAAGTAGTAAATGAAACTGAAAGCATCTTTTTTTTCACTTTTTCCTTCAGCATCAGGCAGTCTTCTAAGTGGTGTTAAGAATAATAGTTTTTTGGTGTTGAGGAAAAAGATAAATTTAATCAAGAAGAGCAGAAGCTTTTTTTCGCTGCCCATGTTAATGTCTAATCCTCCTTCCTTGAGGACAAGAAAGTACAAACAGACAAAATCGTAAGCAAAGGAGCAGCATGGATAGAAAATAGGAAATGAACGTTACAGCTTTTAATTGCAGCCTTACTCTTGGAAAAGGGCAGCAGTGTACATAGTCTTTTGTCTGTTGGAAATGTGACAAGCGATTGCATCAGTGATAATGCAGAGGAGCAATCAGTGTGATACAAAGATCTCTGCTGGCTAAGCCAGCTTCCCTTATTAGTAGAAGGCAATGGAAGCCAGTGGTGAAGAAAAGAACAGCCGTGAAGAATGGGAAAGAGGGGCTGAATGCAGGAAGCAAGACTGAGGCTGGTGAAGTTGCTGTGCCTGCTCAGTTGTCTCTGCCTTGATTGGGAACATCTCCTGGGGCAGGGCAGTAACAGCCCGGTATTATTGCTGTGGACCTTGGCTTGTCTAGAAGGGATGGGTGGATAGACTGCAGAAAACTGAGATAGAGCTGAAGCTACGCAAAAAAGAAGCATATCTTTCAAATGTATTTGGTGGAAAATAATATGACAGTATGTGTGTGGAAGGTTATTTCCAATAAATGCAGTAGTGAAATGAAGACCCTTGCATAAGGGTAGCTGTGAGAAACGAGTGGAGACAGAGATGCTGTGTGTGTAAATAGCGTGCAGGGAGAAAGTGGAAGACTATGATAGAGACCAGCAGGAAGGCAGAGTCTTGAAATTTGATGTCGGTGCAGTTGCTGGTGATCCAGCCTTTTGAAATCTGGGAGCTGAGGCTGGCTGCAGTCAGGGAGGTTTGTCTGTAAACATTCCTGCTGAATTTTTGGTGTATGTCAAATACTGGTGAAACGGATCAATGGAGCTGTACCTGTGTCGCGAGGCAGTGATGCCTCAGTTTGTTCTGGTCTATGTTCCAGAAATCTGAGTCACTGTGAACTTGAAGTTGAGGAAGGAAGACGATACCAGCAAGCAAGCTCACCTGTTAAAAAAAGAGCTAAGCTGCATTGCTTTGGTTTTTTGCCCTTCCCTTTTTGTTTTTATGTGAATGTCAGTTCTTGTAAATCACTTATGTTATCTTAATTATCATGATACGTTTGCAGTTCTAGGTATTTGGTGTTTGGTTGCTATGATTAATCCATATTGATGCTAGCTCCTGCAAGCTCTCATGTTTGCTCCCAGTCCATGAGAAAACTAGATGACTGGAAATCCTTTTAGCTCCTCAGACTGTAGACATGTGGCATTAATGCATTTGTACTAGTGTTGCAGCAGGAGATCTTTATTCTTTTGGGAACAGTTCTCCACCATTTTAGAAATATTTAGGAATACTGTTCCATGGGATACTTTTTGTTTTAGGGAGGCATATGTGAATATATTTTGGATTGTTCCCAGTTGCCAATCCTATTTTCAGTTCTGGTGATTACATCACCTTTCAGAGCTGTGGATTTTGGAGCATGTTGATGGCTGACCTTTAAAGAGAATGAGTTCTTAAGGTTAACTGTATTAAAGCAGTGACTGTGTAAAAGAGCTGTCCAGAATATTTTATTTTTTATTTTATTTTTCATGCAAAATCTCATGTTGTCTTCTAAAAAATAGGTTTTGAGCACACTTAGGCTGACTTTTCTTTCAGGAGGGGCTGTACTTTAGAAATCAATGGGCTTTCTACAGAGAGATGTGGTAAAGCTGGTGATGTTTTTCTCTACCTACAAAAATATGCTCTCCCCCCCCCCCCCCCCCCCCTATTTTTGGAGATGATACTTTTGCCAAAAATTGTTGCAGTATTAAAGCTTTTCTGTCTCACGTAACTACCAATAGCACAAATATTCATATAGATATGGTTAGGTAGAGGGCCCAGAGTTTCTGGTCTCAGTGTGAGAGATCACTCTGTAACAAATCAAATGAAGATCACAGTTTTTCTTCTTGGTGGCACTGGCACAAGGCATGGGAATTTCCTGCTAATGTGATGAGAAAGCTAAGGGGTATAATAAAATTGAATTTTTACCAGCTACTAGGAAGACAGTTAACTCTATCCCAGCTGAAACCAGGACAGGGGGAAGAATAATGTCAGGGGGATTTAAGGAATTAAATGCAGAAAAAACCCCTTACTCCTTACACAGCTTCTCCTTACCTCCCTGAGGTCTTGCTGCAGCTCTAAAGTCAAGTCCTTTGTGTCCCTTTGGCTGAAAACAAACCGAAGTCCAAACTTTGAGTTGAGTTTTATAAAACATCTTTGAACCTGTGCAGACTTAAAACCAAAATCATGTAGAAGAGGGATGAAAGTGCATTATTTAAAAAAAAAAAAAAAAAAAAAAAAGAGAGAGAAGTAGTAGTAATTTTCAGAAGAGCTGGAAGGCCAGAGGCTGTGAGGCTTGCAGAGCACTCCAGGCAGTGTGGTGTTGCTAATGCTGTACTCTGTGAGCAGTGTGTGCTCAGCTCCTTGAAAAGCAGGCATAAGTGTTAGGTATTTTGTGGGTCTTCTTACAGGACATGACTTTTTTTAGCTGGTAAGGCTGCATTTGAACAGGGGTGGTAACACTCTCCTCTTTATAAGATACCAGACTCTCACCCGTTCTTCCCAAAGTCTTTCTCCTTCATGTGTATTGCTGCACTCTGTGCAGGCTGGGATTCTATTAGACGACAGTGGGGACTTGCATGATGCTACACAATTACAGGAACGATTATCATTTATGGAAAAGTACAGACTTCCTTGAGAAAGTAACCTATTTTAGAGCAGGGAGAACTTTTGTTTGTCATTCAGCACCACACCTGTGAAAAAAAGCAAATACTAATAATCAGCAAAATACAATGGAAAAAACAGACACTGACAAATGACAAAGCTTCATTTGATTACAAACAGAAAAAAAGCAAATAGCCTTCTGAAACAAAGCCCCAAAATGGGCCCTTCTGCAATACCAAAGATAGGTCTCGCTTTATGAATGAATGTAGCAGTAGCTGGGTTGTACATAAATGCCCCTGGCAGTGGAGGCGAGAGTAGCATAAGCAACATTTAGGAATGAAAATAAACTGGCAACATCAAATGAAAGGTTTTTTTCTTTCTTTCTTTTTTTTTTTTTTTTTTTTTTTTTTTTATAAAAGATTCCTATTATAAAATATTTGGTGACTATATTGGTGTTCGTGTGTAGCTATGTAGGTGGTCATTTTCTTCAGAGAGGATAGTGGACTAGCAGGCCATGTCAGCCTCTTTTCCTCATGTGCTTGTTAAGAACCTGTGTGTGCTGTGATGCAGGGCAGGCAGCTGGCAGGCCCACAGTTTCTATGGCCTTTTGGGCGCTGGTAGTTACCTGGAACATGTCTTAAAGGAAAGAGGATAAAGTGGAGCTGGCAGAGCTGCAGATACACTTCGTCTTGCTCGATTTAACAGTTGCAATTAATAAATGTCCAGCTTAGCCCAAAGTGAGCCTACCAAAGGCTGGTTATCCTCCATCAGTCTGTTCTTCTGTACAAGGCAAGCAGGCATCACAAGTCTCTGCCAGCCAGGTTTCGGTGCCAGGAGGTCTCACGAGGCTTCTCCAGCACATTGGCACAGCATCGTGCTGAGGGTGTGCAGGGTAGCTCGAGGGGCTGTCACTTCAATCCTGCTAATACCGTGCGATGCAACACATTTCTCCCCCATCTCTGGGCATATCCCTTTCTGAAGGAGGCCTGTCCTCTCCCTATTCCAGACTGGCCAGGTCCTTCTAGCAGCTGCTCCAGGATTGTTTGGCCTCCCCCAAATAATCTGTCTCTTGATGACGTATGGCCCCTTGACAGAAGCAGCAGCTTCATTCCTCACACTGTCCCTGACGACCTGTGACTGCTCTGCTGATTCATCACAATATATTATATGAGGCAATTGTTTCCATGTTTAAGCTAGTAATTAGCTTTTTTTGCCATAAATCTGATTTTGATTTCATTTTCAACTTCACCACGCACCAAGACATTTCTCATGTGCTCTCCTCTGCCACAGGAGAATTTGTATTTTTTTTTTGTTAGGGTGGCAAGAGAAATGATTTGGACAAGGTGTTCGAGACATGCCAGTCTGAAAAAAAAAAATGCAGTGTTTTACATTGTTTGAATATTGTTTGATTTACTACTTTATTTACAACACAGCAGTTCAAAAACAACCTGACCCAGCAACCCTGGGATGGTTTTTCATATAAGCTGTGAAAGGAAGGGTGCCTTTTGCTATATCTGGAAAGACTATCTGGCTGTTCTCAGAGTTGTTTAGTGTGAAGTTTATAACCAGAAGATAGCTGTGCAGAGAAAGCTGTCTGCTCTCACTGGGACTTGGAAGAAAGCAGAGATTTGCACGAAGGGGTAAAGAAGGGAGGGAATAAACATGGTATTTTCATAGTCATATTTTAAAGTTCCTCAGAAGTCTCAGCTAAGTGGTTATCTCATTACAGCAGCTGCCAGTTTTTTCCACTTACTGCTTTACCAGGAGCGAAGCTTTTATTAACATTTTATATATATATATTTTCAACAAGGGCTCAAGGTTTGTCATTATTTTATGTAGCTAATCATCTCATTAAAAAGATCTTATACTAACCAGTTAAGACAACTCCGATAAACCTCCAAAGTCTTAGGTGACATTTCAGATAATACTGTGTAATTTGGCAATGAGCTGTAGGAATGTAACTTGGGGGAAGCCTTCAAACTACCAATTTAGCTAGGGCTAGTAGTAATTGCAATTACAGATTTTCAGGCTGAGCTACGTGAATCATCTTAGAAAGGCACAGGGCAGAGCTGGGAGTCTGCTTCCAGCTTCTAGCAACTCATGTGTGTGAGCAGTTAGAAATTAGGAGCTGTCTCCTGCCTCTTTTTCTGTAGGTGGTAACAAGAGCTGGTTTGAAGGCTTGTGACCATGTCAACCTGCAGACAGTGATAGGACCTGGAAACTGGCTTGTGACCACCTGCAGGCAGGCAATGCTATGGATACCAAGGTGTTTGGCTACAGCTCCAGATATAAGAGGAAAGAGGAACAGATAGAGGCATGCTTTCTCTGGTAGGCGCAGTGTTGGATGGAGCTGGGACCTGAAAAAATTATTAGTGCCATGGAAACCGGTGAATGAGCAAGCTCTCTTTGGGAATGACTGGACTGGGCTGCGTGCTCTAAGGAGGTTGGCCTGAGGTAGAATTACTTCTCATTTTTTTTCAGCACCATCTAGAATCAGTGACATCCAGAGATCTGGAGGCAAGTACAGCCAAACCCCATTAGTTTTTCTTTTAGCCAAAAGACATGTAGATGATTCTATTATTTTATCAGTCTGGGGACATGGTGATTCTTTTTTTCTGCAAAAAGGAAAAGGAAAAAACCCAGGTGGCTTTAGTCCATCATGAAGATCATCACTTAAAGGATTTGACTGGCAGACGTTATCTTGAGAACTGATTTATGTTGATAATAATAGAACCTCTACGGGATCTTTGTTGCTTTGTTATAGAGGGAGGAAGGGAGGGAGGGAGAGGAAGAAAGCCATGTTGGCACTTCTGCAAGCAAATGTAGAGTACGAAGCAGAAAATATTTGGCTGCAAAAACTGTTGCAAAGCACGCCATGGCACTCCATATCATACGTGCAGATTTGCTGTTGATGTATATAGAGAAGGTGATGACACTTGCTCTTTGAATGAAAACCAGATATTTTTCAGGCTGGTGAAAGAATAAGGAAAGCCTGAGAAAAGGCATGAATACCAGTAGGTGTGAATGCCATATTTTAGATGATATTTAAATCTTTCTTTCAATTTGCTGTGTTCACAGTGCTGGAGACACATGAGTAAAGCCATGACAGATTGTGTTGCATTTTTTTAATTGTCTTTTTCTAGCATAAGTAGTGTTGGTGGGCTGCAATATAAGGCATATAGGCTATCATATGCAGCTTCTGATGCCAGCTTACATTGTTACCCCCAGTTACTTGTCACATGGGTAGTTTTATTGGTTTTAGCTGCACGTGGTTGATGGCCAGCAGAGATTGCATCCCATTCACTCCCTAGCATCCTTTTTTTCAAGGCAGAATAGAAAATAGCTTGAAGGATTCTTCCCAACTAATATTTTAAATCACCTGTTTCCAACTCATGCAGTTGTTTCAACTTTTGGTCTCAAAACCCAGTATCTTTTTATGAACCTTTCTTTGCTGGTTGAGTTTCTGTTAGGGTTGCTATCTTCTGTTTGAGAATCTCATCAGTTGTCTGCAAAACAGAGAATTGTACAGTGGATAATTCTGCCATGTCAAGCTTATTCCACCTTTCTGCAAACAGAACTGGGTTCAGATGAGCTTTACCAATCATGCAAGTTAAATATTTATTTTTTGTTTCACGGTCTTCAGTATATTGTTACTTTGTTGCCTTGTTGTGCAAATTCGGTAAAATAAATCCTTAAAATAGTTTTCACTGTATGCTTTTTTTAAATGTGGAAGCTGTTGCTTGTAAGGGGAATAGCACCAAATTAATCATTAAGTAAACAAATTTAGTTCATACTTCACAGCCTTCCTGCTAGTAATGCAGATATACTCCTGGCATGTGAACTTATATGTGTTGGATCTGCTGTTGGATCAGGCTATTTCTGTTTGAAAATAGCAAGTCTCATCAACCAGCCCAATTCTCTGAAACACATAAGCAGTCATCCCAGGCTGGGAGCTCACAACCAATAGCCAGAAATCCAAGTTAATTTTGGCTCCTCAAGGGCAGGCAGAAGAATAGAATGAGACATTTCTAATCATAAAATGCTTCTGCATGACCACAATCTGACTTCTGCATTTGCCAAATGTTTCCTTTGCAGCAACATTTCATTTTTTGGGTAACATTTCAGTTCAGTTAACTGTGCTGATCAGTATCTTGGCTCTCTTATTTCATGTAATAAAACTTAGCACAAGTAACAGCTACTTAAAAGGGAGAGAAGGAGGAGAATAACTTCTGCTCACATGAATTGGACAGTTCTCTCTTTAACAAAAAGAGGAATTTAGTGTTCAGTTTTACAAATATGGTAACAATTATTTATAATCATGAAACTGATTTGAAATGCTTACTGAGTGGTAGACGGCTTCATATTCATTGCCATTATTGTGCTGTCTTGCCCATGAATCAAAGCAGACTTTCAGTGCTGTCTTTTCTGCCTGGTTCATTATCTACAGACTGTGGCATATCAAGAGAATGTGCTTGCTTTCATGTTAAGTATAAAGAAATCAAACTTCAAGCTGTTTCCATTTTGAGGATTTAAAACCAGGACCCAATCCTTAATTTTATCTTTTTTTTTTCTCTTCCCCCCCACCCCCCCAATGTATTTTACAACATTTAATAAGGATTTCTGATAAGCAGCACTGCTGCTGATATTGCCAGAAACAGCTGATGAAAAGTATCACTAAATTCTTCATTAGATTTACTTTAGATTATTTCTCTGTAAGAAAGATATTTATGGAAGCACCAGCTTTCCACAAATGGTGGTACTTGTCAGGAAATATTTTGGTGTGTCTGGATATGGTCAGGTTTTTCTGCACAGAGGCTGTGGTGGTGTGCCATCAAGGAAAGAGTTAATCCTCATCTGAAATAGAGCATATGCTTTCTTTAATAGAGATAAAGGTTTATACTGGTGGTGCCTACTGCATTCCCTGACTACTGTGGCAGAAATCTCCTCAAAGAATCCTAGCAAGTTAGCGAGCCATGAACCCCGATCTCCCTCCTCTCTCTACTCTTATACTGTCAATCCTTAATCAAGCTGTGCTTCTTCAAGTGTTTTCCCATTTGATATTCTAGGAGTTTCTCCCCACTTTATATCAAGCTAACTGGTCTATGGTTTCCTGTTATGTCTCCAGGCACTCTTAAAATAACTTTGTTATGTTAGCCACTTTCCAGTCCCCAGGGGTCTCTTCTAAACTAAATGAACTTGTGAATGTGCCTGCTAATTCCTTAGTTTCTCTCCCCACTTCCTTAGCACATTTGGATATTTGTCTGGCCATAGTTTTTAAGACTGTCTAACCATTTTAATAATACTACTAGCATTAGAGTCTTAAAGAAAAAAAAAAATCTTCCTCCTGCAAAAGCAAACTCCTGACCTCTTCATAGAAAAGACAAGCACAGTACATGCTTCACTTTTATTTTGTTTATACCTCATACTATTAAAAAGGATTTGCACTCCTATACCATCAGTCCTTGCCCCCTGCACAGTAAATCTATCATGTGTGAGGAAGGACTAGCTGTAATAGGGTAGCTTTCACAGCTTTCACTGTACCTTGTGGTGGTTATATTTTGTTTTACTCATTGTGAATAAGAAATTCTGTGAGGCAGGAGTGATTAGTGACATCCTCAGTCACCCCAACCACTTCCCTGCTGTACCTGTTCGGCAGTGCCAGTCACACCAAGGCTTGCCTCTGCCTGGGAAGGGCAAGGCAGCCCAGGTCCCTCTTAGCAATGAGCTGAGACAAGACCAGGCTCCCTCTGGAAATCTGGCTGACGGGCACATGTATTGGGTTTGTGTGGAAAGGTTTTGGTAGCGGGGAGGTTACAGGGGTGGCTTCTGTGAGAAGCTGCAAGAAGCGTCCCCTGTGTCTGACAGAGCCAATGCCAGCCGGCTCCAAGGTGGACTCACGGCTGGCCAAGGCTGAGCCCATCAGTGACAGTGGTAGTGCCTCCGGGATAACAGATTTAAGAAGGGGAAAATGTTGCTGCACAACGAAAACTGCAGCCAGAGAGGGGAGTGAGAACATGTAAGAGAAACAACCCTGCAGACCTCCAGGTCAGTGCAGAAGGAGGGGGAGGAGATGCTCCAAGCACCGCAGCAAAGATTCCCCTGCAGCCCGTGGGGAAGACCACGGTGGGGCAGGCTGTCCCCCTGCAGCCCAGGGAGGACCCCACACTGGAGCAGGTGGGTTCCCAAAGGAGGCTGTGACCCCGTGGGAAGCCCACGCTGGAGCAGGCTCCTGGCAGGACCTGCGGATCTGTGGAGAGAGGATCCCGCACTGGAGCAGATTTTCTGGCTGGACTTGTGACCCCGTGGGGGACCCACGCTGGAGCAGTCTGTGCTCCTGAAGGACTGCACGCCGTGGAATGGACCCGTGCTGGAGCAGTTCATGAAGAACTGGGGAATAACTAACATTGGAGAAGTTCATGGAAGACTGTCTCATGTGGGAGGGACCCCATGCTGGAGCAGGGAAAAGTGTGAGGAGTCCTGTCCCTGAGGAAGAAGGAGCAGCAGAAACAATGTGTGATCAATGGACTGCAACCCCCATTCCCCGTCCCCCTGCACTGCTGGGACAGAGGAGGTAGAGGAAATTGGGAGTGGAATTAAGCCTGGGAAGAGGGGAGGGGTGGGGAGAAGGTGTTTTAAGATTTGGTTTTCTTTCTCATTATCCTACTCTGATTTGATTGGTAAGAAATGAAACTAAATTCTCGAAGTCAAGTCTTTTTTGCCTATGATGGCAATTGGTGAATGAACTCTCCCTGCCCTTATCTCAACTCACAAGCTTTTTATTATATTTTCTCTCCCCTGTCCTGCTGGGGGGGGGGGGGGGGGGGGCAGGGGAGGGATAGACCAGCTTTGGCGGGTACAGCACACAATGGGGGGGCCGGTCTAATCCATTAATCCAGGCTTTTTTCTTAAGTTCTGTCTTTTTTTTTTTTTTTTTTTTTAAAGGTCATGAATCTCTTCCATTGGGTTTTCTGTTGTCACTGGGACCCTGTTTAGATGTTCTGTCCTTCTATGAACACCTTTTTCCTCTTTGTGTTCTATGAAAAGTACATCTTGACCAGTGTAAATGTCAAAATTATAGTGTAAAAATCAAAGTTACAGTTGCCTGTGAGAAGTGTACTGCACAAGTCACTGTCACAGGTTCTTGCAATAAACAGCTGGGCTTTTTTTTGGATTAAAATTTGGAGGAAGCAATGTTGGTGAGAAACAATATAAGTGGTGAGAAGGAGTAAGTACAATCTGTCTGTAATTCAGGAGAAATCTGTTTTCTTTTACTGAATACCATTTAGATGCAAGGGAAAAATATATGCTCTCATGTGGCTATGGTCAAGATATTCTTAACTGTGGTTTGTTTTCTATAAGCTATTTCTCATACTCATTAAAAGATGTTAATTCTTAAGCGTTCTTTTTACTAATACTTGTGTGATTATACTTTTGTAATATGATGACACTCATTCTTGCAAGAACATATTCAATGTCTTCGTTCATCAAAGAAATAAGGGAATAAGTTATTCAATTTGAGGAGGATGCTAAAATGGAAAGAAGAAACAACTACCAGAAAGACAAGGAAATAATGAAACAGGATCTACAGAGAGTCAAACCATGCACTGTAGATACCAAAGTAAGTTTCAGCTTGGAAGTATGCAAGCAATATGTTTGCATAAAGTATTTTGAAAAGCAGAAACTTTCCTGCAATACTGAAGGGGGGAAAGAAAAAAAAAAGAAAAAAAAGGGGTGCAATAACGAGCAGATCTTGTGTAAGTGTTTAGTGAGCACCAGGAACAGAGACAGTCCTTTGAGTTTTGATCAACATATCTAAAACCACTCCACCACAGAAGGAGCAAGTCAGTCGTTCCTGCCAGTGGTGCAGCTACATGTGGAAAAGGGGTCTAGGCTCTGAAAAATGCAATGTATGAAAAATATGAAAAGATTAGAAATTGTGTGTGCCCTTCATCTTATACCTTCCTATGTAAGTGGAGACTTCTGGCAACATCGAAGAACTGAACCTGAATCTGCTGATCATCATTGTCTGAGCCCTGAAAAACTTAGGAATGTGTTTTAGTTGACTTAGATTGTAAAACAGCATGAAGATCTTTGACCTGAACAAGACTGAGTATATTGTAAATTTTCAGTTTGGTTCCACCCCACCCCCCCGTCCAGAGTAGCAAATGGGCCATAAGTGTTGTCTTCTGCACATTTTTAAGTAAGAATCTTGCCCCCCTCTCTCCCATTTCCAGTGCAGGGACAAGGGAGCAAGGTAACAGGACGTCCAGTCCCAAAGTCCTGCCTTGTCCTGGATTGCCGACTGCTTCCTGAAGCCCCGTGCTCCCGCGCTGTGCTCTATGCTGGAGGCCCCTGCACAGGCTACTTCCTCTCCACCTGCTGCTGCAGGCAGGGCCTGGGGTACCTTTTTGGGGTACCTGATTGCAGGACGCTTTGTCGTCCCTCACCTTCACCCTGTCATGAGATGTCCCACACTACCATCACATGAGCGTCACTGCGATTGTAGCCAGTAGCTCAGCCCTTGCGCAGGCAGGGTGCCTCTAGCCCTGGCAGTGAGCCCAGCCTGGGCTCCAGCTGGGTTAATTTTATAATTTCTCTGACTGTCCATGCATTACTCTACTGTCCTTTGCAGCAGGGATATGGCCCCTGAGCTGCCAAGAGAAAAGTCCTGACAGCCCCATTTAAGCACACTTCACAGGATTTCAGGCAAAGGGAGATTGAGTCCTGGTTGCTGTAAATTACAAGATAAGATTTTTCCGGTAACTGCAAAGGTATCACCACAACCCATGAGAACACAATCTATCACTTCACTTTACCAAAACAATTAGGCAATTGGCCTTGAACTTTGAAAGGAAAATGACGCTTAAAAAATAAACCAGTTATATTGTTTCATAGGAATGTTGAATTGACCTTCTATTTTACTACTCACAACTGGATTTTTTTCTTTACTTCTTACGCCTGGATTCCTTGATTTCCCAGCTTAGGATTTCTTTCTGCTTTTCTGATTAAAAAGAATACCTCACGTATGTAGGCCCGGAGATGCTGTAGCACTCTCCCTGTAATAGCCAGGTGTCCATTTGAACTTAGAATGAAACTCAGTGCCTCAGCTAATGGCCTTGGATCAGTTGATGAAGTGAAGAACTTTGCCAGAGATGAAGAACCAGTGCATCAGCCAGATAAAGCGTTATTTATTTCTTGATTATTTATTTTTTTTTCATTTCTGCTCGTCTTTTCCCCTTGATGGGTTTCATAGTCTTTGCCAGCTCACTTAGCAGCCAAACACCACAACAAAAGGATTGTCTTGTGATGAAGGTTTAAAAGAGACACATGCATAGAGTTTATCTAAGCAGGGAATAAGAGACATAAATTAGTATCTACTCAATCTGAAGTTAAATTTAAAATATTAACATTTAAAATCCTATTTGAGGCAATAGGATGATGAGGGAAAAGGAGTAACCAAGGTTGATAATTAGGGTAGACTTGCCAATTGGGACCACCAGTCATTTTCAGCAGAAATATTGCATGATTGATTTGTGTCCAAATGTAGTATAATTCTGGAAAGTTTGTACAAGACTCATTTATCCAGGGTAGAAATGCAGCAAAGGAAAAGAGTGTGTGAAGGGCAGGAGATTGGGTGAAGAGCGAACTAAGTGTATGAAAGTCTGGGGTAAGAAGGAAGAAAAAGAATGTGAATGGAATCTCCTGGAGCTTTTCAACTAAGGTTTAGACGTATCTTCAAAATGTAGACAGAGTTGTGAATCTTAACTGGGAGAGCTGAAATGATAAATTACTGGTCCTTCCCTGCAATTTAACACCCCTCAACTTGGGTACCACATTGCATGAATGCTCCTAATTCCCTTAGTGTGAGGTTAGCTAATTCAGTTTATATTGTGGCCTTCAGCCAAGATGCTAATGTGTTATTTATAATATTGTAAAGGTTGGTGCTCTCAGGAGCCTCTTAGAAATGTATAGACTGCATGAAGTTACACACTTAAGTCTCTAAAGTACTGAGGCCTTAGAGCAACAGCATCTTCCATTCATTTATTTTACCATTGAAAGATTGGTAGCACAGCTTTAATGTTGCTGAAGAGTACAAGGTATTCATAGGGTTTTCAATGGCAATGTGTTGTTTCTCATTTAAGCAAAATACTGTATCAGGGATGAGTACAAATGAAAGCAAAGTACAAGTTATAAACTTATAAATATTGTAATTGAAGTGCATCTTAGGTTCGCTGATCTTGAAAGCAAACTTGGCCTATGGATTTCTTTAAATTACTTAATCTGCACAAGTTTTTCCTATTTTTTTATCTGTTAAAATTTTACTTCTTATCTACTGTTTAGTTTGAGGGGGTTTTAGGCATGTATGTTTGAAACTGTTCGCAACACTGATCTATAGATGTTTGCCAATTTTATTTGGTTTAATTCCTTAAACTAACTCTAGAATGGCTTTTGAAACCTGTTGACTCTGTCCCATCTCCAGGAAAATGAATGCTTTCTTTGTAATCTCACTGTTGTGCCGACTGGAGAAGTAATTGAAACCTCTCATGGGCAATAGACCAGCCATTTTACATACCTCCCTTATCTATGTAAACATTTCCTGATCTACTTTTTTCTCCATCCCTTGGGGTCAATAACAGTTTCTTATGATCGCTTTATTTTACAATGGTCTGTTCCCTTACTCCCTTCCAAAATTTTGAGTAGAATTAATGAATATTTTCTTTACTGTTCATTTTTCACTGCCTTCCTTTTCCTTACGTTGTACCCTGCTCTCCCACTCATAGGAACACTTGTGTGTTGGGGTTTTTTTTCCTGTTGGAGTTGGACAGTCCCTACCTTTAATTTTATGTAACCTGCAAATATTCCTTTTACTTTCATAATGAATTTTTCATCGGTGTTTTTGTCATTTCTTCCCCTTTGAACGTTTCAGAGAACTACGGTAAAGAAAATGGGAGGCTTTCACAGAAAACATCAAGTTAATTTGTTCTCAGTAGGCATTTGCAACAGATTGAGACTTATGTTCTTCCATGCTAAGGATGGGCAGGTGCCATGTGACTTTGACTTTTGAATATTGTATTTGGGTGCACAGTTGCTTATGAGCACAGTATAGGAGACAGTAGTCTGACAGCAGCTATGAACAGAACATTTACTGTACTGAGCTCTGTGCAAAAAATTTTGAATTGACAGATAAATAACTTGAGAAAGATAAATTTGAGTTACTGGCTCAGCCTGTGGTTTGTTTAGGATTTGTCATTCTTCTTGAAGGTATCATCAATTTAAGTTCGGATGGTTTGCGTGGCTGTGAGCAGAGGGCTTCCCTGTTTGCATGCAATTCCACACCTCCAGCTCCCGATGGTGAGACTCGCAGGGTTTTCAGTGAGCTTTGCTGGTTTGCCATTCCTTCCTGCTCTCCTCACTGCTCGCTTTCGTATGTGGGTGTAACCTTGAGGTGCCCAGGAGGTGCAGGAGAGCATGAAATCCATGCCCAACCTCCAACTTCATCCAGTCCTGGTGATGGCAGCAGCATGCCGGTAGCTCTGCCTTCCAGCCTCAGCCCTGCGGAGGAAGCCGCAGGAAGAGCACCGAGGGACCAGGGAACCCGCCAGGCTTTCTGGTGCTGCTGTGGCCAGTCTCATGCTTTTGCGTATCATTCAGATTATTAATGCGCTACACTAAAATAGGTCAGAGTGTGCCTGTTTTATTGGGGCTGTAAGGATTATTTGTAATCATGTTGTTGGTTAAAATGATGAAATAGTTCTCTTCCTTCAGAATTTTCTGTTAGAAACTATGGTGAGACCATGTTTTACTAATACTTTTAGGAACCTCAGATGCTCTCTCCAGGAATAAAACGGACAAGTCATTTACATATATTGATCAGGTCACATTTTGTCTAAAACATCAAAACATTAATGATCCTCATTTAGTTAATTATAGTTTTTATTAAAACAGTTAGAAAGACATTAAAGTGTACTCTGAACTTCTTATGGGCGTTGAGTTTTAAGGCGATAGAGTTGATGGCTTTTGCAGCTTTCCAATCTTAAAGTAGCATGTTGAACTGAAAGATGAGCTGGGATGAGACAGTGCTTTGAGCTGATTTCTGTCGACATTCACAGCTGTGCTGTGTGGATGTAAACACTGCGAGATCTGAACAGCAGCTTTACACCTGCCTTGTGCAGGTGTGAATAACAGCAAAAGCTATGGAGAGGCTGAGAATCAGCCTCCAAGAGCCTCAGCATGGCCATGTTTGTCAGATGCCTAGTACAGATTGTGTTAACCACCTCAGGAGGTTTTTTACGTTCTCTGAGTTTAACCAACTACATAATTACTTCTACTAGTCCTTGTGTATGTGTATATATATAGATAGATAGATAGATCATTTTTCTTGGATGCAACATTTAATTACCAGTTCAGTTGACAGCAGGAATACTGAATTGTAGACATCAGGCATTTTGTTTTCAACATTTTTATGCAGGTAGGAAATAATACTGGGGTGTGACGAGCACTAGAAGAGATTCTCTCACCATCCATGAGTTTTAAATTTGTGTTTATATCTGTGTGTGGTGCTGGTGTAGTGTTTTGGTGGGGTGGTTTTCATGCCCAATTTTTTAAAAACCTATTAGGGCTATTGCTGGTGGTAGAGGCACTGTATTAAGATTTGCTCCAAGTGCATACTGAGCAGGAAAAGACTTTGCATTTCCATTAGAGAAAGCCTGTGGGAAGCTGTCTGGGTTATAAAGACCTAAGGTAAACCTACTGGCTCAACAATACGGTGCTGAGACTACCTGCTTCAGGGCAGGAGGGGAAGGGGAAGAGGTTAAATGTGCATTCAGGCCCCAAATGATCCTTAATAGCTTTCATGCCAAAAGCTGTAAGATTCATTCTGTAATTCTTTATTTTTATTTTGTAAAATTTACCCTTATTTCACCATAATAAAACTGAGAGTTGTTTCATCATAAACTACTTAAGTTACAGTATATCTAACATTTCTCCCATTATTCACTATTTTAACTTTTTCAAAGAATTCTAATGTATGAGACAAAGTTTATGCTTGCAGAAAGCTATGCTGGTTTGTGCCTCGGGTACTTTATAATGACATCTGTAATGACTTTCTCAACAATTTTCTTAGGTACTTAAATGAGGGTCATGAGTTTATAATTCCCTGGATCACCCTTATCATCTTTCCCACCTCATCAAGAAGAACATTGGCAATCTTCCAGAGTCTTCTTACTGTAGCTGTAATGATAAATTAAATCACATTTATTTTGGGGTTGTTTTTTTCCTGGGAGGTAATTCAGCTAATACAAATAGAATCGAATATTTTAGTTGGAAGGGACTTAAAATGATCATCTAGTCCAACTGCCTGACCAATTCAAATTTGCAGACTCTACATGTTATTGTAATTCGAGTTATTTCTTCAGCAGCCATTGAGTTTTGCATCAGGTATGGAATAACTAGGAGAAAATGTTGCGAATATAAAGCTGAAATTCTGATTTATTCAGTCGTTAACAAAAAAAAGCCCCATGCCATTTCAATGATAATAGAATGAAAATCCAACTGGTGTTTTCTTTCTCAAACTTGTTTTCCATAGAGATTGCTGCTCTTAGGCAAACACCTATTTAAACCTTTGAAATGTATAATCTTAACTTCATACAGCTCTAGTAGCCTAGATCTGTTAATGTTTCATCCCTACTCGCAACAGTATTACAATTTAAGTTTCCGTAATATAAAAAGCATTTGTGGAGCAAACACTAGGAAAATATCTTTCTGGGAATGATGTTACAGGTATGAAATAAGGTTTAGGGTATTTTTATTATTATCATCAAAGCTTTCCTTTGCTGCTGCTTTTTAGCCTGTTAATAAAAGTACTGGATATAAATCTTATGAGATATAGCAGTAGGTGGTCAAAAATAATTCCAATGTGTTGCTTCTACATGCAATTAAGAAAAAAGGAAATCAAACATTCAAGCTGCAGCCATGGACTAGTTAACCTTGAGAAAGAGCTCCGATTATTGAAAGCAAAAACAATCAACACTGTAGGCTTAGTGTAGTAATGAATGCTGATATATTTGTGAAATATTACTAGTCTGGGAACAGTATATAGTGTGGCTGCTTGAGGACAGTCTAGATAGGATTGGCCTGGATACAGTGTGGCATGCAAAAGCTCATTTTCTGTTTTTTCCTGTTTCACACAGGACAAACCTGCAATATGTGTCTAGTTTTTTGTGTTTTCCCTTAAGATTTCTCTCAGACCCGGTAGTTTTACTGAAGCTTTTATACATTTAATTAGGCTAGTATGTCCCAACAGTGGCTCATAAAAAGTGTCAGAAGAGATGGAGAAAACCTCCTCCATGGTTTGTAGAGCAAACGTACAAGAACTTTTCTAGGACAATAGTGTGAGCTGGTGTCAGCTGCAAGGTGGAGGATGGACAGGCCACTGCACAAACGGCTCCGTGCTTCCGTGGGTCTGGGTAACGCCTGCTGCTTTCTGTCCCGCTGCGTGCTGCCACGGCCGACTCTTGCCAGCAGCTGAGTTGTTTGCTCCAGGATAAGCAGGCTGTTGGAAAATTCCTTTTTGTGTATGCTGAGATCTTTCAGATCTTGTGTTTCATGCAGGTCTCTTGCTCTGTTAGCTTTACCACAGTTTCTGATCAGATACCTCACCCTCAGCGAGGAGCACCCCAACTTTTTCCCCATGGTGGTAGCCCCATGCATGACGTAGAGTTGACTGCCTGTCAACCAGCTACATCTCGCCTGAGGTGTTGCACAACAGGAGAGAGCCGCCATGCTACACAGTTGCTGGTGCGGGCTGAGAAACCTCCTCGCTGCCAAAGTTCCCCTGCCTGCACCCCCTCTGAGCTATGACCCACAGGCATACAACTTGTGAGCCCTTCAGAAGGATATGTGAAGCTAAAAAAAAAAAAGGGGGGGGTTGGGGAGGGCACTTGTTTGTGAAGACTGAGGCAAATGAGAAGGCAGTCCACATCATGGGCCACTGTTGAAATTTTAGGTGACTATGCATCCTCTTTAGGATGGAGTGAATATAACTATCTACGAAAAAAAAAAAAGAAAAATCCAACACTCGACCCTTATGTAGACAGGCTTAGCTATGGATGGGGTTTATTTTATTTGGGGTTTTTATGACTGCATTTGTACTGTGATGTTTTTACACTAGCAGTATATTATTATAAAAGTCCCATATTCTGAATAAACCTTGGCCTAAAATAACATTAGAATTTTGATTTATTTCTGTGTGATTCTTTTTCAAGTGCTGTAAATCATATTTTGGTGTTCATTTACCTTTGCATTCTTTTTTGAGCCACTGGCACTGAAGCTGACGGATGGGAATCAAATGAAGTGTGCTAAGTGTTGCTGCTGTAGGCTTTCGTCTCCCTACATTTTGTGGTATGATTTATCCTGGTAATACATCATGTGCCTCATTTTCTTTTGCTTATTTTATTTGGTGTTGTCACAAATAATATCATTTGACCATCTACCATGAACACTAAGCAGTTGTAAATTAATGAAATAAACTGAGTCTATGGAACTCATCTGTCCCAGATTTGATTAGAGATGCCAGGGCTGTACCAAGCCATTTACTACAGATGAACCTCGTTTATTAAGGACACAGCTTTGCAGGGTCTTAGCTAACTACGGTAAATTGTTATGCATAGTATTTGCAATGATTTTAATGAAACAGTTAAAAGTGACTTTTTTATATCTCAATCATGATTGGTGTTTTATGTTTCTAAACCTGGCATTTTTAGTTACCATGCTGCTTTGTACCAAGTCGCTGGCATACATGTGCATAAGTGCCTCTCCTCCCTCTCTCTCCAAAATGGGGTCCCTTGTGAGTAGGAGGAGTTGAAAGATAATCTTAAACTGGTTTAATAACTAGGATTCAGCATCCCCCATCATGGTTTCGGAGATTCCTTTAGGTTTTATTTACTACTAACCAGACTGCATAAGGTTTTTAATTATTTTTTTCTCCTCTTGGTATGGCACCTGCCTTACAGTGTAATGTGATAATATCATATTGAAGTGCATGCTTGAGCCACACCCTGAGATACAATTATTCTGGGACAGGGGAAATTCTTACTTGTAGCATTAGTGAGAAGACAGCAAAAAGTACCATTCATGTGCAACGTAGTTTGAAAAACTGGTGCACTCAGATAACAAAAGTTAATAGGATAGTATGGTATTTTAATGGTACATAAAACATCTGATACGTATTGAGACTTATGTCCTGGCAGTAAAAGCTGAGCAAAGGTTAAAAATGGCTCAGAGAAATTCTGAAATGTGTATGCTGGGAAGTGGCTGAGTTAGATATAAAACACCCAAATGTTCTGGACTAGCAGTCGTATTTAAAAAGATCGGTTGAAAGAATATATTGCTGGAACACACAGGACAAAGCAGGGAAAGGTTGGGGAAACAATGATATCTGAGAGGAGAAAAATAATGTAGATGAAGAGAGAAGATTAGGTAGGTCAAAATAATGTTCCTTGGAAATATGAATTATATGAACACAAGAACAATTAACAAGATCTAAACCAAACTCTTTTTGTGGTATGGATTGGTAAAGGATGGTGATGGCTGTCCAGTATTCTGTGTCAGTGGTTCATAAGACCACTTCAGTATTTCATTATGAGCGGACTGGTAGGTAAGGTAATGGTAATGCATGATGGGAATCATTGTATTAAAGGCAAAATGAAAGTACAATACTTTAGCTGAACAAATATATCATTGATGTCTAAAACAACTCTGCTTCCCTGCAACCCCTCCCTGCTCCCCCCCCAAGTCCCTAGGTTCCCAAGTCTTTCTACTTCTATTAAATTCTCAGCTTAAACCATTTTGGAGTAGACTTCTACACATGCTCTGGGTAGGTTGGATATATTCTCCAAATACACTGTTGTGTAGTTGTAATGTTTTTTCTCCTATCTAAATGTGTGTTAAATGAACTGGAGAGAACACTGGTACATGTAGGTTGTAAATAGCACATGCAAATAAAACTGCATTCAGCACAGTTGCCTAATGGAATATTAAGAGGAATTATATGTGCAACTCATTTTAATAATGTTTTAGCAAAAAAAAACCCCAAAACCTAAACATGAAAATTTATGAATGGCAGAAAGCTCTAATTTTGGCTTCCAAAACAAATAGAAAAGGAGTATTCTTTATTTCTTTTATTTAACTACCTCAATGTTACATTCTTCAATTCAAAGCAAAACCAAAATTTTTTTCTCATAGCTGGGTAAGATCAAGATTATCCAGACCAAACTGAGTTTTCCTTGTTTTGCATTTTACCATAAAAGGTTTGGGAATGAAAGTAACTAAAAAGTTTATGAATGCTATAGCAAGCAAAGTAGAGGTGCTTGCTCTTTGACAGAGCACTAACAGCCCCGCTGTATGGATGGTGTAGATGAAGTTTTTAGCTTTCATCAGTGTGTTAACAGCTAAGGACTAAAACACACAGAGACATGTGTTTATGTGTGTGTATGTATATGTGTATATACACAGAAAGACCTTGTGACTGGAGATTCTATATGTATAGATAGATAGATTTACGAAGCATCTGTATTATGTAAATTGGTATGTCATAAAATATCTCAACCATTTGTTCCACGGTTCTGAGCTCAGTACTGGTACATCCCCAGACACAATCTCTGCCCCAAAGACCTCATGCTTTGGTTTGATGAGATGTAATGACAGACTGAAGTTAAATAACCTAGAAGGAAAGGGCTGGCTTTTTTCCCCCCATGTGAGACTGAAAGAAGGAGTTGTTAAGAGGTAACATTGGGCATGATGAGCTCTGTCTCACAAGACAAGTTTCAGCTCTCAACAAGGGTTTCTCTTTTATGAAGAGTAACTGCAGCCTCGCAGTCCGTTATGTTAAAGTTAGGTCTTTGATTGCTGTATAAGAGTCTGGAGCAATATCACCAGACTGATCTTGAGTAAACCAGAAATGGTTTTAGCAGAGTTTACTGGGTTTATGCAGTCTGTATGTTTATAAGAGGCAATATTTTCCTCTGCAATGCATTTTTCCCAGCACATCTATACTAAATTGCATTGTTCAGACAATTTCTTAAAAATAAATAAATAATAATAATAATAAAAAAGATCATTTAGTTTCAGGGTCCGAGATTTAGATTTTCTGTCAGCCACTTGGCATTCTTCTGTATAAAGTACAAGAAAAATTTTAAATTTAACATGTAAAGCTAGCTAATGAACCTTACATGAAAAATTTAATGCCACCTCCTACCAAATATACAGCATCTGGAAGCATCGAATCCCATAAAACACCTAGCTGAAAATAGTTAGAGAATTATAATGCATACTCAGCAGGCTAGCACTAAAGCACAATTTTCTTTACTATATAAGCACTGGAGTCTTTTGCATAACACCCCAGAGACAACTCTAATACAGTCTCTGCCACCTATGGTTCACATCAAGATGGAGGTCAAGGTGTAGAACCATTTAACTTAAATCCCTACTCCAAGTTATTAGCTTGGAAGAGAAAAGGAGGAAACGTGCAATGGAGATGTGTTCTACATGACCAGCATAAAATAACTTTTTACTTATAAGGGGTGATAGGTAAAACAGAAAACGACAGCATCGTACAAGCCATTAGAATGTTTTTACCAGAGCTTCAGCTCTTTTCCTTATAACCTGGATGAAATCACATAACTTAAGAAGGAAAAAAAAAAGTCAGAGATATTGTAAAAGGGGATGTGTGTGTAAAGACAGTCTACTAGTAACTACAGATAAGGGTCTGCTAAGGTTTTTACATTAAACTTTTAATTTCATGGGTTTCTCTGTGTGAATATTAAATTCATGTCTGTGAGTTTAGTACAGTGTAGTGGTGCAATACCTGTCCCCTAAATTGCTTACATTTTGTAACTACCTTGCTATTTTGTTATTGTGTTGTATAACTTTACTTCTCTCTCTAACTAACAATAAGTAGAAAATTAAAAGGGTACTGTGGATAATGAAGGATGATGTCATCGTTACTTCAGGCTCATGAATGTTCCTGCTTCTCCTACTATCAGAGCAGCAGCAGGGCTTTGGCACAGACAAAATAGGAGAACTATTGCCAGTTTACTTCCCTGACAACCTCCTATCCTAAAAATCTGCTGGTTTGCTTGAAAGATGAATTGTTTTGCCCCATTAACGGAACACTCTCATCCACCAACTTGGGCTAGCAATAATGAGTCCTATGTGACTTAAAATTGTGTGTCCCTTTATGCAGCCTACTTCTTGGCTCCTTCTGTCACTCGGTGCAGGTCTAACAGATTGGTTATTCTGTGTCCATCACCGCCTACTCTTCCATGGCAGCTCCAGTGTGAGCTCCTGGTAACAGCTGATCATATCAAACCTCAATGCCAACAAATACAGTGCACTAGGCCTTTCTCTGGCCATCTGTGCCAGCGTGAATATTACCCCATTGATCTGTCTTTTGAGTGGTATGAAAACTGTCATCCTGGGCTAGAATTATTTTGCTGGGCCAAGAACAACGAGGGGTTCATAGCATTAGTCTCAGCCAGGGGTGACGCCAATTTTTCATTTTTACTGGACAGATAAAATTTGATCAAAATTGGCAAGTTTGCACAGTTAAATGACTGAAATAAAATTCCAACCTGCACCCTAGTCCAGCAAGGACTTATACGTGTACATGCATACACAGGGAGCAGCGTCTTCATGGAGATGAATGGGTTTTCTTACAGCGCAGAAAGCTAAGCACATGTCTAAGTCTTTGCAGAATCTGGGCTTCACTGTCTTTCCACTCCTGAGACGTAATTACAACCTTGCGCTGCAGTCACTGTTGAAAGCTCACTTACTGAAATCAAGCTAAATGAAGACATGCTGCTAGTGCCTAAAGGAACCCAGTTGTCTAGTTAGAGATGCTTTTGTCTGTCCTTAGGCAGCAACAACCATAGGTGTGAACTGTGCATGCCACTGACTTTCCTGCTCTGTAATTTTGCAAGCAGATGTGCAAAGAGATAGATTGTTTGCAGTCTTATGCTGGACACTACAAAGGTCGCTGCACTTTACCTGTTCAAGCTATATATATGTCTACATATATAAGAGGCATATTCCATAAATTGCATGCAAAAATTGACTAAAATCATATTTAATGGCTGAAAATGTTAATTTGCTAGGAATTCTTTTTTTCATAGCTGTGATTTTTCTGAACATAATGTGTTTCCTTTAAAATATTTTGAATGATGCATCAGGTCAGTTGCCTTGATCATCTCATGACTCATGATTGATACTCTGATATGATCGGTCAGTGTTATAAATTTGCTGAACTGTTTCACTTGTTAAATTTTAACCTCATTGTATTTTTTTGTCTTGCTTAAAAATAATAGAGTGTAGAAACACCATCAAAGATTTTTTTTGTTCAAGTCTTCCTTTTGATTCTACCTTCAGTCTCTGACAGAACTGTGCTCACATCAGTAGTGTGCCAGGCAGATACTGTCTCAAAACATCCGAATAAATACAGGGTTTGTTTAAATTTGGAATAAGTAGCTTTCCAAAAGACATGATACTTCCTGTTGCACATAGAAGTGTCTTTTCAGTTAAGAAAAGAGTGAACCACTCCCAACATACAGTCAATAGAAGACTGCAAACTTGGAAAACAACAAAAGTGTACAGGCGAGGCAAAAATGAATGAGCTGCATCCCATCTGTTTGTCCTTTTGCTACATGTGGTAATGGTCACTTATCTGACTACCTGTGGATATGAAAATGCATTTGAAATGATGAAGAACTCTCTGTTCCATGGTAATGACAACAACCCGTGACATTTCTAACCTTACCAGCAGGTTAGAAACTATTTGTGTTCTCTTCCATTAAGAATTTTACCCCTTCTGACACATCTATTTAGTTCTGTTTGAAAGAGAAAATCACATTAGTATGACCTAAAACCACAAATGAAGACTATCTTCTCCCAACTAATCTGCATATGTTTAAGTATTTATGAGCCACCTGCTGGGGATATGAGTTGGTTATCAATCTAATAACACCCAATGTTCCTCGGAACTCTCTTTGTAAGCACCAAAGCATATATGCATGAACACTAAATGAAACCAAGCGGCTGATAGTAAAATATTGAATACTTGATGTTCTCTTTCTCAACATCCCCCGCACCCCCACTCCCCCCCCCCCCCCCTTTTAATTTGAGTTCTCAAAAGTATCTGAACAAGGTAAAGAATAAACAGTCTTTATGGATCTCCAACATGGAACAAGTGTGTAATATATTTCACTCAGCATGGTCTAATATTTTGCATCAGAAATGTCATTCTTCCTTTATAAGTAGGGCTACCATATAGCTGTATTTTTAAGACTTACAGTGTTTTTCATTTAAGCATTTCAATAGACTTGCAAACACTTATCCATATCCTCTGGATTTGCAGAGTTAATTTTGGTCATGTTGTTCTTTCTTTACTTTTATTTTTGTGCTATTGTTTTCAATTTCAAAGAGTAAGAGGTATTGCTTGATAACAAAGGCAGAAGTTAATACTGTTGTATTTAATATCCCTTCAGTGCCTACAATGTAAAGACTGCAATCTAGATGAAATTACTGTTGATGCTAGTGAATAAGTTATTCATAGTTTTGCAGAAGGAGTTGTGCTTCCAACTTGAATGCCTCATGAGTTGTTTATTTTACATCTTTGGATGTAAATTACCAGCTATTTTAATCTAGGAATATATCAGAAACAGAGCTGTAGAGACGTATGTTTTACTGCAGCATTGTCAAACTTACCGGTGTTCAGCCTATTTTCTGAAATTACATGGGTCAAATAGCAAGAAGATTGTTTAGAATGTATATGGAAAAATATATTGGGAGATCTAATTTAGTTTCTGACCACTAATGACAGGCGGGGTCTGTAGTTCACCAAAATACTGTTACACTTGTCCTTAGCAATCAGCCTTTACTTTTCTGTAGGAAAAGTATTATGGATTTAGGGCTTTATTTCAGAATCCTATAAATTCTCTTATATCCAGAAAGATATTGATCGTGGTAACAATAAGACATTTTTCAGTGCATCATTAAAGTTGAATTTACATTATGGTGCATCAGATTTCTTGCGCTCTGTATTTAATAATAAACAACTTGGGATTGAAATAGGAAGAGAAAGGGAAGAATAGACATTTCAATCTATTTTGTTCAAGTTCTTATTGTTGGATTTTTTTCCCCACAATTTTCATTGCTGCAGCCCTGACATGAGATTGCCCAAGTGAGTTAGCTCATAAGCTATCCATGGACCAGATTCTAGTCTTCCATGCTCCTAGCTTTGAATGCGAATAACTTCAGGTAGCAAATAACTGAGAAGTTTATATTGGAGTAACTGCTTAGTTTTTGCTACTTGATCCATTGTCCTCCAGCAGATAAAAATGTCTTGGAAAAAACCAGAGATGATCACAGATTCTAAACCATTATGGAACAGATTTACATGTGTAGTACTCTATCATGTCACAGCTTTACAAATCTTTCTAATGGAATGGTGTTATCCAATTTCTGAAAGAAATATTTGTCTTAAAAACTGCAGAAGTGTGACTTAAAAATAATGCAAATTTTCATTTCTTCTATATTTAGCACAGGTCTGGCAAAAGTGAACCAGAAATAATAATAGAAATATAGATAGACAATTCTTTATGATTGAAAACTGGTAGTAACTTGGTAGAACTTGCCATCTGACGCAAAGGCACACAGGAAGTCTCTGGGTGGTTTGATATCCAATACTGCTGTAAAGCCTAATAAAGTCTAAACTGTATTTACAGCCCTTAAAATATCCTACTTAAAAGGTAGAAAAAATATTAATAAATAAGTTTTTTTCATAATGTATGTCTGTGTTAATTTTTAGAGTTTTTTCTATATCCTTGAAAATTTGTATTTAAATAAAAATAGTTGAGTGAGAGAGCAGACACTAGATGTTTCGTTTTGTGTCAGTGTTAATTCTTAAATATCTATATATGTCTGTATGTATTTATATATTTGTATACTTTCATTTAAATATATATGAAGAAAAGTAAAAATATTTATCATCCACTGCAGTAGGATGTACCTAAGATTTATTTTGGCCTTCCAGAGAACTACTGTGCTCTTGGAGACAAAATGGAAATTTAGGTTTTTAGAATTCATGATATTTAGTTATGTCTTAGTTCAGCAAAGCATTTATACAAGTACTTCACTGATTGCAGCAGAACCAAATTTAAGTAGTTAAGTGCTTTGCAGAGTAGAACCACAGTTTCTTTAAATGCCAACATACCAGACAAATGTCACAAAAAAAATGCTATTAGGGGAAGGAAGCTACCAGTAACAAAAAACAATGAACAGTAGATAAATCAATATTTTTCTTAATGTAAAATACCATGGAGTATGGCATGGGAAAAGAGAAGAATAATAATTAGCATGGTACTTTAGCAGGAAAGGATACAAAGAAGGTTAAGAAGCTATTTAGGTGTCAAATCAGGTACATTCAAAATTATGGGTCCAATAAAATGAAGTTTTCTTCAGGTCTTGTACTAGCTCCCTATAAAAAGAACCAGCCTTAATTGTAAATAACCACCCTGTGTTATGAGCCACTGCCTGTTGTTAATAAGTGGAAAGGCTTTGTGGTGCCTCGAGCTGCTTATGCTTCAGAGTCCAGAATGCAAACACATTGCTGAGTTACTGTGGGGTAACTTTTGTGAGTAATTAGCAGCCTGCCAGCTGCCCTGACCTCAGTGCATAAGCTGTGCATGATTTTGCCCACCTGTATTTGTAGGGCAACTCACTTCCCTTTCATTAGTGGGTAGGCAAGCTCCCATCAAGTTTAATGGGGAGTAATATCATGTACGCGGGCAAATCAGCTCTGTGAGCTGCTCATTCAGACTGTAATTTGCCTCATGTTGACATTTTTGTGTATTCATCATCTGGAGTCACTCACTGTTTTGTTTTTTGGTTTTTTTTTTTTTTTATGACAAGTGATAAATCGGTTGATATTATGTTCTATTTAATTTAAAAAATCATCATAAATGCATGTATTTAGGTGTTTGGAGAGGTTTTTATACAGTAGAAGGTGCATATAGCTAGTGAAAACTTTTACTACTTTCCTACCACGCTGGTTTGTAGAGCATGGAGCTGGCTATGAAGACATAAATAAAATGAATGTTCGTAAGCAATAAATATTAATTATGCAAGGCTTATGTTCCAATGTGCTGTTGCTCCTAACAGGTCCCACCTGCATGGCAGAGTGCACTTGTTAAATGAGAATTGCTATTGGAAAAACACCTACTGGGATTTCACTAGAGAAAACACTTTCATCTGCAGTAGATGTGTACAGCTTTTTGGCTCCAACTCGAACCAAACAGAATTTTTAAGTCTGAGTTTCTTCCTCAGAGTCTGGTGCGACTTAACTGATTTCTTCGATTCAAGGTGTTCAGCATGCAAGTGCATGGACAAATTACCTGCTGGTTAGTATTTAAACCACTCTCATAAAAGAAAGTTAATACAAGAAAAGGTCATCCTTGGGTATTTCTTCTAATGTGTGCTCATGTCCTCCCACGGATCTATAGCCAAGTCTTTCGTTTTGCTTCCGTGGCTCTAGCAGCAGATGTGCTATGGGGTAGCTGGGACTGCATGCGGGGTTTGGTTTTACGGGGAGTGGTGAGGGGCTGAAAGGGCCGTAGTGCCCCATTAGCACGTTCCTGGTTGTCATGGCTAGGCCTAGGCTGTACGTGGGTGTACTCCATCGTGTATCTGTTTGTCTCAGAGCTTCTATTATATTACAGAAAATAGGCCTTTGGCAATTAAAAAAGAGATAATACTTTAAAGTAATTGCTTCAAATTTCCAGAGCTGTAGTGTACTAAGGGATTTGAACTCTAACAAACTCTAATACCCGCTTTTGGTTTGCCAGGGTATTTGCTAGCTCACAGCTCCTCCTAGGCAGGGGACAGATTGCCGACTGTGTCTGGATCTGCACTGAGCGCATGAGTGCAGGTTTACGGCGCTGTCCCGTCTCCAACCTGCAGTGCAAAGAACGCGACTCTGCTCATAGAGAGGCTAGTGTTGATTTTTCCTTTGGCCAAAAGAAACTGCAGAAGCGTGAAGTTATGAGAGCAAAAAACCAGCAAGACCACAAGAAGAGGCAAAAAGATTTGAAAGCCTCCCCACCCTCAACCCCCAAACCAAACCAAGACACAAAAAAAAACCCCAAACCAAGGGGCCCAAGGACAACCATATGTAATTGAAAAGGTTTAGTCAACTAACTAAAATGAAACTGAAAGCAATTAAAGTCTAAAAAATTATGCTTTCACCCAGGAAAACAGCCACGTTAGCCACGTAGACATGGCACAGAACAAAAGAGAGAATACCATGAAAATTTATAGGGGGTCTGAAAGATGCCTCATCAAACCCTGCTTGGTATCTGGCAAGTTTTCTAACTCCTGTAATGTTTCTTTTTTTAAATTTTTGTCAAAAATGAGAGCATGCCTGCCAAGCTGTTTTCTTCCCAAAGCTCTCACGGCTCTACCTTTTTCAAACCTTTGTACTTTGATTAATACTTGCTTATTTCTGGTAAAGTACTATGGATCATAATTCAATAAAGATGGCATTTACTGCCATCTGTCTTGACAGTCTTTGAATAGAAAATGTGAAAGGTGAAAGGTTTACTGGTAGGGCTTATTGCCTCAAGCATACAGATGGAATAAGAAGCATTAGATATGGTACACAGTAATCCTAGGAAAAAATTATCTTCTTATATTCCCCATCTTCTCCATCGCAGCCGTACCTTCTCTAGGCAGTTCTCTTACCAAACCAGTTTTCTCTAAAGAGCAAAACACAGCCACATCAGGCCGTATTCACTGCTTGTCAAAACAAGTGCCATAATCAGGACTTGCACAGTGCTCGAAGACTCCACCGTGATTCCAGACTGTTCGACTGCTGTTACTCATTTAGAAGGAAAACAAAGCAATATTGTATATTGCTTTAATACTTATTCTGAAAGGTGGGGAGTTTTAATTGAACACCTCACTATGATACATAATTGTCTTTTTCTGGCAATTCATTGCAAGTATTTTTTTAAAAACAATAATATGCTTATGTTTTTATTTAAAGTATACTTAACACAGCTTCTTTAATTATTGGTAAAATTCACTCAAACCAAATCTCAGGATTCTTACCGTAACTGAGTAGGATTGTAGACCCATTAAAGATTAGCCTAATAATTCTTATGCTGTAGTGTATCTGAAAATATTGTTAGAGTTTAAAAGAGGCAGGGAAGTTTTCTGGTAGTTTTAAAACTAAAAAAAAAATATACAACTGAGTCTTGATTTTTGCCCACTTGATTTTTTTATTTTTTTTTTTTTAATTTTTTTTTTAACAGCACCTGTTTTAAGTATTAGTCTGGTATGAGGCAAATCAGCTTTTAAACTGCCTGGAGTTTTTGTCAAAAAACTTGACACTTCTCAAAAGGTACTGTATAAAAGCTTATGTCATTACTTTACTAAAAATAAAGAAATCACAAAAATCAAATTGTTGTCACTTTTAAAAGCCAAAACATAAAACACACTGCAATATTTTCACCACAGTGTAAAAGAGATGATGGTAAGTGACTTGGTTTTAGTTGTTCCTGGACACAGCTAATAGAAGCTGGAAAATAACACCATTGCCTTTTCAGTGGCCTTCTGTTTCCCACAATGGGAAAAATATTGATTCCTGCCCCTCCCAGCCATCTTTTTCATACAGTTTAAGACAGCATTAGTGTGATTTAATCATCAGTATCCCTGAGGATGCTGTCAGTGATATCAGCTTGATTGTAGGAATAGGGCCTTTGCTTACCAGAGTGCTCTCTAGTAGCAGATCAAAGTTATATCAAAGGTCAAGTGGTGAATCTTGAGTCAAGGTTTCTTTTCTAACTATCTATGAAACCTCCCAATTGTCCTGCATTTGATTGTCAATTTTAAGTAACTGTCAGTCCAGATCTCATCCTGAAACCAGATCCCTTACTGGGGCATACTTACCCACATCGTCCCACTGACCCTAAGGAGGATGTGCACTCGCCCAGTGATCTGCTTGTGCAAAATGAGCTGCAGAATTAGCTTCTCGGATGATAGCATGTTGTGTGTGTTCTGGAACTGGCTTCCTTTTTCACCACTTTGAACGCAGTTTAGTCTCTTGCAGGAATGCAGCTGAAGTATTTTCAGGTTATTGGATGACAGATGTTATTTATTAAATATGCTACATGATGCATCTCAGTCGTACAGCCTACCACTAGTTAAAAGGGGATAATGCAAAGGACAGGGATACATATGCGTTGCAAAGGCTGTGGTGTAGTGTGTTGTGTTACATGAAAAGATAGAATTAAGCTCTCCTTAACTGCTTTATTGCTTTGTGATCTTTAAAGGTTCAATTTTTAAGGCTCCGAACCAAGGTGCTTTAGGATGGGGTGAAGCAAAGATGGATCTTTGCTATGCCTTAGTCATCTTTTCTGAGTAGCTTGTGTATCTTGAGTTCTGGATCAGATCTAGACAATTATTATTAAATTACAAAGGCTTCTCTGGTAAGAATAGACAATGTATAAACTGTAGGCAGCAATGTTTAGACCATGTTGAGGCCTGGTGTAAGTAAGTGCAGCTCTGCTGATGTCAGTGGAGTTACATCTGCTCACACTAGGGCTTAATATAGTCTTCAGACTGCAGGAAGCCTTATGGATGTACTGAATGCTGCATGGTAGCAATAAATAATGGAATTCACTCATACAAAGTGTCTTCCATCTGAGGTTCCTAAAGCACTTGGCAAGCCTCATTTTCTTTCGTGGGAGGGGAAGGAATCTAAATGGCTACCCAGATATATATCCTTTCTCCATTTGAGAACAGGAAAGATTCTGTATTGCGGGGTGGGGGGCAGTATTTTCTTTTAAAAAGTAATGATATATTTAGACATTAATGGTATAATTTTATATCATCAAGAGCTGAAAATTGTCTGTCCTGCCCAAATGTATTTTGGAAAGATGATCTGTGGTATACATCAGTTTGCAAACAGCATGAATATGTTAGCCTTTGCTGCTTTATCCTCTGCCAAAAATGTAGAGACGATAGCATCTGTTTCCACTACCCACGCTATCCAAATCATTAAAAACTCACAAGAGTTGGAAAAGAAGTTCTGAAAGCTTTCACATGTCTGTCTTTGCTAGGAGAATCACTCTCTTGCAACCATGTGTTCAGACAGTCTTCCTTGCTTGTGGTCCTGAATTTCAGGTGATAATGAGTGATGCCTGGAAAGGTAGAATTAAAATTTAGGAAATCACAGATTTCAAACACAAGTCCTGAGTGCATAATTTAATAAGTGCTGCTTCAGAAAATTTTGAAATCATAACTATATCATAACTTTTCTTTCTTTGATGCAATGACATACGGAAAACACTTCAGGAACATGGGTAGCTGAGGATGGGTAACAGAATTCACACTTAGTTCTTGGTCACATAGATCTTGGACGCCTAAATGAGTGACTAGTTCTCTCCAGTGATGAAAACCTTCTATTATAAGTTGGCTTTAGAACATACAAAGGTTTGGAACTGCTTCACTTTTTTCCAGATAGTTTGCTAGCAGATATTAAGAGCCTTCTAAAATAACCAATCTACATTTCCCTTTCCTGTCTCTTTCCCACACGCCCTTTATTTCTCCCATACACCACTGGTGGGTTATAGGTAGAAAGAACTCTATGTACTGAATTGACCAACTACAGGAAATAGTGGTCTCTTACTTGTCTTTTCTTATTTTTTATACCATATTGCTCCTGCACAATGTAGAACAATTTGAAAACGTAAAGAAACCGAATCCAAAGTGGTGTCCAGTTGTTTCACTTTTTTCCATCTCTGCCACAAATTTTGTGGTCTGTTTTTGCACAGTCCGGTCCCTTATTGCCAGTATCAATAACAATGCAGATAATGATTTCTGAGCAAGCAGAACTGGCTTGTTTTTTTGTGGTCTAAATCATAGAATTTAAAGACCTTAAACAGCAAAGACAGACATTATTGGTGCTTGTGCAATTACATGTAAAATAACCTTTTTAAAGATGTGTCTCAGTAGTTCAGTAGAATGGAAAGTAGGAGGTTAGTGAGGAAAGCTACAAAGAGGACTGAAGTATAAGGATATTTAAGAATTTGAGGAGCACAGAGCCAAATCAGAAGTAATGACATTAAACAAAATCCTGAAATAGCCAGCCAAACAAGGAGGTCAGAGGACTATAAAACTTAAAATTCTACTAATGTAGTATCTAAATCTTTTTAAATGTTAAAGATTTTGGTTTTATTCTTGACTTCTGTGCCCACAGGAAGACTTGAACCCCTTTATAATCCTTAATACTATTTCATCCTGTACTTTTTCAAAAACTGGCAAATTTTGCAGTAACATATAAACTGTTACATGGCTTTCTTCTGTGTCTGAAACTTGGTAATAAGTTATATGGGCACATTAACTGTTAAATTAAGCTCTTCTTTTGTGGCCTCTATTTTTTGATTGAATAACAGACCATCAAGTGACTTTCTGATAGGATTAACAAGAGGTTCCTTCCAGTCTGGACAGAAAAAAAAAAAAAAAAATCAACAATTAAAAACCCCCATTTTTGCACAGCAGTGTGGCCTAGAACATGCAGATATGCTGACTCCTGCCATTAGAGCCTATGCTTAATATTATAAACAAGTATGCTTTGTCAGGTCTGAAATAACTTCTGGTGTGAGTATTTAAAGCTTCCAGTATCTGTCTTGGGGCTGAGCTCATTTCCGTACAGTGTGAGAAATTCATTGTTTTCTCAGTTCCAATTTCTGAGTAAGAGGAAAACACTGCAAGGCTGCTCCTCACTCTTAGTGGGAAAGCAGGAACAGTCTGTTGTGCAATGTGCATACGTGGCCTCAGGGCTTCCAGACTTTCTAGTCAATTAAAAAGTTTTAAGTTGAGCAAGTTCTGTCCCTATCAGTGACAATGCAGGATATCCCTGAATATTCAAAGAAAAATATGTCTCCAGATGAGTCACATTTTTAATATATTAGTTAGGTATGTTTTCTATAACTTAAGGAGAAACACTGGTTTCTGATGTGATTATAAGTCACACGATCGAAAATACATTTTTCTTGCTGAGCCTGTGTTACGAGGCTGTGTTGGGTCCTGACCCAACAGCAGTCCTCCAGCAGTGGAATTCTCCTCAGTCCTCCGTATAACTGTCTTCTAGGTCATTTCCTGGACTATATAGTAAACTTGCCTGACTTTCATCTACCCTCAAATTAGGAGCCCTTTGGGGCTTTTAATGTCGAGGCATGACAAGAAGCTGTCTTGAATTTTGCCATCCTTGTTGTCTTGTGAGGGAGGGTTTTTTCAGTGAAAAATGGTCATATCTCTTTATCACCCATATGTTGCACAGCAGAGCAGGAGCCCAAAGTCTGGCAATGATGGTTCCTACTCTTCCTCCCTGTCTCATGAAATCTTTAAGCAAGGTCCCGCTGTGGTATCTGCTACTATGTTTAACAACATTGTAATGATATTAAGTTTAACAGCTTGGTGTTTCTGCTAATTGTATCATAAATGTAGCCAGCAATACTGAAATTTTATTTGCCACAGGTAGGCTCCAGGGTTAATTCTCCTTTGATTTAAAATAAAAAATAAAAAAGTTATTATGTGGTAATGCATTCAAAATGAATAAACTTGCCCTTTTAAAGTGAATGAAATGTCTGAAGATGTTATACTGATCAAATTAGAAACAGCAGATTGTTTCCCTGTGTTTTCTTCAGCTATACCACTGAATGGATGTTAGTTGACAGGTTTCAGAGCTGTTATTGTATGCAGTGTGCAGATGCTCTTGCATAGTTTATTCTGAATTTCTACCTGTGGAGACTATGTACAGACACCCAACATTTCCTTAGGCTCATGGCAAAACATTTTTTATTGTGCCTATTCCCAAAGGGAAAATTCAGTCCACTTTTTGTGTAGTTTTATATCTTTAAGATAGTTATGACTGACAAAGAACATAGCATTGGATTGAAATATGGAAGCAATTGGGGCAACAGACATTACTTGTTCAATGGCTTAGGTAAGATGTGCAATATCTTACAATATATAAATGATGGAGGAGTGAAGGATGGAGACAGACCTCTGCCTTCACCTCACAGTGAGAGTCTTTGCAGGGAATTTCTATTGCAAACAAGCATAACTCCCTGCAAAGTATCCTGAAAAATCAGTGTTACAGAAATGCCAAAAGGGATTAAGTAGGCACTTTTAAATTGAGATGAAAGAATTCAACAAATTCTTTTTCAACTTGTAAATGATGTGGATGCTTGGAGAGGTAAAATAATAATTGAAAATAAAGTTTTTCCTGCTATTGTGAGTTGCCATTATAAGCACATGTTGCATCTGCCAAAACAAAGAGAAATAAGAACAACACAATTTTCCTGTTTCATATTGAGAAATTCACATCAATAGTGTATATGCAGAATAATGGTTTAAGGTAGAGAAAATATGCGCACATTGTTCTTTTGCAAAATACCAGACATGCCCATGACTTATCAGTGTGAAATGCTGTGTGTGTCTGGTATGATGATGTAGTAGTGTCAGAGATAGCATGCAATGTGGCAGTTACTATGGTAACAAGATGTTTTTCATTGAAGAGCCATTAAAATGGTGGCATATAAATAACATATGTACAGTACATTGTCTTTGAGAGAGTAGTTCTTGTCCAGGGATTGTAAGCACATGCTTTCATTCCCCTTTCCTTTTTTTTTTTTTTTTCCCCCACCTCCTTATCCAAATTCTTGTATATTTTTGATGTCATATGATCAGTCTGCCTCACTTTTAGCACTTTGTCTCTTTGAAGCTGTAGTGCTTGCAGACCTGATATGGTGCAATAAGAGGTGACTGAATAATGTGCTTGTTGTTAAGGACTCAAGACAAAAGGAAGTAAAGTGGGTGAGACTTTCATTCCACAACTCCTAAGTGTGACACTCAGTTAAGACTTACTCAGTTAAGAATACGAGCTTCCAAAGTGCAGAGCAGTTTGTCCCAGTGCATGCTTACATGGTTTAGTGCACTTAACTTTAGGCACTAAAGTGATTCAGTGGACTTCAGTTAGGTAATTTAGTGAATTAAAGCTAAACAAGGGTTGAAAAGTTTTCCTGAGCTGGGGCTTGGCGGTTCAGATCCATGTAAGATCAAGTCACTATATATTTGTCGAGACCAAACATTGCAGAGACTCTGTTCCCACTTCTCCACCTATTTGGAGAAGTCAGCAGGGGTAAGGCAGCAAAAAATGATAGGTGATTCCACTGCGGTGCAGTCAGCAGTGAAGGCAAATGTCTCTCTTTTCCAACTGTCCTGCTACCCAGAGTCACGTAGCGCAGGAGACACAGTTTGTATACTGAAAAGTGAAGAACTGTAATTTATATGGGAAGTTTGTGGAGCTGCACAGTTTACAACATTGAATAAAACTTTCCTGAGATTACCATGACATGCGTTATCTAAAACAACTGTTACGCACTGGGGTGGGGTAGCTGATACTGTGAAAGGGGGATTTTAGACCTGTCAATATTGCTCACTACCCTGAAAAAGGAATGAAATATACTGAGGGAGGAGATGCATTTCAGCATTAATACGCAATTGCAAAGGAAATGATAAAACCCCCTCTAACTGTTGAAAGTGAACTATTGTAACAAGAATGATAACCTAATTCTTCATCAAGTCATTGCTGTGTAAGAGAAAGAAGAGTGTAATTGAAGCATATATTTGCTGAGACTGGCATCTCATGGACTAGAAGGCCAGTAGCAGGATTTTTTGCCATACTATGATGTATGTTCAGGCAAGTGCCTTATACCATGGAAATATATTCATAGAGGTAGATGTAGTGACCCTATTTGGTAAAGTCATACACCATACCAACTTCACTACCATCTAGTGGCTAATTTACCCTTTCTTTCCAAAAGTGAAATGGGTGGAAATCTGTGAAAGTTCAGCAGAAACCAAAATTTAATACAGAGTAACAGCACAATCGTTGAACTCAGTAGTTTAGCCAAATTTGATGTGTAGCCAAATACCAACCTACTGCTTCCTCAGATTCTCTTACTATAACAAGAATTCTTGTGTTTACTGTTTATTGTTATTTTTTTCCTTTGTTTTGTCTTCTTTCCAAACACTCATTTTCAGAGAAAAAGCCTCAGTGGCATTTCTGAGGAATAAATACTTGCATGGGCAGTCACCAATGTGCAATAGGAACATCCACTAATCTAAAACAATTCAGTCCCAAAGTTCATGTTAGCAGAATTCCACTGTCAATTATTCCAAATTGCTTCGTGCAGCAAAGAACATAAATGAAAGAAATGAAAGAGCTGTGGCAGCCTCTTGTATGGGTGAGCCGTGGCACCCAGGAAGATGGCATCTGGATGATGCTCATCACTTTTTTATATAAGGCACTAAGGAATAAATGGTTGTCTTGCAGCTGCAAAGAGGATTTAGCCACTGCTAGTGAGAAGTACATAATTCCCAGAGGACAGCCCTCACTGGAGATGGGAACCTGCTGTTGTGTTTTCCTGTCCTGCATTAGAAATTAAAGCCAAGTTGAATAATAATCAGATATGGAGTTGACTTGAAATGGTTGCTCGGTTTCATTGATTCAAGGGCAGAAATGGCAGTGTTTACTTCAAGGAATGATCAGTCTTAGGATTCCTGTAGGAAGTAGTTTGTATTGAAAATTATATCCTTAGCAATAGTTTTATTCCAATTCTAAGAACAGAAGGCTGAGAAACTTCTGTAACAGTGTGTGATAAATATGGGCAAACGCTGAATTTCTGTGACGGTTCTATCTATATGCAGACAAAACAAAGCTATACATTGAAAATCTCAGGCATTATGAAGGTTGTAAATTCAATAATTTAAGAGCTGGAATTCAAGGTTTGAAGGACAACCTTAACCTGATAGCAGTCTTGTATCAGGATCCATGTAATCTGATAGTGTTTTTAATAAATTGATGACTATTTTTCCTAAGGTTCCTCCTTTGGATATATATATCCATAAATGTAGTCCTACTAATATTGCATTCCTGGACTAATGACGAAGTTAAAGCTGAACAACCCTTTATTCATCTTTTCACAGGGAGGTGGATAATTTTCATCAACCTTTGTCTCAGAAAAATCTGGATGACTGATATGTGTCTAAAGGTATGTCTCCATCCCTCCTAGAAGAACAGGTGTATGTCAACTTCTGTGACAGAAGAGTGAGTCAGTAGGATTCAAGTGAACTGGGTTAACTCTTGAATCTGCCACAGCATCACTCTGTGACAATGGGTAATTCAGTCAGCTCCTGTCTCTCTGTCAGATGGATGGTAGGGAATAAGAAATATTGGGAAAGCAGTCTCCCTGTGCAAAAGGTGCTTCAGGATGATGACAGCAGAAATCATTAAATGCTGAAGTTACACTTTGCCGATGTAGTTGCTGTTCTGTAATGACCTAATATAGAAAACAAAATAAAAACAAAATATTCATTAGACTAATTAGGGGCATATCTTTATAATCCCCTATGAAATCTAGTCAGGATTAAAAAAATAATTCCAATTTTCTTTTATTGTTGAAAGAGGAATATTTTTCTAATTGCAATGTTTCACAATTGTGTCTTTGACTGTAACATCTGTGCAAATCAAATTCCAGTTAACCCAACCTGTAGCCGAGATCAGTGCCTACGAGGTCCCAACCTACTCATTCCCACATACCATGTTGTGAAGTCAAAATAAACAAGTAATAGGAAACAGAAATAGATGTAGAAGATTCAGATAAACAAACCAACCCAAACAAGTGACTAGCTACAGGCTGGCGATGCGTCAGTTACCTAGAGCAGCACATGATACTGTGCAGCCGCAGTCAGCTCGCGTTCCTGTACTAAACCAGTCCCCTCTCTGCTGGCCTGCGCTGACGATCGAAGGTGATGGGGCTCAGCTTACACGCCTGAGGTACACAGGAACAGGCTCTGCTGTGGGATCAGTACTGAATTTGAAGTGCCACAAGAGCAACGGTCGAAGGCAGTGTAGAGGAATTAGCAAAGTGGTGGTGCTTTGCCAGGGAGGGTCCTTCCCTTGCGTTGCTCCTTGACTCTGTTGCACCTGTGCTTGTTGCTTCTGTTCCTGCCCTTTTTGCTTCCACTGTGCTTCTGTGTTGATGCTTCTCGGTTCGGGCACAGTTTTTCAAACGAGTAGGGGCTACTGGAGCACCTGTCGCCCATGGGAGTTGGTTATGAGCGGTACTGTCCTGTGTTACATGGTGTGATGTGGCTCAGCTGCTCACTCCCTTTTGAGAGCATCCTCTGCACTAGATTCTCCTTTTGCTGTTTGTGGATGCCTTTCACTGATGTCAACAGCAGTAACGTATGTATGTGGGACTTCATAACTTGGAGCTTTGATATCAGTCCTTTCTCAGTTATTGCTACGCGCTCCTGCTACTATTATAATGGCAACACTATCCCAGGATTCTGCTGCTGGTTTCATATTTCTGCTCTCAGGCTTTCTCTTTCTAAAGTCACATATGTATTGATCCTTCCAACTTATTTGTAAGACTACTGTATAAATAATTTCCCTTCCTTCCACAAGCTTTTTCTCATAACCAACTTCAAGAGAAAAGCTAAAAAAGAAGTATTGTTTTCCACATGAGGGAAACTTGTCATTTATTGTGAAGTGTGCACATCATACATTCCATACTTCTCCAATAACTAGCATTAAAAATTTCATCTTCGAGGAGACTCTTTAGGCTCCCTAGAAAATGCATAGACTTGGTAGAAGGTATTTGTCTTTAGAACTGACACGGTTTATATGCAGAGAGCTTTCATTTGCCTATCATCTAAACATACTATGTCCATTTATAGTTGCACAAAGCAATGAAGAATGAAAAAAATGCTTTTCATTTCCAACAGATTGGATTCAATTTTAACACACAACTTATTTTGTATAACAAATACAAGGCAAGCTAGTTAAGTTATATATGCTAACAGACCTATGTTTTACATGTCCATGGTGGCTGAAGAAATGGGAAAGCTGCCTTGGAGGAAGGATAAATAATTACACATATACATACTTTAAAACTACACTAGGTACACTTTGGCATCCTATGAATAGGAAAGCACAAGATGTTTGGATGGAGTACGGTCCTTGAAGCTGACATACACAGAAAAAAGTACTTCAGGTTACCGCTTTAGAGCAAGGCAAAAAAAGTATTTCTCTGTGGCATGGCTCTGCTTAATGGAGTAATTTAAATTTAACTTTAGCTTCATGTATTCCAGTTATTTCAGAGATGGATGAGAGAATTTTATCTTTTTATATGTTTGCTGCTGCTGGTTATGGAAAAAATGATATGCTGTTTATATAAATAGATAGTATTTAACTTTATTTTCTTCAGTCCTTTTACTTCTTTGTTGCCAACAGAAATATATGGTGTACTAGGCTTTTTCTGGTCTAAATTGGACTTTTTTCTTTAGCTGCATGCTCCTTGTAATGCAAAACAGTAGGCAGTGATCCATGCAGGCTTCCATTTATAATATTAATACAAGCCATGTTCCATGCTAATACATCTCATTAATATTAAAGCAAGAAGTGTAAGACTGGTGAGTGCTTAATCATTTGCAATTAGCACCTAACAGCTAATTCAGTAGAGGGCTTTTAGAAGAAAAAAGTGTGTACGTGGAAGGGGGAAAAGGGGGGAGCAGCAGTTTGCTAAATGCTGGTTGATTTAACTTAAAGTATTTAATACTGTGAAAACTCAGTAGTTAGAAGAATTCTCGTCACTAGACAACTTTCCCTTAATTGATCATTTAGAAATAAAATAAAACCTTATTCTCCTTAGAAAAGAGAGCGATGTCAGTGTAAACCATAAAGTCCCTTTACAAATTTAGTTGAAGATTGTTCTTACTGATGATTCAATTATTTAGGATTATCTGAAGTTTAAGCTGCTCAAGGCAGGAATCTTGTCTTTTTACTGAAATGCAGAGCACCATACTCAACTTGTTGGGTTGTTTATGGATGTAGAAAGTGAACCTAATCAGCCTGCAGCTGAAGTCTCCAAATCAGATTGTTAAAATACTGATCTACAAAATCTAGTGAGAAAAAGGGATTGTTGGATAGTAAGTGAAGCAACTTCCTGGTATTCTTCACGCGAGTCTGTAGTGTTTTGTTGCATGGTTGCTGTTCTGGAATCTCAACAGCCCGAGATCGCTTGTCAATTAGGGCTTGCCTGTTTGGGAAACTTAACTTTCCCAGGCGGACAACCACATAGTTAAGATTCATAGTGCCTATACCTTTAGTGTTGAGGAAAATGGCATCCCATAATTATCAAGTAAATATCAATGAATTATCTCTTTGCCTTGTTTCCCATCCCAGTTGCACTTCAGGACCTTCCTGGTGCTACTTGTCCAGTTGTGTTAGTGTCTGCTACAACCTGAGTCTCTTCTTCAAAATGTCTTTTTTGAAAAAGGGTGAATGGTGCCCAGAGCCAGGCTTTGAAAGCAGGACACTTATCTCTGTTCCTGGCTTTGCTTCTGATTTTCTGTGCTGCTTTTTCTAAGACTTAACACTTTCAGTTGAAAGAACTCATATATGTAATTAGAGAAAAAAATACATTGCCTCTAACTGGGGATTTGAGTGTTTATTCTTAGCAAGTGCTTGTGTTTTTTTGGATAAGTTTGAAGTATACATATATACATTATGCTACGCTTTTATGACTCGTAGACAGAAATTATTGCTACATGCTGATGCCTGTAAAGAGCAAACCACATCACTGAGGTAGAAGTAGTTTTACTGTCATCAACTTTGAGGACAATTGTGTATAATTTCACGTATTATGAGTAATCTGAGGAGATTTACTTCGTAGATAGGAGCTAAAATGTCTTATCTCCCACCTCTCTCCTCTTTCTCTCCATCCTTTGTGATTGCCTGGCCTGGTACTCTGCATGTTGTTCTTATTTTATGTTTTCGATTCTTTTCCTTTTGTCATGGCAGTTTGCATTTCATTCCTTTTTCCAATTGTTTATGCCTCATCTATATAATAACCTCAGGACTCTCTACCAATTTTTCTTCATGCAATGCTCCCTACATGCACAGCCTGACCTGAGAAGAAAGTACCTGTCACAGCTCATTGATTCTGGCAGGTATGAAGCAGAGGCTATATGGGAACAGACCTTACTGTACAGAATGGAACCCATTCCCTCTCTGACCCCACTTATGCTGGCTATTTCCAAACGGTTCTTATGTATTGGCCAACTTTCACCCATATCATAATGGCTGAAGAAACCTAATGACTCTCAGACATTCTATGTGAGGCTTGTCAGGGAACAGGAACACCTTCAGGAGGGTCTGTAGTTCCTTTTTTCTCACAGGTCTTCCAGTGTAGAGACACTGAGTAGTATTTTTCAAATAAAGTGTCCCAAGCTTTGACAGTTAAATAGTTAAATAACACTTTAAAAGCTGAAAGGGATGGGGAGAGGGAAGCTTACAAATAATACTGTGCAGAATATATTTCCAGATCCTTACTATAAAAAGGCTAGAGAGCCATAAAATGATAGAGAACAGTGAAAGGCTATAATCTGACTCATTTGGAGGCTTAAAGAAGGTGGCTTTTGTAATGGCAGCAACAATCAAATAGATAATAGATCCAAAAATTAGCAAATGGCTCCGGCAAGCATCATGAGAGCTTCAGAAGAGCATGCGCGTGATCTTTTCCTCTCTCTCTGACCTTGACCAGCAGAAGTTGTCTATCATTGCTTGAAGAAAAGCAAGAGGGAGCAAGATGGCCAAGAAAAGAACAACTCTGAGGAGGTGCTAGATTAAATTAGCAAAATGCTGTAATTTGCTTGTGTTGCTGTGCTTTGGAGAAAGATTGGAAAATGGGGAGGGTGGGGAGGGCAGAAAAAGGAGAAGAAGGAGTTTTCCAAGAACGGTTTCAAGATTTGGGAAAAGAAAGTAAGTTAAGACAGCAGTACACAAGAAGAGCAAGTGTATAGAGGGAAAAGAGCAACAAAAGATGAAAAAAGTAATAGGAGACCTGGTTAGAGAGAAGATGGAACAAAAGAAAGCAAAGGAGAATCAAAGCAGGAAAAAGTATAGAAGAAGGACACACAAGGGGAAAAGATTCAAAGAGGCTGTTAAGAATATCTCAGTAACATGGAGAGGGGTGAGCATGGGCTTTTACTGGAGGGGCAAGGGAGGAAGGAAGAACAGAGGATGGATGAGTGTGGTAAAAAGATGACCAGTATTAAAATTCGTCTGTGTATATAATCTCTTTGCACCTCTGCAAACCTTTGTCTAGGCACTCTCCTGTTCCAACCTCTTTCTGTCAGCAGAGAAGGCAGTATTGACACCCAGCGCCTGGGCCATGCTGATAGGCGAGGTGAAAAAAATCTCTTTGGAAAGGAAAGGACAAACCTCTCAAAAAGAAGTCATTCACTTGTCAAATTAGTGGCTTTAATGAAAGTGGATAGAGACTAATGAAAGGTTAAACCTGTGAATTACAATCTAACAAATGGGTTCACAGAAGACAGATCTCTTTTTACAGGAAGAAAAGAAATAATACTGACAAAATATTATTACCTTGGAGAGACCATGACCAAGCCGTGATTCCCTCAGACAGCACCGTGCTCTCCTGCTGTTCTGCTGAGCCGGGCACTCCTGCTTCTCTTGAAGGATTGACGGACAAACAGCTCTTCATTGATCGCTGTACTTTGAGAGTGCTTTGATCGTTACACTGAGTCTTCAGGAATATGTACTATAATGATACCTCTTCCAGAACCCAGGCAGTTCAAAATAGAATCATTAAGTTCAATCAAAAGTCTTATGTTTACATATTGTGAAGGGTTTGGGAATTATTTAGGAGGTAAACTTACACCGTGGAGTGCTTATGACAAAATTACAACAAAATCATAAATAAAAATAAGATTGGGGTTTGTGTTCCTTCATCCTTTCTATCCTGTTTTTATCCTTCTGGCATTTTTTATGGCTTTGGTTGTTGTTAGGAAGGGGCAGGAAAGGGGTTACTCAGTCTGAGCCTGAGAGGTGTGAGTGTGTATAAGATAGCGCTGGAGACTTAACAGGGTATGTATCATATTTTGGGTTGGCTGAACTTTTCCTTTGCAACTTAGTCTTCATCCCTTTTAGAGATTTCTTTCTTATGTGTTTTGTTTTTCCTTTGTTCTTCCAGGCTTTTTTCCTGCAAATTCCTCCTATCTTGCATGTTGCTTATCACAAGGACTAGTTCCACCAACACCGGTCTTGTCTCACGTAGGTGTAATAAGATTTGCAAGTTCTTTGGGGCAGAAAACTTTTGCTCTTACTGGTTGCTGGTGAAGGGCACTCTAAATAAGTAGGAATAATAAAAATTAAGTTGTTCAGGTGGGAAAGACTGGCTTCAAGATGTTACACTCTGCTATGTAATTATTTAATTTCACCACACACCACCAACTGCTTGCACGTGATGTGCCTTCCTTAAGGTTTGCTTATGTTGCTGTTCAAAAGTTTCAGGCAAATCAAGAAACTTCCTTTCCAATTTGTAGAAGAGAGATCATGAATAATCTTTTCTTCCAAATAAGATGCGGTTTTGAGTAGGACATGAATATAATAAATATGTTGTGGAAGGGTTATACTTCTAATTTTTCAGCAGTTCAGATATTTAGTAATTTGGTGTCACATCAGGAAGTTTTAATTTGAGTGTTTTATTGTGCCATACATTTAGTAGCAATCTGATACTGGAGAGAGGAAATTGCTGCAGTCCCTATTTTTCATGGTTTGTTTGAATGAATAATTAACTATCACACATGATTAATTTAAAATATTTAATAATAAAGCATTTCAGTACACCTCATGTCACATCCTGTATCACTTTCACAGTGTGCTGCATGTAAGAAATATGGCAGTAAAAAGTGGATGCAGAAGAGCACAAGCGCTGGAAGCGTGGAACACGGCAGTCAGGGCATGGAGGGCAGCACACTGCCCTTCCCATACCTGGCTGAGGGACCACTAGATCCAATGGTGGGCTGGAGGGGGGGAATGGGATGAGATCGGCTTCCCATAGTTGCAAAAAAATCTTCAAAAGGAAGACATACAGCAATTTTAAACTGAACCAGAAAGAATGAGGTGATTTGTCAAATTTTCTGAGGAAGGAAAGATTGATCTGGTTAATTCAGGGATGTCAGATGATCCAGTGGAATGCCAGCTGGGTGACCAGTGTGTAGCTTCTCACTGACCGGGTGTGTACTCTAAGTCATTTCATGTACTTGTGCCCCAGGTGTTCTGTGTGCAGAAGAAATATTGATACTTCTAAGCATTTTGAGATCACAGAAAAAAGCTCTAAGAATTCAGTGTATTGAGTAGCACTACCAGTTTGTACCTGAGGGATTGCAGCTTGCAGAGTTCTGTGCATTTTAGGAAATGGGGCTTGAAGCTGGTGTCAAACACAGAATGGCAATAATAAAAGTTGGAGTGCGGTTTAGCAGACACGGATGGTCTGGCGTTCTCCACTTGTCATGATGGAGTAGTCACAAAGAGAGCATCACTTCACAAAACCAAAATCCTCTTACACAGTACCTTGCAAACAAAAAGGAGAAAGTAACTGAGAATGAGAAAGAGGAGTAGGAAGAAGTAGAAGAGAGGAAGAAAAAATATACTGCTTCTGCAGAATTTGCCCGGAAGACTCAGGTTTATGGCGTTTTCTGTGCGGTCCCTGGGAGGAGCCCAGGAGGAGCTCTTTGGCAGCCTGTCAGGCCCCCCTCTCCCACAGGCTCTCAGCCATGCAGGGACTCCCACCTCCTTTCTCAGATGTACCGTTGCAACAGCCAGGGGAAGTATCACCTCAAAACTTTTCGTAAAAGCTGATTTTATGCCATGTCCTTCCACTAATGATGAGTACTTCCTGAAAACTTACTGAAGATCAAATTCATCACAGGATTTCTGGGCAAGAAAACAGACTTTTAAAACATAATCCTCATTAATATCCAAAAATCTGATGCTGTAGCAGTCTGAGTCACTAAAACTCCCACTGGTTTCTGTGGAGAGCCGAGTGTTTCTCAAGAGGTGCACAGCAGCTTGCACCAGTGAAGCAAAGCCGGGCTCTATTTCAGTCTTGTTCCCTGTGTTGAATGTGTCTCCTTGGCACTCGCTGCTGGCTAGCTGGTGACTTTTAAGCAGATATGGAAAAAACCCAGTTGCAGTTTTCTTTTCTCATAATAGTTTTCTCATTAAACTTTTTCCTCTTTGTATCACTGGAATTTGTTTACAATTGGTCATCTTAAATCAGGCATTAAATTCAGTTTTCTTTTCATGAGAGGATTCTGTGTTCTAGCCAATGTGATTTCTCCCAAACCCTTTCTTGCTCCTGGCTTGTAAGCAGCAAGTTAGTATGTCCAAAAAATCCCTACTCCCTTGTTTTGGCTGCAGCTTTTGAATAATGTTATTTTAAAATATTTTTGACACTTCTAAATAGGCCAACAAGAAGCATAAACAAAGTTAGCCAAGGTGGAGGCATTTACCCAGTTACGTGCTATTTGTCTTTTCTTTCCTGCTGAACTCAAATAGGAGTCTTCCTTCCCACTCAGTGTGGGCAGGACAGAGTCCAATGTTGGGACTAGCCTGTAAACGATCTTTGGTTTATGAGAAGACCATGCAAAATATGAAGCTGTTCCAAAGCTCATGAGGTCCTGGGGAGTCTTTCCATTTACTTCAGTCAACTTTGGAGCGGGCACTGTGTGGAGGAGGGAGAAGGTATCTGAGCTGTTGCTGGTGGAAAGCTCCTCAAGGACAAGTAGTCCATAAAAATTGAGTTTTGCTGTCAGGCAGGCAGAGTGTGGCCAGAATTGCTGGGAAATCTGCTGAACAAGTTCTCGGCAGCCTCTGTTAATGGAGTTTTAGGTTTCTGCTCATATTTGAAACTTTTCCTTGGTGTCTTGTAAACACAAACTATCCACCCTCAGCTCCCTGTTAATGTAATGAATACAACTGTCATTTTGTTACAGAGAAACCTAGGCTGAAATAATTGCAGTAAGATTTTGGGAGAGTCAGTGATGATAATGATAGGTACAAGGTCAAAAAGAAGAGGTTTTGCCATTGATATGAGCAAGAGCAAGGATGGATCCCAAATAAAACATCAGCTTTTTAATGAAAATTCCACACTGGGTAAAGTTAGTATACATTGCATTGTAATTCAAGTGCAATCTTATTTTCTAGCAAGTTTTCTGTTTCTTGGTGCATATTAAGAATAACATTCTGATAACATTTAAAGAAGGACTGCAGTGCTCCTTATTGTATGGAGTACAGTTTGATTCTCTAATGTATAGCAAAATCTTGACAAGTCTCAAGAAAAAATATCTCTAAAAGGCAAAGTACAGTTTCTGTCATAGTACTTGCCGCTTTCCCATGTTATCTGTTTATGCAGTGTGGAATTTTTTAAAATAAATTGTATAAATATTTATGCAAATGTTGATTTATTATTCAGCAATCAATCTTTGTTGGATACATTATAGCATAATCAGTTGTATGTTAAAAAGCATTTAATTTCATGCCTAATTAACATATTATAAATTGAGGAAAGAAAATTAAATTATTATGGACAGTTTGCAAATGTAATACATACAGTGTTCTTCAATAATTGCATGAATATTGGATGTAATGTGATGTGTTACTTCCACTCTCTTTTGTGCGCACTCTTTACTGATAGAGTGGAATGAATGGGCTCCAAGGGACGTGTACTGTACTGCCCTGAAGCAGCATCAGATTCCCATTAACATCAAAGCGAACTCTGTGCAGAGGCAGAGAACAGTATATGGCCCAGTGTGTGTAAATTAGATCAGCTCCATGTAGGCATCTGGAATTTTGAAACACGTCTACCTTTTGAGGAGCAATTTCCTGTAACTTGATTATTTTGGCAAATAGCTGCATAGTTTGGGCCCAATCCTCCTCTTTGTTTAGTCAGTGGCAAAATTCCCACTGACTTCAATGAGAACAGGACAAGTTGCCAAAAAACCGCGTGTGTCGCTTGTGGAGTTTGGCTATGCCTAATTTCATAGCGCTGTGAATTTTGCAAAAATTCCTGCCACAGAATACTGTTGTCTTGTTTTGTGCTATCGTTGCAACTTCACGTAACAAATTTCTGCTTTCTGTAAAGGGAGTAATGATTTCTTGAGCAACTGCAGACACAATATGTATTGCTTCATAATATTTTCTTTGGGATCCCTGACTCCCTGGGAATTTGAAGCCAGCTGTTTGCATTGCATTTACAGTGCTTAGGACCTAGGATTTCTGAATATGGTAGAAGCTTGACTTTCTTCTAATTAAATGTACTTTGTAATGGAAAAATTGATACAATATACAGAGCTGGGGTCAAAAAAACGAAGGGCAGAATGGGACTGCTTAGTTTTATTCAGCTGAACCATGCAAATTGGCTCCCAACTGAATTGTTACTGTTAGCTGAATAACTGAGTAATCTTTGTTGTTTAGAGATAAATAATAATACATGTTACTGAATTCCACTGACAAATAAATCATTTAATGATTGAGATTATATAAACATGCATATTGAAAAAAAGCCTTGAGAAGTAAAGCTCCCTTCAGTCGATAACAGGACAGTTTTGTAAACCACTTAAAGCTGTGATAAAATCCTACTTGACTGGCCCACGAGCAGATGTGACAAGTTGAATTTATTTCCTCTCTTACCAGGAAGCTTTGCAGGAAACTCTTAACATATGGTGCTTTTCACTTCCATCTAGAGCTATAAATGTTATTGGAAAAGGATGTTCCCAGGAGCAGCAAGTTTCTGACGTTTCTGCCAAATGGACTCCAAATGATCCTTCTGCGGTTCTGAATTCCCCAAGTTCTTAGGAGCTGGCAGCCAAGAATCTCTGATCTAAACACAACTCACTAATTTAATTATTTTATTATAGATCTGTGGAAGGCTCTTGCAGACCAGTGACTTTGCATCTGTATTGGATCTAGCTGGGCAGGAAGCACAAGTTAAAGAGTATAAATATTTTGTTTCTTAACTGCTTTTTGCTTGAAAACTTGGAAACCATTTCACACACAAATCAGTCACACAAGTGTGAATGCAGAGGAATGAGGGGAAAAAAGTAGCAAAAAAAGTAAGTTTTAGAGATAAAAGTAACTTCAACTTTTATTTGTTTTATATTTTGAATGTCTATATTTCCTTGGGAGACCAAGTAGTGTGTGTCCAGTAGGTAGGAGTAGTAACAAAAATCACAACATAACATTGTACAGCTGCACTTGAACTCTCCCCTTACCCCCTCCTCCCAAAAGGTAAATTAAGTATTGGCATGGAAAGTAAGTCATCGAATCCCTTGTGTCTGGTTTATAATAGCAAAAGAAGTTCAGAAGACTGAACACCAAAGTGTATGTTTTTGTTTAATGTGGTTCCAGAATATTTCACTTTAAGAAACTAAATGGCTAAATTTTGCATCTTTTCTTTTGGAAGTTTAGCTACTGGCTAAAAAATAACATTTATTCTAAGATTACGAACTTACATGACAGGAGAGTTTCACTTGTAGGTTTGGTTGGAAAATTGAAAGAGAAGGGAGATGGTCTTGTTTCAGGCAGGACCTGCTTTGGAATGGCATCAAAAAGAAGAGGAATATGAGCTGGAGCTGGTAACTCAGGAAGGCAGGAACAACCGCCCCCTCCCCCTTTACCAAAGCCTGGGCATGCCTGGTGGCAGTGTTTGGTGTGACCCCAAGCAAGTCCTCCTGCCCTGGGGAGAGACGAGGGGATTTTTCTGTCAGTCAGCTCAGCTGTGAATAAAAATTTAGGCAGAGGCTGATGCTGGCAGGAAGGTTTTGAGTTCCTTGGACGTGGGCACTTTGCCACGAAAGAGAAGGGATAAAGGTATGTCTGTCTGACACAGATACAGTGTTTGATGAAAGAAAGGATATTGACTTAAAATCCAGCTTTGGCTTGGGTGTGACAGTGTGATTTAGCCCGTCCCCCCCATGGGGGTTTGTACTAGATGAGCTGGGGGAGGGGAGGTGACATCCAGAGGATTACTCTGTGACTCTGCTATCCATGAGCTGTTTATGTGACTGTGTAGGGGAGAAAAAATATGGGATCTAACTGCCAAAGACTTTTTTCTGCTAACTGCATTTTCATACAAAGTAAGAACTAAAAGTCCTTGCACCAAAGAAAATGGTGATTTATGTGATATCACAAGACTTGGGATAGGTCCAAGGATTGGAAGAATACACTCTGGAAGAATATTTCTGGTTCATGAAGGATGGAAAGCAAAAATGGCAATGATCAGTGTTGCTGAAATTTGTGCTGGTGCTCTATAGACCAGGGAGAGTTGCTGCTGAAAGGCAGCGATAAAACAAGGCGTGAACAGGGGTAATAAAAACATTGAAATCAGGAATAAAAAGCTGAATGTGACTGGTTAGAATAACATTAAAAAAAAAAAAAAAGTCCAAAGAATCATAATGAGAAAGGGGAATTTTACCCACATGGATGCTGGAAAAATCAGTACATTTTGTTGTTTCAAAAGAAGAGCTATCTTAAGAGGGAAGAACTGGGTGAGAATCTGAGATTGTACAAAAGTGATAAAACAAATCACAGTTACGCCTTTACTGTGTGGCTAGGTAAGGCTTTAAAATGTTTGGTTTCATCCTCCTGGAAGGTGCCAACCTCTTAAACAGTGATAGAAAAATACAGATAAAGCATCTACCCGTACAGGATTAGATTCTGACAGGGCACTACTAATGCAAATGTAATGTTTTATCCTGCCCTTCTAATTTGGCAAAGATCTCCATTGATTACGTTAATTGGTAGTGAATATTCTGCAAGCAAATCATGGCATCCCCCTTTGGGCTGCCTCAGCTGCAGAGGGAGAATCCAGGCTATGCTCATGCACGTCCTGAGCCCAGCTTTCAGCATCAAGTGGAAAAAAAATTGATCATAGCACCTGCTTAGTGTTGTGTGCCAGACACCACACAACAGCATGAGAGTTCTTACCTCTCCACACTTTGCTGACGGGTAACTGAGTCCAGTTCAGCCCTCAGTTTCCAGTTCAGATTCCCCCATCGTTGTTAACCTAAGTTGTTGTGGTTTAATCCCAGCCAGCAATCAAGCACCATGCAGCTGCCCACCCACTCCCCCCCCTTCCCAGTGGGATGGGGGAGAAAATTGGGAAAAGAAGCAACACTCGCGGGTTGAGACAAGAACAGTTCAATAGAACAGAACAAAAAAGAAGAAACCAACAATGATAATGATAGCACTAATAAAATGACAACAGTAATAACAAAAGGATTGGAATGTACAAATGATGCGCAGGGCAATTGCTCACCACCCGCCGATTGACACCCAGTCAGTCCCCGAGCGGCGATTCCCTGCCCCCACTTCCCAGTTCCTAAACTATATGGGACGTCCCATGGTATGGAATGCCCCGTCGGCCAGTTTGGGTCAGGTGCCCTGGCTGTGTCCTGTGCCAACTTCTTGTGCCCCTCCAGCTTTCTCACTGGCTGGGCATGAGAAGCTGAAAAATCCTTGACTTTAGTCTAAACACTACTGAGCAACAACTGAAAACATCCATGTTATCAACATTCTTCGCATGCTGAACTCAAAACATGGCACTGTACCAGCTACTAGGATGACAGTTAACTCTATCCCAGCTGAAACCATAAGTGTATTAATTATGGCCATAATAGCCTGGATTGCTATATATCCCATTAATTTATACCTTGTATGTCTGGTGCCAGACTTACATACAGAGGTATCAACAGTCTTTCATATCTTTCTGAACTAAGGATTATTTTGGCAATTAATAAATGCTGTTAGACATTTACTATCATGTTTTACAGCTTCAAAACATATGACATAATCAATAATATTCCTTAACACTTTACCTATCCTAAATATCTGTAGCTAAACACTTGATTTAGGCTCAGTGAGTTACTGTATGTTAAATGAATACTAACTCAAGAGAAAAGAACTATTTAGTCAAATTTTGTTTTCATTTGCATCTGTGCAACCTCACTGAATTCACCACAGTACATTTAAAGACACAATTTGGACAGTAATTTAGCAAATCTTCTTATGTAGTGGAGCTGTTAAACCTCAGTAAAAATATTTTAATAATCAATTGCTATTTAATTAACATGCAATTGCTGTCTTAGTAAATCTAAATTAAATCCCCGTTTTAGCCACTTAATTCAAAGTGTGAATTAACATTCTCTATTGATAAGTAGTATTATAATAGGCTTTCAATCCCGAGTTGAAGAAAAAAATCAATTGTAACGTTAAGTTGGATTCAGTATAAAATTAATCACGTATTTCTAGCGCAGTGTAAATTCCTTCTTACACCTTCTCTTGGTGCAGTGTATCTGTTCTCAGTCAGAACATCGTGGTAAGGGGACAGATTGCATTTCCCCTTCCTAGCTTTCGCAAGGAGGACTGCAGTGCGTCTTCATTCCCTTCAAAATTCAGGCATACTCTAGAAAAGATGGAGTAATAGAGTGGACAGATTCTTTTGGCAGAGTCTGAACTTTGGGCTGCTTTTGGCAGATGTTCTGGGAGAGTTCTACCACTTTGGCTGCCCCTGGTGTGCTGGGAGTAAAGGAGATCTGATGAGGACTGGTGAAGGGAGAAAGAAACTAAGATGTGAGGCAAAGATGAGAAAGAAAATGAGGTGTATTTAGGCAGACAGAAAAGAAAGATGTGCGAAAGGCAGAACAATAATTAAGGAGGTGGGAGACGCTAGAGGATTTTTTGAGAATAAAGGGCCAGGATAAATTTGCACAGAGGGAGACATGAGATTGGTGTGTGCAGTGGGAAGGTAGAAACGCCATGTGCTTTACCTCTCTGATGGAGCTCATGATATGAGCTAGTCATTGACTCAAAGGAATGCATTGACCACATTTACTGTGTCCTATCCACCCCCATGGATTTCAACCAAAGCCTGAGTAATGTTAGAGTCACATATTTCAGCTGTAGCCAATACTTTCTGCTAAATCTGTCTCTCATAATGATGTCTCAGCAGGACTGGGCCTCGTTCTTCTGTCACTGATCGGAGCAAATCCAATCGAAGCAAATTGGAGCCAATTGGTGTTTCCATTATGCAGTGGCAGGAGAATTGAACTCATTGTCACTAAGGATATATCAGTACTTCCTATTAATGTCAGTTTTCAGTTTTATAACATTTTGTTAAAAGTTCCCTCGGGTTGTGTTCACTATACAGATTTTCAAGGAAGGAAGACATATTTTATATTGAGAGCTCATTTGGTTTATTGTTAGAGGATGCTTGTGTTCAGAACTTAATGGATATTACTTTCAACAAGTGAAGACATTGTCTCCTTTATTGTAGCTACTGGTCTGCAAATGGACAATTCACCCAAATTTTCATTGGATAGCCTTATTGGGTTTTGGACCAATTTAAGATGAATTAATATTTCTTTGCTAAGCTCAATACTTGGCAATATAGTCATGCCTTAGAATTTATAATAGATGACTTTTATAATACTACATACTCTGGATTAATACCAAACTTCCATGTTTTGCTAGAAAAGGACTATATTTTGCCATCGGGTATAGACATGCAACTTTTGCTAATTTAAATAAAGGTTAAAAGGACAATTTCAAGCATTATAATAGATTTCAGTTTGCCATTTTTCTCTTTATTATTCTAAATGGATCTTTAGATGGCCTAGCTAGTTTTATGTTATAAGTTTAAAGACTTATTACTTAGCCATAGTTCTACTTCGGTTTGTTTTTTTTATAACTGTCCTGATTGCTGTCATTATTACTGTTTCTTGCACTGCTTATTTGTGATGTCATTTTAGCTTAAGGCTAGTGTGGTGTAATTAATCTGCCTTAAGCATCCTTTTTTCCCTATGGCATGAAGATGAACATAGTGAACAGTACCAATTACAGATTGGAAATGTTGTTGCTGACATTCTGTTTAGCAACAATAGAAATAAGCTTATGGCTCCTCTCATGGTGAGCTCTTCCAGGTGTTTTTCTCCTCTCAGACTTGCTGATGTAAATCAGGAGTAATGCTACTTATTCCAGTTAAATATGGTGTTTCTTAGTGAGGAGAATCTGCTGTCTAAAACAACAGTCTGTCCAGACCTTCACGGGGCTTGTGCCATATTGTTAGTCACACAGACATATAATTGCTGGAAGTGCTCCCCTATGCCTATGATTTTGCCACTGTTTGAGCATATTTGGTGTTTCAAAAAGTCCTGTTCTCAGGGAAGCAGGAACCCAGCCAAGAGTGTAGAACACAAGGCACACAAAGCACTGTTGTTTATTGTCTTTGCAACCTTCTTTCTTGTCTGCCTTTGACAGCCTGGAGAAATGGACCAACAGAAACCTCACAAAATTAAAAAAAAGGTAGATGCAAAGTCCTGCACCTAGGAAGGAATCAATCCATGCCCCAGTACAGGCTGTGTCTGACCAGCTGGAAAGGAGCTTTGTAGCATGGCCTGGGGGGCCTGGTGGACACCAAGATGACCATTAGCCAGCAACGTGCTCTTGTGGCAAGAAAGGTCAACAGCCTCCTGGGCTGCATTAGGCAGCACCTTCCCAGCACATTGAGGGAGGTCATCTTTCCTTTCTACTCAGTCTTGGTGAGACGTCTGGAGTGCCGTGTCCAGTTCTGGCCTCCCCAGTACGAGGGAGATACGGACATACTGGAGAGAGCTCAGCAAAAGGCCAGGAAGATGATTTACAGTCTGGAACACGTGTCATATGAGGAGAGGCTGAGAGAGCTGGGGTTGTTCAGCCTGGAGAAGAGAAGGCCTGGGGGTTCTTATGAATGTGTATGAGTACCTGATGGGAGTCAGTGAAGAAGACAAAACCAGGCTGTTCTTCTTGTGCCCAGCAAAAAAACAAGACGCAATGGGCACAAACTGAAATACAGGAAATTCCATGCAAACATAAGAAAAACCTTTTTTACTGTGAGAGTGGTCAAACATTGGAGCAGGTTCCTCAGAGAGATTTAGGAGTCTTTATCCTTGAAAGTATTCAAAACTTGAATGGACATGGCCCTGAGCAACCTGCTTGGATTGACCCTGCTTTCAGCAGCAGGGTTGGATAAGATGATGTCTAGAGGTCCCTGCCAACCTCCACGATTCTGTGAATCTGTGAACCTCTTATCCATACCCCTGCTCACCAGATCCCAATATACATTCAGATCTTGCTTTCATGAAATATCCCACCGTGAGAATAAATTGCCTACGTGCAGTGCAGCCTTCAACCCTCTGTCCTAGTCCAGCAAAGACATACCCATGTATGATGGAGATGCTTAGACATTGTGAAGGCATATGTTAAATGTCAGTATGAAATGATAGAGCCCTTCTTCCTCACAGTCCTGCTGGGAGTTTTGTAACTTTGCAGGTTTTTTTGTGGTTTTTTTTTTTTTTGGATCAGCCTTTTACCAAAATATTACTCTACACATACATTTTGCTAGCATACACCAGATACCATCACTGCAGGTACTTTTGTGATATTTTAATGTATTTAGTTGAATAAGCAGAATCCTAAAAAACCAGATCTTTTTTCCAGTGCAAATACTTCTCTTCATAAATTCAGGATTTGCTTTCCATGAGAATTTGCAGATACATCTTTTAAATTCGCAAACATCCCTCCTCTTAGACATGTTTGTTAAAATATTAAGAAGGTGATAAACACAAAGAAGTTTAAGCATACTAATTTAAAAATATGAAATCATTTTTGCAGAGACATTTCTTCATTATTTGCAGCTCTAATTTGGACTCTTTACTACCAAGATGTGAGCCGGACCCCTAACTCATTTTAAATAAATTACTGAACAAATGATAATGACTTTTGGTCATTATCAGCATGGGCTAAATTCATGCTGGTTTTCATCAGATGAAAGACTGTGTCACACCATGATTCCCTTGAGCCATCCAGTCCCTCAGCTATCAGCAGCACTTTAATTTTCTCTTAGAGACAGTATAATGTGAGCACTCAGCCTGGTTCACTCAGAAAATGTGGTAATTTTTCATACTTTCAAACACAGATGTTCTACCAAGTTTCATCCAGAGAGGCTAAATCTACATTTTAAAGCAAGGACACCCTAGATGTTACTTTTGAAATAACATACAACATGGCACAAAGAAATAAATGAATATAATTGTGTAACAAAAGTTATAAATCGGGCCCAGGAGACAAGAATAACAAAATAAAAGTGAAAAATTCACCTTTTAATTACAGTGGTGAAGCCTCTGAGATTGTGAAAACATTCATTTGTATAATTCAGATTTATACAGTCCTTACAGGAGAATTTGTTAAACATCTCTCTTGAATATAATCTTGCAGATGGGAAAAAGTTTGTGGTTTCTTTAATTCTCACAAATTATATGATATAATTCTAAGAAAACACTTACAGTCATGAACACATTTTATCTGCAGAAATCAGATGCCAGGCCTTTAAAGAAAAACACTTAGCAAGAAATATTTTCTTTTAAAGGTCAATCTTAAATCTTTCTATTCTCTTTACATTATCAGAACATAATATTTTTTTCCTTTTCTAGATTTAGCTTGTTATTATTACACCACAAACCTTCAAAATGTTTGTTCCTAGTCTCCAGGAAATTTCAAAATTTCCTGAAGATTTGTGTACTGTTTATATTTTTGTGCATCTGGAGTTTGGCAGATAAAGAAATGTCAAGTTGTTTGTATGACAGTTGCCAACAAAACAAAGCTGAGACGTGGTCCCAGGGCCCATTTCACCATTGCCCTACAACCTGTAGGGGCAAACAGTAGGCACAGTGGTTGCAGAGAGTGAGCCGCAGATTTATTTCCTGACAAAACAGAGAAATTAAGTAAAACCATAGGGGAAAAACCTGAACTAAGAATATGTGGGTCTCCTACTGCAGACTTACAGGAATAGGCCTACAGATAAGGCATGTGCCTACCAGCTTAGGGGTGTGTGTTTAAACATCACACAGTTTACTGATTGATGTAGACAGAGACTTAGTGGGGAAGGTTGGGTCTTTAAGTTCATGTTTAGTCTCCTCACTATTCTACGTAATGTCAGTGTTAAACTTGTCACAGTTCTTTGCAGATACATCTCTGAAATGTTGCCAGCACTTACAAAAAGATTAATCTCTCCCTTCCTCTCAGCATGAGTTTTCTTGAGAAAAACAGTTAACATATTTGCTCTTCTTTCAAGTAGATTTTATCTTGCCCTATATAGAAATATCATGAGAATTCAACAAAGGATATCTATATACTATATAACAAACACATACCAGCTTAATATTGTGCTTGTGAATATATGACACTTTAGAAGTAGTAGAACTGTGATTCAGTTTCTCAAAAGAAAATGATTCAAGGTAGCAGGCCCTAATATATTCTTCTGTGAAGAAATACCTGCAGGCAAGGATAATATACAGATTCCTATGTAAATCCTGACATCCTTAGCTCAGTGAGTTTGGTTTGCACGCTATCCTTCGAAGCTGGGGAGTGCGGAGGAAGCTAAAGTTTGATGCAACCTGGAAAACCCAGTGGGCTTTTCATTGCAACTTTTCATTTCTCCTACATGTCCCTCATGGCACTGTGGACGCCACCTTCTTCAGAAACAGCGTGCCAGTCTCTGGCAAACCTGGTTACAAGAACATCCCTGGTGTCTAATCTAAATCAGAGGTTGGCCTGCAGAGACCCCTTAACAGCACGCACGATGTTTGAAGTCTTACCAAGCTCTGGCTATTTCTCTCTAAGTACAGCAGATGTAGGTAATGCCTGGTAGGATAGGGAAGCAGCTGGTGCAATAAGATGCTTAACAGTGTTTTAAAGCTAGAGTCGTAAGTTCCTGTGCTACTTTGGTCCTACAAAACGCATATGGAATCTTCTATGTTGTTTTTGGGTAGGATGGGATGGAAGAACCTTAAAATTAAGAGACATCTAGAAGTCAAAATTACTTCTGGTGTATGCCATGCCAGACGAAGACGTAGAAAACATGTCTAGTTACTCTTTTCTCACACTGCACATAACTTTACTTTTTGTACTGAACTTCACTGAAGCCTGTCATTACGGATGCAAATATGTCTTTTGAAAAATGAAGATGGTGGAATGTAAAGACTTCTATTGTTTATAGCAACAATTATTGCTAACAGTTTTTTCAGAATCCTTTTAGAATACTTATTTGGCTGTGGGTAGAAGTAATAACTGACGAAAAAATATCAGAGCATTCAGTTAGTCAGGCAAGGTATATTCATATTTTTCATTGAACTTAAATTGGGAAGTAAAAGAGATCAAATACCTCTGATAAGATTTTTGACTTCACCACAGTCACTGCTGTAACTTCGTTGGCTTCATCAGGACAATACCCTGGATATACCATATTTGTCTTTTTACCTGTAAAGTTGATCAGAGAGAAAAGATGGGCTGCTAATTAAAAAAATGTTAATGGGTTTTAGACCTTCTTTAAGAAAATGAAAACTGGAAATATGTTACGGGTTAGTCTCACTTTGTAGAAGCATGATCATTTTCAGTTTTAGCTTTAGATTTTTCAGTTTACTTTCAAAAATGTGGGGAAAAAAAAGTTGTTTTGTAATTACTTCAGTGTTTCTTTCATAGTTAAAACTATTGAGCTACCTGACAATGTACCTTGAATATAGGAAGTAAAATTATCTTTTCTTTAGTATCTAATTGTTTTATTATTAGTATTCTTTCCATGTCTGAAAATGCAAAAAATTCTAGGGGGGAGTTTTTGGCATGTGTTTTGGTTTTTTGGGTTTTTTTAAGTAAACTACATTATTTAAATTCATAAATTTGCTTAAGCCTCAATGGGTTACTCTGACTTGTAAGGCTATTACTTTTCCAGTTGCAAGCAATAATGATACTGCAAAGATATTCCATTTGAGAAAATATTTAAATAAACTTTCTTCATCCAAAAATGAGATGCAGCATATTTACATTTTTATTTGATGAAGCCTGTTCCTGCTATCTTTGTTCTTAATTTGGTCTCAAAAGAATTAGTAGTAAGAGGAAAAATAGTCTGTAAATATGTATGAAATCAAATTTAGAGGGTAGGCTAAAAGGTATTGACTGCCAGCAGTGCTAAACGGCAGGAGGCAAAATTTCCTCCATAGTTTTCTTCTTGGCTGGAAACACATTGCCTTCCATCTAGATTATTTAATCCTCAAAATGCACATCAAAGCTTCTCATCGGGTGGTGTATGTCTTTATAGGCAGTTGAATGTCAAAGATCTAGCTTAAAGATTTTTGAAAAATGTAAAACATAATAGAGCCCAGATAATAACACAGCAGTGAAGCTCCTGTACTATTCCTTCCAGCAAAGTACTGGTATCACAGGTTGTAGCTAATCTTTGTGGCAAAAGGAAGAGCAAATTTCCTACATGAGAATTTGTGACATCCACCCAACAGATAGAAATAAAATGATCAAGTCATGTTACTGGACTAATATTAGCTTGTTAACAATTCCCTTCTCTCTTTACACTTGTGGCTTGCCAGAACAATAGGCTATGAGTTTATCTCTCTCCTCCAGCCCAGTTAGACAGTGGAAAAATGTATGCAAAATACGTATGAAACATTTTCCTCTTGTATATTCTTAACAGGATGCAGACTTCAAAACTGTCCCTCTAATTTAATTCAGTCTTTGGCAAGAGTTGATTACTTGTAAGGATTGCATCAATTCTCATGAATTATTATCTCATTCTTAGGGAGTACCTTAAAAACCTTTTAAACAATTTTTTGGGGTATTTCTGAGCTTGAATTTTGCCCTGACATGAGTACATAAAATAGCCAGTATTTGTAAGGAGCCCTGCAAGGACACGCTGCAGAAATGTGGTTGCTGAAAAGTGTTTTGCTTTTTGGTGTTATCCCTGTCACAGGAGCAGGGCTTACCTCACAGCAGCTGCCAAAATAGAAGGGAAAGAAATAACAAGGAATGAGAATTAAAAAGAGCCTCTTCATACTGTAATGAAGATTTCCTGTTCTTCCTTTTTACGTTAGACTGTCCTTCCTTTTTATTTGTTTAAATACCAGTGATACGATATTTCCTATAGATGGCTCAGCTGTGACACAGAAATAAGGTAGCTGTGCTGAATACTCAGGGGTTTCATTTCACATCTGTTTAAGACAGCCTTATTTTTTAAATCATGAGTAGTCTTGTTTCCATCTCTATGCGTGACCTTCCCTTTCTTTTTTTCTAGTTATCCTTTTCTTGTAGCACCTTTTTCTTTCTAGCAACCTTTTCTCTAGTGCTGTAAAAGCTCTCTCTGTTTCTGCTACCTGGATTTTCTACTTTATCACCTTTCTGTCTTTCCAGATCTCATTATTGTTTTCCATAACTTTTAATTTCCAGGCACACTTTATGACATCTAGTATATTTAATCTCTGAAGATACTCTTCCATTCATCATGCCCTTAGTTTCTCCCTCCTTCTATTGTGTTTTAAGTAATACTTTTCTGTTAACTGCTATACTCAAACACAATTTCTGTTAAAGCAACAAAGACTTTGGCTAGTTTTATTTCTCATCAGAATTTGGCTGGCCTTTTGGTGGCTGTAGGGCTTTAGGGATATTTCTGAGGGAAAGTTAAAACACTTCAGAGAGAGGTATTTGGCAGAGTCAAAGCCCCTCTCCCTCCCTTGCCCCAGTCTTAATTGTTTCATTGTGATATGAGGTTGGGGAATGGCTGTGTAGCCCTCTCACCCCTAGAATAGCCGCTTCTTGCTTAACTTTTATTACTGTTTTTTACTCCTACTTCTTCATCCAAGAAATAGTAATTCAGGAATTTAAGAGGACTTCCAAACATATCCTCACTCTGTTTCACTTTTGCATTTCTCCTCCTCTTCCTTTTTACCTGTGGTCTGCAGCAACATCCATCAGTATGCCATGTGTTGTTTCAGGAACGTCCAAGTATATTCCAAAAGTTAATGTCTCTTGGCTTCCTCTGCGTAGTTTATGGGATTGGGATCAATCAGCCATTAGCCTTCCTCGTCTGGATTGTTCTCAGTCTCAATTGGGCTCAGCAAATTTTCCTGTTTCAGTTGACTGGAGAGGTAAGACATCGCTGACATCTAAAACACACATAGCCAAAAGTGTGGATGGCTGAAATGGCAGGGTGGCAGAGGCAGCTTGGCTGCGTGCTGGCGCTCAGTGCTTGGGGCAGCCTCGAGAATCTCCACCCAACAGGTGTAACATTGTCAAGGTGTGTCTTTGCTGCTGCTTCTGCCTTTGCTTCTCATTTGGTAGGCAAATGAATCGGCATTGACTCTGCTTTCAGAGTACAGACTAGTCAAACATCATCCTCGATACGCAACCTTTGACTTGAATGTGAGAGATGCTCATTAAAGTCAAAGAATGATGTAGTACAATATGTGGCCTTTCACTTCTAATTGAAAACTGATCTTATGAGATGCAAAGAAGCCACAAGTTCTGTTTAACTCACTGGCTGATTTAAGGTCTCATTGTGTCTTAAGAGGTGCTCAGTGCTACTCTGGGTGAGACTATAATAGGGATATTACTTTATTGTCAAGCCAGTGCAGTAAGTGTATAAAATCAACAGCAGTGCCCAATGAACTCAACAGTCATCAAACGGTAATCCATCTTGCAAGTAATCCTACCCTAATTATTTACAATAAAAGAAAGATGTAACATCAAAGAAATGGATCACAGAAGGCATTATGTAATTAACTGAAGATGTACTTGTATTGCATCCAAGCAATGTGAATGTGCATTTATCACCTTGAAGTACTACTTTTCTTTTTTTCAATGTTCTCTTAAATATTTTGAGTGGTTTCAACATACTTTTTTATTTATTGCTCGTTTGACTTAAAAACCCCATAGTGCCATCAATTTTTTATTTTTTTTTAATGATTTTAGGAAACTCAGCAAAGCTTCCAAGAAAAAGTATAAGTGACTATACATGTAATGTATAAGTTTACTTCTATTTCTGCACACTGAAAAAAATACTCTGTAGTGCAAAAATATTTGTTTGGTGGTCTCAAGGTTGTATTTATGTGAACTATATTTTTATTAAATAATGTCATGCCTTGGTTTCTACTCTGAACACAATATCTCAGTTTCATTTTAAAGACTAGTAAATTACAAGTGGATGTATCTCTTTAATTCTTCAATGATTTTAACATGTAACAATCAAACAACCCTCTGCTTATAGTAATAACACCTATATGCTCTACTGAAAACACAGTAAACAAGCTGTGTAAGCAAGTTGCTTATCATAAGCACAGTAAGCAACTTTTTCCTACACAGCCCAGGACTTCTTCAGAGCTCATTTTAAGTGTGTGTTTCTTTTTTTCTGTACTACTATATGGTGCTTGAGTACCATATTATTATATTTATTTTAGATTTTAGTGAAGTTTGTAGAAAACAAAAAAGAAAAGTAATTTTGCTTTGTTTCAGGTTAAATGTTCTTAACAAGGGGAAGGGAACAGAGAATAAGTGAGCATTGTATAAAAAAAGAGACCAACTATTACTTTGCTGAAATAATTTTCTGGATAAAAACCTGATCTAAATCAATGGTTACACCTGCCAAACTTAGAACATTACTTATTTAATTACATTTGTTTGATTGTGGGAGGCTGCACTTGCAAGTATCTGTCTACAATTCGGAACAGAAATCTTGCTTCTTATATTCACATTCTCTGTTTCTTTGGATAAGTGTGATTGCTTGGTCATAAAAGTGATTTCTTTAGAAAAGCCTCTTTTTATCCTGTTCACTAAGTTCTATATCACTAAATCCAGAATAAATTTAGAGCTCATAGAAGTTAATGGAAGATTTTTTTCTGTGAAAAATAATTACAAAGTTGAAAGTGTAAAGCCTTAAAACACAATAGAAAGGAAGAAGGCTTTCTACTAAATGACAAATCGATGTTGATTTCAGTGGGAAAATACAGTCTCTGAATCTTTTTTGTTGCATCCTCCATGAACAGATTTTATAATAATTCTGTATATTCTGAAGACAGAAACTTGAAGTCAGGGCCTTGTCATCTCTGGTCAGCAAAGTAGTTTGTCAGGAGAGTTTTCAACTATAAAAGCATCAGTAACTCATCAGAATAATTGTTGAGCTTTTCTGACAAAAGAGGCAAGTGTCTGTCAAGAAAAATCTGGAGTATTCCTTGACTTCCCCTAGGAACACCTAACCTAGTTCCCCTAGGCCAGTTCCCAAAACCTTCTGTGCAAAACGGATAGACTGTTCCTCTAGGCTCTGGCTATTTGTAGCACACAGCAATATGACTTCGCCTGTTTATTCCCATGTGTGAAACCAAATGAGTGACATTCATTAATGAAGCACATACTGAGGCTTGAACAGACATCTCACTGAGTGTGGCAAAAAGAAATTTCTAAAATAAAAATTCACAAATGGTGTCCCTGATTTGAAATCTAGCTTTATAAGCTGTTAAACGCCAATAGGCTGTGAACCCATACAAGGAGGTGAGAAATAACACCTAGATACCTAGTAGATCATAACCATGCATATAAACAAACAATCCAGTTGCTTAAGGGTTATAGAAATTTAAATGCAAATAGCACTTGGTAATGATACCCTGGAGACTGACGTTGTAGTCAATTTCTGGAGGATGCAACATTGTAAACTTAGTTTTTCCTGCTGGTTTCCTTAGAAACTGGAACAAGATATTGTTCAGGACACAAAATAATATCCTGTTTCAGTGACTGAGGATCCTGAACTAAAAAGTAATTGATTTTGCATGAGACACTGGATTGTCATGTACTCTTTCTAGGAAATATTATGGCACAATGTATGTATGTTGAAATGGGTTTAAATCTGCCATTTTAGTTCTAGTGATCTCAGTGTGTAAGTACTAAAACTGTTGAAAAATTAACTTTTAAACCATTCAGGGGGTCAGCTCACTCACAGTGCTTGAGAGTTTTAAATACTTTGCTAATAATCTAATCACTGGCCAAGCATGCTTAGTATTCTACTTCTTACAAAGAAATAAATCTTCATGTATACCTTGGTCATGAAAGGATGCATTTAATGTGTTTAGCAAGTGAATGTGTATAAAGTACATCATAGATTAATGAACAATCCTACTTGGAATATGTGATAAATACAGATTAAGAGCTACAGAGAACTGCAAACAGTTATGCCTACAGGGAGGCATTAAGGTCATTTCAGGATTTTGTTCATGAGGAGAAGATACAGTATTCCTGAATGAAGTGTTTCTTAAGACTGTTTGGCAAAGTTGTATTACAAATGGACACTGTCGCTATCATTTATGCATGTATTTGAATAGTCAAGTATATATGTGAATACTTAGACCATGTCCAAGTTTGAATGCCCAAATAAAATGGGCATTGTGTTCTATTTACATGACCTTATTAATATGAAGAGGTGTATAATGCAAATCATGATTTCATTTGTTACTTTAAAAGAAAAGGTTTCCTCGTGGTTGGACAATATAGACAGAGAATACAAAGAACAAAAGTTTAAAAAGAGAGAAAAGGAAATAAATTAGGATGAACATTATTTTTATATCTTACTTTTTTCAGTTTTGATCATGAAAAGACTAGTATTTTGAGTTGAGGTGCTCTAGTTTCTGACTTCTAAATGAACCTAGTTCTTTAAAGGTATGAACGCTCACTTTCTGAAAATTGAGTCCATGGTAGGCTAGACTGGGCACCCAGAAAATAAGTTGATTTTTTTAAAAATAATGGTCTGGTTTATAAAACACATTTTATGGAAAACTATTTTCTCTTTTTCAAACTTCAGGTTTCTAAAAATGTTTTGATAAAACCCCATGCATTCATTCTATCATTTTAAAAATCCTATCAGAGATATTGCTAGCAAGCATACATCACTTCCTACTCAAATTTCTGAACAGTTACTTGTTGAAAGAACGTTCTTGAATTTTTATATTCTCAAAATATGTGATACATTTCTGTTTTGTCTGTTCTTGATGAAACAGATACAAGAGAGTTATTGTTGGCAAAATGAAATTCCATGCTTCATATAAACCTTTTTATCACTATGTTTTTGTGAAAATCATTATTTTATGGTTGTTAAATACAGATGAAAGATTATTCACAATTCTTTCTGCAAAATAGGATTTTACAAAAGGCACTTCCCCAAATTTTCTTTTAATATATTACAGTTTATCTTTTGTTTATGTGAACACACTTTCATGTCATCTTGGAACAGTGTATCTTTCCCCTCGCTCCAAGCATATGTTACTTTGATCAAAGAATATTCCTTTTTTTAATCTGAAATGTTCTCTACACCCGGAAGTTCATTGTCCAACAGTTTTCTTACAAGGACATTGCAGAAGAATCAATAAGCTACAAATACACTATTATACATTCAGATGCTGTTCAGGTATTAATGTTATGGCAAAGAAAAGTAGGAGCATTCATGAATTTAAATATTTTTCATATAAACTATGTAAATATAATGATTAACAATCAGCTACATTCACTATTCAGGACATGCAATGTAGCATTTTCCTAATTACACCTACCAGTGTGGGAGGATATGACTGCAGAGAAAGATTAAACTATTTGTATTTATTCAGTGTTGCTTTATAGTATTAACCAGGAAACTCACTTTTGCAGTATTGAATGCAAGAATCTGGAATAACCTGAACAATTTGATTAGGGTGGCAGCAGCCTGCACCAGGCTTGGGTAGGGATGGCAGGCTCAACTCATTCTGCATCAGCAGTCATTTTAGCTACCTCTCATCTGTAATTTCACTGTTGATAGGGTGATTTAAAACACAGGCAAAACTACTGCTTACTATTATGGCTTTATCTAAAGCTCTTCAAGTAAACCAACCAAACAAAAAAACCCCACCTGGCAAGCAAGGCTTCTGTTTTCAGTTATTCATGTTTTATTAAAATAAACGAGTATTTTGCAAGCAGTGGAACTAATGAAACCTGGTGTGCTGTAGCTCTGCATCTAGTGATGGGATTCTGTGAAGACTAATAAGGCGCAACTCAAACTGAAGATTTCCCTGAAATTAGGACATGTGTAATGTCCCTTCTGTCCTGTAGAATCTCTGGTGCCTTTGGAAAGATGAGCTCATATTGCAGTATTTCACAGAGCAGATGCCCTAATTGTTTTTTTTTTTTCTTTTTCTTTTAACAGCAGCCTATTCACACAACGTTTAAAGCAGCTTAGTATCTACATAGCTACATCAGATTTTGTGGAAATAGGAAAAAAAAATTGACAAGTTACTGGGGACAGGAAAATTATGTAAACAGAGGAGAACTCCTTTACCCTGCCTGCTTATGAAACAAGGGTACAAAGTTTCCCAGTATGCCTATAGTGATGACCTAAGGAAAGGCTGTGTCACTCTAATAGGTCTTTGTAGGGCCCCCTCCCAGCAATGCCAGAGTTCGGATTGTCCCTCTATGGTTTTATTTTAATGGCCACTGAGGTACTGGAGTTGGATGGAAAATTTATGATGTCTAATGGGGTTGTAATTGCTGCCAGCTCACTCTGCCGGTTGCTCCACCTTGTCATCCCCATCATTCTGTACTCTGATGACAAAGGTATCAGTCTGGCACTATTTGTCTCCCATGCTCTTCACAGTAAATCTTTGAGAATTTTGATGCTTATGATTCATTATGGTCTTGAGAAGCTTAGTGAAACTGTTTTGTTAGTTTCTGTAACAGGCTGAGATATTTCATTTTTTCAGAAATAAGTGTTGGACTTTGGATAAAAGTGTGTAATGGCTTACCTTCATAGGAGAAAGGATGTATGGTTTCTGTTTATGGTGTAAAAAAGTACAATAGATTTTGTAGTGTATTAATTTGTTAATTTGTAGCATATATGCACAAATTAACAAGGATGTTTTAGTTCAAATACCCCGATGAACTGTTAGTGTAGTCAGACTGTGTTAACATACTTCCAAAAGTAATGTTTGACATTGTTGATGCTTTGGTGATGCTATAATGTTTACATCACAGGCAAACATGACTTTAATCAACTGAGTGCAGTGCTTTGAGAATATTACGTTGAATAGGTGGTTTTAGAGGCTAAAGAGGGAGCCCTGGTATCCCCGATACCAGCTATTTGTTGTGTACTGGCCACACTGGGGAGTTGTGAGTGTGGGGTGATGGTTCCAGTAGGACTGGGTGAGAATGCCTGTTTGACTTGATAGTGAAGACTACTAAATATTTATCTAGTTGTTTATTCTAGTCCCTGATATTTACTACATGCAGATACAGTATTTTCTGTAAAAACTGAAACAGCAAGTATATGACTTTTTGGAAGGGCAGTTAATGTGCTTACTACCTGGCTTTACTTAGCAGTCAAACATAGATTCTGATAGGAGAAAAAAAATGCAATGGAGACAGAAGTTGGGGAAAAAAGTGAGGGTGTGATAAGTATTTGGACTCAGCTATCTGCTGCAGTTCCACTTTTGCTGTTTAAGAGGGAGCAGTTGTTTGGTTCTTTGGTTTTTTTTAAAGCCCGATACTTCTTGTCCTGGTTTCAGCTGGGATAGAGTTGTCTTCCTAGTAGCTGGTACAGTGCTATGTTTTGAGTTTGGTATGAGAAGAATGTTGATAACACACTGATGTGTTCAGTTGTTGCTAAGTAATGTTTAGACTAAAGTCAAGGATTTTTCAGCTTCTCATGCCCAGCCAGCAAGAAGGCTGGAGGGGCACAAGAAGCTGGGAGGGGACACAGCCAGGGCACCTGACCTAAAGTGGCCAACGAGGCATTCCATACCATGGGACGTCCCATCGAGTATAGGAACTGGGGGGAGTGGGGGTGCGGGGAATCGCCGCTCGGGGACTGGCGGGGTGTCGGTCGGAGGGTGGTGAGCAATTGCCCTGCGCATCATTTGTACATTCCAATCCTTTTATTACTGCTGTTGTCATTTTATTGGTGTTATCATTATCATTGTTGGTTTCTTCTTTTCTGTTCTATTAAACTGTTCTTGTCTCAACCCGCGAGTTTTACTTTTTTTCCCCCCGATTTTCTCCACCATCCCACTGGGTGGGGGGAAATGAGTGAGCGGCTGCGTGGTGCTTAGTTGCTGGCTGGGGTTAAACCACGACACTTCTGTTAAGAAAGCTGCCAATGACACATTCTGCCTTATTTGTTTGGAGTTTGACTTCATTCTAAAAGCAGCCTCGGTGGTTTTGGCACCACAAATTTACCAACTGGATTCTCAGAGACACCAGCGCAAAGACAAAGAAAGGAAAACAAAGCCAGAGTAAGAACAATACTTGGAAATTATGTAAAACCAATATAGCAAGACCATCAAAGTACTTAAAAGCCTATATAAATGTAAAAGGCAAAGTATTATGTTTGCGTAGTCTGGCATATTGTTCTCTAGGACAATGACTGAACTTTCAGTCATTGTATGCAGAACAGATTTCTGCATATTTGAACATTACTGTTCCCTTGTGATTCACAGTCATTCTTCTTTTGCTTCTTTTCTTGCATTTAGATGGTAAGTTGTTTGGTCTATGGACTTTCTAAACTTAAAACATCAGGGCCCTGATGCAATTCTTAAACGTTAAATGGAGGTGTTATTCAGCTGGTACTACCCTGTATTTTGCTCCTAAAATGTGGTCCCGTCAGAGGGTAACAATATCTGACAAAAATGCTCCTACATCACTGTGGTTAGATCAGCTCCTGCCCGGTGTTTGTGTATTTGTTCTGATGTGTGGCCCTGGACAACTTTCTTACTGTAGCTGTGTCTTGTACTCTTATAACTGAGAAAGTCAAGTTCCATCAAGTTGCTGTTTTGCTAGTAATTTGTAGATAGGTGAACTCTTAAACTTAGAGTGGTCTGAAAACTTAATGGAGTGTCTAAATGGGTACAAATTTTATGATTCTCTATGTGGAAATTTTCCACAATGTCAATACTTGAAAAGAACAATGTACTTACAGCTTCAGGTGATCCAAGACATAGGTTGCTTGTAACAACCCATCTTGTATTTTCCCTGTTTCTCCATTCCCTGCTCTAGCAAGTGTTGTAGATCTCAGCAGGTGTTGGCTTGGAAATTCTTAATGATATGATTGGTTTCTAATCAGCTGCGCTACATTGCATGATGATGTGGAAAAGGGAGAGTTATATATGGGACTATATTGCGTTGAAAATAAAGGAAGTTAGGAATAGCTGCTGAAAGAAGAATCCTGGTAATGAGAAAAGTATTAAATTGTGAGAGTAGTACAGGGTAATGTCATTCTCTGGGATGGTGGAATTTATTGTTGTGATTCACAAGTTTTTATTCATGATAAAGGGGGCAAGGAACCCTCAAAAGGCTTGCGTCTGTCTTTTCCTGGAGAAGATCATTTTAGAAATGAATTATAGTGCATCATCTGTTTTTGGTGAACAATCTAATGGTGCTTTTAAAAGTGAGTCTCAGTAGAGCCTGTGTTTCCATACAACATTTTTTATTAAAAATATGATATGAGGTGAAACAATCTTGTTTGTTTGTTTGTTTTTTAACAGTGGCATAAAGGTCAAGTTACCTTTGGCCATAAACAGAAGTTTGGGTTTGGTTGAATTTGTTAATTCAAACCGTCTTGTAGGGCATGTAGTAGAGAGGTCTTGTATCAAAGCCTTAACTGTGGCTTTAAAGACATTTTCTGTCCGTTAATTTTGATTAGTCACAAGTTGGACTGGAGAGAAGAGGGACAGGGCATTTCTCATTTTTTTCTTGAATAATCTGCTTTAACTTCCAATCACGTTGTGCAATAAAAAAATAAAATCCTGCCTTGTGACTTGCTCTCACAGCTACTTCTGTAGCTCATCAGACACTGTTCAGCATTTCATCACTTGAAGCTGGACAAAGTTGTCACAAGTGGAATTAATCTCTTCTGGCCTAAATGAGTTTTAACTCCATGTCCATGCCAAATCACAGTGAGAGAAGCCTGTCTAGATCCAGAGCATCAATTCTTTACTTTCAAGGGTATCATCGTGTGAAATTCTGGCACTGTTAAGGAAAAGCCTGATTTTACATCTTCATCCGAAGTTTCAAAGCAGAAGGACTGCTACAGACTGATCCATCCTGCCAGAGACATTTTTTTTCTCTGTCTTTCCAGTCTGGTGAAGTACCCTTTCAATTTTTTCCCCTCTTTTTTTTTTTTTTTTTTTTTTTTTTTTTTTTTTTTTTTTTTTTTTTTTTTTTCCCCATAGGACTGGGATCCTGTGCAGATGAATTACAGGAGGTTTACCTGATGAAAAGTTGCTGCAGGAAAAAAGCTTGTAGCTCAGCTCTTTGCCCCAGAAATACTTGCAGATACCTGTCAAAACGTGGATTTGTGGGGCAACGAAGAAGGGGATAGCTAACAGCTCCCACTGCACTACTGCAATTCACTTTATTGCTCAACAGCTCTCTTGCAGCTGTGTGGTATCAACCCAGCTCAGGGCTCACCCTACTGTCAGCCAAAGTTTAATGGGCTATTGAACTATTTCGTAGTAATTACTTATATAAAAAGATTATATCCTCACATATGTGTTTGGAGAGTGCATTTAAAAATATTCCATGCAGTAGTCTCCAAAACGGTCTTACTCTGAGGAATATGAATCCCGGATTTCCTGCCAAGGCAGAGCGTTGCAATAACAGGCCCACTGAGCTATTGGTAAACTATGCTGAGGTGTCCGCATAAGTAGTAAGTGTTTGACTGAGGCTGCAGAAAAGCATCTGCTTTCTTTGATGTGCCCTGGAATATTTTTCTACTTAAGCCTGCATGGCTCTTTTCCTGGAGGAAAGGAGAGAGAAGGTTGAGGGAGTTTGTAAACATGTGGCATCTTTAATTCTGAATTAGGTATTTTAACACCTTCTGTAATATTTTAATGTATGCTTTTTCCCCCTGAAGTTATATACTGTTTTCAATATGGCTCTTTATTAACTGTTTTCATAGATCTCTTCTGCACAAATAAAAAGAGAAATACCTTCAAATTTATCTCTGACTTACTCCATCTAACTTACATCTGATGTAGTGATGGCACGTTGATTTCCTTTTTGGCTTCAGGGTTATGCAGCTCTTCTCAACTGTTTTTCCCAATCATTACTATGTAATGCTACAGTTTGCAGATCCACTGTCTACCAGGCCTGTGCTATATAATCTGCATCTACCTCTACTGAAGTTTCATGCTGAGTTTGCTGAACAGCTTGTTCATGCATTTGTCACTGCGTATCTTGAGTCCTCCCCAATTTTTCAAAGTCATTCACCTATGTAGACCTGCTGGGCAGGCTGTCTGAACATGCAAATACACCCTTGTTACCCTGAAATTCTTCCTTAGCCTTCTGATAGCTAGTGATTTTAAAAGACTATTCTTCCCAATTTCACTGAATTTTCTTGGTTTCAGTACTTGCTTTTAGCACTGCATCCACTCCCCTGCATCCTTGTTCATTTGTAACATCTGCTGATCCTGTTTCCTGGAAAAAGTATCCATCATTCCCATTTCCTCTTACACTTTTTTTTTTCAAATATAGTAATGTTTTACCCATTTTCCAATCAGATAAGTTGTCCTTACCCATAGCAGACAGTGAGCCTTATAACCCCTATTTTCCTTCATTCAAGACCCCTGTTGGAGCAAACCATTCTACAGCAAACTAAATTACCCTCCACAGTCCATTTAGACATACTTAATGTGCATCACTTGAGTTTTCCCATGCAGCAGGGGATTGTCAGACCACAAAATAAAATCCTCCATATACTCTGTAATAAATCAAGTTAATTTAACACCTCAAACCTACAAAACCTGAATTTCCTGCTTCACTTGTAGGAGAAAAGCTCACATGAGAGCAGGCTGAGTAGCCCCTTACTAGCAGGAAGACCACTGCAAACCCAAACCTAAAAGAAGTCAAGGCTGTTCAGCAGGGGACAAGCCAAGTCCCCTATCTCAACCCTGCCACATCACTTGCCTTAAATAGTCAGTGGTATTCTTCATACTTAAGCTGCAATTTCCATATGATTTGACCATTTTGGATGTCCTCTTCTGTTTCTCAAAACAGTCTCCAGATTCCTAGGTAGTTTTGAAAATGAGATTTTTGTTTGCTTATTTTTAATGATGAGGTAGGGAAAAACACTTGGTTTTTATGATTGCAGTTGCTGTGTATGTGTAGCTATTTTTAATGCAGCTGATTCACTTGTGTGTAGCACCCAAGATTAAATTCCATGGGGAATTGTAGATTTTCAGTCATGTGCAACATTTTTTATTTAGAACTGATACCAAAAGGAATTGTCATTTTCTTTGTGCCTTTTAATTCTGTGCAGCTAAAATTTACATAGGTGCAACCTTCTAAGAAGGCTGACATAAAAGGGTGAAGTCTCAATGAGGTGAACAGGGAATTACATGAATAACTCCTATTATTAATAACGGGAGTTGTGTTCCTTTTCCCTACATACTCTGTTGAAAATTGTATCCCTAAAGAAGTTGACAACAAATATGCTTTCCCTGTTTAAGTTGCAAAGCACACTAACATCAAGGTCACTTGCTCCATTTGACGGAAGAAAAAAAGCACTATATAAAATATGGATAGAGTGTCAATCAAAACTGGTTTTACAGTATACACTATGGTAATGTGAGTCATATTGCTTTTTTATTTTTAAACACAACTAGATATGGTAGTTTGGCAGCAGTGTTTTTACAAAGACAGTGCCTTCAAACTCTTTCATAGCAAGACTGGAAATCCTGCCAGGTAAAAAAAAAAATGTTATTGAAAACCTTTCTTCCCTTATAGGCCCGTTTTGACAGGAAATCTTTGAGAGGCAGCAGCAATGAAGTGCCCAGAGATTTCATCTGTCTTCTTTTGCTTCAGGAAATGCTGAGCACAGGCTCCCCTATTAGGCAAAATACATGAAGTACCAAATCCCCTTAACAATCATCTTCAGTCTACTCTTAGGTTGACAGCTTTCTGTGTCCTAGTCTGTCAAACAGGGCCTGTTACTGAGACTCATATTACTGGGACCAATGAGAAAGTTTTTGACAGTACTTTGAGGGAAAAAACATATTGTCCGTGCTTGCAAGTTATCTCATCCAATCAATTTTGCAAGGACTTAATCAGAATGAAATATACCTTACTAGAAATATATTAATTCACAGTGATTCTTGTTCTGCTCCATAGTGCTGACATAAAGATCTAGTTCGAAGGCATTGTCTATTATTCTGTGTGATTCGGTAAAATTCAGCAAATATTAGTTGTTACATTATAATATCCAATAGTATGTTTTGTTTGGTTTTGACAGATGCCAAATTTAAAATTTAAATAATGTTTCAAGAATGAAAATGACAGCTTGCAGTAATTCTGCAGGTGTCCAAGCAGATGTACTTCCAAAAATAATTAGACAAAATATGTACAGATTGCACGAAATATGAAAAAATTGACATCAAATTTTCATGAGTAGACTCTGTATATGTTTGGGCATTTTAGCTACTTTAAAACTGTTAGTTATTAAGAAACTTACATACACTTACAGAACAAAGAATGCACATGAAATGAAAACCAGTTTAAGCCAAAAAAGTCAACCTTGTCTTTGAACATGGAGTAGGAAAAAGAATTAAAAGTCAAAGAGTCTTAAAATAGTATAGTCTTAAGGAATTTTCTTGAGGAATTTTGTCAACCAGGCAAGTAAATAAAGAAACTGTAAGAAACAGTCAAAAACATGGATTCTGCCCTCAAACTATGATTTAGCACAGTGATTTCACTGACTTTTCTAGGTGTATTCATGATTTATACTAAAGGTAGTGAAAACAGAAAGGGAAAAGGAGTATGTGTATTTATTTCCAATCAGCTGTATGCATTTCACTGAGTGCAGAGGTAAAGATGGGAGTGAAAGCTGATTTTTGAAGTTTTTCTTGCTTGAAATGGGGATTGTGTGTGTCTTCACGGCCCCCCCCCCCCCCAACGCATTGCAGGGGTAACCTTAGATATTAAACATTCTGCCCCTCTTTTTGTCTGTTTCACTTCAGAGTCAGCACAACAAAAGCTGAATGCCACAGATGCTGGAAAACTCGAAAGTGACTTAGCAAAGGCAGAAAACAAAAATGCTAAAATAGCACAAAATAAGACAGGTGTCTCCCTAAATTCTCTTTTCTTATCTCAGTAGTTAAATGGTTCTTGAATAAAATAAACAAGCAATCCTAAGTATAATGATAGGAAATTAGGACTCTTGCTCATGACTTGACTTGAATATAACCACTTGTCTTAATTTGTTTGAATTTAAAATCTTGTTCTTTCCATTCTGTGTCTATGGCCCAAATAATCTCAGTTTCTTTTCCCAGTACAGTGATGCTGCTTTAACAAAAGATGTTGCTGATGTCTCGTTATCAAGCAGCCTATGGCATAATGTATGTCATTTGGGAAATAGAAGATGTGATCTTGAATATGCTAAAACAGAAGAAGAAATTTAACCTGGATTTCCAATTTGCTGGGCAAGATCTCTAATCACCAAACTATCATATCAAGTAGTAAGCAGACCCTCTTTCTACAGTAGTTATCTAAAAAGAAAGTTGTGCTCCCACCCTTTCTCTCCTTCTGGACCATATAAAAAATTTTATCAACTAATCAAGGAACTCAAGAGTATATAAAAAACAACCCACACCATGGATTCCTTCCCTCCCCTCTTCTCCCCTCTTTAAAAGCAAAACCATTCTGGAGAGAGTTCTGCTATATTTGAAGTGAACAAATACACGCCTGTGCAGTAAGGTAGAGGGGTTACATTTGTTCTTCAGCTTTTTCCTTTAGGACTGAATCCTACTCTGCTGAAATAAATGAGAAGTTTGCTATTGTCCATGGAGGTCACTGGAGCACACATGTAGTACAGTAACAAGTTGGGGGGAGGAAAGATGTGGCATTGCTGGAGGATACTGCTGGCCATTCCAGTCAGAGAAGGAAGGGAGAGCACTGTTTATTCTCCTTTATCTTTCTTTTCCTTCCTTACTTGGATTAGTAGTAGTAAAGGTTTGTTAGTCACCTTGGCCATCTTCCAGCCCATTTCCTACAGCAATTCCCTCAGATATTTTTTTCCAAGTCTCTGTTGTCTTAAGCTATGGGACATCTGACATACTGCTTGGCAAAGGATTCCACAGTTTAATCAGCACCAGCTTCATCACTGTGTTTTGGTGTTGGGTTTGGGAGGGGGTTTTTTGGCATTTTACCTATTTAAGTCTCAAAACCAGAAATAGTTTCTCTTCCTACATTTGGTACTAATAGTATGTGAATTCCTCGTTAATCTTCCAGGCATCTTTTTAATAAGTTCTTTCACAAATGCACCTCTGATTTATTTGACTTCAACCTGGTAAAAAAACTGTGTGTAAAACTGTCACTATGGCAGTATTTATATCCTTACTTCTTCCTACCTCGTAGCAGAGCAAACTGACATCCAGATTGTTCTGTGGAGGAAGTTTCCTGTTTCTTCATAGTTTAAATATACAGAATTAAATGGTATAGAAGACTTTAAATATAAAACTTCACGTTCTCTTCCATCACAGTATATTTGTTTGTGTAAGAGTCTTGGCTTGAGCATTTTAGTTTTTACTTTCTGCTCTTTTTATCTCTTTCCATATGCATCATGATTCCTTTTTCTCCAGTCTATTCATTTTCAAGGAAACTCTTTAATGTGACATGTTTATATGTGTTTCCATTGTATCTTCTATTCTATTTACACATTTTAGATCAAATGTTTTAATTAACTTTAAAAGAATGATAAAGTAACTCTACTAGTGCAGACTGCACATTGCAAAAACAATATTTGTGCTTCCTTTTTCATTGTGTCCTATGATGGGATGGATGATTTTTTTACCACCGTTAAAAAAAAAAATATATGGGAAAGGTTTCAAACAGTGGAAAAGCTAAACAAAGATTTGGGGGCATTTGGACATGTCCCTCCTCCCTCTCCAGTTCCTGGAGATATGTCTGTGATGCTTTTGAAACTGTAAAGATGTGAAACAAATCTTATGGCAGATGCTATCATTCCCAGTTGAGCTGAGTCATTTTCAGACCACTAACTTAAATGGTTTTTGGATTAGGCCCTAAAGAAAAGGATGTCATCTCTGAGATGTGAAATGGTTCTTTACAACATCCAAGGATAAGTGTTGCAAACAGAATTGATTTCATACAGAATCTTTCTTTTCTCATTACAATGGATTTAGCTAAACTGTCAGAAAATGTCAGATCTTCTATTTGTGCCCCACAGGACTTTTTTTTTTTTTTTTTTCAGTATGTTATTCCTTTTTTTTACAATTTCTCCTTGCCGCAACACCCAGCGTTTTGCTAAAAATTTAGGTACTTTCACTAATATCTTTGACCTCTGCAAACACCAGCTACATTCTCATTATTTCCAAATAATACTCTACTTACAGAAAACTCCTTTCTGTGTTCTAAAATAGACTTGCAAGTGCATGTTAAAGGGACAGCTTTACTGTAATCCTCAACAATTCTAACAGATGAAGTATTCCATCAATTTGATCTGGTATCCAGGTAAACAAAGTTTACAGATGCCAACTGTTCCTTACTCACGTTAAAAGGAATGAGGTGCCACAAGAGGACTCTGAGCACTGCTGTTATTTATTCAGCTGCAGACTTCTCTGCAAAGGTAGAAAACTCTGTCACTGCTCCCTCTACACTACTCAGCTATTTATTCTTTCTTCCTTCTATCCTATACCTCTCTTGCCACAGTATACAGGGTGTCCTTGTAGCAGAAACCTAAATAATGAAATGCTTTTTGAAACCTGTACTAAAATAGCGCTGATGGCACGGTATCAACTTTGAAGTGGGCGAGCATGGCTTGAAAAAGCAAGAGACTTCAGTCAGTGGTGTGCATATATAATAGTGTTTTCTGTGCAGAAGCAGCTGACAGCAGGATAATCCAGGAGGATAATGCAGGTGCAAAAATAGGAGAAAGAATCAGTCCAGACAGAATCTCTCTCTACTTCTCAATCTTATGAAAAATTATTTAGGTTCTCTGGGGTTTTGAAAATGAAAATGTTGCCTTGTTTACTAGGGAGAGATGAGATTTTCCTGCTGGTGATTAAAACTTGGAGCAAAAGAATATGAAATTAATGGATACATGCAGAATGAATCAGTTAGTTTTTCAGTTCTCTATTGATGACTGGGAAAGAAGTGAAACTACACTGTTAAATAATAATGCTTTAATTCAAATGGTAATTTGCATTTTTTATTGAAATGATGAATTCTGCCAGAAAATTGTGAAACTTACTTTTCATATTCACAGAAAAAGTAACCATTTGGGTAAAACGGATGGGTTCCTTATAAAGCACCTACCTCATCCACTGACTTTCTGATGTTTTTATTTTCTGTAATAAGATGCTGTTAAAAAATAGTACATAACAAAGAAATACTGGCAATTTTATCCCATTACATTCTTCTATCCTGGTGAAAGTTTTATTCTTTCACTTTTTCTACTTTTTCAGTTCACTTAGTGTAAGATCTGATTAGCTACCCCCAAGAGTTTTGCCACTGATTTCAGTGAGACAGGATTTAATTCTTATTTCTGTTACTCATGGGTTCAAGGGTCTCTGTCTTCTGCCTGATTTCCCTTATTTTGGTGGCAGGCTCACTGTGATCTAGAGTCATTAAGCCTTTTTTCCTCCTGCTACATTTTGTAGATGATTGCTTGTATCTTGTTGGTGCTAAAGCTGAGGATTTACTGACATTGTAATTTGTACCTTTCCATTACTACTGTTCAGTATTTCATCTGTGGGAAACTGACTTGAACTGAAATGTTCAATGTGTCAGCTGCTTCTTAATTAAAAATAGGTGTTCAAAGCCATCAGGTAACATAAAATATCAGGTAAAGATAATTTAGTATATTGATATATTAAGATTGATAGCTCAGCATTGAAAGAAAGAATAACAAGATTTCTCATCCTTATGGGAGAGCTTCCAGATGGGATGCATCACCCATAAGAAGAGAAACATACCTATGCTAAAGAAATACGCCTTAGTTGCCTATAATTCTGACATTTAGCTAGCTTGGAGGACCACTGTATGCACAGTAGAAAGGCTCTCTTCCCAGCACTGTGTTTAGTACCATTCTCAAGTTTTTATAACTGTTAATCTTGTGCTTTGTGACATTTGAAACTTGTAACCTGGAGAGAAACAAGCTCTAAGTCTGATTTTTGAGTAGAAGCTCCTAGGATGAGGTATTGCCTCACTAGGGACTTCCCCCGGCAACTCTTTTTTTTCCTCATTTTTCTACCAAAAATTATTAATTTTTTTTTCTGATGTACAAGTGAGTAAATCTTTATGAGACCCTAAAACATAAGCACTATACAAAGGTACAGGAGTATAAAAGAGGAGAATTGGGGTGAACACTGCAGTGTACATGGACTGTCAGTCTGACGGAGCTCAAAGATCTCATGAAACCTTTGTGTTTGCTTGAACCTGCAATAGGCTTTGCTCACCCTTAATGCTTTTGAATCAGAGATGAACTCTGGAATGTGAAATGTTTGTCAGTCAACCATGTAACAAAACATGATCATATTTTTTACTTTATTTTTTTTAATATTATTCATAGCTTTTTAGAAATTCCCTGACAAAAAACTGGATTAACTTAAATGTGAATGGTTTTGTTTATTATCTTCTGATTGTGTCTTCATGCCTAACTCCACCATTGCCTTGTGGCAAATGCTGCCTTCAGGGTGTTTAGAGATGCAGTGTCTTTTCAGGTTCTCTTGGAGGCAAGTTTTACTCTTAAAAAGGGTGAGTTTAGGCCTCGTGTGAGGGAAAGAGTGTACTGAATTGAAACCCAGATAACTGTAGATTAGGCAAATACAATAGTATATTTTCTTTGCATATCTAGGGAAAAAAAAGAAACAGATATATCAAAAGCTGCAACCCCAATATCTTTATCCTGTACTGATGTCATTTTTCTTTATTTTTCTTTTCCTGATAAAGAAGGCGTTGGAAGACTGCCATTTTAATCAGGTTTAGTATACAAAAAAAAACCCACAAAAAAACAACAAACCAAACTGCAATCTGCCATTGAGACATAGACTTGCCAATATCATTAAAGAATGCTATAGTAGTCAGCTTATAGGAATACTTATAGAGAGGTAAGATTCTTTGAATAAATAAAAATAAAGGCTATTAGTCTGGAAATAGAGGCCAAAAGCATCATGGGCAGTCAGAAGTTTTGCTTTTATATGATTATATAGCTAGAAAAAATACTGAAGTCATAATCAATACAGGTAAACCCATGGAGAAGTACAGCTGACGTAACTGCAAAAATCAGATCTTTTCAAACTGTGGTGAGCTGGTCTTAGCTGGCTGCCAGATGTCCACCCAGCCGCTCTCTCACTCCCCCTCCTCAATAGGACGGGGAAGAAATTAAGGTGGGAAAGCTGATGGGTCGTGGTGGTGTGACCAGGTCTGCGGAGACGTACCGGCTGCGCTGTGGCCTCCCCGTGGGCTCAGGCCAGTCTCTGCTGTGGCGCCTGGAGCTCCTCCCCTCCTCCCCTTCTGACCTGGGTGCTCACAGGGCTGTTTCTCACACTTTTTTCCTCACACTCGTGTGCAGCTTTTTGCCCTTTCTTAAATACGTTTTCACAGAGGTGCCGCCAGCTCGGCTGCCGGGCTCAGCTGTGTGCCGCGGTGGGTGCATTGCAGATCCAGCTGGAACCAGCCGTGTCCGGCGCGGGGCAGCCCCCCCTCTCCTCACAGAGACTCCTGCAGGCCCCACTGTCGACACGTGGACGCAGACACCCGAGACACAACCCTGACACAAAAATAGTGTAATGAAACCTTGAGAAAGCTCAAAGGTAATTCTAAAACTTATCTAAATAAGTCTTAAAACTTCCAACTTTACTTTCATAAGTAGTTTGCTTCCTTTTTACAAGTGAGTTAAGAGTATCTCTCAAATTTCCCCGGATCTCTGTAGGAGTTCAAGATAGCCTATTACTCTCATACTACATGGGGTCTGGCCCGCCTCAGAACTGTATAGGTTATGCTTGAAAAGGTGCAGTATATTGGTGTTCAGACACTTAGATCTCAAAAGCTATTTTGAAGGTACCTATTTTTTTTCATTTCTATGTATTGATTTATAGAAATTGAGACTGCTTTAAATAGAAGGGAGTTTTTGACTCAGTTGTGGATCTCTACATGTAATCTCTGAATCTTAAAAATACCACTACTCTCATTATTTTTAGGGGATAAATCCACAGAGATTCAGGCATCTCAGTTTTGCTTAAATTCATCATGTCAGTGCCACTTCCACCCTAAAGATGCAGCTCACTGTGGTGCCTAAGTTTCTACTGGCAGCCATAAATCCCTGGGTCCTGATGGCGCTAGCTGGCTTATCCCTTGCTCCCAGGTGTTGCTGAGAGAGGATGCATTCCTTTGCCTATTCTGCCCTTGGGGCTTGATTAATTAAAAGCTCATAGAACACAAAATTCCTGGAGGATTGGCTTGCTTCCTTTCATCCTCTCCTGTATGCTTTGAAAGATGTAGTAGCCTCATCTGTGACATGCAGGACTTCAGGACACCCATGTTCAAACCTCTGCTTTGACCGAGCTGTACAAGGACTTTTATTAGTAATGACTTACCTGAAAGTCCTTTCTATTTAGCCATTGAGGATGCTCATTGCAAAGCTGCGGTCCTGAATTCAAGTACCTCCTTCAAGTGTGGCGTGAAAGGGTTTTTGTTCTAGATCTCCCAGGAAATGGTCCACCCCTTGCATATCAGAGTATAAAAAGAGGGACAGTAAGTCTGGGGTTTTTTTCCTGTTGTTTCCTTCCCTCCTCCATATTTGTGAGAAGAAAAAAAATACAACCTAGCCGCAACCTATATGTCACTCACCTATGCGTTACTGCAAATGGAAAGTTGAGTAATCACTTGCTAATCTGGAGTAAACGGTTTAATTCCTTGAGAAGGACCATACTCATTTTTCCATAGTTGCTATCATCTCCTTTAAGTGTCTTTGTGAGATTTGTCACACTCTTTCTAGGTTCGCTTTGATATTTTCTGGATGCTGAGTCCATTTTTAATGCTTAGTTGTCAAGTTACCAACGATAGTTAGAGTTATTATGCCTAAATCATTTTTGTGGATTGAATCCTTCCTGCATGCTTTTTAAGAAACATAAGGCACAATTATTGGCCAGAATGAAACAACGATCACATAGAAATTCATCAGTTAGATGCTAAATATTAAATGAATACACCCTGAATCCACTTTTCTGGGCCCAGGGTTGTGAACATAAATGGAAAATTCTTTGTATCATCTGACTCAGAATCTACTAGATCAATAAAAACTGCAAATGCAGAGTAGCTCTAGATTTTCAAACACGACAGAATGTCAGGTGATGTGCATTAAGTTCCTTAAGTTTATGTATCTGGTTCATACTAGATTCTAACATACACTGTTATTAATTGATATTGTGCATGAAAACGAATGTAAAACTATTACTGTTTTGTCATGAGTGTATATTCGAGGAGTTTTATGTTTGAGAATTTGGTAAGTAAGCAAGCTGTCTGTTTTCATATACGGTAGGTTCACAGAGGTCTTTCAATATAGATCTATTTCAGATTAAAGGGAAAAAGCATTGCTTGCTTTGGAAAACATCCTTGTACAGAATATTTATTGAATGTATGGGTCTTCCCGATTAGGAGAGGATGTATAATATCTATCAGTCAGGCTCAGAAAGCAGCATTATGTATGGATTGTTGATTGTTTCTGGAATCCCATTATAGAGGGACAATTCAGACATAATATCTTTAGAAAATGTGTAAGTTTTACATCAGAGTAAATTGCTATAAAATTTCAAATATGAAATTACCAGTGTTCCTGGAATTCCATGAGATCTGCACATAGATGTGGACTTCAGCTGTTAACATCAGCCATGCCCAGCATGCAATCTTTCCCAAAGATCAATGCAGACAGTGCTGGTCTCCAGACTCAATCCCCTCTACTGTTCAAGTGACTGCTGTCATGATGCTGACAAAACGGAAACTCAGATTAGCACCCTTCTATTAATTCTAAATCTCATATACAAAGAGGGAAGGGAAAACCAGAGATAAGCCAATCTTGAAAAAATTCTGTGATGTAAATAGGCAGTTTCCTGGTGGGCTCTCTGAAAGTAAGCGACTGAAATACTCAATCACCCAACTTATAGTTGAGTAAATCAGATCTTATTTCTGATGGTGCTAAAGTCTCCAGAAAAATGTAATATCACATTTTTTCATTAACAAAAGGAAGACATTGGACAGTGAAATTAGTTCTTTAATATATGCATATTTAGTGCATAATTAGCAAAGAAAACTCCAGAAATAGCTTCTCAAAAACTTTTCCACACACTGAAAGATTAGAGATGGTGTAATGGTAACGGTTAGAAAGTTCAGCTTTTCAGCTTAAGTGTCACCTGGAACCACAGGTTAAATATTATCTTTAAGTCTGCAATTTCAACAAAAAGAAACAGTTTCTCATGAAGAAACAGAACAGCTATGATTCTATGGCAGTCTGACTGCTTCTTTGATAGCTTAATGAACTGCTTTCCTGTAAGTAGATATTCAGTGTCCCTGCTTGGCATTATAAATAACATCTGTCTAGCATGTAGATGGTGGTATGGCATATTAAAGGCTAAGGATTAAGCATTCATTAAAGGATGAATCATATTCATTATGGTCTCTTTCTGTAGAACAACGCTGTCTGCTACAAACCCAAATAATCTCTGTGATGAATAAACAGAAAATGTCTTACTGAAGTTGGTTATTTCCGTAGGAATTCATTTGCTTTATTGTTCTGTTTTATATTCTCCTCCCAGTCAGATCTTGTCTTGCAATATTCTAGTTCCTGCAGTAACATCTATTTAAGTGATGCTTCCATAGCCAAGACTTCCCTCACTCTCCTCTTCTCAAAAGCTGTGTATAATCCTCTTCCATAATATGACTTCTCTTAGTTGACTTCTATTCCTGTGCTATCATCTACCTATCAAATCTCACTTTCCTTGGCTTATTTTTTATATATAAATGTCACAATTTATGAGAGATAACACTGTAAAAGCATTCAAGTTATCTTGGTCTCTATATTCATTCCTGCCTTCAATTTCTAACTAAAAGTTTTATTAGATAAGTTCAGTTTAAAAGTTATGACAGTATAAAAACATTTACTGATAATATGCTGTTAGGAACCACAGAACACACCTGTAACAGTCCTCTTTGCAGAGCACTCCACAGAGCAGAACAGTTTTGGCCTATAATCCTTGGAAACTTACTAAACAGCATCAAGAAATTTTTAATTTTTGTATCTGGCTTCTTTCTTGCAAAACCAAAACTATTGGTACCAGCTGAAAAATTCAGTTAGAAATATACATAAATCCAGTCCCCAAATGCTGCTTTCTCCCCCATTCCTTTTCTACTGTCAGTTTTGAAACAGGCACATGGAATTTTATTTATTAATTTGATTGACTGATTGATTGACTGAAGCATTGGTGTGATTCAAATGTTTGATCTATCATAAATTTTTGCTTCCAAATAATAAATTCTTTTATATGGAGATTTAATAGAAGCTCTAATAAAGCATTATAGATTGAAGGACTGTCTATTGTTTCAAATGTTGCCCTGTAACTAAAGCTCTTTTATTTTGGACCACAGAGGATGACACAGTAAACATTCCTATTGAGTCCTAGATTTGAGGTTCCAAAATGAACAGTGAGTAGAGTGTACATAAATCCTCAGCCAGTCTCTATGCTTAATAGAAATGGGTCAGGAAACAAACCATTAATAAAGTGGATTCCCTAGGCAGCCAGGCCAATATGTACTGTCACTTAGAATAAGTCTCTTCTGCTGTAGATAAAATATCTGAAGGACCATCAGTAGATAACGCCCATTACTCTCTCAGAAGCATTGTTTGCATTTAAGAAGTCTATCAAATCTTTTAGATTTCTTCTAGGATAGCAGAGAGTATACAGTTATAAATATGATGGTTGGCAGGAAAGTTCTTCCATAGGGAAAAGCTTGCTTGTTAAAGATTATTAGTTCCCCAGGGCAGAAAAAGAACTTCAGATTTTAATGTATTCAGAGCATGAAATGGATTTGATTGCTGAAAATATATAAGAGAAGAAGAAATGGAATAGAATGTTTAGAAGTGAGAAAAATTATTATTTAGCTTTCAATCAGATTTGTTTGGTTATAGAGTGGTGAAAAACTTAAAATTGTAGTTTTATAGGAGAAAAGTTCCCATGTAAACTGAAATGTGCATGTCCTACAGTAGGAGGCACAGAGAAACAAGAAGTGTCAAAAAAATTTCTGGTTTTGGCACTTTAAAAGGTATTGAAATTTAAATGGTGAAATAATTCACAAATTTCAGATGTTTCTTAGTTGTGTCTTAATTAAGCACCATTGTGTTCTTTTAAGCATTAATAAATGAAAAATTAGTATTACACATCATTAACTTTATTTCCCATTGGTGTATATCATAAACATGAGATTGGCCTGCATAGTGAAAGGAAGTGTATAAGCTGTGGAGACCTACTGCTGAGATTAATGATTCTAGGAAAGAGAGACCTCCAGTAGAGGTCAGAGAAAGGCTTGCAATAAATTCAGAGCTACATTTTCATTTTTCCCAAATTCAACAGTGTTGAGATCTAGGATTCTACTTTGGGACCAACTCTAAGATAAAAGGGCTCTCAGTTTTGTAACACGAGACATGCAAAAAAGGCGAGAATGTGCTGCTTTGTCATTAGCATTTAAAATATTTCATTTCCCGAGATTCCTGTCTCCCGTCCCTTCCATATCTCCTGTTCTTTGGAGCCCTGACTAAAGGCATGTATTCACACCACCATCGCAACAGCATCTGACTGCCTTGATGTCTTCCCTCCAGTGTTTTCTTCATTTCACTGATGCAGTGCTTGGCAGGAGATGCTGCAGTTACAAGGCCTGCAGTTTGTAATGGGAATGAATGAATGAATGAATGAGGAGATGAAATCAGTTGAGCAATCACCTGTCACACATCTAGTAGACTATGAGGTACTCAGTTTGTTTTCCTGCCTATGAGAATGATAGGCAACTATACTTCATTTTACTAATATGACTAATTTTTTAAAGTACAGTGTACTTGAGGTGAGAGGAACACTGTCTCATGACGACGCTAAAATTGGCAGCTGCCAGCAAGCCTTGTTGTTGCTGTAAGATTTGCAGTTCTGCTCTGATGGGGATGGATTCTCTATCTCCTCCCATTGAGATGAATGCTGTAGCAATTTCAGTTTTTTACTGTGTGCCAGTGTGCAATTTCAGTTTTTTACTGTGTGCCAGCGTGCAGTTAGTGTTTCCATTTGCTTTGCTCTTCATTCTCTTCTTAATCATACTTTCTTATTTCCTTTTTTCTTCTTTTTTTTTATTATAGGCAGACCTAGTATCATTGTCCATAGTGAAGATTGCCTAATAGTTTCTATTATAAGATTTGGTTTTCAATTGCATGTAAATTTGCTAACATGTAAGATTTCAGGCAGAAATGTTTCACAGAAGTCTCTGTCTCAGAGTGCTGATGACCAAAAGCTGCAGCTCACACAATCTCAGCAGCAGTGTTAAGGGAAGAGGTTTTTTTAAGTGCTCCTAAGATTCAACTGGGAAGGTATGGTATCACTATACTTTGGAGAAAACATGCAAAAATATTACTACCTTTGCGTCAAGGAGCACTTTCTTCATCCTCACAATTAATATTCATTGAGACTAGGCTCTGAAAAAAAATTTTCAGTTTAAGTAGAGAATTTTGAGGAACTTAGCTGTTAATTCACTGGAGATTTCCTCTAGATTGTGGGTGCTTATCATCTTAAAGATCATCCATACAGTCTGCACCTCAGATGTGCCATTCTCCTTGTTGAGAATGGACACAACCCAGGAACGAGGAGGTTGAAGGCCGTGCAAGTAACTATGATAGTGGGTTTTTTCTAATTTTAAGGGACTGATTAATTTTTCAAGTTTCTTCACCTTTTAAAATGTTTTTGCATTTTGATGCATAAAAGGAATATGATAAACCAAGCTCTGAATTTGAGTACTGAATTTGCAGTCAGAGTTTTTCATGGCAAAATGTCTACCGAAAATCTTCTGTTCATGCATACATGCCCCAGTTCCCTGGCAAGCAAAATACATATTCATATTTTGCTCATAGTGGCATCTTTGATTCATCTTGGACTGAAAGAAACTGATATCTTCAGGCCTTCAAAACTGGGCCGGGGGGCTTGGGATCTCAGTTCATGTGGGTGCTGTAGGTCCTGGCTCAGATGTTGGGACTGTGCACTTCGTGTGTATGGCAGCATAGATACCAATTGAGAAGGACTTCAGCTGAAGATTCTTTGCTAATCTGACAGATGGGATCAAAATATTTGTTTTAAATGTCCTTTATAGAGATAATTTTGCGGAGAAGTGTATTTGTTTGCTCCCAGTCATTGGAACTTACTTTCTTCAGAGGAAGATGTGTGTGCTGAGAAAGACAAGATTTTGTTTTCCTTGGGTAGTTCCGTTTCTTGTTTTAAATGGTTTCACATGGGGAAATAAGCTGTTTTCTCAGTAGTGGCTGATCTTGATTTTGCATACTCATTTTGCATCTTGAAGATGATGGAGACCACATTTGCTTTCCTGTATTCTCTGAAACAGACAAGTAATTTATTTTTGTTATGAAAGACACTACCTTTCTGCCTGCACTGTTGAAGCAGACTGAGGACGCCCCATATCCTTTATCGAATTCTGAGGCAAAACTCCCAGTGACTTAAATAGCAAATGCACAGAGCACACATTTACTTTTACATGATATATCAGTCCAATGACTTTACTGAAGATTTGCATCAGATCCCTGCTCTACCCTGTCTCCTACTGCAGTTTTTATTATGGTACTGTAAAATATTTAGCTATGCATTGGGGTCTAATCTGAACCTACTCATGTCAGTGCAAAGACTCCCCTTGACTTCAGTGGGTTTGGGAATTGGGCCATGAAGAAAAGGTAGTGTTTTTATGTTGCAGGAGTGTGCCACAGACTAAATACATTTTTCACTCTAGTGAGTCTTGAGAAAAATATTAAATAGGGGTTGTGCTCTGGGAGGGACTGCATTTGGACCTATAATAGGGCAGTCATTAACCACCTTGTTCATTTAAAAGATATTACTCTAACTTGTCTACCCTTTTCTTAATTCTGATTATAGAAAAATAATTTACTGTGTACAGTCTTGTACAAAAGCATCTCTTTGAAACATGCCTTCAGAATACTTAAAAATATTTTAACTGCTAAAGCTGCCATATAGATTCCCCTTTTCATGTTTTTATTGCACATATCGTAAAAGATCTACTGTTGCTCATGTTTATGTACAAGTGTGGCCACTAACCTTGCCCCACTTTCATAGATTTGTTCATCTCGTGAGACACTTTGCATGCTGTAAACTGAAAAAAGATACACAATTAAAACTTGTTAAAGATAATTAAACCGAAGTGGAGGGGAAAAAAAACCTGCCTCACTGCTTTGTTCATAATAATAGTCTCTGAACTATAATTAAATTCTTCCTTCCAATAATTGTATACATACAAAGGAATTTTCCAGATAGCAAAACAATACAATGATTAAAAATGATTAAGAAGCTGATTCCAAAAGCAAAGATGAGCCAGGGAGGGTTGGAAAGATTTTAGGTGCCTCTAAATACACTGTACCAGCTGGGTACCAGATGGTGTTTGGCTACTTGCACCCACTAACTGAAAATATCAGAGGAGCAACTACACTATTGCCAGAATCAGTTCCCTCCCTTAAATAAAAGTGGCACTCTTGGGAATCACTTGGCAGCGCAGACAAATTTCCTGACAGTGAGATCTATTAGATTGTGGAATAGCCTCCCAAAGGCAGAAGTAGACGCCAAATTGCTTGGCATGTTAGAGAGGCTGGACGAAAGCTAGAAAACGTACCAGAGAGATGTGCTACTCTAGTGAGGTGGTGACTTACTCTGTTATAAACATGGAACTAGGGGAATCAGATAAGAATGTCACTGCTTTCTTGAGAGTTACTTTAGGATATTTAACTGTAGCTTTCACGTTGTGCTTGTTTGTATGGAGCATCAAGGAAAGATTAGAGAATCAACGTTGGCTGAAGATAATTTTTGTCTGACTTGTCTCTAATCAAAAAATCAATCAGTCATTTCATGGATATAGTTTGCTTCATGATCTTGGTAGTTGTATGCTTTTTTAAAAGTTATTTTGTACTAGGGTAACATACGTATTTTCCTTCCAAAATGTTGTCAAGGCATCTTGCAGAAACAATAAGCATCACCAATATGTTATACTAGACGTGCAGACATCATCAGCTTTTGTGGATAATGAAAAAACTCTTATAATTTGTTCCTCTTATCTGTGATCAAAAGATAATTAGAAAGAAAGGAAAGATAATTAAAAAGAAATTAACTTAACTTTAAACTCCCATTTCTGTTGGCTGTTTGAGAGTCAAGCCAGAAATAGGAAGCACATCGCTGTATGAAGCAGTTTGCTAGCAAGAAATCATCTCCAAATTGTTAGAAGTGTGATTACATTAATTGTGTCCAAAATGAAAGGTTAAAGAAATCAGTAGAAGCACTATATTGTGGAATACAAAAAAGGGAATGATCTGATTAACTAATGAAGGTTCCAGCCTGTATGGATGTTGCTGGAACTTGTTTGCTATTTCAGACTAGCTGAATCATTACGTCCAAGGAAAGAGTAGCAGAAAAAAAGTAAAATATTTTTCTTTTCTGTTTTGTTATTATTTATTTATTCATTTAAATGAATAAAAAACCTTGGGGACCTAAAGCCTCCAGTGTCATTTGAAAGTAGCATTTTCGATTTCAGCCCCAGCTGCAGATCTTTTGTCTTTGAACTAAATGCAGCTGGGGCTGAAAGCGCCCTTGGCAGAGAAAAAACAGTTGTTTTCAGAGGCTAGGCTTTGATTCTGCATACTGCCACTACAGACTAATTTTTGGCTGTAAGTAGAATTTAAGTCTAGTGTTTAAAACCATAGATCTGCCTGTGCTGAGTGGCATCCTTGTAGGCTGCACAGAAAGGGTACAGCCTTCTCCACAGACTCTCCTACCTTTTGAAAACTTTGAAGTATCCCCACAGGAGCTCTTCTCAGTATGGGAAAATCTGGAGTTTTAAAAATTCAGTCAGCTTACAGTCCAGTGTTAGTTTGTAATGATGGACAGAAGTAAGTAGAACTACAGTGGAGTCCTTTCCAAGTGTGTTGCTACTCCTCACTCAGAGCTTGCTCCTCGGTCTCGTTTAGTTCAGAGGCAGCAGGACAATATCACAAGATAGCTGAAGTCTATGTTTTGATATTAATTCCTTTCAGAAATCTAATTTTGTGGAAAGATTGCTTAAATCCCAGTAGTACACTGCTTCTTTGTTGTTGTTGGCTATTTGCCAATCAGCACTTACTAGAAAAACACTGCTTGGGACAGTTTGCACATATTATAAGGGTTTGCTGTGCTTCAGATGTTGCTATGCTCAGGTTTAAGCTCTCTGACCATGAGAGAGTGAATGGTGATGATCAAAAAACCTGTTCATCCAGTGTCCAAGTCTCATCAACTTTTCCCAAAGCCAGATCATGGAGGGGTATCAGAAACTAATAATAGAACACTGAGTTTATTTTGAACTGGCAAATTAAAAAAATAAATCCTGTCCACAGTAACAGCAAATGTTAACTGGATTCTGCTACCAGCACTCTACTGCTCTTACTTCACTGAAATGCTAAATGAAATTTTGGTAGGAGATTGGGAAACCACAGCAATATAAAAATAAATGTCCAACCAGACTCAGGTCGTGGTCCCTCAGTAACCCTAAGGAAGAATGCAGGGACCAAAAACCAAATGCAAACCCTGGCCAGCTGAGATTTTTTTGTCTGGGGAGTGTGCCAGTGTAATAAGGAACTGACACAAAGCTCACAGCATACAAAATCCTTCCTCTTCAATCTCTGTTTGCAGGATGAGGTGCAGGGAAAGCAGAGTGATAAAAATACTGCTCTTATTCTACAAGTCCTGGTTTTGGAAAGGCTCTGAGGGTCCCTGTAAAACAAAGAACAGAATTTAGGGCATCCTTGAAGATATTCTGGCCAAAAATGCTTTTTGCTTTCCCGTGATTGACAAGTTGAGAAAATGGCACCCAAAATAATTTTCTAATTCACCATTTATCTAGATTAGTATATATTTTCTATAAAATACCCATGAATATCCAGGTATGTACAGACAGACCCTGTTAGTGGGAACCCAGACATGGACAACTCGAAATGATTTCTGTGCAAAAAATGTGTGTACATTTAGATAAACACATATTTGAAAATGTGGCTACCTTTGTTTACTTGTTCTTCAAAGCAGGACTGTCCTCGCAGGTTACACAGCTTAGTAGGAAAAAAGCTGCTTTGCTCTAACTGCTGACTTCTGTGAAGACCGAACTGGGCATTTGACTTTGGTTAAGTTACATCAGGGAAGAACGTGTCCTTTGCTATTCCACTTTGCAGACTTCTAAAAGATCTGTTATTTCAAAAGAATAGACTGAGTCCGTGTGTCCCAGTTTGCTTTCTGAAGAACTGTAGTTAAACAGAACTTTTCTGAGTTTATTTTTTTATTTCTACTTGTCTTTCTACCAGAGATAATTAATTAGCTTTTTAACATGTAATGTTGAGCAGCATCTTAGCAATCAAGTAACAGTGGAATATTTGCCATAAGACTGAAATAATCCTACTGTATGTTTCTGAAAAATAGACTTCAACTTTCTCTTTAACCTAATCTAGTGATGTGCACTGTTAAATGTCCAATAATTTTAATTCAGCAGCAATTTTTTTTATTATTATTATCCACCCCACCCCACCCCCCCGTAGTAAGCACATGCAACATGCATGAACTAGTGGAGGAGATCTTGGGAGCTCATGAAACAGAGCTGACCCATCTCTATGAACAGCTTTTCTCTTTTGTGCTTCTGTGTACTGCACATCCTTTCAGAACACAGTCCCAAATCGTAATGATGTCCCAAATCACAGGATTAATGTGTCTATGAACAGACCTCTTATGCCTCTAGAATGAAGTACTCCTTGCTAATTTCTCTTCAAGACACCAGCTTAATTGCATTTTAAACAAATGGGCTGCTTTGCTGGCCAACTTTTAAATGAGATAACAGCAATGTTCACTCTCCAGCAGTGATGAGTGCCTTGCAGTAGATTCAAAACTCTGTTCAATAACAGGTTTAATCTCACACCAGCAGATTTACTGCAGAATAAACTGCCACTGAGCTCATAATTAGTAAAACAAAAAAACCCAACCTACTAAATATTATTTTCCAAAGCAGCAGGCTATGTTTTAGTGGAAATTTTTAGTCCTTTTCTTTGTGTGTTTTATTGATTTTATGTATGATATTGGGAATTCATGCTATGATTTAAGATAATGGTCTTTATCGATCACTTAAGCAGTTGTTTAGCTACATAGTAACAAAATGATGCTCCCATTCACGGAATATGTGATACTGACAGCGGGGAGACCACAGTGCTTCCCTTCTTAATGTTTATTTCTTTTTTCCAAAAGCATATTCGCTGCTGGAAAACAGCAACTGCAAACATTTGTGCTTTAGAAACAATCTTCCCATAATTTTCTTTGTTGCAGCTATTAGTAGCCAATTGTGATTCAGTGATACCCAGTTCAACAAACAGATGTTCCAAAGTATATTCTCTGCATCATGAAAACAAATATTAATGAGGTAATTGGAACTATTGAGGAAAAGAAAATCGTGGGTATGTAGTTTCTAATATTTGAAGTCATGCCCTTTAGTGTTTTCTTTTATTTAGTGAAAAGTAAAGTTTCAGTATCTAACTGTGTTTAAACACCAGAGGGCAAATTTTTAAAAAGGCTTAATCCTAGGTTCAGGTTTTTGTGTGCACACTAAGTTTGTAGTCAGAAAGGAGAAAGTTGGAGAGTGTAGTTGAAAAATCTGATCTCTGATAATGTAAAAAAACCTTCCCAAGTGATGTAAAGCAGTTGGGAGGAGGGGGATAGATGTCTAGCTTACAGTATGCTTTCTTCTTTTCAACTGCCTGTATACATGGTGACTGATTCTGTCTATGAAAGTTGGGGTTTTTTTAAATGAATCTATGTATAATTAGTCCACCATCTAAACTACAGGCTAATGATTCCTATTTTGCATACATGTTGGACATGTACTATTGCATTAGATACAAGTAATTATCCATTTAATTAATTTCAAAGATTCTTAAAAAAAATTACAGAACGCACAGCACTTCCTGTGAAGCCTCCTTTTCAACAGATCATTTTTCCCTGGTTAAGATATTACATACAAGAGTATTAAAAGGCTAAATTTAGTACATTGCTTTTACACTGGAAACCATCTATTTCAAAAGGATTGTGATATTGCGATCATTGTGATGCAGTATACATTATAGACAGCAATTGTGTTAAGGAATAGAACCTGTTTGGCTGTGCTAAAATAAGTATAGAATGATTTCTTTGGTTGTTTCCACATTTTGAGACAGGTGTGTCCCAGAGGAGTCAGTTCTGTCCTGGGGCTCTGATTGTCCATACCAGGGGAGCCCAGGTTTCCTTGCAAAGGAAATGCAAGTGTACAAGGGTGTGGGGCACAAGGACGCCTCATTACACATCCAGCTTGCTGTGCATGTGATGACCAGCACTCAAGCAACTTCACAGAATTGGCTTGTCCCAGGTTAGACACAGGCAGTGAAATTCATCTCACCACATAGCCACGCAAAGTATAATTTCTTTGCTCACTTTTCAGATTTTATAAAAGGCTATTATGTCTTTATTAAGTTAGGGTAGGTATTGTGCAAGGCTACAAAAAATCCTGCCACCTCATTCTATCCAAAATACTTTTCTTGTTCCTATATTCGCAAGTTTATAACCAAATACAAAGGTACCAGGGGTACTATAAACAAATATGAAGGATTCTAGCAAAACCCTTCACAAAGATCCGATGGTTGTCTCCTTGTTTGTCAAACCCTGTAAAAATAATGATCAATGGCAGCACAAGGTTGTCACAGCATCAGTGTTACTCGATATAAAAATATACAACTTTTTTTGAAGTAAACTTCACTTAGATATATGAGATAGTGTGAATACCCTTCTTTGAACAGTGCCTCTGCAGCTGTAGATCTGCTAATGTACTGTAAGTGCATTCACTAATTCTTGTGCTTCTAGTTTCCAAATTGTTTGAACGGAGGCATTGACTTCCTTATTCTGACAAAATAGAAACAGTTTTGGTCTCATTTTCTGTTTTCCTCACTTGGCCAAACATGAGAACGTTTGTCTAGAGAAGAATTTGTAGTGCAGAAACAAGAGTAGTGAAGTTAATTTTGGGGAAGGGGTTTACTAAAAAGAGTGAAGAATGTTTAGTGTCCTGCTTCCATTCTGCATAGCGCTCCAAATTTTCATACTATATCAATTACTATCAAGAATGGCTTTAAAAAAAAAATAAAAAAAAATCAAAGCATAACCAATAGATAATGGAAGAATGCCAATTAGAACACTTGGTTGTAGAACATACTAGCTCAGTAGTTCATCAAAATATCAGAAGTCTATAAAAAATGTATAATGTAGAATTTAACTTCTAACTTCATGAACAGCCTGGGTTTCAGTCTTTTATATATGTACCTCATGAAAGATGTTAAAGATTTTAATATAATGAAATCTTTAATTCAGATCTATCTATACTGTTCTGTATTTGTTTCTGGTTGCCTGTGCTCTTCTGATGATAGCTGCTACAGTAGCAGACTGATTTATACCAGTCTTACTTGTAATTTGGACAAGAGGCAAGGACTCAGGAGTTCTGGTTTTATTTCTTGGCTCCAGCATAGGCCTCCTTGATGCCTATAATATTTTTATGCATCTGTAAAATAGAAGTTTCCCTACCTGTGCGTTACGAGGATAGACTTTTTACTGATGGAGTCACAAAAATTCTGTAAAAGTCATGATCATACTATCTAGATAGCCTTACTGATAATGTCCAGTATGTTCTTTTTTTGTAATATTTGTAAGTGCTGATCTTTTATATCTGATCTAGCATATTGTACCTGAATAATATTCAGACACCCTCATTCTCCAGCTGGGAGAATTACCTGGTTTAGAATTGATTATTCATTGCTCTTGTCAATGGAATGTATTTTTCTGACCAACTTGATACTTTCAATGTACAGTCCCAAAAGTAAAAATGCTTTTTAATGTCTGTTTGTTTGTGAATTGTCAGCATTATTGCCATGCCTGGGTGTTCTGAGCCTGCTGCAAGGAGCTTTATAATTTAGAAGAATAATACATACAAGCTCAAGAGGAAATTAAAGAAATTGATTAGTGCTATTTAATTTATTTATAGGACATTACAAATTTTTAATGTTAAAAAGGCAAAATTATGGATGCTGGAAGAAAAGGCCTTTGGAAGATATAATATGTAAGACAAGACAGGTGGAAGAGTAGTGTTAAGAAACTTGGAGAAAGATGAGAGTTTACCATGAAAAATGGTGACTCACTAAAGGAGATGTGGGAAGTATGAGTGGGAAGGGTAGGAAAGGTGAACGACCTCTGCCAAGAGTTTTAAACAGAAGGCCCGCATGGAGTCTAGAGGCATGGAAAGTACTGATAAAAGGTAAATTGAACTGTTACATAAACCACCACATTCCATCATAATATGCTGCACAATATAAATATGAACAATACAAAGTGTGAACATACAATTTGGAGTACATGATAAGAAATTGCTGCGTAGGATATGTGTTAGCTTTAAAAGGACTACATATGTCTTCCACTAACATCTTCTATTCAGACTTCTTCATGTATCAGGCCTCTAGCTGTAGCATGTTTGGAGTTCTGAAAAACAAAATTAAGTTCTTCTCATTTGCACCTGAATGGGGATTTAATATCCCTGATAGTTATTAACTTGGCCTTAGATCCATTTTGGCCTTACAGATCAGAAAGCTTTACGTTTCCTCTGTACTGTGGAAATGGGGTATCACAAATATTTTTTCCTTTCACTCCAAGAAAAGCTCACAGAAAACCTGTATCATAACTCGAGTATTTTCTCTGTACAGGTTACCAAGGGTGCCATTTCATTAGACATGGTGTTGTAAGCCTGTGCAAAAGCGCATTTAGTAGAAGCTGACTGTTGAGCAAATTAATTGGTGGAAGAGATTAATATTTATTCTGCTTTCCCAGCACAGCAAAAATGCTAAATATATTGTGTAAAATCCATTAAGTATCAGCAAATACTTTAAGTTACAATAAACTCACCCATTTTTAATATTGTCTTTTCTATATATATATTACCACCCCAAAATCTTTTTTTTTTTTTTTTTTTTTTTTTTTTTTTTTTGTGAGTATTCAAAACCAAATATTTTTAATTCATCCTTAGAGGAAAAAATCAAACATAATAGTATGGAAATACTTCTTTCTATGGTAGCAAAAATTGTTTTGCCCAGTAAAAGTTAATTTTGTTGCTAATTTTACAAGATCTCTCTTGTTCTGTCACACACAAAAAAGACAGAGAAAAAGCAACTGCAAAGCTTCATGCTGTCATTTGAAATCTTTTGATAGTGCTTTGATGAAGATATTTGCTAAGGATTACAATGAACATTCTTCCTATTCTGTTACATGATTCTGTGGATTGAAGACTTCTCAGCTGCATTTTGCTTTGACCAAGAAATATATCTTTCATATGAAATTTTCAGTAGCTGAATTGGAAATAAGGTAAAAAAGCATCACAGATGGAATGTTAGGAGATAGGACTCAGCAGCAGGAGATATATTAATGGCTGGTGGATAATTAGCAACAACTTCATGTCTCAGTGTCACTTTTGCCATGGGATTGATGCAATGAGCCTGTTAATACTTGTTCACAGTTTGATTTTAGTAGGTATTTTGCTACAGCTGCAGCTGCAACTGCTACAGAGTGTGTATGCGCGCAATACCATATATGTACTGTGTGTTTGGATTTGGCTGCAATGTTTTGGCTCTGCATGAGTTTTATGTTTCCTTTATTGTTTGTTATTTGCCATCCTGGAGTTGGTTTATTTCCACCTTTCCTGCTCATTCTCAAGTTTGCTTGGAACAGCCTTGGCTGGTGGCATGAGAAGTTTCTAATTGTAGGGGAAAAGAGTCAGTTTCCCTGTAAAGCAAGCAGTGATTGGAGTGTCAGTGAATATGAGTAAGCCTACTGATTCTTTGCTATTATGTTCCTCTTTCTCCAGTGTTTCTGCGATTAGAAAAACATTCAGAAGACAAAGTGTGAGTGATAAGACAAAAAAGAGGTTTTGAAAAACATAAGGCAAAACTTTTGTAGATACACTAAGAATACTAAAACATTGCAAGGGATGGATGAATTACTCAAGCTGTATGTAATAACATACAAAATCTTCACACCGTAAGGTGTGAATATTGCCTGGTCTGTTTACAGAATTGAGCTGAACTCTGGGGTGCATTAAAGAAGCCTATACTTCAATTTCTTATGTAGCAGAATCTGAACAAGAGTAGTGTGTTTTGCATTCAGGCACGTTCTCTTTTTTTAAAAGAAAGAATAGGTTAAAAATAAAAACTAAAATGCTTTTTTAGAGAAACTAAACTTTTCTTCCTAAAAAACTAAAGCAGAAAGGAGCAGCAAACCCCCATAAAACTGGGGGGAGGGGGAAGAAAAAAAAAAAAGGAAAAAAAAAGAAAAAAAAGAAAAAAGGGAGATGAAAAGAAAATCATATCAAATGATGTAGTAAATGTCATATTTAGGATGCTTATGAAAGATATTGCAATAGAAATTTCTCTGAGTAGAACTGTGAAGAGTACAGTTTTAGTCTGCAAAGTATCAAACATCTTCAGTTTCTCCATCCTGAATTCTTTCTGTAATTTAAAGCCAGTGATATATCAATAATTATTTTCATAATTTTTTTTTTAATTTTACATAAGCTAGAGAGGCAGACATTAACAGATTTAATTTAAAAATGGGCAAAAGAGCAAGAAGATGCAGTATTCTAGATACCCACTAGGCTCACTGTTGACAGGAGCATCAGCTTCTTATGTTGAATGTTGGTTACCATCAATTAATCAGATTAGATTCAATCTCTCTGTTCTTAAAAACTTTTGGTTTTTTAAGTTCTACAGAAAGTTAGTATAAATGAAGGACAATCATGTAGCAGGTTCCATTGTGCAGTAATATTAATGTTCTAGTGTCTACACGTAATCCCTTTTCACAAGGATTTCTAACTAAAAGAAAAAAAAAAAAATCCTTTGGGTTTAAATTTAATTTTTCAGGGAAGTAAAAATTCTAGATTCATTTTGCCCCCTTAATTCCAACCATTTAAAAATATATTAAGCTCTTCTTTAAAGCTTCCTAGAAGTTTGGGGAGAGTTGTCTTGTATTTCCTATTTTTTCGTACATTTATTGGATATCAGAGTTATTTTCTATAATGAAAATTTCCTAAATCAGGATGGACTGAGTGTACATTTTAATATATTAATTATCTTTTGGGGTGGTAAGGAAAATACATTTCATGTATGTAAGAACACCTCTTTAGCCAAAATTTCATACGGACTTCTAGTATGTAAAGTTATTGAGCATGCAAGGCTCTGTGGATGAAGAGCTCCCCAGGTATACACTGACGGGGGGACTGGAGCTGTTTGTGTCAATGGTTTGCAAATAATGGGTCTCTGGGAGAATTTAAAATTGCAATTTTCACTCCAGACTGTGGTGCATTTTAGGATGAGCTGAGTTGCTATGAGGCTTTCCACTCTTCAGTGCACCTTAGGCGGCATTTCTTATACTTCCATTGAGATTGTAACAGCTGGCCATTACAATCAATCAAGTGACATTTCAGGGGTATTTTTTCTTTAATATTAAGGAAAAAAAAAAAAAAAAAAAAGGAGAAATAAAAGATAAGATATTGAATTGTAACTTGTTGCAGAAAGATGAAGGAATTTATAGATTTACCTTTGACTATAAAAATCAGGCACTTGCAAGTGAATCACAGACTGATTGTGCCTTTATTTTCATTTGGGACACTGCAGTATTTTCTGTTAATATATAAACACTCTCAGTGTCTTTGTAGTATTAATTCTATGTAGGCATTGGTTATGTGTTGCACTAGTCTTCTGCATATATGAGTGCAGAGCACTCAACTATAGGATGTGTGTAAACTTGTGGGGCTGATCAGAACTTCACTAGCCAAACCATTAAATATCATGTAGATTTTCCTTGCTTTAAAGTAAACTATCAAAGCAAAAATAAGGTATTGGAGAAGCTAGTGAAGAGGTGAGGATTGTAAAGAGGAGAAGGGGCAGCCTTTGAAGGGGGTCAAAAAAGAGCCTTAGAATAGTCTGGGGCAGTAATATCATCTCAGTATAAGTTTTCGAGTTCCTGAAATGGAATAGGAAGCAAGAGAGGCTTGATTCACTCCCGTGTACAACTCAACCAGCAACACTGTGCATAAGTTGTTTCTGCTTCTCCCAGAGTACCGTTTAATGAGTTAAATTATTATTTTTTCATACCATCTGTGTCTTAGTGCTTTAATGTTCTACATTGACGGGAGTAGCTAATCCTATATGAACATAATTGTACATTCATTATTTGAATATGAGATTATTCTATATGTAATTAAAGTTATTAATGAAGCATTCTTACTGCATATTGGCAATTTGGTTATCAGCAACAAAGAAACAAAATCATGAATGTAGAGGTTATAATCAGAGCACTTAATGCAAAACACATCCTTCCTGGGTACTACCTAGGTAACTATGTATTTAGCTATTTTGCTACTTAATGTCTTAAGGGACATTTAACAATTAAAGCATCTGTACCTAAAAGCTCCGAACAGGGTAAATTACAGAGAAGCTATAGTATGATGCAACAACAGCGATGTACCAAATTTCTTCTCTCTGTTCCAGAAGTAATGCAGTTGACACTAATTTAAATAAGCGTTAAAGGAGCAGTAGGTTCAGAAAGTAATGCTAACCACTTAAACTTCCCACCATTAGCAACTGCCACTCTTCAGGGTCACTTCTCATTTCAGCGTATAAGCATGTTGTTTCTCCCATATCTGCGGGGAAAAAAGAGCCTCCTCTTAGGTTAAAGATTAGTGAAGACGGTCAGTTGAGGCAGGGTGCATCAAAGCATTTTAGGAGGTCTGCAGGGAGGGATCTCTTTCCTCCATTGGGCAATTGTGGTTAGTGCCTTGCTAACATTGATATTTTTTTCTTCCACTATTAATTAAATGAATTTTATTCAACTCTTCCTTATTCTCTTTACAGGTCATCACAGAGGATCTCCAGAGTGAGCAATGTCATCAGAAATCAGGTGAGACTGTTATGCTGACTTTGATTGAAAGCAGTGAGACAAACATTTTAGACATTTTGTGACATGTGATTGCAGCAAAGAAACATGGACAGAGGGTTGCATCCTTGATCAAATGAAGTCTGGGAGTTAACTCTCTTTTTTAGAGTTTTAAAACTGAATGAAGCTGAGAAAGTTATCACCAGGTGTACTTTTAGGACCAGTTTTGTTACCTGTGAAGCTTCATGCAGAACTTTACATCTTCACTTCACACAAGAAATATCCCACTATAAGTGATGAAGAAGGTCTTACCAATAGTTCCAAATAAATCCCATCATCATAAATAATTAAGTAAAGCAAAAATTTTTTTTTTTTTGACATATAGTAAATTGAAATATTTTCCCATGGCTTGAAAGTGAGCACTTCTTATAAACTTAATTATCTACCAGTCTGCCTTGTAAATGCATGGATGTGACATACGGTCAGCTTCTATTTTTACACTGTATTGTAATAATTAATATATGTATAGTTGCAGGCTCATGGACATATTTTGCATAGCATCATCCTTTGCATCACCTTTTGCTCCCTTGATTTTGGAAAAACTTCGAAGCAATGGGAAAAGCTGGAAAAAGTATTCTCCACCTTCTGCCTTAGGACAAGAATAAGTATGCAGGCCATCTCTTAAGTAATATAAATTTTTAAATTATTAATTGAAAAAACACAGTAATCTTGTGTACAAACTCTGTTTCAGCTGCCATCTCCAAACTATTGAGTCTCGGATCTGACCAGAGATGTTACCTCTGGACATTCTTCTGTCTTTTCATAATAAAATACTTGTTTGTGATTACCATAATTTCTAAATTAATGGAAAGGACTGATCCAGCTGTACATGACTAAACCAGAATGTTTTATCAGACATTTTTCCCCTGCCTGAGGCCTTCCTCTTAGCTTCCATTTTCTGCCACCTTGCCTTTCACGGAGGCCCAGATCCATCATGATCACATCAGACCTCTTCATAAGTTTCATCTTATTCTTGTGGTTCCTTTTTGAGTAACACGTCTCAGATGACTGTTTGGATTGATAGGAAAACATTTAAAACTCTTGTCCAAGCTCTTAACATCTTATATCTCAATTACCATAATAGTCTTTTCTCTGGCCTTGACAAGTCCATGCTGTCCAAGTGAATTGGACAAAGACTGTACCTCTGTTGTATCACATAAGAGTACATTATAGTCTGTCCTCCCCTTCTGTTGAGATATCAGCTCTTGCCTTCCTTTATACCCTCATTGCCCACTTGTTAGATTTTCAAATAAGAACTTTTGTTCTTTCTTCTGAGTTGACCCTTGTGCTGGTTTTGGCTGGGATATAGTTAATTTTCTTCATAGCAGCTAGTATTGGGCTATGTTTTGGATTTGTGCTGAAAACAGTGTTGGTAATACAGTGAGATGTTTCAGTTTCTGCTGCGCAGTGCTTGCAGAGAGCCAAGGCCTTTTCTGCTTCTCACACCGCCCCACCAGCGAGGAGGCTGGGGGTGCACAAGAAGTTGGGGGTGGACACAGCTGGGACAGCCGACCCCGACTGACCCAAGGGGTATTCCAGACCACAGGACGTCATGCTCAGCATATACAGCTGGGGGAAGGAGGAGGAAGGGGGGACGTTTGGAGTGATGGCGTTTGTCTGCCCAAGGAACCGTCACACGTGATGGAGCCCTGCTTTCCTGGAGATGGCTGAGCACCTGCCTGCCAATGGGAAGGGGTGAATGAATTCCCTGTTTTGCTTTGCTTGCGTGCACGGCTTTTGCTTTCCCTATTAAACTGTCTTTATCTCAAGCCACGAGTTTTCTCACTTTTACCCTTCTGATTCTCTCCCCCATGCCGCTGTGGGGGAATGAGCGAGCTGCTGCGTTGTGCTTAGTTGCTGGCTGGCGTTTGACCACAACAACCCAGTACCTGAAACTTGCCATAAATGTTTAAAAGATGACCGCATTAAATTTGAGTCCTTAAAACTCTCCCTTGTTATAACACGTATGAAAGAAATGAGAAGAAATTTCAGGCTGGGGATGTTCTGTGGATGCTGCATTTCTTTTTTTGCTGCTTTCCTTGTGCACCTGTCTTTGCTTATACTCTCTCTGTTCTTTCCAGCCTCATGTTTTGTTTTGCAGTCACTGCAAGTGACTGGTTTTGTCCTCTTGCTACCTAACACAGCAGAGTACCACTCTGTGATTTGGGGTCTGACAATGTGGGTAAATAAAGTGCTGTTTTAATAAGAAATACAGTTAGGAACTAAGTTATGAATATCCAGCTAGACTAGTTAAAATTTTTAGATGGTTAAGCTTATCAGTCTTGCACAAAATTGGCCTATGTGATGGCATTTGACTTTTTGAACCAATCTTCATTATCTTTTTAGGTTGTTCTGCTTATGTTGGACATGCAAAGTTAGGCTTAAGAGGTCAGAAACAGGAAGAGCTTAAGTTGTGAGATTCGCTTGGCATAAAGTTACCGAATTTGTAAGGCCTAATCTGAAACATACAACAGTATTCGCTTGTTAGCTGAAGTAAGCATCTATGCTTTTTCCTCTGAGACCTGCCTTTCTTTGTCTGGGTGTGAAGTTTTGGAGGTATTCCTTTTAGCTGTCTCTTCCATCTCAGACAAAGTGGATCCCTCTCTGAGGTGCCTCACTGTCACTACAGCTTGCATTGTACCCTTCAAGCATGGATTCTGCCCTGCAAGCCAGACATACAAAATGTGAGCACTGTAACAATCTTATGCTGCTACAAAGGCTAGATTTTGGGTTTAGCCTTGAAATCCCTATACTTCTCTTCCAGTTTGTTTTTCAGGAGTTGCCTCCTGGTTTGATTTGATTTAATTTTGATTTTTTGTTTCCCTTAATCTGGAGAAAAATATCTTCAGGAATGTAAAGCTTCCCAGATAGCTGGGAATAAAGTTGGCATTGTACAACACATGGGAGTTTTAAGCAGAAGTTCACACTATTCCTGCATATTATCTGTGCAGGAATATTTGTTTTTTTCAGTATTATGAAGACTAGGGAGCAGGGTGAGACCTAGGAACAGATAAGGAATGAGTTGAATAGTATTCTATCAAACATATGGTTGTCTAATGCATGTACGTCCCTGTATTTTTTGCTAGCAAAAATTGCATTGCACTTAGGTATTAAGCCTTTGTCTCTCCAGTGTGATCTACTGATTACTAGGCTTTTCATTTTGTCAGTAATATTCAAGCTTTCTCTTAACTCTGCTGTAATTTGCAAGGACACAAAGCATGCTTGAAATTACTTACCTGACTGCACTTTGTGTGAAGAACTCCATCCTCTCAGCTGTTTTAGATTAACAGTGAATTACAGTTCACTTCAATGCAATTAGACCTAATGAGGTGCACATGGAGACTATTGGGCCACCGTGTAACCACATTATATGGACTTACTAGTTGCTATTTTAATCAATTGGTTTGACCTTTGAATGCATACTACCACAAAGCACAAAGAACGTCACGGCCTAGATACCTATTTACCTGAATGCAGGGAGGGACAATGAAAATTAGCCTCTGATCAGGAAAAGCTGTTTCTCCGGGGAATCTTTAGAAAAGAAATCCTATTTGCAATAGGATGGTTAAAATGATTGGTTGTATCCTAAGTGGAGTTAAAATATTACCATAAATGTTTCACTTTCTCTTCTGGTATGACTTGATTTGAAATTTATGGCTTGCATCATTGGCTATTTAGGAACCAAATGTTACATTTCATAAGAAAAAAATTATTTTTGTCTGATTACATTGTGGTAATGAAAATCAAGCACAGCCTTATGTAACCATGTTGAAAGTAGGCAGGCTTCCTACAAGACAGTTAATTTTGTTCAACTGTATTCAATAACTTTTTGTTGTTGTGTGTTGGGGGGAATATTTTCAGTTAGTCTGGGATGCACTTTTCAAGTACTTACCAGGTGAAACTGCCATTAAAATCAATGAAAGCACACCAGATTGTAATTTACAGAATTGGACTTTCATTATAAAGTGGCTGTTCATGGGGGGAGTTAAATATGGGGTTAAAGCTATGAGGAATGGGTGTTATCTTTCCTAGAGAAACCTTCTGAGCACAGTAAAATGAAAAGCAGTAGGACTATTGCTACAGTTTTTATATAGGTGTAGATCTGTTGCTCCGTATATAATCATTGCTCTTTAGTTTTTTCCCTGTTTTTCTTCATGTGGTAGGCACCCCCAGAACAAATATTCACTTAACATAGAAGGGAAGAAAAAGGAAGATTTTCAGAGGACTATAAAGAGTAGCTAGAAATTACAATGCAGATTTTTTCATGGATAAAACACCCATCTAAGGGTTTAGCCTGCCTCATGCTACTCTCCCTCTTGTATTGCTGTTCGACTTTCTTCCTTCTTATGTCTGCTCTATTTGTGTGCTGGAAGGCTATACACTCTTTAAGGCAGAGAGTATCTTTTTCATTTCCAGGAGTTTACAGCACATTAGCACAGTGGAAGCTTGACTGCTGTGTAGGGCTTCAAGCCCATTTCTCATTTTGAGTTCAAAGTGATTTTTAAGTTAATTAAATATATTAAATACATGCATATATACGTACAGGTTGCAGTGGTGGCTTGTCTTGTCTTTATGCCACATAATACGGATCAGCCCAAAATGTTTGGGTAGTGTACCTACACAGTATTTCTATTGTTAAAACTTGGTAATTGTGGCCTTCTGCCTTGGAGAGTAAATATTTGCAAGTAATGGCTGAAATAGTTCTCATTAGTCATTTCCAGGAGACTGAAATGGCTCACTTTTATAAGTGTCCTTGGTATGTCTGAAAATTATTATCTTACAACTTTCAGAATAGCCTCTGCACCACACCTTGTGAGAGGACATGAGTCAGATGCGCAACCTAACAGGAATCTAGATATGAATTCCTGGTTATGAGTCACACTAAGGAACAATGTCTTGATCCTTGCTTGAAATTGCAAGCATGTAAACTTCCTTCTTCCTATTGTGCTTAGCTTCTAAATGAGATCAGTCCTTTTGTACTTTAATTAAAAAAAACATTGTAAGAAATCATGCTTTATTCTAACTGCATGTAAGTTGATAAGGAAAGATAAGTTTTGTGGTAATTAAATGAAATAACAAACATTTTATAGAAGGTGCCAAGTTAGACAAAAGTGTCTTTATCTCTATATATATATAGGTACATGTATAGTTTTGTTAAACCCTGTTTCTGTTACTAACACATACTAATACATTTAAATGCATTCAAATGCATCTTCTGTTTCTAATACATGTTAGTGATTTTACATTTTCAAAATAGATACCTGGATACATGGAAAATGTGGAAAACCTATCAGTTGATAATGGATGTAATTGTCAATGGACTGTATAACCCACTCATAATTGATTAATGCAATTGGCTTGCTTGTAGACCTTTTATACTAGTAGCTTAATGTCATACAATCTGCCTACTACTGTATATGGTTAATAGAATATGAAAAAACGTTATAGTTTAAAAAATTTTCCGTACTTAATGAAGTCTGTCTCATGTTAAAATGAAAATGAGAGCATCCTGAGTTATATTAACTAGGTGATAAATACTTGTAGCCTACGGAATAAGCATCTTCAGGATCTATGTTAGCCACTATGCAATAAGTTGAAATGCTGTTGCTGTAAGATATAACCTAGATTACAAATGTTTTCAATTACCTATTCCGTGGATTCTTTAACTGTACTGTGAAGTAACTGGTATGGATGGCTGCACCAAAACTGGTTTCCTCTAATGTAGTCCCTTCTATACAGTTGAAGTACACTACTGGTTTGGTATAACTGGTACTTGACCTTCTTCTGTTATTTTCCTACTGAGAATTAAAATGCAAGTGAATATAGAGTAGGTATTCCTTCTGTGTGGACTGGGTTGAGATGTAAGCTTGTAAAGGATTTATGTGTAAACAGGCAACCTGAAATGCACATTGACTTGACTTGTGTTTGAACTTCCTTCCTTTTTCTTTCCAAAGGTTGGTTGATGTCAAAGGCCACCTGTTTCCTGTAGCACAGAAACATATAGACATTGAGAGAACAGAATTTTAATCTTTTCAGTAAACTAGAATTTAAATGTTTGTTTCAAGAATCTGAATAGTTTCAACATTGGAATTTTGGGTGCAGTGATTTTCTGCTTGTTTGTATATTTAAGGTCTGAGTGTTATGATACATCTCAAAGTAATGAACCATGGCATAGTCTCACTATGCCTGTACTAGCACCATTTCGGACTTGTTGAGGATACCCAAATCTCAGATACCATTTGAGTGAAGGAGCTGGATCTGGTGTGAACAGTATTTCACTCAGTAGGAGGACTTTCTTAGTAGAAGATAAGGAGTGTTCAACTGAAGCTCCTCATACCATTTTGTTTCACAGGTGTGTATACAGCCTTGGTGTCATAACTAGCTGTCTTAGTCCAGAAGGCTGGACCATCTTGAGAATCCAGATCATTAACTCAGTTTCTTGCATTAGCTGACTAAACATTGCCTTAGTCCTTCAATCTGAAAGGAGCTGTTCCTGTATTTAAATATGCTTTGTTAAATTTTGAACTCTCAAGAAACAAACTTTAGAGGAAATATTTGATATCATATCAAGTACCAATTACAGCTGTGAAATAACTTTATGAATATAATGTTATACTGGATTAGCTTACTCTTGCTTGATTTAGTTGTGTATCATTCTGACAAGCTATTGCTTTAGTAACTTTTACAGCACAGAAGACCAAGGACGCTTTTTAGGTATTGATAGTGTTTCTTTAAAGGATGGAGGATTGTTTGGTGTGTCTTTTGGTTTTTGTTTGGTTTGGGGAAGTTGCCATTACCTGTCTGAGTTTCATTTACATATATAGACATACATAGAGTATGTGATAAATGGTAACCAGACATAATTTTTAAAGGGAAAAGTTTTAACAAAGTTATAAAGTAATTGCTAGGTCATCTTTCTGTCTCAAGTGTTTAAAACTCAAAGATGAAAGAGTTTCTATTCTTACAAATATCTGTTACACAATACTTTTATTACTCATATTGTGGTTCTATTTAGGATATGCAGCAGCCTCATACTCTGTTATGTCAAAAAATCTAACCCTGAATGAATAACTCTGCATTTTTATTTGAATCAAATATACATTTAGGTACCGTACAGAGGAAAAAAATAATTCAGCTGTAGTCTGTATTGAAGAAGATTTAAATGTCCACAAAGGAAGTATCAGTTCTCAAGAAATTTCTATGATTAAAGAAAGAGTGCATTTAGGCTTCTCATATCTTCTTTGCTTTCACTGTTTTGATTAGCATTAAATAAGAGTATTTTAGTATTGCTGAAGTGCCAAGTAGTGCTACAAATTTGCTGATGATTATATACCCTTTATTGGCAGATATGATTTACTTTTTCATTTACTATTCCTTACTATTCCTTATCTAATTCTTGAGGCTAAGCTAAAATTTTCAAAATAAAATATTGTCCTCTTAGACACTCAGTTAAAGTAATTTTACTTCATTTGTATAAAATGTAACCTGTCAATATGTTTCACCATAAATATTAAAACTTCTTATTCATAAGTGGCATAAAAATGTATAATTAAATAATATGGATAATGGATGGAAAATTTCCCAGAGTTGCTATTGTTCAGGTGCTATTATTTGTTATGCTGTTTGTTTGGTTGGTTTTCTATGTGGAAATAATAATAATAACAGAATAATACTTCAGGAGCATTTGCAAAACAACAGCATTTTGGCTTCAAACCCAATTAGAACAAAAAGCACAATAACAGATTATAATATAAATCTGACATGTAGTTTTCCTTCAGGAGATATTCAGTTTTTAGTTTTAAACAAGTCCCTTAGAAGCTTTAGGGTTCTTAGGATGCCTAGAGTCAATTTTGAACAATTTTGCAACTTACTACGGGGAATCTTAATTCAAATTCAACAAAATACTGAAAGAGGTAGTGCTTTGGGGTACTTAACTTCCTCAAAGGACCATCAGTGTGAAACCTCAGATGGGGAGAAGCAACATGTAAATAAAATATGTCAACCTAAAAACATGGTAAATAGCAAGAATAGCTCTCTCTTCTTAGGGAAGAGAAATTGTATTTCACATTATCAAGACATATAACTATTCACTGTGATAGAAAGCAAAATTACTAAAATACATTGTTTCACTGTTAGAGAGTGGGATAAAATTCTTCTGCATTAGAAGAGGTTGAATTATTAGTTTCAAATACTGGATCTAATTCCCTGATTCTTATTTGAGAGAGATTCTGCTAAACGTGGCCTTCAAGCCTCTGTTCCCCAAGGAAGTACTTCCTTTAGTACTTCCAAAGAAAGTACTTAATGATATGGGTGAATAATTTTCATTTTGTGGGGTTTTAGCATTGGATGCTAATGATGACATGTAACTCATTGCTTAAGTTATATTGTGGTGTTTCTGATCTGTGACAAACTGTATGACAGCTTTTAAGCTAGAAAACCACAAATGATGTACTGAGTGCTCTCATGATTAATTTAGGCAGAAAAAACCCCAAATTAAAAATAAATTCCTGTCACTTGCAGACTGTCTTGGTAGTACTGAGTGTTTAGCTGTATGCTTATGATTAACAAATTATTTCACACTGAAATTAACAGGAGAACCAACTCAGTATATGTATCTAGAAAACTGAGCACCATATTTCTATTAATATTCAACAGTCCTGCTCTTCTGTGAATGCTGCTCTTTCAATATCATTCTCCAAAAGGTATGGAAATATCACATACTCTTCTTCATCCATTAGCAGATTCACGTTTCTGAACTTATCACATTAATTATGGTGATCTAGTCACATAATAGAATAACATTTGATATAGGAAGAGTTTTGAAAAAAACATATTTGATCAGGAGGTACAAGAAAACAACTATTCTGTCCCAAAATTCCTAAAATACTTTTTTTTTTTTTTAATTAAGTTTGTCTATGCCATGGTACAATTGTGACACAAAGACACTTATGCCATACATACATGTAAGTATTTAGAGTAGCTTAGTGTTGTTATTTTTTTAACTGTGTACTCCAATTACTATTATGAATATTATAATGTCTTTGTATATTAATACTGGTTTAAAAGCTTTTAGACACTGAGATTCATAAAATACTTTTTCTTATTGTTGACTTTATTGATATCCCTAGACAATGACAAAGGCATTACAATACAAACTAAAAATGTGATTTTAATTCTATTCAGAATATTTTCACTGCAAGAGTCTGAAGGAGCCTGTAGTCACATACCTCCTGGATTTAATTAATGCTTTATAGATCTAATAAAACTTTTCTTTCTGGTTTATTTAATTTGCTGAACTGGAAATTGCAATGAAGATAGATATGATGGATAAGTAGATTATAGGTAGATATGATAGATAGGTAGTTGTAGACTCGATATAAGGAAGACATATAAGGAAGACATTTTTTACGATGATGGTGGTGAAACACTGCCACAGGTTGCCCAGAGAAGTGATAGATGCCTTATCCCTGGAAACATTCAAGGTCAGGTTGGACATGGCTCTGAGCAACCTGATCTACTTGAAGATGTCCCTGCTCATTGCAGGGGGGGTTGGACTAGATGACCTTTAAAGGTCCCTTCCAATCCGAACTATTCTATGATTCTATATGCATGATTTTGACTTCCTGTGTTCTGGAAGAATACGAATAAAAATGGTCCTTTTTGGGGGGTGGGGGGAGACTCTATGTTATATACACTATTTCACTAACTTCATATTTCACTGTACAGCAGGTCTGTATCATTACTAACAACAAAAGAACAAGCAGAATCACTTAAAAAATATACACCTTCTTCTGACTCTTGAAGAGTCATGCACTAGCAGATAGACATGCACTATCAGATAATTTTGTGTTGCATATTGTTAAGGAAACTGTGTTGTGATTCTCATTTATGAACAATGCACTGGAGTTATTTTTTCCTTGGTAATTATTATATCTCAAGGTCCTTTCAAAATTATTATTGACTATTTAAAAAAAAAATTCCTTAAGTTTACATATCCTTTATCTGATCTGAGAAAGTTATTTCTATTGATTACATGATTTGTACATTTCTGAATGGAACAGACAGAGTTTTTAGAATCAAACTATTAATGACTTTCTCTGCCAATGTATAGCAGAACACGTACATAAACAAGACCAACCTAAGTACAGCAGAAGGTATTGCTCCTGGCAAGCGTTAGCAGGGAAAATGATAACACTTGTAGTATCTCATCACCACAGCACAGCGCTGTAAGGTCAAAACATTTGTCCCATGTTGCTTTCCCTATTTTCTTCAGTTTGACACACTGCACTAAAAAGATACAGACCTGCTGTCACAATCCCAGTAGATCAAGTTGTCGATGTCAAATATTTTCAGCCCCTTCAGGGCAAAAGCACTGTGCTGGCAGCCTCACCAGTGAGCCAGATGAGCCCTCAGTACATCGTATAGTCACTTTATTACCTCTGTCTAGTGCTGACTGAATAACGTCAAGAGCAGAAAAGATGGTTGTGCATAGTCCCTTCACTTTTTTTCCTTCCCTAAGGCAGCATGGCGCAGTGGATAGGGTTGTGTACTGAGACTAGTCACTGTGCTGGTTTGCCAATTGCTTTCCATATTGCTTTTTATCCTTTTGCTTCACACATTTTTCTGTAAATGCCTAGAAAAATGGTAATTCCCCCATCATTTTCAGGATTCATTCATAAATAATGCCACATACTAAATAATATGAATGGAAATAATAAGTTTTCTTGAGTATTTTGTCATAGCTGAGGTTTAATGCTAGCATTTCTTACAGTCATAATTGATGCCAGGTAGTCTGGACACTCTTCAGCTCTTGCCTACTTTCTCAGGAATGATCTTGTGTCTTTCTTTCTATGCAAGGGGTTGGTAAGGATATCTCTGTCACTTTCCTTCTAGTGGGCTGGAGGTCACCATTTGGGAGATTTTTCTACCTCTCTGTCCTTTGATAGTGTACAATCTCAGATATCAAATTGCCTTTCATTCCAGTTATAATCTGGCTTTAACTGCTCTGGAAATACACTGATACTTCCTTATCTTGATTAACTGTGTGCTGCGACATCTCTTGGTATGAGAAAAACATTGTTCTAATGTAGAGGGGAAAAATTGACCAGCACAATACATGACTACCATATAACAGCTTATATAGAGCTTTGGTATCTCACTTAAGAAATTTTTAAAAAATCAATGACTAGGATTAACCTGAAATACACAAGCCTGTCTCATACTCACCAAGGCACCTAGCTTCAGTTTTTATTTTGAGCTTTACTCACTCTAAGGTTAACATAGATCTCTAAAGCAATATTATCTTTCAAAATCTAATTTAATAGTAACAGCCTTCAAAAATTTAAAAACAAAACAAATAACAATACTGAGCCAAAACTCAGAAGTCTCTGCTGGATAGTATATATAGTCTGTTAAGGATGGCATCACAGTGAGAAGTTTATGGAGAGAAGACACTCTTGGTAGTATTAACTTCTGTTAAGTAAAAAAGCTTCTAATGACCATGTGGTTGTAGTAATTTGTAGTAAAATGCTCAAATTTGACCAAATGCATGCTTACAATTTGTTGCACTGGAAGTTATTCCTTAGGAGTGATGAAGAGGGCCTTTAATGCATACTTTTTTTCTAACAGTTAAGTAGGTGTTTAAAAAAGCAAGCAAACAAACAAAAACCATAACAAAAAAAAACCCCAACTGATTGTTTTGCCCTCTTGACAATACAAACATAAACTAGATGTGAACTGGCTAGACATTAGCAGAAGTGTCTTTGTACTGCAGTACTGGAAAAGTAAGTGCTAGGGAGAATGGTGTAGAGGCACTAAAGTTGATTATAAGATACCCAATCCCATCCAGAAGGTGTTAGTTACCTACCTGCAGTACTTTTTTTTTTTCTTCTTTTCCTCCTGCAATTTTATGTATCCCAACCATTTATTACTCTAGGTACTGGAGTTAATGAGATTTACTTCAGAGAGACCATTTTATAAAAACACATACTAATGAGCTTCTTTCAAAGCCAAAGAGAAAACAGCTTTCCTGAAACAAGTCAACAACTCATCCTGCTATCAGAACTAGGGCAGTTTGTGGCAACAGAGCTTTGGGTTTTTGTTCTATGTAAAAGGGAAGTAATACCATTTTTATCATCATCATCATCATCATCATCATCAAAAAACCCAAACAGTTACATTTCTCTTGTCTTAACAACTCTTCTATTATGCTCGTGACAAATAATGATGGCTTAGTTTAAGAGAAAGAAATTCAGGTTTTGTTGATCCATGTTTTTTTATTAGAATTGGTTTTCTTTTCATTGCATTGAACTCTTTCCTTGGAGCTTTGGTATTCAAGAAAATCTTTTGATAAAAAATGAGTCTAGTGGTGGAAACCTAAGTACTCCTAAATACAAGAGTCATGCTTCCACTCAAGGTGATTTTACATTATTTTGAGTTCACTGAAATAATGAACTGCTTTTCTTGGTGTAATCCAAAGCCAAATCTGGCCAATGGTGAATAGGTATAGGAGTTTTATCTAGTGATCATTTATTCATTATTTGTAAATTTTGCTTATTATTTTACTTTACTATCAAGGCTTTAGTTCTTTATAGTACTGTTCTTTATAAAGAACCAGTTAACTACTTGAGGCATTAGGCTGCAGGATCAGATTGCCTGACACACTCCCTTTATTTCTGGATCCTCATTCTACTGGAGTAATGGAGAACGCTGATCTGTTGGAGTAGCTCAGCATTCAGAGGGTTTGTCTACTCTCTTGGGGAAACAAAGGGTTTCTAACTGAACCCCTTACATTTCATGAAGGAATTACATCCATCAATTTGGTGGCAGTTAGGCAGCTAACTATGTTGGTAACAAGATCATCGTATAAAAGATGATCACCACATTAAAAATATGTATATATAGCTGAGAGTTTCTGAAGGGCAGATACAGATCTGAGGTAAACAGAGATATCTTTCTGGAGGCCACAATGTAGAAAAAGCTGGAATTTGAGATGGAGGTATCTGGATTCTGCTATAGGTGTCAGGTATCGGAAAGATACATGCTAACTTTTAGGTGTGTAACGTTCTTACAGGGTCAAATTTTCAGATATGGCAGATGAATACTTAAGATTTATGATAATGTTTCTGATCCCTCAAAGGCAGGTGGAAAAGTCAAGGGTGTACATAAGAGATTATGGAATGGCTAGCCATATAAAGATCTTCATTTTTTAAACTTAATGCTAGTAGATAAATATTTAGGTTAATATTGACAAGATATTTGCTTTATCTGAATGCATGGGAAAACAAAATATTACTCCTGTACTTGTCATTAAAAAAGAATAAATAGGGACCTGATCACCATACAACAAAGAATGATGAACAGAAGTCTAGTGAGCTTAGCTTTAAAAAAACAGGGAGCAGGAAATACTGTGGCCAAGATAAGCGTGAAGGACAAATGCCTTATTCTCTACATCCCATTGAGTTCTGGTATACAACTAATCTTTATATTGATCCTGCACCCCCCCCCCCCCCCCCCCCCACAAAAAAAAAAAAAGGGCAAGGAAGTATGGTTTTGTGCACTGTCCACCTAGTTCCAGTCACATTCCACCTTCAGGAAAGCTTAATAGCTGCAGTGCAGTAAATAGCTGCAACCCTCCCCTTCCCCCGCCCCCGACAATTGTGGGCACAATTAGAGTGGTACAAACTACTTAGAATAAAAAAACTTTTAATATAATAACCTCATTTTTTTTGGAAGTGGCCATGGAATTTTCTTCATGTCCTCTGTAAGAATGTTTCCATCTCAGGTACAGTACCTGCCCTGGTGGAGTTGTTGAATAAGTCAGTGTAGCTTAATCAAATACAGAAGAAAACAATGAAAGTTACAATGTTGGATTCATACAAATAAGTTTGGGGTTTTTTTAAAATCTTTGAGGGACCAGCCTGTATGGAATAAGTATAGCCAACTTAAAGCTACAGAAGGTAGTATAGAAAAATGAGTTGGGTTGTTGTTTTTTTTTTATCTGTTGAAAGCAACTGTTCTGTATAGACAAATGATATACCTTAAAAGAAAAATAACAAGATTACCTCTGCAGTTTCATTTGGTCTGAAAGCAACATAGTATGTGGAACACTTAATTTGTCAAGACATTCTGGCAGCTCTCATCAAAAGTCCGGTATAAGCTTTACTAGTTTGGCTCATTAAATTGAAAATGGGCTTGGAAAAGGTCATGGGGAATTAGAGGTTACAGAACAAATAATCAAAGCAATTAGCTATAACTTGAGTCTTCTGAGCTGCCTAAAAGAGAAAGCAGACCTGACCTTGTCAAAGAGAGAAGGATATTAAAATTGCATTCCAAGAAGTAATCCAGAAAGGTTATTACAACTATGTAGAGCATTGCAGAAGTTTGAGGGGGTTTTGTTGCTATTTTGGTTTGTTTTCTTAAAAAAAAAAACCACAAAAAAACCCCCCAAAAACATAAAACCACTAAACATTCCCAAACTCCAACAACTTAACATTATGCTATTCCTGTACTAAGGTCCCTATCTGTTTTAAATATTTCTGATTCACAGTAAGGCTTCATATGCTTATTTATATTGTGATGGTAGATACGTTAAAGTCTCAGGGTCTGATTCTTCTCAGATACTATATTGTAAATCAGAAATAACTCCATTGAACTTAATTGAGTTATGTCAGTGTAAAAGTGATGTGAGAGGAGAAACAGGCCATTAATGTCCAGATTAATTTTGATTAAAATAATCCATTCTGTGAAACCTGAAAATGTATACCAAGTTGTTAAATGCTTTTTCTCTTAATGTATTGTCACGTAAAATTCTTCTATGTTCTTGTAGCAGTTAGCTGTTTCTCTGGATCTTATAACATGTTACATGGCAAATCAAAAATGTCTTGAAGAAACTTCCAAGCTGTAATTAGGAGTTTGGAAGCTTTCCATGTTGCATCAATTTTTAATTTTTAATTTTTTTTTTTTTTTTGTGCTGAGGAAAAAGGCTCTCTATTAACAGTTTCCTAAAAGAATTTGGATTTATTCCCTTATTTTGAGGTGCAGGCACATATCAGATAAATGTCTGGTCAAGCTCTGAAGTAGAATCAGACTAACACAATGAGTATAGGTTGTATTTATTTTTTTAATTCATTAAAGGATTGTCAGAGGAACATTTGGTTTACATAAGCACCCTGAAGATTATTGCTGGAGCTCCCACGTTAGGCCACTTGATGTGATATCTACCCTCCCCAACTTCTCTGCTTCTCACATTGGCCGATATTTTCAGAGGTGTTCTACTGCTCCTTCTCTAACTTTAAAAATGCTTTTCAGGACTGCTCTGTTAATCACAGTGACTACAATTTACATTTGCACATGCGGGCATGCTTTAAATTATGGTTTGCATTACTTCTTAGAGATTACTGTAGTCTGAGCAAGATGGATACGAAAAATGTAAACTACTCTCTCTGCTGAGATTATTAGGCTTCATTGATCTCAGAAAGAGGATATGTAATTCATACCTGCTCAGGATTTGGCCCCCATTGCCTTAAAGTTGTTGGGAAGCTAGAATGTAGTGTGTGAAAGTGTTCACTGCTGAGAAAGGGATTCTGCTGGACTAGAAGGCAAAAAAGGCTCAAGTTTGGAAGCTTTTTCTAAACATCCAAGAACTGGTATGTTTCACTTAAAAGAAAATCACAGATAAACTGTTTAAGAAATGTAATACCTTCATTAGCACAAAAGTGGAGAAATAGCAGACACTAGCAACTTGAATGACTGTAAAACTTTTAAAATTTAATGCAAGGCAGCAGTCACAGATGGAAACTTCAGTTTGAAAATGACCATCACATTGTGAGTTGATGGACTAACTAGGGAAATAGAAGGCAAATGCTGCACTGCACATGTACAGCACTTGTTTAGAATTAGACTCTATTGAACAGAGCTGTTCAGAAAGCTGGAAAGAAAACTGAATAATGGCTTGCAAAGACAAAAGGTTTACCATAAGGCAACATTTGTGATAAGTGCTTTCAAAGTGCTAAACTATCTTTTTGGATGTCATAGGAGAGAGTAGTTGATGAGTTGAAGGTGACAAGGGGTCACTTCTGCAGGGCCAGAAATGACTTAAAAAATATGGACTTTTCAGAATCAGCAATCTACCAAAGTTGTAACACAACAGCATGATATCTTGAGCAGTCTTGAAAAAAAACAGGCCACTGGACTATGTTTAATAGTGATGATAAACTTATAAACTTCCTACAATGTACTAAAATAACATTTGGGGATCTATTTAGCTTGTAATCTTACCATGGTACTCATGTTAGAGAGAAAAGATTTTACACAGCTGAGTTTCTCTCACAGTCCAAATACATTCTGTGTTTGGGGGAAACATGAATGGAATGACTGAATGATATTAAGCAGGATTTTTTTTTATTATGGTGAAAACTGTGATTTCACCATACTGAGTAATGTAGCTGGAACTGTGGAGAGATCCTTTGTTGAACTTTTCCCCTCAGTTTTAAAATGAAGATAAAGAGACGGTTTCAAATAATTTTATTATGGTCTATATTGTTTTCCGAAAAGAAACTGTACATTCTATATAATTATTTTTCATTACACCTTCTTCCGGATATGGAATTTTGGTTGGCTTTCTAGTCATTCAGGAATTTATTTTTTAATTTTCTTCTCTTTTGATAAGTGTGAAAGAAAAATTGTGGCAAAGTGATAATTTTACATCAGATAGAAAGGGCTCCTATTTATTCGAGGTTAGTTTGTTTTAGAAAAGCATGTGGATTGTCTAATTGTGATCACTTGACTGTAATTTGAACCATTCTTAATTAAAGAATTGCCCTCGATTTGATGTATTACAACAATACCTTTCTCTGGAGGTTAGATGTTCTTTATTTCCAAGTCCCCCCCTTTTTTTTTATTGTGTAGTTATAGTATAATATTGAAGAGTAGAAAATTCTCCATGATTAACTAGCTAGCAATGCATATAAACCTCGCAACAAATTACTTTAGGCCACAGTAGCTCACCTACAAACAAAATGTCATTTTGTATACCTTTTACATACTGTCAGAGTTTCCTTTAAATCTCATATGATAGATGGAAATCAGTCGTATTTCTGCCCTTATGCCAACTTTTCCCTGTGGACTATATGAACTATATAGCCCCTATATTAAAGATTTTACTGCTCTCTAAAAGCTACACTAGAGCCCTAATCTTTGTCCTCTGAGTTATTTTGGATTTAAGATTTAGAAGGATATCCATCTCTAGTCCTTTTTTTTGTTACAGTTCTGAACTACACCATATGTCTAAATGCACTGTTCTGAACTGTAGGCAAAAGCTGTGTCATATATAACCATCACTGAATCTACAGTAAAAACCAAATAATGCACAAATTATTACCAAAGGTTTAATCTTGAAATATAGCAAGGAGCAGTTTCCTAATTTATATATTATAATTTTCTATCCTTTTTTAAGTGAAGTGTAGGCAGATGTCTTAGCAGAAGGCAAATGCTCTAGGGAGAGATTTGTAGTGAAAGAAGAGGTATTTGGCGAAAATTTGTATAGAAAGAGATCCAACCTAAAGAGGAGAATGAAAGGTGTGAACAAAAATAAGAGACAATGCTTTTAACATGCACTGTAAGTACACTAATATTTGGAGGAGGGCTTTATATAGGCAAGATTTCCAGGAAAGAACCACAGTTTTGGCCTATAGTAAGAGCTGAAATATGAGGAATGATGAATTTTGAGTGAAAATTTTGGGTGGCTTAGAAATCTGTAGAAGTTGTATGAGTGAGGGTAATGCACCAGCTATGTCCACTGCCAGATTTTCTTCATGGGTAGTATTTATTTAAACAGGTAAATAAATATTGTCTTTAAATCATCATTCTCATCAGAGAAAAATCTGAGGAGACTCTGTGCTCGTTTAGGTTCAGCTACATGTCTAGAAAGGGCTAGAGACAAGTCCAGGCTAAATGTCTTGCCTCAGGTCAGATCTTGTTCATAATAGATTCTGAGTGGAGCCCAAATACTTGACTTGCAGTAACTTTTCTGAATGCAATGCTTTATTTTTTAACAAGAAATAATATAGTTCATGTATTAAAAAAAACCAACACAAACCCATTAAATATTTCTCAAGAACCAGTTGCTCATGTGATGCTTCAGATAAAGCACAGGCTAGTTTTGCTATAATATTTGCTGAAAACCCTACTGATAGGACAGCTTCCATCTCTTGAATTCAGTGAAATGGCAGAATCTCATCAAAACTGTGTAGGAAGGGTTGGCTTCCTCTTACAGGTTCTGCAGCTGTCCTTGTTATTAGCTGTGCAGAAAATGAGGGTTCTGGATTTTCCCCAGTTTTTAGGATATCTGGAGGAATCATACTTCCTATTTACTGATACTGATCTAGAGGTGAACTTGTATCCGAGATGATGTAATAGATCATAAAGTTTTATTTAGAAAGCTGGTAAAACAAAATTCAAAGATGAAGAAATTTTTCTGTGGTGTTGTTATCTGTGCCTGCCTCCCCTCCCCACCCCCCCCCAAAAAAAAAAAAAAAAAAAAATAAGAATATGGAGAAGAATACTTCGCTCTGTATAAACTGTCAGATGTCACTGTCATTGTAAAGTGCCTGGCACTGTTGATCACAGTAATAGTAGAAAATTAAACTTCCAAGTAAAAAACACGTGGCAATTCTTAGAAGACCAAAGTATGTTACATAAAAGTAAGAAGGAGAGTAGTGAAAACTTAAGGCTTAAAATAGTATATATGAATCTTTTCCTTTTCAGTGATTAAGCTCTATCCAGTGCAGCAAAATTCTCAAAATTGAGAGGAGGAGTTATCAGGGAGTCTCAACCATTTCTGTATTCATGGATTGCATGAAAATGTCTAAGTTGTCTATCTTCCTTTAATAGTGCTTGCCAGTCCAATGACTTTGACATTTTAGTCTCCTTCATGTTCTGGATGTATGCAATGCGTTATTATGCTAGTAATCTGAATATTCCACAGTACTTTTCTGGATGAGAGGTGACAGAGTATTGTGATTTGGTTTAAAAAAAAAATTTTTTTAACATGCATATGTCTTCAGAGTATTAGTGAAGAATATAAAATATGAAATAAAATCCCACTTTGTTATTTTACTGATTAATAGTACACAACATTATTCTAGCAAAAAGTTATCTAAAAATTTAATATTTTTAAGTAACATTGCATCTTATCAACAATTCTGTAAACTGCTGGCCATATTACCTTGTTCCAAGTTGGAACCTAGTCAGTGTTGTGGATCAGCATTAAGTCCTACCCAAAAAGCTGAAAAATCACTGAACAGTTTCGAGGAGTAAACTTAGATCTTGAATATAAAATGGAACTAAAACGTGAAACCATTGCATAGTCTTCCCACCTGTAGCAAAAAGAAAATAGGGAGGAAACTTGATCAGGATACTGTTCAGTGAGCGAAGTGGGTGCTGGCATGCTTAAGTGGGTGAAGAGAATGTAGAGTTACACACCTGCCATGGGCCATTGTGTGATATTGCTTGTAAAATGTCGTTAGGAATCAGCTTCATTTTGAACTTCCATAAGGAGGGAAAGACATGTTAAAACTGTTCAGTGAAATAAGACATATCCTAGTCATTTTTTATTATCAAAATTATATATAGTTGCAAAAGATTTAGCTGAAAATTGTTTACTCTTGGGGAAGTGGCAAATACAGCTAGTGAGCCAGGAGTCAGATTTTAATAAAGACAAAATGAAGTTCAAAGTATAAATGTGATGCAGTATAGTATGCTGGGGTTTGATAGCTACAGAGATGAATTAAATACAGATGAAGAGAAAATACAGATAATAAATAGAAGGCCAAATCTTCAGACCTGACAAAACATAAAACATTTATTTGGAATCAAATGGTATTGTTGCAGTAAATATAATACCTAACATGTTCTGTTTCGTAGAGGGCATTGTTGCAGAGACGAATTTGGTGAGAAATGCTGGTCAAGTTGCAAGCACAGGCACTGGAATGCAAACTAAGTATTTACATCCTTTATGAGAAATGTTGTACTATGGTTTTTTATCTCTAACCTCTGAGTAACTTTATGTAATTAGAAAATAATTGTCTGATAACTATATTTGCTGCTGAAGCTTGGATTAGGATATCAAAATTCAAGAGTGGGAGGGTAAACTTAAAGGAGTCATCTTGCAAAAAATTGCATCTTGCTGAATTTGGAAAGCTACTAAGCTCATGCTCAGTTTTATGCTAATGTAACTTCATCATTAGAAAGGTAAATCCATTTTACAATTGGGTAACTTGTTGGTAAATTAAACCAATTCATGCTTTATGGGATTGCATAATTATAATTTGTTGTTGTATATGACACACTGCACTGAAATCATTCTAGCAAAAGGTCAAAAAAAGTTAAAAACAAAGTTCCAAGTCACTTTCTGAACTAGCCTAGTTACTTTGCATTTAACAGATTCTACAAGCCTGGAGTGAAAAAAGGAGATGAAATATCGTCCAACGCTACCCAATAATGGATTATGACAGATGGGATTTATGAATCTCATTAGTTGTTCTTTATTGATCAGAAGCTGATCATAGCATTTGAATTAATAAAAGTACAGTTAAAGCCATTCACAAATGATGTTTGCGTGTAAGTGAGAGTAGGCTTTACTGATTTCTAGTGTCAGCTGTCCTTGAGAGAGATATACTGTATGTTCAACATATGAAAATAGCAGAAACAAAAATCAAAAGAAATCTCTCCTACCCTATCAGCCAATAAAGTTTTAAATGTGTTTGTAAAGAATTGAGTGGGCTCAGTGCAGCACATCCATGTGTGTTTCATAATATCCCATCATTTCAATGAACAGCACAAATAATCAGTTAAAACTATTAAGTATGTTTTTGCTGAAGAACTTATTTAAAACACAATTTTCTCATTTTACCAATATTTTTCTAGCTACTGAGTTATTTTAAGTGTGTTTTCAATAGGAAAAACAATGAAAATAATTTTTCCATCTATGCCTCTCCTATGCAACGTACCTGTCATGGACACATAACATTCCAGTGGGAAAATAATCATAACCAGATTTGGTATGCCTTCATCTTCCAAAAGTATTTTCTAAGCATTTTATGTGGCTCTTACAAGTCTTCTGCATTGTATCATGTCAAGTTCTGGTCACAGGCCAAAGAACCATTGGTTTCTTACACTACAAGGTAGCATGCCAAAAATGCATCTCTAAGAAATCAAAGAAGTAATGCAGTATAGATATACAGTGTGGAGAGTAAGACTTGATGTTGTTACACGGGATTTTAATGTGGGACCTGCAGTCATTAGGAGTGTGCTATATGAAAAAGATATTTATGTTTATTTAAATACCTAATCCTTTGGAATTGGAAGAAGAATATGGACGTTGTTGCACTGATTACAGGGTTAGGGGTAGTTGTCTCCTATAGTACTTGTTCATGTGAACTCATACGCCACTGCCAGTAGGTGAAATGGCTTTTGCCACTTGGCTTTTGCCAAAATGGCTTTTGCTCAGATGTGGAAGCTCACCATTCTCATATTTAGACCTTTTGCCTAGTATATTCATATGTACGTTGATCATAATTACTCCACTGATCAATTCAATATAAGCTTTGAGAACTTGTAAATAGCTTTGAGAACTTTTTTTAAGTGATTGAGGATTTTCTGAATCACAAAAGTGTTTAATCTTAATAGGATTGATACAAGCCACTGTAAGGGAAAGGGTAAGCTAGAAAATACATTACCTAAAACTTACCACTTTCTTTACTAGCTGTTTAAAAACACTTCCACTGGAACTTGTCCTTGTGCTGGTCTGCTGCTTATTTTTTTGAGGATAACCTTTAAATATTTGAGATGGTTTGTTCCCGTTTGCTTCTAGTCAGTTATGTAGCTTTGGAGAGGAGCAAAAGAACTGGACTTCTCAGCATGGAGATTGTTTATTAACATCTTACCTCCTCAGACAAAATCTGATTTAGATTGAACTATTTCTTGTTTTCCATGAAGAGTCTGCAGTTAATCTAGGCCTTTACTCGGTAACTGCCTTGCATCATTTGACCACAAACATAAATTAATAGAGATCAGCAATCCTGATTTTCTGACGGTTGTGGGTTAGCCTTGGCTAGCAGCAAAATGCCCATCCGATTGCTCCCTCCCTCCCTTCTCCTATGGGAGTGGGACAAAATAGAAGGAAGGTGTGAAGACTCGTGGATCAAGATAATGACAGTTTAATAGGGAAAGCAAAAGCTGTGCATGTAAGCAAAGGAAGAAGAGGAATGCATTTATGGCTACCCATAGGCAGGCAGACGTTTAGCCACTTCCTGGAAAGCAGGGCCTAAGCACGCATAACGCGTGCTTGGGAAGACGAATGCCGTAACTACGAACATTCCTCCTTCCTCCTTTCCCTGAGCTTCTATTGCTGAGCACAGTGTCGTATGGTATGGAATATCCCTTAGGTCAGTTCGGGTCAGCTGTCCCAACTGTGTGCCCTCCAATCTCTTGCCCAACCCCAGCCTGCTGGCTGGGGGTGGGGAGGAAGAGAGAAAGCGCTGACACTGTGCAAGCACTGTTCGGCAAAGGCTGAACATTGGTGCATTGTCAGCCCTTTTTTAGCCACAAATCCAAAGCACGGCACCATAGCACTGCTATGAAGCTAACACCCTCCCAGGCAGACCCAGTACACTCATACTGACCAAATATTATTCGCAACGATGAAAAAAACTGGACTGTAAAGTACTTCTGATGATGAACCCTTTTATGGCAGCTCCTACCATGTTAGGCTTCTTGCAAATGAGAAAAAGCTTAGCTTGCCAGAGCAAAAGGAAAGCAAGCATTGTGCTCATCAATAGATCTTACACATTTTCTTCTCCCTCCTTGTTAATGAGATTCATGTGTCACATGTCCAATTAAAAAGCAGGATACACTTGAGAACACCATTTATTTAGTAAATAATAAATATACTTAGTTGCTAACAGACATGACAGTCTTGAAAAGCAAAAAGAAATGAGATAGGATAGGCTTTATGCACTGGCTTTTAATAACAACTTTCCTGTTCATCCTGGAAATGCTGAAGGATCTTGTAGTCTGAAATGTGTCTTTCTTGTGATATTGTTATTCTAGGTGAAATATATGTTAGATTTGAAGGATGACAACTGCATATTTAATAATTTTTATTTTTTACATCACAACTACTATATACTGTTTATAGTCTAGAAAGCAACTATGTCAGTGCATAGTACAAGACGCATGTGATGAGGGAAGCAGTGAAGAGCCTCTCAAAAGATGCGTACTCAGAATACTCCATACTTAAAAATACAGAGTTTGTAATATCCATGCAAATCTGAGACAGAGTGTGTCTGCATGTGTTGATCTAAAGACTACATCTAAGAGACCTTTCAGTAGCATACACCATAGAATACTGCTGATTCATCTAATAAAATTGTAGAGCTGCAGGTACCCAATTAAGATTTGAAATTGGGGTTTTATCAAATGCAGATGTTCCTCTTGTGGTGAGTTAGTGGTTCAAACAACTAATCCAAGGATTCATCAAATATCAGATTAAGTGAACGAGAAGCCAGTCTGCTTTGCCCATCTGGATAGTCTTTCTTGTTCTGCATTGTATGGGCATGCCCTACTTTTCAGGAAATGCTGTGCTAGCCTAGTTAAGCTAATACTCTTCAGAAACAGTGATGTGACATGTTTCCAATTTTAGAGTATTCAGGCAATTAAAAGGTGCTTGGCAAGTGTTTGTAAATTGGGTCAAATGTGTATTTTTGCTACTTCTACTAATGGAATTAACTTCTTCAGATACAGAGGTCTTGATTTCTAGATGCTATGCAAAGAAATGAATTTGTTGCAAAAGGCAATAACAAAACCTTCCAAAGAATTTTATCAATTTGTGGAGAAAAGAAAATAAAAAAACCACCAAACAGATCCTTGCAACCAAACTCTATCACCAAAACTGAAAGATGTAATTGCCTGAAAATTTTCAAAATCTCAGTTCATTAGAGTATACAATTTTCGGTGGAGATCAGCTAACTTGAAACATACTGTACTTGTCAACTTCAACCAAAACAATGTCATCATAAATTCCAAGCAGGCTGTAGAAAAACATATGGTTCAGTAAATACAATAAACCTTCATTGCAGAAATCATACACATAAACCAGATCTCCATCTGAAGCAGTAACACAGATTATAAAGGCAGCCCTTGAACAGGCATCCCCCACTTTAATGAAACAAGTTTAAGTTGAAAACTAAAAGATTAAAGAACCACAACAAAAAAAGTTTCCCAAAGTCATATAATTTATAACTACAACCAGTTTCCAGATGCAAAAATGCTCAGCTGTTTCTGCTGTGAGCTCACAATTTAAACCATGTCCTTCACTGATCTACAGAACCCCTTCAATTTGACTTTTGTGTATAGTTCTGCCTAAATATTAGAAGTATTTCATTGGGACTGGTCATACGTAGAGGAAGTCAATATGCAACAATTTACAGCATGAAGACCTTATCTTTCTTCTCAAATTTATATCTTTCAAAACTATTCTCATCTTTTATATTTTATATGCATGAACATTAACAAAATACAGTAAACAGCAGCATTACAAATGTTTTAGTTTTATGATAGTAAAATAAAACATTTGATGTGCATTTGAAATTGTACTAGGGAAAGCAAACAAACAAACAAAAAGAAACAAACAAAAAAAACCCAGCTGAATTGAGACCTTCATGTTATTTGTTTTGAAATCAAAGGGAACTTGATACTGACTGTAACAACGGTGTCATAATTATTCTTAATATCCAGAAACAAGGGAAAAAGAACATATGATTGGTTGTGTAGAGTAAGTAAACTGGTCCTTTCTGGACAAACAGGAGTTCCCAAGGTGAGGAATAGCCCTGCCAAACATTCTGTTCTCCCATGATTGGATCTTTGGAATATTTGATCACTCACTGTCCTCTAATTAATAACAGTCACTTAGAAACAACTGTTGTGATTGTATAGTTTAGTAAGACCTTATGCTCCTTGGATTAGGAAATGGATTAGGAAATTAGAAAGGAGGGAGAAGAAGAAACCAGGAGAAGGAAAGAAAGTTACAACACTCTAATAGTGTTGCTAGGGATAACTAAGACGTGGTCTAGTATAAATTTAGTTTTCAAATTACAGGAACCACCAGAGCAGTGAAGTTCTGACAGAACCTTCTAAAAACAGTACTAACAGCCAAAATACCCAGAAAGATTTTATGATACATTGACTGCAGTGATTAGGCACTGGACTCAAAGATCCAAACAGGCTGTTTAATCTCCTGTTCTGCTGTTATAGTATATAGCAAAAAGAGTTCCATTGTTCAAGGTCAGGCATAATGTAAGAAAATATGTTGTTTGTTATGTTCTGTTGTTTCATGTTACTAAAGTTATAAGGTACTACATACCAAACAGGATCTAATGAAGGCTGAAGAATGTGTATCTAACTTAAAATTATTAGTTGTTGCCACTTAATGGCAGACACCTCTACTTAGAATGTATGTGTGCATGTATGTCTAGGAATATCTATACATGCATCCACTAAATAGTTGCTTTTTACTTTTGTAAAGATGGCTTTCTGCTGAACATAGTATTTGGTTTCCATCTACTTCATTTCCATAAGGCATTATCCAATAGATTACTGGTAGTATCCAATATGTTTGCATCTCTACTAGGAATTTTACTATCTCCTTGCCAAACTCACAAAGTAAAGAATAGAATTCACATACTAATTTAATAGTAATGTTAACCCAGTTTGACAAATCTACATGTCAGCCTCAACTGTGACTGGCCAAAGGCCAAGTGTTTGTCAGATGGATTTTGGCAGTGGATTAAAAATGAAAGCTATTTCTGTTACTTTTTTTTTTAAATATCAGGCATACATTTTTCACTACTTTTTGACACAGATTTAAATTACTAAGTGACATTTTCTAGGACTGCAGAATTCCAGGAAAGATATCTTCTTAAAAATGTTTTGGCAACCATAAGAAAAAGTAAAAATCTTGCTGAATTGACAATATTGTGTTGAGTTTAATTCTTAGTTTCTATTTTTCACTTTGTTGTTGTGTTAGTAAGTGGTTCTTTTGTACTTGGATTTTAGGCACTCCCAAATGATCCTGCTGGTTTGTAAAAGATGCCTTAGTTTTTAAATTTTATTTTATTTTGTGGTATTAAAATAAGGAAAAACACTTGCTTCCTTTTCAGGATACCTATTCTTACTTTTTTTGTAAAGTCCTTGATGATTCAAAGAGGAAATATGCTGCCCAGTCACAGGAGATTGCTCTTTTTTGCATCAATTCCATGTTTCAGATGATGGAGGAAATGTTTTATAAAGTTTCAGAAATACATAATTTCAGTACTTGATGACAGAGAAGGAAAAGGAGTTTGACTGTCAGGAACGTTATCTGCTCTAAAGAAAATAGCCAGCTGATAACTGCCTAAAAATTGGTCAATTAAATTCGAATGGCCAATGAACAGTTATGGTGGAATATGTCTCATTTTAGGACAAAGTATAAGCATATAGGAACACTGTCAGTTGAGAGATTTATTTACTCTTGCAGCAGAGATAACTGGAAATTAAATCTGTCATTGGAGTTGCTAAGCCATACAATACAAAAGCTCTTCTCACCTAATAAATTGTACAAAATGGCACTAGAATGAAGTTTGAATCTCAAAAGGGTTATTTCCTTTAGTAAAATGGTATGATACTTGTGCTATATAGCTAGTTGGCCGATATCCACTCAAAGTGTGAAGGCCAAGAGCTACCAGTATTAAAAGCTGTCATTACTTCCAGTATGATCTATTCAAGTCCATACTCTTAGCAATGAATCAAAGCATATGATTTATGCTGGGCATTCTAAGATCTCATTCATTAAAGTGTTATGAACACACCTAGAGACATTAATTTTCTTTTTTTTTTAAATTGGGGAAAATACAAATGAAGACACAACAACTTTGAAAGGGTAATATGACTTATTTTAAAAATTGTAATAATTACTTTCCTGCATAATTTCAATTGCTTTATGAAATTATTAGTGCTAATGATAAAACAGAATTGCTTTCCCATGTCAAATGTAAAGAATTGTGAAAAGCCATTGATTTTAGAGCTTTTCTAGCTTCTTCTGAAAGTTTTGTCAGGTCAATTCTGTTCTCCAAAAGTGTCTTGGTTGTAATAAATAACATTTTCTGATGGAGATATGTTTAGTTGTATATTTTCTTTCCAGGTCGGACTTTTTACTTTATGCACAATGATTGTTTCAGCAATAGGGGCCAGAAGAATCACATTAACCTTTTTAGTAAATTTTTAAGTTTGGCAGGGTGGTTCTTTGTTTGTCCAAAGGTCCACTGAAGTCAGTTGGGAATCTCTCCCATTTAGTTTTGGATCATGTTCCTAATTTTTCCTCATCAGTGGAAATTCTTTCTGTATGGTAGTTTAAAAAAAGGTGATTGAAATTGATGAAGATGTACCAGAAAATTCATGAGATAATTCTTTGCCATATAATTTCTAGACTTTTAAAAAAAACAACCCTAGGACTTACACATTCATGTGAGTTGCCATACTAGGTAACTGGATACCACTTTGGATATAACAGTATGTCTGGAGTGTTTGAAGTCTATAGGGAAGAAAAAGGAGCTTCTGTTACTTAAGGTATGTGAAATAAGTGGTACTTTAAAATTTTGCTTGAACTCAAAATATTAATACAATAGCTTGAATCTGTGTTTCCCTTCTGTCATATGGCATCTGCAACCTGAAGACCCATATTAATGCTGCCTAAAGAGGCCTGCTTATTCTTGACCTAGACTTTTGGAGTGGAGGGAGTTCAATGGAAGGAAACTAGATGAAAAAGCCCCTTGCTGCTAAGTTCAGTCTTAAAAATACAAACATTTAATTCAGAGCACTGTGATTCCTTAGACCTGTCATTTTAAAAATGCTCTTATTTCTGCACTGTTTCTAGGTGGCTCTGGAGAGGGAGCCTCAGAGAACCGTCAAAGTGGAAGCAGCCAAGCAAACAAATTTTAAAATGACAGGTCTGTCCAGAATGTCTGTGGTCTAATGAAATCTGTATGTTGAGATACTCTGCTTCATCCAGTCTTCTCCAAAAAAATATCCACAAATCGGCTTTCAGTTAATGTATGTGCCTCTCAGGGGAGCTCGTAAATGGGAACATCAGCTGGATTCAGCAGTAGAGTACAAACAGGCATTTGTAAACAAAGTGTACTATTAAATAGTACCTTTATCTAACCTCCTTTTAGGCAGGAATTTTTAGAGTTTTTTGTTTGGTTTGGTTTTTTTGTTTGTTTTTTTTTAAATTAATTTAAGAAGACAGTAAAAGAACTGGCTTGCCAAATGGGATTTTACTGACTCTCATAGCTCTAACCATTACTATACCACAAATAATATTTAACATGCTGAAAGTACATCACTGTGCCCAGTGGATATTTGTTCACATCACACAGTTTGGCTCAGTTCAACACACTTGGCAGTCTCTAGTCAAGAAAGGCCAAGAACTGGAATAGCAGAAGGGTTGCAGGTCAAGACTGTCGCTCACTGGCAAAGTTGTGTGGGGAAGTTTGTGCAGTGCCTGTCTGCATTATGCTTGGCTCTAAATAGTGTTGTCAGTCCTTTATTTTCATGAGCACAAAATTCATCCCAAATGTAAAATATATATTATGTGTGAATGTCTACAGTATATTTGATGGACGTTTTCTAGTAGAGTGCCAGATACTGAAATTCTTATATAGCCCCAGAGAGGGGATCACTTACAATGTAAGGTGCCAGTTACTACAGCTGTTTTTCATGGCATTTTGTGGGATTTTTTTTTGTTGATTTAGCTCAAGTAGCTCATGTAGTCTTTTACATGCCTAGCTGGAGATATGGAAATTTGTAGTAGAAATAGGTACGATTCAATACATAAGAGCAACGTAGACTTCTACATTGTAGATATCTGTTGTACCTGAAAGAAATTTTCTCTTACTGCTTAAAAAAAGAATGCTTTAAAAAGAGCTTCACTAAAAAGGATATATCTAAAATTACCTCATTTTGCAGGAAGTTCTTCTGCAAAACTAGTAATTTTGCAAGGTAAATACTAGGCTGTTAGGGTGACTGACCAGATACATATGGCATCAGCTGTAATGTTATCTATAGCTCGATATCATGCTTACTGTAGCTTGAAGAAATAACTCTTTTTGCCAAATATACAAAAATGAGTAGTCAATGCACCACAAGAAACTGATTGGTCCTTGTTGTTTTAAGTAATTATCCTATGCCTGTCTGAAAATAGAATTAGGGTTTTTGTTTAAGGAGGAACTCCTTCACTGTGAGGGTGGTGAGGCACTGGGACAGGTTGCCCAGAGAAGCTGTGGATGCCCCATCCCTGGAAGTGTCCAAGGCCAGGTTGGATGGGGCTTTGAGCAACCTGGTCTAGCGGAAGGTGTCCCTGCACATGGCAGGGGGGTGGAACTAGATGATCTTTAAGGTCCCTTCCAGCCCAAACCATTCTATGATTGTATGATTCTATGAATATTTATGTTGACAGTCACTGACAATATTTCTATTTAGAGTAAAATGTCTTATTAAGTTTCCCAGAAGAGTTCATTGTGGCATTTATTCACACCTAATTAGCACCTCTTGGGATAAATACATCATTTTATCAAACTGATGCAACCTTAGTATAAAAACATGAACATTCAATATGAAAACACGTACCTGTATATTTTAATTAATCTGTCTAAACTGAACATGCCACTCCAAATTTATAATGATCAAGCTTTGAATTCCCTCTGGAATTCTCAGAATATTAATTGGCTATTTTGCTAGTGGATGCTCTCCTTGTTGTTCAGGGTAGTTGCTAGAAATTCCATTGACCCTGGTGGCAGGTAATGTAAGGGAAGAATCTGTATTTTAATACAATTATGGAGTAAATAATACACCAGATTTAAGTATAAATAATATACTAAGTATAACTAATAATTTAACTGAACTAGAGTGAGTTGAAGCAAGAGCAAATAAATGCTTGTGTTATATTTCATCAATTGCTTGTTTATTTAAGGTTCTTTTCTTTATGCTGGAACTTTTTGCGTAGGTGAGAAAACTGCAAAGAATATTGTTAACAGTTGTGTTACAGAAATTTAGAGTTTTCAGAACTATTGAAGACATACTTCAAGTACACCTCCAAAGAGCTTTTCAAACTTACCCTGTTGTACCTTTACATCTTACACAAAGTACTCTTTGTATAAGATATTCTTTTTATAAGAGATTCACCATCCACTCCTCTATTGCCCAGTTCTTTTTACTTATATTCATTGCTTCTTATTCAGATTATATCAATAGATTAAATAACTATGTAGATATTATTCTTTCTTCCTCACAATTATGTTATTTCTGTGCATGTTTTCCTTTTTCTCTCTATTTCTTATCTATTTTCAAATAGCTAAAGTCCCTGAGTCCGACTATGAGCCTAGATGTTCCTCATATACATCTTGTCTATTTTTATAACAGCTTTTTGTCAATAATGTGATTTAAATAGGTTATAAGTCACAACATCCCCATATTCCATGAGCTTTATAAAACATAGGGTTTATAGGTTAAAAAAAAAGTTTTTTAGGCAAAGTAAGGCCTGAGTTCCATTGTAGATAACAGTTCTATTGGAACCAAACCAAGACATTGACTCCTGTGTCTCCCGGGTCAACTGATGCTATGTTTCCTTTCATCACAGGCTATGTCTGCATTAAGAAATAGTGCAGCACGATAGTTGCAAATTCTACAGATTTTGAAGGTTAAGATAACTCATTGTTTCAATCTTCCTTTGCTGAATGTTCATTGTCTGTCTATGAACTTGATTCAACAAACTCTGTTGGGATTATATTGGTCGCCTTCAGTTTTGTCATTAGCAAAATAAACTACTGTATTTCATGTTCATTCTGATAGCTGACTGGTTGTTCCAGCTCTGATTGTCATAGTCTTTTACTAATAATTTCCCTCTTTTTAAACTGGTAATTTGTAATCTGTATGATACCGTGTCTTGTACTTTGCCTGTAGTCATAATGGTGTCACAGAATCACAGAACTGTTGAACACTGTTGAAGTTGACACTGACCTCTAGAGATCTTCTTGTTCAACCCCCCTGCTCAAACTAGGATCAACTACAGCAGATTGCTCAGGGTGACGTGTAGTCGAGTTTTGAATATTTCCAATGATGAAGACTCTACAACATCTCTGGGCAACTTGTTCCAGAGTTCAATTACCCTTACACGGGGGGAAAAAAAAGGAAAAAAAAAAGCTTTTTTCTTATGTTTAATTAGAATTTCCTGTATTTCAGTTTGTGTTCATTGCCCCTTGTTCTTTCACTGGGCACCACTGGGAAGAGTCTGGCTCCATCTTCTTTACTCCCATCTATCAGGTACACATTGAGAGGATCCCTCCTGAGTCTATCACCTTCTTAGGGATCAAGGTAAAGCTGACTGGACTGTTGTTCTTTGGATCCCTCTTCCTGCCATCCTGAAAATAGGAGTGACATTTGCTTTCTTCCAGTCCACAGAAACCTATCCCGATTGCCATGACCTATGAAAGATTATTGAGTTGCCTCACAGTAACATTGGCCGGCTCCCTCAGCACTTAGTGCATTGCAAGGGGTCCCATGGACCTGTGTATGTACAATTTCTTTAAGTGTTCCTGTTTGTTCCTCAAGGTGTGTGCATTAATGTACAAGCATTTCAGAGAGGCACCTAGTTATGCTGATTTTCCAGGAAAGGTATGAGAGCCTTCCCCATAATACTGTCCTGCAGGCACTTCCTTATTTTCGTAACTTTGCTTGAGGTGGGCTCCCTTCAACCCTGTTGCGTTGGCTGTAAGGTCTTTCTAATTATGAATGTCTGCTAACTTTAGGCTGTGAGTAATATAGCATTGATCTAGCTTCGGGTACCAAAATTACTCTAGTTCCAACAGCACAGAGCTTTTCTAATTTTGAATTAGTCTATCTGGTCTTAGAATCAGTAATGTTATAGCCTAAAGAGCATTGGATGTATAAATTTTCTCCCTCACTAGAAAGGTCAGTATGGGTTTCTAGAAAGACTCAATGGAAAAAATAGAACACTCCATTAAAATTAAAAAAAAATCAATCAAAATCATCAAAAACCCACAAACTGAATTTTCAGTATTTGAAGCTGATATCTCAAAAATATGATTTAAAATGCCTGAAATGAAAGAAGCTTATTTCATAGGTACTTCTTCAGTGCAGTGGAGCAAGGAGGAGAAAGATTTAAGAAAAGCAGGCTTTTTCATATAAAACAATGAAAGGCTTTTCTTTTTTGGCATCTTTAGTTCCTGTAATAAAAAGACATTACCATTTGTAAGAGATGGTTTCTTGGAGGATGAGACATCCAGAGTATAGGCATATTTAGGAGGACAGTGACTTATCACATCAGATATTCTGTGGACTGCTTTACTTTGTGCTCCTGTGCTTGATAAGGTAGAGCTGAAAATAATATGGCATTTGAGAAGTATCAGGCTGCACAAGGGATATATGTTAATGCACACTGAAAAGCAAACCTGTCTCTTCAACAGTATTTCAGTGCATGACCAGTACTAATTTAATTTTCCTGCTCAGTTTTTCAGATGAGAAAAATTGCTTTGTTAATATATTCTAGGGTCCTGAATATATCTTACTAATATGTCCTGAATGACATCTGAAATATCTTTATTAACCTACAATATACTAGCATATTCAACATATGAGAGCAACAAAAATACAGAGACACATTTTACCTTGTTTTCTAGACAGCTATTTGTTGGTGCAGTATATCAGCTTTCATAACCAAAGAATGTCTCTCTCATTGCAGTTTGAAAGTTCAACCCCTAATCTTTCTTCAAACATCTTATGATAAGAATAGATCTCTTGTTCCTTATTCATACTCTAACACTTGGTGTGAGTGTATGAAGTTTAAATGCTATGAAATGTACTTTTTCTAATTGCTCAGCCTGTGAAAAAGCATCTTTAACACACTTCAGCTATAATTTTAGCCACCTTTTCTATAATTTAAACAGATTTTATTTCATTTGTGTTTTCTGGAGTGCATATAAAAGAGGGATGTGTAATTAGGAAAACTATGTCACGAAGCCCATTCAGTTAGCCTATCTATTTTTGAATATCAGATGATAGTAAAAGATCTATGGCAAAAGAAATAATTTTTTCTAGACATGGTTTTTGTTTTGTTTAATGGAAAGCAGTAAGCAGTAGCTAAATATGGAACAAATGCTGATAGAGATGAGTAGGAAGGGACCAAATTTTGGTTTCACTGTTATTGTAAGTTCATTTTAAAGCTTCTCAGTTTGATGCACTTGCTTTGAATTTGCAATGATGTAACTGAAATCTGAATTTATCCCTGGAAATCTGTCTATTCTCTGATGCTTTAAGTTGTGGTCTAGAGATGCTGTCTTTTAACTGAAACACAAGAAGCACAATTTAATTGCAATTTTATGCACAAAGAGCAATAATTTTCTTCGTGACTGACAGGTTCTAAATGGTTGTCACTTGTAAAGTACATAACTATCACTTTCAGGTAGTTTTGTTTGAGTTATGTGAGCATTGCAGTTTCTTGTTAAAGTTCCACAAAAAAATGTTATTTGCCTTGAAAAAGAAACAACATGTAGCTCTATCATGGTGGGGAAAGGAACATCAAACGATGTCACACTGCTGAGTTCAATTTATTAAGTGAACCAAGTGAGGGATAGGTGATGCCAAGGAAAGCTTTTTACATCACATACACACGTGCACACACACACTTACCGTCACCTAAAGTTCATCCCAATTACTGATCCTAAGAGTCAGGACAGTCAAACTCTGGAGAAGGTGATGCTCCCTCCAATGAGTTTCAGAGCCAAGCTCTGGGGTTGTGGCTTGGTTCCACTTTAAGCAGTGCTGTGCTCCTGTGCAGAGTTGGACATCAGTGTTACAATGTCCTCGCAGTCTGCTTGTCTAATGCCAATAGCCTTCATAGCCAAATGTTCACACAGGATGCCATCCCATCTGTGATGATATCACTGTATACCTTTCCAGCCATTTCAAGTGTTCTGCTTTCCATTGCTCATCCATGGTCTGTATGAAGGCCCACTACTGTCAGTTCTAGTTGCATTGTCATGTGGGTGATGGCTTACCACATTCAGCCCTTTTTTGGATTGTATCCAGCTCTGGGCCAAGGCAAGACCATGCTACCCCCCTGTCAAATCTCAAATATTTTATGTGAATTAAGAAGTCATAGGACTGAGCATCACAAAAGGAAATATGAATCAAGGCCAACACATGAGAACTGGACAAAGTCATTATCTTATAAGTGCTTCCTTTCACATCAAAGACATCAAGGTGACAGTCACATGTTGCCACACATTGGCAAGTATGGATAACAATGATGTGGATGACAAGGAGCAATAACAGACATCCTATTGTACACTTCCTTGACAAATAGCTAAAAATGTATTTATAGCTGGATTTCTTGGTTTGTGGTGCAAAACTTCAGCATGCTTCAAGATCATGTCTGCATTTGCCATGAGACACCACAACTGGTCCTGCCATAAACCAACTATCCTGCAGTAAGTTAAATAACTGAATTTAAACATGCCGTTATGACACAAATTCACCTTTGATAACTTGTTAGAATAAATTCCTCAGTTTCTCATGGGCAACCATAACATAATGCCTAACTTGCCTAATAAAACTGCAAGAGAAATAGAAAAGATGATGACATCTTCATTAACTTCATGACAGTAAGTTTTATTCCTGAAGATGGCTATGAAAAAAGTGATGTCACCCAGTTAATTATACAACAAATTTAACACTGTGATAGAGTGACCTTTCCATTGGAATGATTGTATACTATCTGGAGGCACTGACATATTCTGGTATTTTTCTGAACATTATGTTGTTTTCTGGCTGCTGTTTAGGTGTGAAATATAAAAACCCAAGTATATTTTTCAAATTTTTCTGGACCCAATAGTCCTAGCTGTCAGCAGAAAACTTTCTTAGTCTTGATGGGAGAGCCAGCCAAACATGTTAGCCAAATATAGCCAACACATAGTAATAACAGAAAGTATGTAAAGAAAATAAAATTCCAGTACTGTTTCATCGATAAAACTTCATTCAGTACTTTCAGATCTAAGAGTACAAGATGTTTTAGAATGTGGAGAATAGAGGAGGATCATGTAATTGTATCATTTTTTTCCTCCTTTCCTTTATTTCTTCAAGCTTCTCATATTTCTGTCAAATAGAACTGCATTTGCATAAAAAAGGAGAAAAGAAAGAAGGTCACTACAGGAAATATTCAGCATGTTGGATAATAAGTGGTTCATGTACAATTCAAAGAAATTCCTTCATGTTTTCCAAATGCTATTGATGACAATTAATTTTTTTCTTATTCTTTGGAAATAATAATTAATGTAAAAAAAGCAAGATTGCTAGGATCCTGACATTATTTGGCCATATTCTCAGTTAAGTAAATGATCATATATCCAGTGACAAAATTTCAAATTAATTCTTTTTGCTGCCTTCAAATTGCAACCAAAAATGCATTGTACCAGCACATTTTATTGAAGCCTGTATTCCCCAACACCAGTCAGATACGTTGGTTAATATACAACCATGAATATGCTGTAATTCTGCAAAACAGAGTATAGCAAAACTTTATTGTGAGCTGGTTATTTTAAAGAATGACAGTTCATGTTGTTATTGTGTGAAGAATTATACTTAGACCCTTCAACTCCTTTCTATGGTTGGTAACTGAAAAATAAAAAGGAATGCGGGAAATTTCTTGATGTTTTCCACCTTCAAATTTTAACATGGATGGTATTTTTCTTTTTTATTTTTCTTCTTTGAAGTCTCTGAAAGAAAGGTAGAAAGAGAGACAAAGTACAAGTCATATAGTAATTATGGGGAAGCAGCAGAAGACGACTTCTAAGATGTTTGTGCCTATTCTGTTGTTCTTTGTTGAGGTTATATGAACACAGTTGTGAAATGACAGGGTAAATTAAGGTCCTGGCACAGTGGATTAAAACCTGTGCAAGTAAATCTCCTGATGTGAGCAGTTGCTTTGACTTTATTCAGTCAAATAATGAGCCTATGTTACAATTCACTGAAGGAAATGGGAATCTTAGAGCTTCCAGCATTAGGCTAAAAATAATTGTTGGTGTGAAAAGGAAAGTAAAGAAAAAATTGCTTTTCTGTATTACAAACATAAGACTTTTGCTTGGAAGTAAGAGTTTGTAGTACATTTTTTGTACTTCCTAGTATGCAGTGTCCTAAAAGTTTTAGTTCTCTGAGATTATATGTCTACCAGGGTGGGATCTCATTATTATTACTTATTTTATCATGTAGGTCATCTACAGATAATCCAGAGAGTAGAAGCTCATTTGTAAGTGTTGTAGATGTATGTGACACAGCCACTGTTTTGAAAAGTTCATTAAGAGGATAAGACAGACCAAAGAATGTGTTATCTCCATTTGATACGTGAAGAGCAGGGGCACAGAAAAGGCAAGTTGAAGCCAAAAATTTCAACCATGATGCCAAACTGGTACATTTTCTAATTTACCAGTATCAAGTGCTGTGGGTAAAAATACTTATAATGTGGTGAGTGGCTCTCTTAAACCTGTTTTTCACTAGAAATTACATGCCTTTTCTCAGGGAACATACCGTTTTCCAAAGATAATTTTTTAATGTGACTTCAAGAAAATCTCTTTGAATTCTTTGTAAAGCAGAGGTCAGATTCAGCAGTTAGGTGTACCATCAATATTCAGGTTATTTTGCATATAGATGTAACACTAATTTTTTAATTGTCACACAGATCTATCTTAAATGAAAAAAAAAAAAAAAAAAAGTACATATTTATTGTGTTCTGTGTTTCCAGAGATTAAAATCCTTTCCTGAATGCTTAACTTTTCCAAGTGCTAATTTGAATGGATCTGCGTCCTGGTTTAAGCTGGGACAGAGTTAATTTTCTTTCCAGTAGCCGGTATTGTGTTATGTTTTGGATTCAGGATGAGAAGAATGTTGATAACACAATGATGTTTTCGGTTGTTGCTGAGTAGTGTTTATACGAAGTCAAGGATTTTTCAGCTTCTCATGCCCAGCCAGCAAGAAGGCTGGAGGGGCACAAGAAGTTGGGAGGGGACACAGCCAGGGCAGCTGACCCAAACTGGCCAAAGGGATATTCCATAACATGTGAAGTCATGCCCAGTATGTAAACTGGGGGGAGCTGGCCTGGGGTGTCGCTGCTTGGGAACTAACTGGGCATCGGTCAGGGGGTGGTAAGCAATTGCACTGTGCATCACTTGTTTTGTATACTGCAATCCTTTCATCATTATTATTGTCATTTTATTATTGTTATTATCATTATTAGTTTCTTCCTTTCTGTTCTATTAAACTGTTCTTACCTCAACCCATGAGTTTTACCTTTTTCCTTCTGATTCTCTCCCCCATCCCAGTGGGTGGGGAGGGAGAGAGTGAGCAGCTGCCTGGTGCTTAGTTACCGGCTTATTTACCCGTTAAACTATGACAATCTGTCATTCCCAAATCCAAAGATTTTGGGGATATTGACTTTTTTTTTGAATTTTTAAGGGAGATTAATATTGTTTCATGTCCTGTGAGATGAATATCTACACAGCTGGCCTCTATGTTATATCTAGCATGGGTGGTCACAGTACCAGAGTTCAAATTCTGAATCTGCGAGGAAAGAGATTCTGACTATGAAACAGTAATTTTCTAGGAGTGAACCTCTCTAGCTATTTTGTTCAAAATGCTTGGTGAAAAAACCTGCCTTCCTTTCTGTTAAAAAACTTGAACTGAGTTTCCCCAAATCACTCAAGTTTTCTCAAGCCTAAGAAAAGAAGTCTGTTGTGCAGCTGGGTTTGAAAACACTGCTGTGGTGAGAGAAAAGCCTGCATTTTGTTTTTAAATATCCTAGTTGGTAAGTTTTTCATTTTATTCTGGACATGCATCTCCCATTGCCTGTGCATTTTGTTCATTTCAGACACTGGTCGCTGGTAAACATGTATAAGAAGAAATGCCTCCAACCCTAAAGGTTTAGGGAGCAGATTTGTTTTTTTTTTAATTCATGAATAAGCTCATCACTGCTCTGAAGTTTGAAGAAAGAGGAATTGACCAAAAGAATCTAAGTAGTGTCATGGTAGTGACTCTTTGTTCTTGTCTAGTGACAATTTTAACCCTTGAATTGTTTATCCTAGGAATGTGGTTATAAGATTTATTGTATTAATTGTTGTGCATTTGGTTTTGATGGAGTTCCAGAACAGGCTATGTAACACAGTATGCAGTCAGTATACTTTTGTGTTGTGGGTTGGTTGTAGGTTGTTGGGTTTTTTAATATTAAGAAGAGATTAATAATATCCACAGCTGAAGTTCAACTATTAAATGCATGACATAGCATGTTATGATGAGTCAATGTCAAGTTAAAGAATAATAGAAACAGAATAAACATTACCATTCCTTTCTTGTTTCCCTAGGCATTTTAGTGTACTCCTGATATCTATAATGCTAAGATATTAATGTATGTAGTTAGATTTCTTTTTCTTTATATTTTCATCCCAAATTTAGAAAAAAGATAGGATAAATAGGATGGGGACAAAATTTTAAGAACTGTTTATCTTCTGACCAATACAGCAATAGGAAACATAATGTAAGAATATGTATCAAATATGGCCATAATGAAACAGTGAAAGAAAAAGGTAGACAGAATATAATGCAAGCTTTCATATTCACCACAATAATAATTGGTCATTTCAGCATTAAACATTAACATGCCTCACCACTTATCAGATTGCTTTTAGAAGATGTTTGGTTATTTTTGGCCTTATGTCTTTTTAATAAGTATGTAATAAAATATATATGTACATTTCTCTTGCAGATCGTGAGTTGGCATTTTTGATGTAATGCGTATGTTAAACACATAATCTGTGTTTGCTTGAAAAGATGAATGGCCTTGAAGCTAATCACCAGTTTGAATTAAAATCTTGGAGAATATTAGCTTTGTAATTTTAAGTGTTAAACTTTAAAATTGTTCATGTTAGCAGTCACTGAAAGAACTCAAAGATCCTGGGACAGTCTTAGACAATACACTTCTTCAGTAGAAGTACATGCTTTAAAACCTACTGGCTGTGGATTTGCTCCTTCCTCCTGGTGATCCAATGAGGGCTACAATGACATGAGAGTTATAATCCCATGGTAAATTACTGTATAAAAGTACCCCAAAGGGTTGTTTATCTGTTATTCCTCAAACACAAAGCATGCAAAATTCACCCCACCTCTGTAAGGAAAATATAGTCCTCTTGTTTTTAAGATTCTTGCAGACAAAGTTACTGCCTTTGTGGCATCCTGTTTAAGAAGAAGGCATCAAAAGAAAAAGAAGCAATTATTACAATACACAGCACAACCTGGCATCAAAATCTGTAGCCATTAAGTATGTCACTTATCTTCTCATAAGGATACAGTGATGCCACTGACATTACAACTAAGTATAGAAAAGCTAGGATATAAAGAAACTTAAATGGCCTCCTTAAAAAATGAACCTGGAAATGTTTCTTCTTCTAAACTGTATCTCCTGCTGAGAAAAAGCAGCTTCCTTCATATGTCAGGCCAGTAGACAATAATTTCTATTCACAGGATTTTTAAAAGCCCTGTTTTTACCTTGATTGTAAGGAAACTGCTTGCGAGTTGATATTTTGTATTTTGTTTTTACATCAAGTAAATAACATATTCTGACTTAGATAAGCAGACTAAACTTGAATTATCCCTCAGCTTTGAAGGCTTCATATTGACTGACTGAACTTAGATTACAGACATTTCATCATCATATTTTTTTCCATTGTCAGTGATCTTCTGATAAAATGAAAAGAAGTCTTGCAGTGCCACACAGACTGGAACAGTATTTCCCCAAAATGAATGTAGATGTTGTTGTTGTAACTGTTGTTTTCTGGTTTTATAGGATGTCATCAGAATGACAGCATGATATTTACCTAACAGTCCTATAAGTCACTATTCAGCACCAACATATTACAGAACAGCTTGCAGATCCCAAAGCTGCTTTGTATGGAAAGTTCTTGCCCTTTTGTATTGTTTGTTTTGGATAGAGTTCTTTGCTTTCACCCAAGGATGGGTAAATCTTCTGCTTTTGTTCATTGTGAATAAAAGATGCTCATGCTCATGCAAGACATAATTAATGATTGAGGTCTGTGTGAAATACAAGCCGGAAGGGGCACTTGGAAAAGAACTTCCTCTTCCCCTGCGGCATTCGAGGATGACATCATGTAAAGCAGCAATATAGCTGTACCACATTCCCTTAGTAGGAATTACTACATTCCCTTTAAAGCCTCTGCCCTCTACTTTCATGTCTAGTGCCCCTTTGAACTCAAAACAAGCAAACAAACCCCCCTAGACAGTTAACAGGAATAGCCTCTGAGTCAGTAGGCCTGCTAAGCTTCTACTTTACTGCAGCTTTGAAACAGGAAAAGACAAGAAGGTGCTCCATGAAAGACTATATTCTTACAGCCACTTGAGTCAGAGAAAAAAAGAAACCTGCTGTTAGTCTAATACAGACTGAAGGAGAGAAAGAGACAATGTCACTGTTAGAATTCTCTCACTAATTGCCCAGAAAGTAAGAAAAACCCGACAGTCACAGTTAAAAACAAACAAACAAACAAACAAAAAAAAACCCCAACAAAACAAAACTCAGGAAGTTAATGAGGAGATGGACAAATATTTTATAATCAAGCTCACTGAAATCTGGCCCTCTGACATCTCCCAGTGCCTCCTGCATTATAAGGGAGAGTCGAGGGACAGCTTCATAGAAGGAAGACTTCTGTAATTGTACTTATTGAAAAAATAAATACATTCCTGCACAGCAGAGGATGTTAGACAGGACAACATTTATCATGCCACGATACTTTGTCTTTTCTACTGTAATTTTAGTTCCCTCCTTGTATTTGGAGGGGAAAATTCCACCAATATTACAATATATTACAACTTCTACCATTCTTGCAATGGCACTAGCTGAATGCACTGGAAAAGAATTTCTGAATAAATGACAACTCCTAAGTGAGTTATATCAACATTTTGCTTTGGGGAAATGAATATAATAAGAGCAATAAAATAACCTCAGATACACTTTGGGAGGCTTGTATCAGCTGTATTCAGTTTTTATACAGCAGTGAAAACAATCTTCTGTCCAACAACTTCCCCTATTGTCAGTCTGCAGTGATGACAGCTACTGCTACCTGAAATCCTTTTGTCTTCTTAGTGTCCTGATCTGGCTGTAGTTCCACTCCAGTCAGTTTACCTAGGCTTCTAGATTTATGTAAAGAAAAAGAAGAAAGAAAAACAGACAAGAATTTTGTCAATCTCAAGATTCCCTTGAAGATAATGGAGGTCATGCAGAATATCAGGCAAGGACTGGAAGGGGCAGGTTTTACATAGCTAGCATGAGCAAAGGGCTCTGCAGGCTTGCATCATGAAGGACCGTATCATTACCTAATCAAGGAGTCAATATTTGTTTATTTAAAATATCAAACACTTCTAAGGTTTGATAAAAATTCTTGCTTGTGTTACAGCCCTTTGATCTTCCTTCTCTAGGGGAATGTCTTCCACATTCATCATTTTAACTAATTGCACATAGTCTTTTTACTTTAACACCAATAACCATATCTTCAAAACCACATACTGATTTCTCAGCAGTTGCATAACAGATTACCACACTAATGCAGAGAAAACTTGTGTTATGTAAGTGGATATAAAAATCTACAGGTTAGTCTGGTAACTTCAGTCGTACTTTGTGGTATCCCTAAAATACAGTCTGTACAGAGATGGAAAAAACAGTGGAAAATTGATCAGTAGGCCAGAAAAGATTGTTTGTCATTTCTTGCCTTTCTTTAATTCCAGCATAGTATAAATGGGTGAATTTTATTTTATTATAAAATTCCTGCTTCTGCTATAGTGTTTATTTAGGTTTAAAATTTGAGCCTTACTGTTTGGTGAAGCCAAAGTGAACAAATTGTTTACTGCTGTTTATTCTGAATGCCTTGAAACCTTTTAAATCAATTTTTAATAAGAAACATGAAGTCTGATCTATGCAATTCATCACTGATTTCAGTGATCGCAACATTGGGCCACAGTGCATGTGACTGTGGGCATTACAAACATACAAGCACATGCGTGGTGGTGATAAATGTGATGAAATTGACAGCTATGTGATAAATTGTGCAACCATGTGATATGCTAATTTATTACACACCTTTGACTGCTTCACCTGCCCTTTGCCCATTAATTCTTCTCTCCCTGGGCTTCCTCTGACAGGTCAAACCTTGGAGCAGATTCACACAGCTGCCATTACAATTAAAAAAAAAAAAAACAAAACTTCTTTTAGAGTGCTCCTTTCCCCTTTCACTGGAGGTAGGATTTCATCTCGTTACACCCACCCAGTGTAGGGAAGGGAAGAATCCGTGCAGTGACAGCTTGCGTAGATGTAGAAGTCTTATGTCTCTAAATGTGGGTAACACGTGAGTCCACAAGGTTACGAACTGACGTTTCAACCTCCAGGAGGGGACAATTCCCAGCTTCCTAATGTATCCAGGAACATTCGTCTAACAGATGGCACCACTGAGACATATGCTTTTCAGTCTTAATGTACATATGGATAAAAAATACTTTTAAAAAGAACTAAAAGGACTACTAGAATGGTCAGCATTCTACAGAAAGGAAAATTGAAGCTATAATGTCAATCAATATATTTTGAAAATCCTTCCAGTTAATGTTTTGAAGGTTTTCTACAACAGATCACAATATTGTGCATTCCATAGCTGTTATGTATAAGATGTTGTTGCCAATTAAAAAATGACCTTTGTAATGGATCTTTGATTTTGTAGCAGGGCATCTGTATTGAACTTGTGTTGAATATGTGTTTATATCACAGAAATCTATATGTGTTTCTCTGTAGGAAACGTAATTTATGTTAATAAATGTGTATAAATTACCAAAATAAACGTTATGGTAATTAAGAGATCATAACAATTCATCTGCTTGTATAGAAGTAAATAGATATTTGCCAGTGATTTTGCTTAAAATGTGTGAGCAGATTAAGATGGGCAACAAATCTTTCTCTGTAATTGCAACCTCTTTTTGATGTAACTCACTGTATTTACTACTTTCTCGCATTGACTTTCTGACTCCCATCTCCAAAGGTAATAAGATCATACTAGCTGTGTATGACATTTTCAAAACTTTGTTTGACCAACAGACCCTATTTTAGAGTGGACATTATTCTGTCATTATGTTTTAAAAAACTACATAAAGTGAGTTTGAGGAGTTTCTAAAAATCCTTGCATATTCTGTCCATCTGAAGATTGCTCCATTTTAAATCATTATACTCTGAGAGACTTCATGGGTAGGGAAAGAAAAACAGCAGAAATTTTTAATAAATGATAAGAACATACACTTAACGTGGTAATACATTGATTTGCATGGATAAAACTGTATAAAAGCTTTTTGCTATGTACGTAGCACCAGCCTAATTAAAAAATAATTCTTCCTTACTCTAACTGTGAACATTCTTCCAAAATTAAATGTTGAGCTACTGGATGGACAATAATCTTAACAGAAAATGTGATGACTTGTAAGAACAATGTCTATGTATTTTCCATTCTCATGTCCATGCCTTTAGCTGTATCCCCAGAAACAGATACTGTCTAAAAATGGTCCAAGTTAAAAATACCAATAGATACTTTTTTTTTGCTTTGCCTAGCTGCCTGTGATTTTAATTGTTAAATATTGATTTATCTCAACATAATGTTTTGTATGATTTATCTTAACATGATGTTTTGTAAGTAGCACATGCACACACATACACTACAGTGGATGTCTACAGAGCAAGAGTTACTTTTGACTCTTTCTATAGGAATTCCATATGTTTAAAAAAAAAGAGAATCAAATTTTGTGGCTTTCCTTCCAGTATCAAGGACTCTTTGTTGCACTCCATGGCCAATCCCACATAAATAAGAAAAAAAATAGCAACTGCAGCTGGACTGAGCTTCCAGATGAATAGCTTAGCCAGCTGCAAATTCATGACTTCATCTGGTTTCCAGGGTCTTGTGTATGACTCTGGTTCTTGCCTGTAAAATGTTTTTTAATCCTTCAGACCATTAAAAAAAAACCCAAACCCACCAGTATATCAGCACTGAGTGGAAATCTTATTATGTAAAATAGGTTTTTTGTAGTATGTCTTAAATAAAAAGAAAAATCCCTTTGACATGAATAGGATGTTTGCAGACCTGATGTAAAAAGAATTTGGAGAATAACAGTATTAAGCATGCCATGCACAGACAGGATTGCAGTGGATGAATTCTAATGTGTCCTGAAGTTTGTCTGGTAAATAATTAAAAAGAAAAGGTACAGTAACAATAAGCTGAAAAATCAAGAAGTTATAATCTCTAGCTCTATGAACCCCACTGTACAGTGACTTTCATGATTCTAACTGAAATCAGAATGTCTTCTTGGTTTGTTTTATCCACATGCAATGACTTCTGTAGTAATAATGTAGACACACTTGTATACTTTCCAAATAAAGAAATGTGTGAAGAATATAATTAGTTGACTTTGACCAAGAAACCCAGAGTTGAGGCCACCAGTAAATGCTTAAGTCATGACTCTCTTTGTTATATGCTTGTTTAAATAGGACACAGCGATGAAGCTTAAGGGCTGCAGGATAGGACCCATAGGCTAAGGTTGCATGTCTTTTTGAGTCCACCAGTCAGGAAAGTATGTACATTGTAAGTGAACTAGAAAAAGATTTCTCAGGATTTGATTTTATGGGTTTAAAATTCATGGCTTTTGTGTTATTTCAAATAGATCAGTTATTAGCGTTCAGTCTGAGAGAAATAGAGGATAAAGTACAATCCACGATATATTGAAAAAAAATGGACTTCGTCAGCTTGCCATTATGTTGAATCGAATATCAGCAGAAACTGTGCACCACTGAAGTCAAGAGCATTCACAATCCAGAGCTGTGTTTTTGAGTTTCTCTATAGTATTTTGTGGCATTCAGACACATTTAACCCACTCTAGTGTATTGCATTAAAGACAGAGAGAGAGGGTGTACCATATGGTATCCCAAAGGATATATAACTCCAGAATCCAAATAATTATTTTAAAGCTTTTAATTTAGTATAAGCTACCCAATTAATTTATAATATCTGTACTCGGGGTTCTGAATAAGTACTTTGCAGTGCTGTAAACTTTGGCAATAAGTTTAATATTATTTGGGGTATCATGAAACACTATAATCAACATTGTTTTAGGACAGCTGGAAAATGAGAATGTTGGAATTGTAAAATCAAAAGAAGGTCAGCTATAATTTCCATTTCTTAAGCTTTGAGTTAAGCTTGCAACTCCCATTATTATTAGCAGATCTGTGAAGTTGAATCCAGTCTCATGTCATTTACCGTGCATGGTACTGGAAAAATGCTCCAATACCCTTGTTTCTTATTTTATTTTAATCCTGTAGAAGTAGAAAGAAATCAAGACGAGACAGTAAGCTTTCTTAATAATGTTGATGTTGCAGATCCATGTGCTGTCCCAAGCAATTCAGGAATAGTGCTGTAAAAATGCAAGTTATGTTTAATAAAGATTAATGTAAAGTTATGTATCCTTGTGCTAAAACATCAAATACAGCAAAACTGAAGGGCACAACATCTAGTGAATGGACTCTGAATTGCACGTTAAGTTAATGATAGTTCTTGTCTCAAATGCACTTTGCAGTATAAAACAGCAATGATGGTACATTAAAGTTGAAGGGAGTAAGATGAAGGTTCTGAAGTGGTGTGAGATGTTTAATTGCACACGTATCAACAGCAAATTTAACCATGAAGTCATGGGCCCTGAAGAAATGATTGACAGTTTGAACTGTCAGTTTGCAAAATCCTTGTCAAAGGATTATACCCATACATGCTTATAGGCAAGAAACAGAAGTTAAGCTCTGCTTAAAATGAAGAAACACCTGTGAAAAAAGTACAGGTTTTATTATTGAAAACAGAAGTAATTTGGCTTTTTTTTGCCTTTCCTCCTGGATTCATCTCTCTAAAGGGAAAAAAAAAAATATTTTGTGCAAGGATGCAGATAAAATTTTAGTTGAAATAACTTGAAAACTGACCTAGGCACATCTATCAAAGGAATTTATACTGTGTGATACAATCAAAAGAAACAAAATTGCAATTTGTAAAAGTAACAGCCTATTCTTTACAACAGAATCAAATTTTCAAATAGGCCTCACCTCAGCCTCAAAAATTATTGGTACTGCTTTTATATACAGGCTGACTTTGTATGCAACTTATGGGCATGAATTGTTGTTTTTGAAAACTTACATATGGAAAAAGTGGCATGCATGGATATTACAAAATAGTTTTTAAAAATTCTATTGCCTTTTAGTATATTTCAGCTTTCTGGGAGGCTTAGAGCCACAGGTAAACATTCCCAGTGTGAGAAGTGAAGATCTTGAGCAAGATAAAGTTACTGAAAAACAGCTGGGCCCCTGCCTGTGCTGCAAGTGCTTCACTGTAATCTGTTCAGACCAACTCAAGTTTTGAATTGCCTTATTGACAGAAATAATCAACTTTTAAAGTTGAATGTTGGCATTCAGTGGTGAGGCAAGTGAATGGTGAAGCAGCAATAGTTTTCAGTGTGAAATTCAAAAAATCAGTAATGCCTCCCAATGACATGCAGAATTCCATCACTCTGAAAAGCCTACATTTAAAACTTTTTAAAACAGGTTTTTCATAGTGGAAGAATCCAACTTTCAATTTAGAAATTTTTATATCATTGATACATATTTAATTAGGGATTAGGATGTCATAACAGCAAGAAGTAGGAAACAATCTAAAGTCTCTTTCCAGAATGTAGGAGTTGAGAGAACTGCAGAATTAAGTTAAATATTTACTTCATTTTTAATCTTTGCATGATACACAAACTATTTCTGAGGTTGGAAACTTATCCTTATGGCAAATGAATGTAGGAATCTCCATGCTGAAACTAGAAGTTATTAAGAAATGAATGAAATTCTATAAGAATGCAGGATGAAGTCTGCAGGATGGACTCATGTTACTTTTGCTATTGTAGACCATGTACATCTTCCTAAATTATCTTAATGATACACTCAGTGTATATATGACAAATGTAAAGAATGACTAGTATTTTAGCAAAAACCTCTGAATTCAGGAGACATTGAGAAAAGAGCTATGGAATTGGGGTAACCATTGCTTTGCTTTCCTATATGAAAAGGAAAATTGGTAATCAGGTTCTAGAAAAAACAACACAGCCTCTCACCCACCTTAAAGGCTGTTGGCATTTAAGAGTACTCTGGAATGAATATTCTGTCCTATAAGAAATTTATTTTATCTGCACTACTCCATTTTCTTTTCACGCTTTTTTTAAGCCTCTGATTGACATTGAGTACCCTGTATTTGTGTTAGCTTTGCATGGTGTTGAGTACATGGTACCTCTCCATTCCCAATCACTCTTTGCACAATGTACATTTTATAGTCACATCTCGGTGTTGCATATGACAACAGGAAAATTCAAAATATTTTTTCCTTGTGCATCTGCTCAGAAATTGGAGCAGACACATGAAGCAGTGGTAACTATTGCTAATAGGCCAGCTGTAGCATAGATACAGTGAGACTCAAAGTAATGTCTGGCTACCTAATTAACCTCCCTTCACCATCCAAATTTGAAGCAAAAAGTAAAATTAACAAATGATTTAGGTCAGGTGTGCCCTATTAGTCTCTCTTAGTATAGGTCAGGTACAACCGTCTAGTTGTGACAAATGCACTTTAATTTCTGTCAATCTAGTTAGATAGCTTTGTGATAAATCTTTTTTTTTTTTTTATTAGACTCCCACACTTTAATAGCAGCTATTCTAGCACCAGCTCCCATCATTGGCCCTTGCTGTAATCAGGCATTTCTGTTTCTGGCTGAATTAAAGATTTAAAAAAGAAGCACAGTGGTAGTAACCAAATCTACTGGTAACAATCATGGCATCATCAGAGAAGATTATATTTCTGGTCAATGTATGCTGTAAAGCCTTACAACCCCTTCCTGTTTTTGCAGGGAGGCCCCTGTTTCAGATAGAAGGGGTAGCTGCTGATTGTGGTAGGTTGACCCTGACTGACACCAGGTGCCCACCGAAGCTGCTCTATCACTCCCCCTCAGCTGGACAGGGGAGAGAATACATAACGAAAAGCTTGTGGGTTGAGATAAGGACAGGGGGAGATCACTCAACCAATTACTGTCATGGGCAAAACAGACTCAACTTGGGGAAAATTAATGTAATTTACTGTCAATCAAACCTAAGTAGTGTAATGAGAAATAAACCCAAATCTTAAAGCACACCCCCCCACACACACACACACTTCTCTTCTTCCCAGGCACAGCTTCACTCCCAAATACCTCCCCCCAACCCCCAGCAGTGCAGGGGGACGGGGAGTGGGGTTTACAGTCAGTTCATCACACATGTTGTCTCTGCTGCTCCTTCCTCCTCAGGGGCAGGACTCCTCACACTCTTCCCCTGCCCCGGTGTGGGGTCCCTCTCATGGGAGACAGCTCTCTGTGAACTTCTCCAGCACGTGTCCCTTCCATGCCATGCAGTCCTTCAGGCACAGACTGCTCCAGCGTGGGTCCCCCACGGGGTCACAAGTCCTGCCAGAAAACCTGCTCCAGTGTGGGCTCCTCTCTCCATGGGGCCACAGGTCCTGCCAGGAGCCTGCTCCAGTGCGGGCTTCCCACAGGGTCACAGCCTCCTTCGGGTACCCACCTGCTCTGGCCTGGGGTCCTCCCTGGGCTGCAGGGGGACAGCCTGCCTCACCGTGGTCTTCCCCACAGGCTGCAGGGGAATCTCTGCTCCAGAACCTGGAGCATCTCCTCCCCCTCCTTCTGCACTGACCTGGGGGTCTGCAAGGGCTGTTTCTGTTACATGTTCTCACTCCTCTCTCCAGCCGCAGTTTCTGTGCTGCAGCAGCATTTTTCCCCTTTTTAAATCTGTTATCCCAGAGGCACTACCACCATCACTGATGGTCTCTGCCTTGGCCAGCAGCAGGCCCGTCTTGGAGCTGGCTGGCATCGACTCTATCGGTCATGGGGGAAAGCTTCTTGCAGCTTCTCACAGAAGCCACCCCTCTAGCCCCCCATGCTATCAAAGCCTTGCCATGCAAGCCCAATACACTGATCTAAGATGCAAACAATACTAAAAAGATGCTTCAAACTGGGTAGACATGGGAGCGCTGTTTTTGCACTCCACACTGCCACTGGAAAGGCAAAGGAATAGCTGCAAGAAACAGTGGAGCTGATGTGAGAAGTGGGCTGTAGGGATGCAAGAGTTGCCCAACATTTCAAGCAGCAACCCTAATAGCTTCACCCCAAACCTGCCAGGGAATGGAAATATATAATTAGGAGGTGGGTAAAGAGGGAAGGGATTAACCAGGCACATATGGTAATAGATTTGATCTGACAAGGGAGACCAATAGCATCAATAGAAATCAAAGAATTGGTATGGGCTGAGACACTATTGTGGCCAGTAAGTCTTGTTTCTTAAGTGTTATAGCTATTTACTCTTAGCTTTCACACTATGTTTGGCATTTGTTATGATTTTCCTTTAAGTAGGACCCTCATCCTGTCTTCATCGTTACAAACAAAGTGAGAAATTAGATAATTAGTTTTTAAGTGCAGTTCCTTTTTGAAAGGAACCCAGGTGTGTCATTTGCTCAGCTAAAGGCATTGTCAGGTTCTCCCACTGCATGCACAAGCAGGTACAGCAAACATAATAGCACTGTATTTTTATATGTATACACGCACACGTATATATTTCTGGATGGCTTAATTGTCAGGGCTCAGGTAAAGATGTTAACTTTTTTTGTCTTGTCCTTGGCATCTCTGTTGAGTCTGACAACTGGTCTGTCTAGAGCTAGTTTTAGTAAGTATCTTTTTTAATCTTTCCATAATAGGAAAGGGATAAAGACTGACACAAGAATTCAAGAGTATGTGTGAAATTAATTGCTAATTCTTTGATTTGGAGATAAGTCAGCAAATTGGTCAATATCTCTGATACTGTTTACTTTCCTGGTGCATATCTATGTACCTGTAGATTGACTATTTTTCAAAGCTGTCTTTTTAACCTGCTCTGAGTTTGCTTTCTGTAGGAAGCTACAGCCATTTTGTGTTCAATTCAGGTGCAGCCTGTTATTGCTGAAGATAGGCTCTTATTCCTTTTTGTGTTTGGTCTTGCTTTGTCCCCTCAGTCTTAAATATGGAAATCTGAAAATATGTGTTTTTCTCTGTAAGGGGCAAGCATAATACTTTACTGGTTTACTAGTTATGTCATCATTTTATTGCTAACAAAATGGCCTTCATATTTATGCAGAAGGTAAGATGCTAAATGTAAACACAAAACTATTTTTCTTTTTCATGCATGTATTTTACTGAGAAAACCCCTCCACTTTTGGTGCTTCTTTGACTACTACATACGTAAAAATGTGCTACAGCAAACAAGCTGATTGTGAGTTATAGTTTATCTCAGTAAATAGAACAAAAGTCTACTTGTTATGTGGGGAAATTTTTTTGTTGTTTAGAATCACTTAAAAGTATCTTATTTTTTTATCTTTCTTATGAGTTAATCATGTATTTTTGGTAACTTACATCATCAGGTTTTGCCATTAGCTAGTATAGTTATTACTCATCTATATATAAATGTTTGGATTGCTGTTTAAAAAGCTTTTGGCACCTCAAAATCTGATAAGCAAGTAGAGCTATGAAATGAAGACACCCAAATTAAGACACTATTCAGACACTTTACTCTTATTCTAGCATCCTACAAGTAATACTGTTCTTGGTAAATATTTTAAAGTGATGTTTAAACTTCTTACAAGGAAGGTAAATTAAGTATGTGCTTTGAAGGGTATTGAAGTCTTATTTTGTTTAAGACTCATCCCAATTCTAAAGTAGAACATACTTCATATGATTAGAGAAGAATGATAAAGAACACATTTTTTTTCCAACTGCTATTTTGTCCCTTATTACCTACAGCATCACGTCAATTACTTTTTTAAAAAGATATGTTAGATACAAATGAGGGGGTTTTATTTAGTTACAGTTCTATACCTCCCAAGTGAGTTTAAAACTCTGCAGGACTGGGTTTATTGTCGCTGTCAGGTTCTAATTTAATCACATAATAAATTAATTTATCCCTAGAGTTGTTAAAATAAAACAAATTTAGAAAGACTTTTTTTTGCCTTGAATATTCTATTAAACTTGTCTCCTGGCATTATTGCTTAAAAATGTCTTTCAAGCAGACAGTTGAAAATAAACCTATCCTTTTTATTTTCATTTAAAATTAAAACTATGTATTCTGTCTCTGAGCGGAGTCTTACTTCGGCAGCTCACAGTGATAGGCTAATACTCTGGAACAGATCACATACTCGAAAATGTCAACCATAATGGAAAAAAAGAAAACTCAAAAAAAGAGAAAGTTGACCAGAGGTGCTATGAGGGGTCTTATGCTCTCCAGGTTCTTCTACAGCAGCCAGACCTGAGGTAGGAGCATCACGCTGCTCTCGGGCGTCTGTTCTGTGTCACTTAGCTGCCATTCATCAGACATAAACCTCCAGATAAACAGCATAATGTCAGTTCTTTTTGCCAGCCTAAGATAACAGGTTTTTATTACTGAAACTCTGCTGGAATGCTTTTCCTTCCTTCTACCTTAGCAGTCTAAAATGTTAGAGGATCTAGTCTGAAAGTTATTAAAGTTTTGCAGCAGGGGATACCACCTGTGTGTCCCTGCTTCTTCTGGCAAAGCCTTTCTCACTCAGCTGTTCAAAAGGTTCAAAAATACACTTTTTTTCCCCCTCTCTCAATGCTTGTCAGTCAGAGACAAAAGGGATTAGTAAACAGTAACTTCTGCCATTGAAATTGGAATTTAAATCTCACACTGGTTGCTGAAGCAAGTTTTCAAGTCTGTATTTTGAGTACTAGTAGTGAGTTTCTTGATAATTAAACCTGCAGTAACACATGAAAATACTTCAAACAACTGTGTTAAAAACTCATCTAACTTTGCAGTAAATGCCTTCATTATCTGGTATTAGAAGAAAGTCAGAGGCTGCATTACAGTAAATAGCTGTGATTCCTTGGTCCAGCTGGACTCTTGTGTGCGTGGAGAGGTAGTTTGCCAGACAATTTGAGCAGTGGGAAGCCTTGGGGAAGCTGTTCTTTCTTGTGCTGTGACTGTATTTATGTAATAGTATATTGTGTCATACCCTGTTTGCGTTTGAAACAAAACCACTCTGCTTTTGCAAAAGAACTGTAAGAAGTGGATTTCCACAAAGGCCAAATCCATTTATAATCTAAAAGTGTGCTTCATACAGGTTACAAGGTCTAAAATCTTGGCCATAACATGACGCTTGAGCCTTATATCTCTTGAGGACACATGGTCAGTCAACTGACCTGAACTGAAACTACAATTTTGAGGTCAGGCAGGCAGGAAGTTAATCACTGACAGTTTTTTTGGAGAAAGAAGGGTAATATCTGCCTTGATTAGTGTCAATTTTTACTTAAGTCTCCTGATTGTCACTACAGGGAGATGTTGCTTACCTGTTAAAATATAGAAATGTAGAAATGTTTAGGTAACATGCAACACTTCCTCACCTTGTTACTAGTACAACTGTCTGAAGAGTATTAATCAAATATTGCTTTAAAAATTCTAATACCTTTCACAATCTATGTAAAGCAAGCATTATGAAATGAAAATGATATTGCACAAATGCTTTACTGTTCATCAGTGTAATTTACATGACTTGGTTTGTATTTATTTCAGAAAGCATGATGCTTTACTTTCAACAACCTTGAACACATATGAGGTCTTGCAGGTTTTGCGGGTGTCTTTTTAACCCTAACTTTACTAATTTGTCCAATTGCAGGCAAATAACATTACTCTGTTATCTTCATTGATCACCTAAATCGATGTTTAAGAACTGCTTTCATATTAAACAGTCTTTCCTCAATAAGACAATTCTTATGTCTGGTATTGAGTGAATACATGAACAGGTAGTGAAGATGTACAATGGTTTCATTGGTGTAGGCATTGACATAATGTAAATTTTGTTTTCTTTCAAGTTCTTGTTATCTGTATTTTGTTTAAAAATTGTTGTTCTAAATGATCACAGTAGTGTATAGTGCAACAGCGTCATGCTTCCTTGACTCAAAATTCAGCCTGGATTGAGCATAGGGTATACTACCAATTTGCAGAGAGTGGTTTTAAAATGTTGTATGGTTAAGCTTATCGATCTTTGTTCTTGCAACTATAGAATATTTCCATGCCTCCAAAACACACACATACATACAAAATAGAATACGTGCTATTAACAAAAACACATGAGCAAGAATTGAACAGAAGGATCAGATGTGCTTTATCCCTTTCAAACCAAAGCTATGAATTGGCTTGCCAAAGAACTTAATGTTCAGGTTGTGTTCAGAAAATTGAAATTAAGTTTTGGTCTACAAAAGGGTTTCTGCTTCAAGTAGGGTATTTTTTTTTTCTTCCTCTTTACGGGAAAGCAATTGCACTAAACTGAAGACATATTAGGAGCTGCCACTCTATAATTGCTGTAAAAGTAGCAGAAAACTCTTTGGCTAACCTTGTTTGTGTTAAGAACCAGAGTGCATATGTGAAATAGTTACTGTATCCACACAGTTTTAAATTGCATATTTAGTAATTCTTGCATACATATATGTTTTGGATACATGTGTGGTAGCATAGACAGAGCAGCATGTTCAGTAGATTTTTCTCACCTATTTCCTCTATTTATTTATTTATTTATTTCTAATGGAACAAATGGTTCCTACACTGTACCTGGCAGGTAACATTCAGTAGGCTAACTACTTCTATCAAGTTAGGGAAACAAGATGCTTTTAGTGATTTTACAGTATGTGCACATAACCTGCTTTTCTGTTAATTGAGGATGGGAAAGGTAATCAGAATTCAAATTTGCTGAAACTCGCTGTTGGGACTTGCACTTAAAAGCCCTAAAACTTCCATACGCATATAGTGTTCTGCCTTTAAAATGGTTCGCAAGTTTAATCACCAACTAGAATTGATTTTGCAGCTCAAATGGGACCAACACATGGCTGCAACTTCTTGTCAGATCTCCCTGTGAACAAAGCCACTGTAGCTGTAAGTTTTAACAGAGTGGAAAATGCCCAAATGTGTCTGAAGTAAAAGTCTCCAAGTTGTTTCTGTCCTAAGGACTCTGACTTTTCCAGAAGTGCACATAATTCAAGTAGTTTAATTGTAAATAAATTAACATGGCTAGCTCAGTTCCTCAGTCTTTGTGATACGTGGCAATAACAAAGTTGTCATATGTGTTGATCTGATTATAGCAACAAAGTAGATTTCCTGTAACATCTTGTCCTATGTTTGTTTACTATACTTACCATTTTTTAGAGGATGGACCCAACTGAAAATGGTACAGCGTTTCAGGAAAATACATCTTAAGATATGATAAACTTTGTTAGCTAAAGCCAATAGCCTTAGTCCGTTTGAGGTCATTGTTAATTGTTCCTTGGGTAGTTTACAGAAACAGTTGGAGGCATAAACAGTGTAATTTTTCAGTAACCTGTTAGCAGTTGGCTTGTCTAACATTCTTTATTCATCCTTTTCCCCCACAAAGAACAAAAAAGAAGACTATTTGGTCAAGCCCTGATAAATCAATAACTTAATGCAGTTAGTTACACTTATTTAGTGCAGTTAATATTAAGAGCTTGTAAGAGTTTCTTTGTATTTACTTCTTTATTCCCCCATCAGCCATTAAAGAACATTCTCATTTTCCACATGAAAGCCTCAGGAGCAATTTCACAGCGCAGACCCAACAAACTGAACACCGCAAGATTAACTGACTATACTACCTTGCATTGCTAGTTTGGCTCTGCCTGTAGGATTTAAATTTGTGCTACCCTTCTGAACAACCGAAACCAATTTAGCTACATCCCAAATGCTTCATAGAGAAAGTCTGTTCAATTTCTTCCTTTCCTAGATTGCACGTTCAAAGTAATTTCTCCTAAATTAAATGTCTTTTAGTTGTATTAGAATAATCAGGAGAAGTTCAGATTTTAATAAGCAAAGTTATTTTAGACTGAAACTATTGAGATGGGTTTAAAAAAAAAAAACACCAAACAACTGCGAAGTCTCAAGGCACAAGGAATGGAGGTAGTAGCATTATAAACACATAATCATATCCAAACACCTATGTTTTTCAGCCCTACTAAAATATGAACTAGGTTGGAAACTTTGAAATTGGTAATTTAAATGGGAAATAAGATCTTGAATTATGTTTTGTGTCAAATTCTGGTTCTCTTTTTGGGCCTCCACAAGAAGGCATGTAGTTTGAAGAAACCTTATTTTTAATGTAATCAAATACTACAAATGTAAACAAAGTATGACACCACTGAATAACCATGGGCAGGCTTTGTGTGTTATTGAATGTGTGGCAACTTTCATCAGATAGTCCAAAGAATTAGAAATTATTTTTTTTCTTCTAGAGAATCTTTTTATATTTGGTACAAGTGATCAAGGATAGAGCAGTTACTCAACCTTCCTAACTTCATTTCATCAAATAACAGCCTGACTCATAATTACCTTTTTAAAGCACTTGTCCTCTGTTGCCATTTCTTACTCCTGCTCTTTATGTGGAACAAATGGTTTTAAATACAGCAATATTGCACTCATTATTTAAAATCACATTTTGCTATTTGTGTAGGACTGAAGAGTTATGTTCTCTAATGGCCATTTTATTTGTTTCCAGGTTTTCAATGTATTTATCAATCTCCTTCTTGAACTACATGTTTTTCTAACCTGCATACCAAGGCTTCTTTTTTAAGTTAACAATTGTGACTTCTAACATCACATTAGTATTTTTGTTTCTGCTGTGCGACTTTGATATTGGCAGGAATCAGTTCAAAAGAATGCTATGAAGTCTTCATTAGGGGACTGTGATACTTAGACTCTGGGAATTCAGCCAGGGGGAATCAACTGGTGAAATAATTCAAAGAGGAAATGTGTACTGCCTCATTTAAATTCGCATACACCAGAGCAGACTGCTAAGACTGGGCCTAGACTTTGTGGCTGTGTTCAGTGAATTCTCTGTCTTGTATATTCTCAAGACTTGAATGCTGTTTGTATTAGATTATACCCCGAGAGTGATAAACCATGATGTACTGTGGTTTCAAGGCAAGGCTTTCGAAGTTTTGTTGTACATTTATGTATCTGGTATAATCAAAGTAGGGCACGGGTGAGACCAGGGAACAGCTTGTGTGTGTACAACAGGTATAAGCAGAGAATGCTTCACGCCGCTCGGCTGGTGGAAGCACTGTGTGTTGAAAGAGCCAGCTGTGTAACTTGCAGAGCATTCCTGAGTACGAAGAATAGTAAAATGTATTGAAAGACCAATTCTTTATGAAGTATATTGCCACAAACTTAATGGTTATCCTATATAATTCAGGATCCACATTTCAATGAATTATGCCTAAATGACATCTTAGAAAGGATATAGTCGTAATCAAAGGATCAAGAAGTAATAATCCTACAGCAACGTTTTAACTGACTAAACAGCTTGCTGTAGCTAAACTTATTAGTAACCTGATAAGCGTGTAGGTAACTAATTGTAGGTACTTAATTATGAAATGTAAACATTAGAATTTGTCTCACAGTTATCTTTTAAACTGAGGGGATTTCTCTTGTCAACCTGGGACTAAGTGGAAGGAAAAAAACCCTCTATAATCCACTATCTGTATTTGTGTATTATTTTATCTGATTTATTCTTGTACTAAACATTGGTACTGCATATGTTTAAACCTAGTTACTTAGAAACACTTTCTTCAAAAGCTATAGCAAATACACATCAAAGTTACCCGCTTTCCCTAGGCACTCTTTTGTCTGCTTTTGCAGTCCAGTTATATCTGGGATGCTCTTGGTTGTGCCCGCTGTTTAAAACAGGAAATAGCCATAGTTGGCTGCAGGCCAAGAAGAAAGGTTTGGGGTTTTTTAATTTTATTTCAGCTGTGATTTCTTCTCTTATCTAACAGAAGTCTCCGGCTATATGCAGAAACCATAATAATGAATGCCTGCGTGTTATCAGTTTGATTCTCTTAAATGTGACTGCCCCTGACAGCATTAGTTTCCTTTGTCATTTTCCACGGTACTCAGTGTCTCCAAATGTCTCTCAGTCCCTGTCCCCAGGCATTCCAGGTCTTGCAGATTCTGGTTTGGTTTTAAAAAACACAAAGGAAAGCCCTGAAAGAACCAAGTTGTTTGACTTGCACTTTTTACCCTTATGTGTTGTGTTTTCTGCTCTTGTTGGCTCGGTTGCATCTCTGAGCTTTACCCTGCTATCTGGATTGCTGTTCTCGCATCTGGAGAGAGCTGTGACATAAAGGCATTTGAGTCACGGCCTGTCTATCTTTCTTTACCAAAGACAGTATCAGCTAGAATTGGTCTTCTGGCCATTTAGCCTTTTCATATGCTTGGCAAAATAGCTTCTACTCATAGCCTAAGTAGATTTACAAGCAACAGTAAAACAAAGGAAATGAAGAAGAATGGAAGCAGTGTTCCTGTTTAGCAGACAGATTTGAGGTCAAAGATACTTGGCTGTGCTCACTGATGATGTTAGAGAAGTGCACCAGTCTCCCAATCTGCTGTCTAGTAGGCTACACTTCCCTACATTATTTTTCTCCACCATGCCTCCACTATCATGCATGTGTATGCCTGATCATGCAGGTTAGGGGATATGAACTGAAGTTTCTGTTTACTTTTACTTCCATAGCAGTATGAAGTACATGGGGAGGGATAGGAAATGGAAAGAGTCAGTACACTGGAGTATGGTATGCAAACATAGGCATGTGAGCAAAAATGTGACAACCATCCAGATGTTCCTACAAAGATAGTGCCTGGGTTGGGAAGATTTAGGTGAAGCTGGGTCAAGAGAAAAGCAGATACAGCAGAAGAGCTGTGATAATGGGGTGACTTTGTGTTCCTATGACTCTTAAAGGAAATATATATATATATATATATATTTGTTTTAAGGATGATATTGGTTGTTAAATAATCTTACTTGAATTTTACATGGGACTGTTATTCAAGTCTCTCTACTGAAGTCAAATACAAATACAATCTATTTCTATATTTACCTAGATAGGTATCTAGAATACATTTGGATAGCTAAGCATCATACTCGATACCAAAAAATGCAGCATGTTGAGTCACTTTGCAGTGGTGTATCTAACAGCAAGTCAATAGAGAATATGCTTTCAGGGGTGGACTGTGTTCTTTGTTTACCACAGGAGATTCCTATTTATGGTTCAAAAGTGCTTAAAGGACTTCAGTTTTTTGTGCTAGTGAAACGGAATAGAAATTGGTCATTAGAGATGTCATCCAAAGTTCCTAAAGGATAGCCATAAAATACTAAACTTCTTCAATGAAACGTGGAGTATTCTACCACACATGTTTTCTTACCTGGAAAGTCTGCATGGTTATTCGTTACAACCATAAAAATAAATTCTAGGTAAATTTAACATACCATTTTCTTTGCAAAAATTTGGAAATGGTTTTATATTTTGTAGAATAATATTAAGAAATATGTCTATGAAAAACAACTGATATCAGTGACCAACAAACTCTTTCATCTTTTATTTCAGTTCACCTGTACAACACACCTCTCACGTAATTTCACTTTTGAGCTTGATCTCTCAATTCTTGATTTGTGTGAAGAATATATTTTTAATAACTCACTGAAACTGCTGGGCTTAACCATTGCCCTTCTGATGATACCTACCAAAGCTCTTGGCCTTCTCTATCATATGTTTTCCAATAAATCCATACATGCCTCTGTAGAAATATTGTTTTGGGGGGTGGAGGGCAGAGAACCTTCAAAAGAAAGAAGAAAAATCTTTAAAATATTAAATATTTAATTTTAGGCTAAAGTTTGTTATGAACAAGGACATATTGGTTTTGTCAGTAAGTGAATGATACAGAACCCACGGAATTTCCTTAGCTTCCTTTTTGCTCCAGCCTGTGTGAGTGCTGGATACATTTGCAATTATTGTCCTTAGGAAGCAAAGTGTGTAGATCCTCATCAGTTCAATGAGGAGGTGTCACTTCGACTTTATTTGCACAAGTCCATATGGATTGTGTATTTTTTCTTTCTGAACTTGCTTCAACTATCTTTAATAAACACATGTGTGTGCAATACACAAGCTATAAAGAGAAATACAATATATGAATGCTGTATATAGCCTTTTAAAAATTGTTTGAATTTCTTTTTGTATACAGACTTTCTATAAAATTACTCTATAGAAAAAAGTGAAGATTTATGTTGAGAAAAAAAGCACTAGTCAGTAGTGTTCTCTGCTTTCTGCAACTCAAGGTCCAGCAAAGTGTAAGTTTGTAAATGCTATTGAGTTTTGTAAATGTACAAAACCTGGCAATAAAAAATAATTGGCAGATGTGGAACAGTGAAATTATTAGTTCTTTCCTCAGACTTCTGTAAAGCTCAAAGTTTTGAAGGATTTTTGAGCTCATATTGTTAAAGCATACATAATTTTTATATTGGTACTCCACACCCCCATTTTTATTCAGGCAGAATATTTTGCTGAGACTTTTTTTCTGCACAGCATTACAACCAAGTACCTGTTGCCCATATATTGTTTATATGTATTGTTTGCCTCTGTACTAATACGAGCTTTGGGCAAGCTACAATATTACTTGGCCTGTGCTCACCTTGCCTCAGGGTCTCTAGTTCTGCCAGTTTCTATTGGTTTGGTGGTTGACTTTAAATAGTGTGTAATGACATTGCTTGTTGGGAAATGGATGGTTTCTGCTTGAATTATATAGCCAGACCCCTAAAGAATGAATTCTTATTTTTTTGTGATTTATTTACTTCAAGTTATCAAGAGTGAAATGTGCCTTAACAGCTTGATTAGTTTTGATGATGAAATTATTGTCCCTGTAGGAAAACGGTAGATGTCATTTACCTTAATATTAGGAAGGCTTTTAATGCAGCCTCCTATAGTATCATGGCATCCAAATCAGGGATAAATGGACCAGATGAGTAGACTATAAGGGAAAAATATCCGACTGGACCCTGGGGCTCAAACAGTACTGGTAAATGGCAGTCTTACTTGACAGCTGGCTAGAGTGCTATTCTTCCAAGGCTGTTACTGGGCCAATATTCTTGGACACTTTCATTGCCATCCCAGGTGATGGGACAAAAACTGGAAATCTGGGGATGACACAGATTAATATGCTAGAGGACAGGGCATCATGATTAGAAGCTAGCATTTTAGGTATGTATGTGTCTGCTTATGTGACAAGAATTTATTTCTAAAATGTGCTGCATTTTTGTTTTGTGGGGTTTGAGGTTTTTGTTTGTTTGTGGGTTGTTTTTTTGTTTGGTTTTTTTCCTTGAATGAGGTGGCAAGGGAAAGGGAGCAAGAGGTAACTAAACCAAAATGAAAGTGTTTGAGCCAAGTATTTCATTTGACTTAAAAATCAAACCCTTATTTCATCTTGGGTTTTTAGTTGTTGTTGTGTCCTCCATTTTGGTCACTCAGCTGAAGAAGCCATTATTCTTATGCCTTTAACCACTATTACAGAGCAAACTTATTTGATGCTAAATCAGTAAGTCCATTGCCATTTCTTCCCAACATAAGACTTAAATTTCTATGGTCAGTATGTTAAAGGGCCAATGCTTTTCCATCCCTTAGAAAGGGGAAAGGACCCTTTTTAGTACTCTCTGCATTTCAGAGTGTCATCTTAGACTTGTCTGACTATTGAAATTTGGTGGCCTTCTACAATGGGGTTACAGTGTTGGTGGATAAGGGAAGAGAAACTGATGTCACCTGCCTGAATTTGTGCAAATCGTTTGACGCTGTCCCACACAACATCCTTGTCTCTAATTTAGAGAGACATGGATTTGACAGATGGACCACTTGGTGGATAAGGAATTGGCTGGATGGTCGCACTCAGAGTTGTGGTCAACAGCTTGATCTCCAAGTGGAGACCAGTGACAAGTGGTGTTCCTCAGGGGTCGGTATTGGGACCGGCGCTGTTTAACGTCTTTGTTGGTGACATGGACAGTGGGACTGAGTGCACCCTTAACAGGTTTGCCAACAACGCCAAGCTGTGTGGTGTGGTTGACATGCTGGAGGGAAGGGATGCCATCCAGAGGGAGCTTGACAGCCTTGAAACTAGATGATCCTTAATGTCCCTTCCAACCCAAACCATTCTATGAGTCTATGATTGTCGGAGAGCAGGAAGTCCTGATAACATTTGATTTGCTTTGGTAAGAATTGCAATTTCAAATAATATTCTGAGACCTATAAGCAAAATATGTCTGGAGAACATAGGCAGCTGAAGAGAAAAACATTACTATTGTTTTGAAAACCGGTAAAATCAACTTATCAACTGTATCTGACTTCTGTGAACTGTAAATACTATACTGTGGTCAGTACCTTGCTTGTAGGAAGCAATAAGTATTGTTCAAATTTGGATAACATTATTTAACTGTTCAAGTTTGAAGATGTTGACAGTACTCACCAATCTTTTTATAAGCTGGTGTTTGCAAACAATTATGCTGGGATATCTGAGGTGCTGATCTATTGTCACCTACATCTGTTAGTTCTAGGAGTTTGGTTAATTGTTGTATAATGCTGATTCTTTAAAGGCCTAAAATAATGCCTAATGAAAGGCTACAAAGGCTGATTCTGTGGGGTTTGGATCTAGTTTATGCATTTTTCATTATTAGTGCTATGTAACAGTAGGCACGATTCTATGCCATAGTAAAAATGTGGACTACCAAGGGCGGGGGAGGGTGGAAGAGGGAGAGAATGTAATGGACAGCTGAATCGGGTTCATAGTTTTTGTTTTGAAAAACCATGGACTCTGTTTATGAAGAAATGCCTGTAAGTTTCTGTAGGCTTACATATGGCAAGTTAATTGCATATTAGTGGACATTTCTGATTGTGATTTGTTTTAAAATGTTGAAATTTGTGTAACATGTGCAGGGGGTCTATGGAAGGTCTATATACTGTATTCTGGAGAGGCTCCTTATGCCCACACTTCAAGAAGAGGTATGAGGAACTCATCTACTACAGCCATATACAGACCATATAAATAGATGCAGCAGTGTTTGAGTTCCAGTGATATATCAACTAGCAGGGAAGCAAATCTACTTTCCAGGGAAACACAGTGACATGTGAATGTTCAATTCTGCTGTAGTTTGCCAAGAATGTAAATATTTTTATATGATGATATACAATATTAGATCATTCCCTGGATTCTTCCCCCATGGATTTTGCACAAAGAATGCACAGTTTTCACACAGTCATACCACGTACTGATACGAACCCTAGCTTCCATGTTTCAAGTACTGGCACTGAGGTGAGATAGAACTAAGTATTTTACACTGGGAAGTGTCATATGTTGGTGTTGAAGATTAGACCACTGATATGTAAGTGAGACATACCCAATTCCTTTTTTTTCTTTTTTTTTTTTCTTTAATCCTACAACATTATACCCATGTGTTCCCTCTTCCTGAGAAGTGAAGTGTTCAAATTGTGATGCATTGTCATATTCCTCTCCGAGTGTTTTATGACTTTCAAGGGTGGATTGTAAAACATTAAAACATGGGTGTACTGCCTGCTCCGCTGGGGGATGAGAAAGAGATGGTGTTGCTATACTTCCACCATTGTAAACGCAGTGTAAAAAACACATTCTGAATGAAGAGGGTGAAGGCAACTAGGCTTAAAGGCAAGATAAGCATATAATCAGTCTAATAAATCATTTCATTGCCTGATATATTGCTTTATGGTAATGCAAAATAATCACATCATGTAGGAGTCATGACCCCTTAAAATAATGTTAGTGCCTTGACTTCTGCAGATGTATGGCCCATTGGTGTATGCAACCATAAGAATCTAAGCAGCTAAACAAAAGCTAGACAGGAAAATAGGCCTCAGTGTAAATGGAGAGGCAGAGCTAGCAAGTGCTTATTTGGTGCAGAAGACCCAGTAAGTGCTGGAATATGCAGTGAATTTAGGCTTGGATGGCAAAAGTGTATTGGATGGGAGGGAGGACCCTTTAGAAGTGCAGAGGCAGTCCTCAGACTTCTGAAGCTGTGACTGGAAGTCCTCACTGTTGCTATCTCCACATCATTCTGACTATGTTAAAACGAGCTGTTATTTACTGAGGCACATTTGTCCTTCTCTTTTCTCCCTGTTCCTGAAAAGGATAGGAATGAGAGTAGAAGTCAATACTGTCTATTTAGTACAGATTTATATCATCCATCCTTGCAGAAGTAGTAGGTGGCTACCCAGGAAGGCTTCTTTTGGGGCACACTTACTAGAGGTTCATGGATAATGAGTTAGTTACATAATGCTATCTCACCTCATTGTACTTCTTCAGTTGCATCAGAAGGAGCTAAAAAGCTATATTAAGAAAAATAGATGTTCCATGTAAGAAATTACTGTGCATGCCCCAGGGACACTGAAGGACTGAATGGAAAAGATCATGTCTCCAATACAGATGGGAGGAGAGATACGCATCTCTTTATTAAGATGTCATACAGAACATGGAAAAAGTTTGGGCACTACTGCACTGTGATGAACTTGCTTTCAGAAATTTACTGAAAGCAGCCGAGGATATCAGTTGCAGCCCTCTGGAATTGAGGGTCAAACAGAGCTGATTATTGCCAGCCCAGAATTAGGATTCTCAATTACTTTGCTGCAGTGCTGAGCACCTACTGTTTAACCCTAAATGACATTTATTAAGTTTGCGCAGACAGTGGACTGACGGAGTCACTTTCTCGTTATTAAATGTGCTTTTTTCTAATCTTGCATCATCTCAGTTCTTTATTTAGAACTAAAATCAATATTCATGGTGCAGAGGGTTTTTTTTTTCCCCAACTCTTTCATAAGTCTCTTAAGTACTTCTTAGTTTTCAAGTACCTTCAGTGCAGACAGTGAGTACAATACGTATATGACAAGACAGTCTCAGAGAAATTCCTTTAAGTTCTTTAAACTCTAAGAAAGAACCAAGGTTGTCATACTGGTTTTGCATCTTCCCAAAAGGGAATTTCTGTCTTGTGTATGAAAAAAACCAGTTACTGAAAAATGTTGCTATGCTGCAATGTATGATATAATATTAAAAGAACAAAATAAGCAATGCTTATTCTCGATCACTAATGTAACAACTTACCAGACATTGTACAATGTTGCTATCAAGTAATTACAGTGTTAATTACTGGAGTAACATCTTAAAAATAATACAATGGGATTTCAAAAGTCAAGTGAGAATAAATGAAAGATTAAGCACAACTTATTTCAATTGTGTGTGCTGCCCAAAGAATGCTCCATATCAGATGTGTCAACTGAAATCCTGCACAAAACAGTGAAATAATGTCCTCTTGTAAAAAGCCAAAGTCAGTAATACAGACTCTGTAATACACTTTGCTTTTGCATGATCTTAAAATTGTAATGAAAAAACCCTGCTTCAGTTGTCATGGTTTTTCTGGGAGGTGGGGTGGGTGGGGTTATCCTTCTTTCCTTTCTTTTTTTTTTTAAACCAGGAATATGGGAAACAATAAACTAAAGCCATCTTGGAGTTCTTTATGCATATGTCTAAAAGTTAGGGGATGAAATAATTATTATTTTAAACTCTATAAATTAAGATTAACCACTAATAATTAAATGAAAAAAAAAAAAAGGCCTTGCATATAAAGAAAATGAAGACTCTTTAGCCTAGAAGTCTCTGTAATGACTCAATCAAAATGAAGTTAGTAGATAGAAGGATTAAAGGACTGTAATAAGACCACGCTACAGATGACAACTACAGGAAAGGCTGAGAAAGAAGAAACACTCTATGATAAGGTAAGAAAGCTATGTATGGATAATAACACTGTGATGATGGCTGATAGCACCTCCATAATATTAATTTGAAAACCTCTGAGACACTATGGAAATAATAGCTGTTGCAAATTGCAGCTTCCTGAATCATATCAGGAACAGTTTAAGCACAAATCTGGCTGTAGCAAAGCTAATGCAAATACCAACCTGAGTAAATAAGAAATAGTTGGTACACAAACATCTCCCTAATCTGGGAATTGAACCAATTGCTACCAAAAAGACATGATTTCACCAGCTTTTGTTCTAGAAAGAAACTGATTGACATGGGGAAATGGATTGGATCAACCTTAGCACAGAAGATAAAACATTAAGGCAAAGATGCTCATACAATTAGCCAACAGTATTAATATTTTATTTTTCTGCACTTATTACAGTTCCCCAAACTGGGGCGGAGTGGAGTCTTTAAGAAGCATCAGGTTATAAATGGTTTCGTAGCGTACTAGTTCTACAGTCAACTGTGATTAAGAAATTAAGTACAGTATTTGGAGTCTACTTCAGTGAATGCTTTCTGCTTGCTGATTCCCTTGACTGTAGCTGCTCAATTAGTAGCTTCCAGTGCCATCTCCTACCTTCACAAATAATAGTGTAAACTTTACAGAGCAGTTAGTAAAGTCAAAGTACATGTCATGGTTTAACCCCAGCTAGCAACTAAGCACCATGCAGCCGCTCGCTCACTCCTTCCTGCTCCCAGTGGGATGGGGAGAAGAATTGAAAACAAAAGAAGTAAAACTTGTGGTTTGAGATAAGAACAGTTTAATAACTGAAGTAAAGGTAAAATATAATATAGTAACAATAATAACAATTGCCATGAAAAGGAATATAAATAAAAAGAGAGAGATTAGACCCAAGAAAATACAAGTGATGCACAGTGCTATTTCTCACCACCCACTGACTGATGCCCAAGCAGCAATCAGCCCCTCCCAGCAAACTCCCCCCAGTTTATATGTTGAGCATGACGCTCTATGGTATGGAATATCCCTTTGGCTAGTTCGGGTCAGCTGTCCTGGCCATGGTCCCTCCGAGATTCTTGTACACCTGCTTGCTGGCAGATCATGGGAAACTGAAAAATCCCTAACTTAGGGTAGACACTACTTAGCAACAACTAAACCATCAGTGTGTTATCAACGTTATTCTCACACTAAATCCAGAACTCCCTGTAGCAGCTACTAGGAAGAAAGTTAACTCTATCCCAGCTGAAACCAGGACAATATATCTTAAAGCTGGTGCATGATTTTATGGAGTTGGTTGAGAATATGAAATGTGGCAAAGGGGTTCATAAGCTGGAGAAAAAATTGCTGATATTTCAGAAAAACAGACACAAATATGCCAGACCAGATGAAACAGAGGAAAATGAGAAGTAAATGAAAAGGTAGCGAAAGCAGCTGGTCTGGTCACAGGCTGAGAGACTTTCTCTTTATACTCTGCTATAAAACATTTGCAGGGGAACAATTGCAGAGGAGAGAATAGGAAAGTCCTTGCTAGGTCCCCTAGATTGTATTATTAAAAGAATTTGTGAAGGTTTTTGGTGGAAAACTTGGAGAAAGACAAGGCAGAAGTAAACCATCTGATCAGAAGGGTGGAACGCTTTTCCTAGTGTAAACAAACAGTACAGATCATATCTTCTAGTACTCTTCCAAGACATCTGTTATTGAACACTGCTGGAAACAGAATATGAGATCTGGCCTATTACAACAGGCTTATTATCTTATTGAAAAGCTTGCCGTAAAATGCATTGTCAGGAGACAGGACATGTCACATTAACCCTGAATCTTAAGGCACAACAGGAAAACATTGAAGCAGTAGTGATGAGTTTATAGAAAAATACTTGAAGCACTGTGTACCCAAGAATGTCATTAATATAAAACATGTCAACATCTCCCTAATACATTTTATTGTACAATTTTTTGTTATGTCTTTTTACTGCAGTAATTTACAGGTAGGCAGGTGGATTTCTAGTAGCAATCTTCTTACTAGTCTCAAAATCAGTATTGCTTTTTTTTCCAAGTATGCTGGCTTTATTTCAACTTTCTTTTAAAGAAAGTACTTTACAAAAGCAAGTAGCCATTTTTAATCTCATTTTTCAGCTGGGAGAAAGTGAGTCATGAATTAATTCAGTGAACCACAGAATATTCCTTGCAGTGAGGTATGGATAAAATCAGGGACTGAACACAGACCTCCTCAAGCTCAGCTCCCCTTCGTCTTGCCTACTTTGTACGATTATTTCACAGCTGACTCTGAACACAGCTTGTAACAAACAGTCCTATTTGGAATATAATGGAAACTTATTTGGGGTATTTAATGATGCAACGTGACATGGAAGGGATGCTCTTCAAAAAAGATTCATGCCAGTGGCTTGCACCATGCGAGCGCAGATGTTCAGCAGAGCGGCAGTGAGATGTTCACCATCGTTCCGAGTTCTGTCTAGCAGATCCCCTCCAAATGTGTAAGCTCCTGCAGTTTGTCCATTATGTTCCTGTTTGGCAGAAAGGCGATTGCTGCTGTGCTGACATTCATCACTGAGCTTTTTACTGTGGGTCTGCTGTTCTTATGCTGACATGCTTATCTGAAATCAGCATGGGGATGTATCGGACCTGGAGAGGGCTTTTTTTTGCCGAAATGCTTTCTCTTCTCACGTAGTATTATATTCCTTTCTGTCCCTAAAACTAGGTAAGAAATAGGGATAATAGCAAAATACCACAAGTAAGGAAAAAGCTGCAAAGATAGATACATAGATATATGTAGGGTTTGGGGTTTGTTGGCTTTTGTTGGGTTTTTTTTTCCCCTACTCCCCTTATGTAATCAATTGAAATACAGATTTCAGTATATGGTACTGCAGGAGGTCTGGCAACCCATTTCTACCTTCTTTAAGCAATCAGTCATTTTATTTCAGTGACACGTTTTGGTGCACACCCACAGCAGTAGTCCTTTGGTGTGGTAGGGGTTGGGGATTTTTTGCTGGGGATGGGATAGAGGTGGTGTTGCTTTTCATGTGGCAGATTAGAAAATGCTGGAAAAATAGATTAGCTGGTTTTGTATGTAGAACACAGACACTGAAGGCACCTCTGCTGATGAAAAGTGATTTTTGCATGTCTCTTGAATCTTCATATTCCTTTCAGTAGGAATGACATTTGAAAAAAGACTGGATCAAATTTTGAAACGTGCTGAATATCTTATGTCTATTAACTTCAAGTTATCTTGGGCCTGTTAAAAAATGCTGAATGTTAGGACCAATGAAGTGTAGGGTATCTCTTTTCAGTAGCAGCTGTGATGAGCTGTCTTTAAATCTTCATGTTGTCTTTACTTAAATGTTCTAAGTTTGTAAATACACCTATTTTAATAGACTAATTACATGCACTAGTACTGTGTTTCACTACTTAAACAGTTTGAATCCCTTTTTTTTTTTTTTTTTTTTTTAATTTCCTTTACTGAGCTATTGTGAGATGACCAGTTTAATTCTTAAATGAAGTTCAACTCATGGCACAAGTAAACTACTTTGCAACTTCAGAAAGAGTGGCAGCATCCGTACTTCAAGCATCTATAAGCTGTTGTAACTAATACCCTATAATATCTATAATAGTAGATGTAGATGTACCTTATGCATGTATGCACAGTAAACAGAAAATCCGTATAAAAGGAAACATGCAGGGCCTCTTCTAGTCTAGATTTCATGCTCCCTAAATTTGGTGCAGAATTATTCTCTTTTTGAATTAAGCCATAGCATCTAACTTACCATTTTAAGAAAAATACCACTAAAATTTCTGGCAATGAACAACTGGCAGTGTTAACTTGTCATACGAAATGAAGTGATAACTGATGTATTGTCCGAGTCTGCAATAGTTGTCTGAGCTGAAAGCAGCAGCTCTGAGAGAGGTGTGAAGTATGCTTTTTATCACGATGTTCTCAATTAGTCAAAGTACTAAGGATAAATGTCTGAGTGTTTATATTAATTTTTGGTGCTGATCAGACATCTGTTGCTCTTTCAAATCTGTTTTCAGGAACAATTACAGGAATTGCTATTTTATTCTCCATGGTTGACATAAATCTTAATAACATTAATGTAAATCAAATACAGAGTTGGAGTTTAATGCAACAGACTTCCTTCCTCCTGTTTTATAAAGTTTGGATACTCAATCAGGAAGAAGAAACAATGCTGCTTTTGATCATGTGTCATAAACAGTGTATTAAATATTACAAGAAATACTTAAAGGAGAAGGATTTGAAAACAGTGTATGTTAAAATATATTTGGACAAAATATTAATTTAGCAATTTGGAATTCTGATTAATAACCTTTGTTAAGAGTTGTCAAGTATAAGCTGTTTGCCTCAATTTACCTGTAGTTAGTTACCTGTGAGTCACCTTGTTTTTTGACTTCCTCCTGTTGAAATTCAAGTAACCACATCTAAATCTCTGCAGATGTTTCTTTTTTCCATAACCATGCGGTATTATTGACTTCTGTATCAGTGAAAAGTAATCATCCTTGATAAGTCAGCCAATATGACTTATAAGGGAGGTGATAAAAGTTTAAGGCAAAAATGTGTTCTCTGCAAACTGATGTGTCTTGTAGCTAAAAATATGTAAATTTGTATAGTGATTGTTGCAATCTTTTTTGAAGAAAAATGTATTGCAGATGGGGAAAGCTGCTTTCTTCTCTTACCGGCCAAGACTTTTGGGGTTTTTTTTGTATTATTTACAGCCTTAAAAATAGAATCTGCACTTCTAAACATGTCCAGGTAGTTGTTACAACGTTTTTGAGAATCCCTTTGTACAGGCAACTATTGTGTTCAGATAGTTGCTAAGAGTGATTTTATCCAGAAATTACTTTGAAATTAGAATTTAAATAGCTGTGGAATTATAGGAGAGGATATACCGCTTCTGTGTAAATCAATTTAATAAAACTGAAAACCCTACTATTTATTAGAAGTGATTTAACAACAAATGGTGTACCAGAGCCTAGAAATACATTGCTACAGATACCAGACCTGTCTGTGTTAACTTCTGCCAATTCAAATTTGCATCTTCCGTTTGGATATATACTGCATCCTGAGACAAGAATTTTCTAATTGAAGTCCTGTATTTCTTTGATAAAAACCAGAAAGGAACACAAAGCCAAAATATAGCTGGAGAAAACATGAGCATCAACAAACCTTAACACAAATATTTGGTCTATCTAAAATTACATACTTAAATACATATTTAGGCACCCACGAAAAAAACTTCCATCTGATGCTGAAGAACACCTCTATGAAGAACAGGATGTTTCATGATGTTTGCTTAAAAGTAAAATCTCTTGGTAACATTCAGCTTGTCTCTCCCACCTATAATGGTGCTGTGTTGAAGGCTTTCCAACACATGTATACTTAGTTCATGGGTATTGGATTCAGCATGCAAAGGGAGTTGTGATGAATATCATAACATTTTATTATTGATGTATAAATTTGAAAGACAGTGAGAAATGCAGGTGAGGAAAATTAAGTTAGTGAAAAGCTGCTTATATATTATCTTTCTAAGACTGAAATATTTTGTGGGAAGGAGAAAGAAGCAGTGAAAAAAGTGGCCAAAAAGGTCAACCAAAGTGATTAAGAGCCTGGATTTATCTCTAGATAGGACATAATAAAAGAAAAGGGAAAAAAGCGATAGTTCAGGAAGAAAATGAATGAGAAGATACATGGCAGAGTTTTGTGCAAACTAATGGTATGACTGATGACTACGTACACTGTGTGTGCATGTTTGCGCTTTCTGATGTTAAAAGAACAGGCTTTAAAAATAAATACAAGTGTTTAAAAATTTATACTTTTTCTGCATGGTAGATAATGAGCTCATGAAACTTGCTGCCACAATGTATAATTAAATTCAAGAGCTTAATGGGTTTGGGTTTTGCTTTGTTTGTCTATACTTTTTAAAAAACTTTGTTAATATGGATTTTCACCTTAACAAAAAAAGGGGTACGGGGGACAGACAGGACATGGGGAATTAGAATTGAAATAAAACAATGCATTCTGCCTGATCAGTTTGAAAACAACCTGCCTCTCTGATCAAGTGTGGAATAATGTATAACAGTGGAAGGACTGCGAATTAATGTGTAAAGTTAGAAGGTTGAGTGGTAGACGTTGGGTTTGTTTGGTCGATTGTTCTTTTTTCCTCAACACCTGTAGTTACCCTTGTTTTTTCCATATTAAGGAACTGGAACAAGAAAGGACTCGCATCAGCTTAGTGTCTGAGAGACACTAAACAGTCAGGAGCTGGCGTGTGACCAGGACTCCCATTATTTCTGGGCTAACATCTGTAAACTTTGCTTCAGACTGCTCTTCTCTCTGATGAGTTTTGCAGCTGCTCTGTTAGCGGCACTAACGGCTCATTCTGTGCGGAGAGGGGCAGCATTGTTCAGCAGTGTAACAGCCCACATTGCATCACGGTATCAGCTTGGTTAGAAACCACTTGCCTAAGACAGTGAGTGTTTTGTTTTATTTAAAGAGCAGCATATATACTTTCATGGAGTTAGGGCTGGGGTAGGGGTTTAAAAAAAGAAAAAAAAGAAGGTGAGGGCTTGGTTGAAATTGTGGAATCAAGTGGGAAATGTTATATCTGCCTAGCACCATGGTGATCCTTGGGTAGGACAAGAGAAACCTTAATGTCAAAATTCTTGTGTGTACAGTGGCTACATAGAATCTAGTGTTCTTATTTATATATATGTGTGTATATATATATATAATGTTTGTGCAGTCTAGCAGTGCAGCAGGTAATATGTAGCAAGTATGTAGAAAACTAGTGTTTTAATCTGTGCAGTTAGAACTGGATACCTAACACAGGCAGAGAGAAGCATAGAGCCGGCCTTAGCAATCACTAGTGGGCAACAGCTGCTGGGTTTTGGGAAAAGGCTGCAGACCTTCAGCAATGTTACTCCACAGCTGTAAAGTAAGTGCCATTTAATCCCAGCAATTTTGGTGGTTGCACTGTCAGAGTGGCTGTTAAAGGCGGTGGGCGAATGGGCTTATGGGACTACTATAGATTCAAGCAAGTGCTTAAACTGTTTTAAAGTGCTTAAACCCTTCCAGCTCATGTCATATTTGAGAGCTTCCTGTTGAAGGCCATGGGGTATGAGCAATGTGATTTTGCATATTCAGTAGCATGTTTACAAGTGTAAAAAAACCTTGGGATTGGAGAAAGCAAGGTTGTTTATAGGTTTTGGACCATGAGAAAACATCTTGAATCGGACTATACTTTATAGTTTCTATGCCAATATAAATATTTTGGAATATTCAACTTGTTTGAGCTCAATACAATTTGAAGTAGGTTAGGTATTCAACTAAATATAGGCATGTGTAATAAGTTCTTTACTCATAACTTTCTAAATGGTGTTACATTTTTTTTTATCAAGGAAAGAATCATCAGCATATGGAATTGCTCATTACCGTCTTGTTCATGTTTATTAAAGGTTATGAGAAACACAAGTATGTTCACTAAATATTGGAAATGTTGTTTACAGTGGTCTTTGGGAGCTAAATATCATAAACTTTATATTATTAGTATTGAGCATTAATTTTTGCTGCATCAATTGAATTTTCAGGGATTTGGACATAGTATTAAACTTCCCTTATGCAGGACCAGGGAGCAGAAAATTCTAACTACTTCATGTGCATATCAACTAATGTTGTGTACATGATTAAAAGTATGAAATTATAGGCAGACATTTCAGACAGTACTAGAGTAGAAATAGAGTCCTCTGCCTCACACCTGCTTGTGAAATCGTGGTCATGCACAACGAAGGAACATCAGAGTAATTCTTTACCAGGATGTGAGACTGAAGGTTGCCATTTTACCTTCTCCATTTCCTCGGAACTTGACAAAGTAATATGAGGCTTCTCCCTTTGGGACCAGTCTCTTCCCTCCAGGGGATGGACAGAAAAGCTAATTATTTCAAGCATTTCCTGGGACAGGACCTGCTGAAGGCAAGCCAAAGTGACTGTCTAGGACACCAGGCAGGATATGGCCAAACAGCTGTAGCCCATCACCCACTCTGTGCTAGACCTGGGCTAATTACTGTTGCAGGAGAGATGGGTGTGAGGAAGGGCAGGAGAGGATGCCTTTCCGTCCCTCTCTGCTCCCCACTGCACCCACTTCTCCAATAACAGGAAAAAAGACTTTCTGTCCCATTTCCATCCCTTCCTTTTCCGGGCCACGGTACTCCAGCCTCACTCACAGTTTGTTGTGCAGAGAAGCATTGAGCCAGCTCTGTCCTGGAAGATTTATGATTGTGTTTTTAGACTCCAGATGATCTCTTGATCTGCTGCAGTCTTGAGCAGACCTCAAGAATTTGGAGCAAGAGAAGGAACATCTGTTCTGAGCCCCTGCACAGCAACTAGAGTCTTTCTATATTGTCAGTAGCGTGTCTTTCTTTACCAATGCAAGCGCTTTTCTTATGAAGTGGGGAGACTTCATTGACAAGGGAGAGATTCAGTTTGTTTAGCTCTTGCTCTTCTGGACAGTAAACTGGTGTCTGGGTGCACGTTAATAAGTTGCTGTCGCAGTGCATGTGGAGACGGTGGTTTCTTGAGTTGGTCATACTGATTGAATGTCTTCCAGAGTGTGGTCAGTTTGTCCTGCTCGGGAAGGACAGGAGCAGCAGGAGCTACAGAGTAGCAAGAAGTTGAAACTGAGTCTGCTCACTTTTATGTCAACACAGACGAAAGGGGAAAGCAAACTGGATTTAGCACCCAGCACTCCATCACTTCTATGTCATGCTGCCCAAGAGACTCTTGAAAACATGAATTCAAATCTGGCTTGTTACTGCAAATGCATCTCAGAGATATCAAAATAGGAACTGAGGTTATTTTTCATTTTTTGACATATCTGCCTCAACAATGTATGAAAAGGATTTTTTCGGAAATAATTTGAAACGGGAAAATAGACCAGTTTCTTTATACTGTGGTAGAATTTCTCTTCCTTTTCCACATATAGCTAAGTTGTACTGATGGGGTGAAGTAATGGAGACTCAGAACTGATATTTTTAACAAGGAGGCGGACTGGCTTGGGAGAGAAGGGATCACTCTCGCCCTGATGGTATCTGTACAAATGTTTTCTTCTGTCTTTCGTCTTTGCTTCCCTCTGTGAACCCTCAGTCCCATTGATTTTAATTTTGCCTGAATTCCAACCTTGCCCTTCTGATTCCCCAGTAAATTACACTATATCCTTGTTGGCACCATGTTTGGAAAATTAATTCTTTGTTGTGGCATTCAGGAACATCTTCCTCTTCCTGATCCAAACTGGTACCATTTACTTCTCCAGTGAAAGGAGTAAGTGTGTGCAGGAACTCTCCCACAGATAGAAATTGTTATGCAGCTGCCTGTACTGCCCTTGTCTTTGAGTCCTACTCAGATATGTTCTTTCTTTTGAAACACAACCCAGGAAATTGCTGTTGTTTTGTGGCAAAACTGATAAAGTTCCCCCCAATGATAAAAGGGTTTATCAGAGGATTTCCTTTTTTCTTTCTCCTGCTACGATTACAGCTATATTTGTCTTATAGGTTTTGGTTCCTAATAGGATGACACAAGGTGACCAATTTGCGCTTTTATGTCATGCAGTGATATGTGGAAACTCTTTTTTGGAGCAGAAAGCTGCTTTCCCAGCAGCCAGTGCGCACCCAGTTCAAAGTTGAACAAGCATCTTCATGCAGAGAGAGTACTTGGTAGCCCAGACAGATTGGAGACTTTAATGGTATATTTAGTGGAAGCCATAAGGGAATGTTTTAGAAGAGATTATCACTAACTAAATTAAAGATTGATAATTTAATTTTGCTTCCAAAGAAAGATGATGAGATATGCATCCTTCCTTTCTGGTGTTGGTTAGGAAAAATGCTTTTAATATAAATTATATTCTGGCACTAGAGGAGTGTGTCCTACAGTACTCCTTTCATTTCATTGATTAGAGAGCACTACTGCACAGAAGCGACAGCTATACCATTAGGGTATGTTCATGACTAAGATGGGATAAATAGATCTTCATGTTAACACTGCCTCTTCTGTAATTTCACATAAAAAGTGCACTCAACAAAATGTCTTGTGTCTCTTAGCTATACAGTGTACATCAGGAGGGGCCTTATAACAGTATGATCAGGATTTTGTTACTGCTGCCAGATTACAAAGAAGCATTTTTAAAAGCCAGTTTCCATGTGATGTGTGCACTGGTAATGATTTACCATAGATGGTTATGTGGCATTTATCACCTCAAAAACTCATCTGCTAGAGTAGTGAATGTCATTATACCCATTTCACAGATAATGAATCTGGACTTTGATATAGTACATTCCAGCTTCAGAAGTCAGTGGCTGATCAGTCATATGGCAGGTTTATGGAGAAGCTGGAAGGCACTACACCCAAAGATAATCATTTCTTCCAAAAGGAGAGCTTTGTAAGCAGCGGTTCTTAATATGTTACTGTTGTTAAGTGTGGTCAAACCCCCCTTGAGTTGTAAAAGCCAGGTCACCAATGAAATTAAAAACTTTTTTTTCCCTTCTTACAAACAACATAGTATGCTCCTTGATATTGCAATAATGAGCACAATGTAGAGACAGAGACACCAGCCTGTATTTAGAGTGAATCACAGCCTGGTTTACTGTGACTTCTGTGATTTAGTGAAAAAACACCTCCCTGAGATGTGTGGGTGTGAGCATTTAAGGGGGTTTGATTAATTTCCTGGGGTTTGTGCCTGTAGACAAAAAGCTGAAAAACCTGAATTGTGAGTGCTGCAAAAACAGAAGGGAAATTTAGCCAGCGTTTTACAAAGAAACCTTGCAATTAGCTTTATGGCTTGCTTACAAATTCCAGTGTAAGCAAGTCTTGAATCCTTTTTGGAAGATAAATTGCATAGGGGAGAGTTTCAGATCTGGGTTTGTATACCAAGATACAGTCACCTACTCACATTCAGCAAGTACATGCCTGACAAATCCTGGTGGGATGACAAACAGGGTGGTCGTGCCTTCTCCCATGTCCTATGTGACTTACAGCTTTGTATACCAACCAAGCAAAATCTTGCAGTGCATTCGCTGATCTGTAGGCAGTCACAGCAAATCACAGTGTGGATGTCATTGAAGAGCCTGGACAAAAGCCCTTGAGCAGCTGTACTTCTTGTTCTACAGTAATTGTGGTGTCTGAGTGTTTTTCAGGGGTATACACAAATAAAGCACATTACTATAATCCACAGATAACACAGCTGTTGTCACGGTATGAACACTTAAACCCCGCATTTAAAAAGCATGCGATTTGTAATGTTTGTTATTTTAGCTCTTTTTCAAAAGAAAAAAAAAAATCACTATCACAGTGGTAAATCTGGTTTCATCAAACTTAAGAATCAAAGCATGCAGAACAGAATCAGAAATGCAGACATATCAATCTCAGAAATGCATATGACCAAATAAAGAATACGTACTCAATAGCTCCTTTAAAATGTACATGAAGGGAATGACATTGCTGCTGCATGTGTGCCTGGCTGCCCATGAGACGTAACTGAAAATTATACTCAATGAAGATACAGCAGGAAAGAGAACTGGCAGTAAATGAAGTCATATTGCTGGGGCAGGAGCCAATGAAAGAAAAAGGTTTGTTGTTCCTCCTCCTCCTCCCCAGACCACTAGATAAAGCAGATAGTTTGTAATCATGAGGGATGGACAGTCAGGTTTTTGGGTGGTGTGTTTTTCTTTTTTTCTTTTTTTTTATTTTTTTTTATTTTATTTGGTGATTAAAGGATAGAGTGAGAGTACAGAAAGTCATGTATTGTCAGTGAGACGAAGTAGATTACAAAGGACAGTGAACACAGAAGAAAGAGGCAGCTACAAAAGATGTTGGTTGTTTCTTTTTTTTTTTTTTTCTCCACTAAAAAGCTTAGGAGGGAGAGGAAAAGTTCCTTTATCTAAACAGAAAAGAAATGAAGACATTTGCAGTTTCTGGGTCAGCAAAAAGGCTCAGCTGATAGTTGTACATTCTCCCTTGCAGGAGATCAAGTTTGGGAGTGACCTCAAGAATTTTCCTTCTTTGACATTCCAGATTGAATGCAACCTGGAAAGAGGGGGTTTGCATTGTGCAATCGCACACAACTTCTATGAGAATCCTACAGGTTTTGAGATGAAGTGGAAACCCTTTAAGGAGATTGTTTGCTTTACCATTTGCAGATAACCCATACATGGCTGCTGGACTTATAGTGCTGACTTTAAAAACTGGGAAGATGAGCAATTATTTGGCTTCTTGAGTAACTGCAGCAAGAACAAAGTGGGAAATGGCTTACAGCCTCATTCCCCTGAATCTCTTGGGGTTTTATGACTAGTGTTGGTCAAATGGGTTGATTACTATAGTACAGATTGCTCTGCCAACAACAGCCTCCTCTGAGTGTGCAAGCCTCTCCGGTAATCCTCACTGTAGCTGTATAGCAGAGGAAAGCTGTGATTTATCCTATACTGAGGATCCTGCACTGCAAGGAAGTTGTGACCTTCTGTTCTGCTATTTCCAGTTTCAGTTGGTTAGCAGATTAAAAGGCTAAATTTGGGCCATGTGAAGGTCAGGAAAACAAGCTACCATCCTTGAGTTTAAACTGGGTGCTAAGATACCAAAATACCCATTGAAATCAAAGGAACATGTACTGAGCAAAATAAAGCTCTGCTAATATAGACACTTCTGGGAAACTTCATCTTTGTAGCTATTTTGCTGGCCTCCTCAGACCCTAGCATTGCAGCAGTAGAGTGGAGTGAAATAACTATAACACCTGCTGGGGCTGGAAAACTAGTTTTAACAGACTATTTCTTTTAGCTTGCTAGGTTTAAGATGGACTACATGTTTCACCAGATCAGAAAGGCATACTAACCTCTGTTTTATGGGGAAGATTGTGAAAATAAAACAAAAACTGACCAATCCCTACCACTTCAGTAAATTCTTATATAAAGCAGAAAGTGGTCAAAAAGTCAGCAAGGGAATTATTTTTTATATTGACTGCAAAGGCCAAACAGAGTCTAGAGGGGGTGGTTAATACCACTCACTGTGCTGACCATCAACCATTTTGTCTTATGATACAGTTTGTGCTCAGTATCAGACTTCAAGACTTTTTTCACACTTGTCTTATTATCAGGATCCTAACTGAAGGGCATCACTTTGCTTAGCGTTTGAAACTAATCTGTCCTAACTTGCTAAACCTTCTCATCCAGATTCAATGCCAGAACAGAATATTTTGACAAGTCCTGAGTTTTTTTCTACTACATCAACGGGAAAATAAACATTTCAGGCATTCTTTTACTGTTTTGGGTACTATAGTTGGAAGCTAAATTATTTCAACTTAAATGTTCTCAAACTAGATTACATAATGTATCTCCAGCTGCTTGGCTGGTAGGATGGGGGGGGGGGGGGGGTTCCCCCCAAATGTCAGAGTACAGTTGGCTGAGGAAGACTGCCTTTACATGCTACAGATACATACCAGTCAATGAGAGCTACCAGGCAATGGCAAAGAACGCTCCACTAGATTTACATCCTAGGCACTGGCACCCACTGGGCAGCTATGTTAAGGTCTAGAAAATAGAAATCTCCATCTAAAACAGTTGGTTTGGTGGGGTTTTTTTCCACCAAACAGAATTATTTACTACCATTATAGTTGCTGTCAGTGAAGTTTTTCTAGTCTGGTTTCTTTCCAGACTCTTCAGAGTTCTCAGTAGTATAAGGTTAGCATTGCAAGCATAATTGGGCATGGTTAGCCTAACTTTTATGTCCTTTCATATGGGAACATAAGGACCAGAATGTACAAGCATAGCAATGCTGAATGCTGGTACTGTTAGGAAAACATGTGTTGTGTACATGTGCCTCACAGACTCATACAATAGGATACACATGGAGTACATCATCTTGAAGCATCAGAGCTATTGTAGGATAAGTAATTGCTTCATCTGAAGCTCCATCCAGATGCACAGCCCACGGTCTTGGCCAGGAGTTCACTCTTTCACCAGAGTCTGGTGAGAAGAATAAAATTTTTGCAGTACAAATGTTACCACATTTAGCCACTTTTTTTCTCACTTGAAACAAGATTGTTCTAATCTGTTTTGCATGTGGCTACAGCCTGAGATCATTTAGAAATGGAAACTAATACAGAATGTCACAGCTCACTCAGTATGTCATTCTGCAGTGAGATCTCATTACACTGGTGCTCGAGTTCTGCTGTGCTTGCCAGTAACTTTTTGAATAAAGTTGTTGGTCTTCCCTGCGCCAAGCTGTTGCTATTAGGAGTAGGGAATGTGGTAGCTCAGAGGTACTGCCTGTGAAAGGGTGCAGTTCTGGAGTTCAGCCCCTTTCTCTGGGGACGGAGAGGAGGAAAAACTCCAAGTCTGCTGTCATAAACATACTGACAGGCCTATTCGTTGCTATTTGTTCCTCACAGCCTTCTACGAGGTATGGAGTCTTTCTGTTTTGTACCATCCTACCAGCGTGGTGGTTACCGATATATGATCAGTGACGACAGTGAAATTATCTGTACTGCTTCCTATTGAGTCATCTTTGCCTAGGGCGTGCTCTGTTGCTCTGCCTTGTGACGTGTCCGTTTCCCTCTTTCCCCTGTCTGTAGGAGTTCCAGGACGAGTTGAATTTAGCTACCTCTTTTCCCCAAACTCCAGAATCTGGCCAACTTTAACAAAAACACAGCTTTGCGGTTAAAAAAAAAAAAAAAAAAAAGAAAAAAAAGTAGGTTTTACAGGGGAAGAATATTACATAGCAGTGTGTGTGGGAGATTATGAATACTGCTCTGAAACACTGTGAGAAAGTGTGCATTTTTCTCCTCTTCTGAAATTTGAAACAAATGGCAGTCTGTCAGATGACACAGGTGGCAGATGTTGGCTCTGCTCAAAGATGAAAGAAATCTTTCAGTGTAGTGTCTAAAGAATGGGAATATACCCTCACAGAGGAAGAATTTAGCTTCACAATACGTTATCAGTACTACTCAACTGAGGTTAAGCAGTTTTCTTGAAGCCATTATATTGTCTTACAAAAAAACTCAGTCCCTCAGACTTTTGATGGATGTAATGACTTGCCTATCTGTAGGAACACCAAAACAGGTAACAAGGAAATAGAAATTTCTCTCCAGGTCTCCTGGGCACTGCAGACACACAGAGTGGGTGTTCTTTCAAAGCTCCGTAAGGTTGACAGGAAAGGGGGTAGGAGTCAAGATTCAGTCCTGATTATTTCATTGTATTTTTTGATCCACATGTTAGGTTGCATTCATCATCATCAGTTTTCATATTTTTTGATCCCTGTGTTCTTAGATAATCTGTATATGCTGTATGCCTCATCACATTTCTCTTTCTGCAGTTCAATTTGAACAGAAGTCTATAATAAAGCACAAGATGCATGCCAACACTAACTGTGCAAAGAAATAAATAGTTTATCCTGATAAATGTATTTGTTTACTGGAAATCTGCTGCTTTATTGATATTTATTTTTCCATAATAAGGTCAATGCGTCCTGTCCTCCTGATGGACAATTAGGTAATATTTAATTGCCATTCACCTGAAACATTGTTTTGACAGAAATTATATTTAATGCTAATTGAATTATAAAATTTGAGGTTATCATATTGAACATTTATGATCTGTGATACATATCCTGTTTATATAGAATTAAGGAGATGTTATTAAATGCTTGGTCACCTTTGATGTGTTATTATCAATTATATCCTTAATTATTATTATCTGTCAAGATGGGCTTTATGAATAAGTATAAGGTAGAGTTGAGAGGCCATGTTTCTGAGTCATTAATTTAAACTTGCATATATTCAGTAGTGTTTGGAAAATTGGTCTGTGATTGTGCATTTCTTCCAAAACAATTTATCCAAACAGATTAAGGAGAGTAGTGGTTAGTTTAATAATAAAATGGAGTTTTTTTAAAATCCCTTAATTAAGAATAAATGTTTCCAAAGTATTTGCTATGAAAATGGTGAATATAAATGCGACATCAGATGTACAGCTCAAGAGATACTTTCACATTTTTGAATCTGAGGAAAACATAAAGAATAGATTCAGATCAAAAGCAACAGGCAGGAGCCCAGGTTTTTTACTTCCATATTTTCAAAAGATATGCAACTGGCAATGTTTGTGCATGCTGTCTGATCATTTATGCTAGTAAAGAAGAGTCTGGCAAGATCAAAAGCTGAAGAGTAAAGTCCACCTAAGCTCTGTTAAGACCACCTGTCTGAGAGCCAAGGTTCACTGAGGAGTGAAAGATAAGCAATTTCATCTTTCTGTCTTTATCTGAGGAAACTCCTCAGGAAGCTGAGATGATCCTTCAGTCTGGAATTGTCCCTTTTAAAATGAAATTTAAATCCTTACTGAAATTTGACCATAATGAAATTAAGAGATGGCTTCTGTCCACTGCCATATGCTGGTCTAATCGGAGAAAACAGGGAGATCACTTAATTCATTTTACTGTGAGGCAAAATGTGTTTGTTTTGAATATTGCCCCATGGCAAAGCTCAGGAGGCAGGTGAGTTCCTGCATAGCTACAAAGTACTGCCACTTGTCAGTCGTACTTTCTTTGCTGTGAGTTGGTGTTCAGACCAAGTCATTGTCTCTGTTGTATGTCAGCGAAGCAATTTCCTTCCCCTGGGAGTATTCATCCCTGCGTTGTGAATTTGGCCCATTCTTTACACTGAGCAACTCTTTGCAGTTATGGACTGGAGAAAAACCCCACTGAAATAAACTGTAAACCACCTCTAATTCACAGCTCCTTTGTAGCTGTTGGAAAATGTTAGTTTTGAAGCCATTGCATGGCACTGTCAATCCAGACAATTCATGCATATGAAGAATACTGATGTTATTAAATGGTTCACTAAAACTCTTGACACTGTAAGGCGAGGCAATGCTATTGTTTCAATCTGTGCTTAATGATAATTGAATTATTAATCTTGAACTAACCATAGTGAACATTTAAAATCATCATGTTTCTCCAGAATTAAAGCAAGTGAAAGAGAGAAAAACTATTAAATGCTTGGTCACTTTCAATAAGTAGTATTATCAATTATATTCAACAATTATTATCTGTCAAGATCAGCTTTACAAATATGGAGCCTTCATGGTGTTAATATGCTTATGCATATTAAAATATATGAAGATGCAATGCATGAAGAGTAGCTGATTTTTAATATTGACAATTCAAATATTTCCATAACTGTGTGGTTCATACAAAGAGTTAACTGTCAGAAGGGAAGTAATGTTTTGGAACCAGTAGGCCTTAGAAAGAATCTACAGCTAGTAATGTTTTAAAATGTCCAAATGAACATGTAAATATGTTGAAATCAAAACTTTTGATTCTTGCTGAAACATAATTTCTTCTGCCAGATGACATTAGCAGGGCCCAGCTAATATGGTGATGAAAATTATCTGTTTAAGACATCTAAAGGGATCGGTTGCAGTGCAGCCACACAGTTAATTAAAAAAGTGGTTTTGTTCTCATTCTGTAGAATTCGGGTGACCTTGACTGTATGAAACCAAAATCTTCCTTATCTGGAGAAACACAATATAATTAAATTAATGAAATGGATGAGTGAATAGGGATTATATACAATGATCCTGACTTTGTTTCCCCCTAACCTGACCATGTTTCACTTCTCTAGCAATGTATTCCAGACGTGCTTTTCTGAAATAGTATTTGTAAACATTGTCAATAAAAACATTATATAAGAACTTTCTCATGTGTAGTTTGACTGCATCCAATTCAAATGTTCTTTTGCAGCAGTCTCTTATGCGAGTGTATGCCTAACTAACATTACCATTTTCCTCCAGTGCTCTTAGAACATAGACATCTAAAGCATACTGTTGTGGCCTTCTGTTTAGTCTTATGAATAATTATTTACTCATCAATGAATTTCTTATCTTTGGAGAAATTACCCCAAACAAAAATAAAATAAATACTATTATAAATGAGTATCATAATTTTATTCAAGGGCATTGAACACAAATCCTGAAGCTGAAATATAGTTATCACAGGTTAATAGTTTCCAAAGAAGTTAGTGTCATATCCCATCTTTTAGGTCTACATTTTTTTAAGGCTGGAGATACTAAGATGAGGCTTCAAGAAGAAAACAGTTTGCTGACAAGGTTTCTGCTTTATATACAGACTCTTCCAGGCAAGGACTAAAAATGTCAGTACTGTGCTGGTTTTGGCTGGGATAGAGTTAATTTTCTTCATAGCAGCTGGTATGGAGCTGTATTTTGGGTTTGTGCTGAAAACAGCGTTGATAACCCAGGGATGTTTTAGTGACTGCTGAGCAGTGCTCGCGCAGAGCCAAGGCCTTTTCTGCTTCTCACCCCGCCCCACCAGCGAGGAGGCTGGGGGTGCACAAGAAGTTGGGGGTGGACACAGCTGGGACAGCCGACCCCGACTGACCCAAGGGGTATTCCAGACCACAGGACGTCATGCTCAGCATATACAGCTGGGGGAAGGAGGAGGAAGGGGGGACGTTTGGAGTGATGGCGTTTGTCTGCCCAAGGAACCGTCACGCGTGATGGAGCCCTGCTTTCCTGGGGATGGCTGAGCACCTGCCTGCCGATGGGAAGCAGTGAATGAATTCCTTGTTTTGCTTTGCTTGCACGCGTGGCTTTTGCTTTCCCTATAAACCGTCTTTATCTCAGCCACGAGTTTTCACACTTTTACTCTTCTGATTGTCTCCCCCATCCCACTGAGGGAGAAGGGAGTGAGCGAGCTGCTGCGTGGTGCTTAGTTGCCAGCTGGGGTTAAACCACGACAAGTACTTTTTTTTTTTTTTTTCCTGAGGGATTATGTTTTCCAGCCTACCCTTTCATATTGAGTATGAAATATTACTTAGGTGATAGCCAAGAGAAAACATACCTTCCTTTCAACTGCTACAGCCACTGGATGAGACTTCTACAAATAATTAAACTTCCCACTCAAATAAAAAAAAAAAAAAGAAATAAAAACATACTTTCTGCCTTCTTCTATATTTTGTGGGACATGTCATTTTAGCAAAATTAAATTCAAAACCCAGGGTTTGTTTTAGCAAAAAAACCCCTCTGGTCCAGGAGACACCATCTTCAATTGTGATATTGCATTAGAAGTTATTAATAAGCATAAACTCTGCGTGCGTGCATGTATTTTGAAAATGTATTGTTTAGTTACATCAGTACAGGAGACCCAAGACACCCCAGCATGCTGTTAGAACTCTGAATTTTTTTGTGCCTGTGATGTGCTGAACCAGTTAAACTACTGCACTTCATTGGGAAAGAGTTTTTAAGAATTTAGCGATCGTTTTTTTCTAATTTTGTGATGTGCTATCAATACTGCAGGAACTTACAGATGCTAAATGGCACCTCTGTAACAGGAAGATATGCAACCCATTTTTTTCTGTTTTGCTTATGAATCTGTGAACAACTCTGCTTCTGAGTTTACTTTTAGTCTTCCCGTGTACATTAAGGCAATGAGTTCTTTTACCACATGATTGAATTTTCAGATAGCTCTAGAGTTTCAGTAGCTTTCCATTTTTTAATTTTCTTTTTCCGTTGATGTTTTCAACTATTGTCTTTCCTTATCATGGCTATATCTTGGTTACCAAAGAAATTAAGGAAAGACAAGCCATTCTATTTTCAACTTTTTACCTCCCCCCCTCCCCCCTTCAATACCCCACATATATTGAGGAAAAAACAAATCTTGCCAAATGTGTACTTTGCAGGCCATCTTTCACTTTACGAACTGACCACCTGCTGACTTTACAAGAGCAGCTCGTACTTGAGAAGTAACAGCCTCACTGGGAGATGCATTAAGTTCTTACGTTCTGCCATACCCAAACTAGTCTAGTCTTGGTAACTGCACTTTGTGATTACCTCATCTATCTCATGACATTTCATGTCAGATCTGAAAGTACAGCTATTGTAAGTTTCTTGCTCACTGGCATTAACCTCAGAACTGAAGATGACGGACTGTGTAACCTCTTATGTACTTTGAAGCTCTCGTTACACCAGTTTTCTGTCCATGCACAGAAGTAGTTCATTTTCCTTAGCAGCACAAGACACAGCTTTAATATTTCTGAGTGATTACAGTAGTGAGATAAGACACAAAAGACTGTTTTAAAGTGACATTGTCAAGTGCATTTTAGTACTTTAAGAATATGTTCATAGAAGGACATGTACATAAAAGAATGAAAAGACAAAGTCAGAAGCAATCATTTATAAAGATTATGGAAAATCTCAAGCACATGCTGTATTTCAAATAACCTATCAAGTATTTGAAAACTTAATTCATAGTCAACAATAATAGAGCATTATGTGTAGAATATACAAAAAGCCTGCATATTATACAGGTAAATCAATAAGGGGGTTTGACAGTTATGGTAAAGGAAGATAGTGGTTAATATTTCCTGTGAAGCTGCCTAAAAATAGTTCACTCCAACTGGAAAATGGAAGACACAGATGTTAAAAAAATAAAATAATATATTAAAAAGGATTATGCCTTTCTATAATCCTGTTTAAATACTGTCTGAATAATCTGCACATTTACATATCTTTTAGCATGAAAAGTGCTTTGAAATTCATTTAACCCAAGATCTATTTTAGAGTTTGGTACTCCAAACCCCAAAGCATTTGTTATTATATTTGAGGAATTTGTACTACTCATTAAAAAGAGGGCTTTTTTCTAACTTGAGATTTGAATTTGTTTGCTATCCATTGTACTTTTAAAACAGTTTTGTGAACACTGAATGTTAGGCAATGTTTATGAATTGTTTGCGGCAAGTAGATTATTGATTATTGTGCACTCTGAATCTGCTTTTGAAGTGTTTGATAGGTCAACCAAGAACACAAGAGTGTGTTCTTCTCCATCTCTAGCAGTGTAAAAAGAGTACTTCAGAAAATTTGTTGGTTATGCTTGCTTGCCTGTTAACAAATACTCATAAAGTTAGTATCGATTTATATAACTTCCTGGAAGTATTAATGAGAGTGTATATGAAAGTGGCTGAAATAGAAAACAATACTGAATTTTCAGGCGGAAAATGAATATGAATATATGAATATATATGAATATTCATATATATGAATACTTTTATTTCTAGTATGTATCTGTTCAGAAATTGTGTGCAGTCAGTAGGAAGACTCTAATGGATGCTTGGACAAGGGCCTACTTGTCGACTACATTATGTCAACCTTCATAAAAGCTTAATCCAAAGACAGAAATTCAATAATATTTTAATATCTGTTCAATACCATTATTGATTAGTTTCATTTTTTTTTCAACACTCATTACTCTCCTTCAACTTGGATAGTGCCCAAGAGGGGGTCTAACTATTTTAATCTACAGGCAGAGATTTAAAATCTGTGGTGGACTTCTTGATTTACTGTCAGTATCTTTTTCCACTGGTGTAGTGAAAAAACATGTCTTGATGATCTTCCTGGTAATTTCTAAATGATTTAAACAGACTCAAGCAACATCCAGTTATAAAATGTACATCTATATGAAACAAAAATTAAACGGAGAAGCCAGTAAAGCTTTGTTCATTAGTCACTTTAGGCAGAGGTGATCTCAACTTATTATGCTACTTATAATAATCAGTATGGTTACATATCTCCTGAAGTAAGTGTAAAATGGTCATTGAATCACCATTTAGACAGAAATCCCCCATCTAAAATATATGCATTTATATTTTTTTTGTCCCAACTGGCTTTTCAAAAGATCTCAAAAGATCTTCCGTCAGTTTGCACACTCAGGCCAGGTTTAATCTAAGGACTGGAGAACTCTTGACTTTAAAAATTAATAAATAAAAATTGTTGTCTTTTGAAATATGGGTTTCTTGCTCTTCTATTAAGGTGCCAGTTACTGGATATATTGGATTGTTGTTTTTCTCGTTGGCTGTACGGAAGCAAGAATGTAAAAAGGTCATGGGTGATTTTTTTTCTTTTTTCTTTTTTTTTTTTTCTTCTTTTTTTTCATGTCAATTATCCTTCTTATGTAGTCAATCATCCTTGACACCTCTCACAAGCTTTCTGGCATTGTCTGTGAATTGTGCTTCGTGCAGAATACAAGTAGTTTCTGATGGGTCAGTTCTGATCCAAGGAGCAAACTTAGAAACCCCTCAGTATGACAAAAGCTAAGCAGCACAATTGTAAAGCAACATAGTAATCAAATGTCAGCATGGGTGACTTACAGGTAATTAACACTGCCATAAAATTCCTGCACTGAATATTAAAGGGAGATTTTAAATATTCTAAAGGTGACTAATGTAGCACGGCAAACTTATGTAGGACTGCCAGCCACTATAAAAGTCTGGCAGGAGCTGTGAGGACTGCTATAATCCACTACTGTTTGATATTTCACCTCATCAGTTTATATAAATTCTTGCAGCTGTATTTCAGTACGGTAAAATACAATGAATTTGCTTCCATTAACTGGCATGCCATTCCAATCAATAATGCCATGGACAATAACATGTTCTCATCAGCTGTTCATCTGATTTTTACTTTATGTTGCTCTTATTTTAGCTGATTTAATGGGAGAGTTAGCAACATCAAATATAAAGACGTGGCATCTCATTCTTGCAATGACAAAACATTATACCAGACAAGGCAGTGCTGCTCCAGAACAATGACAGGTAGGCCTTAACCATCAACCTCCTCCATGCTATTATAGAGAGGGAAGAAAAGGAGTTTGAGAGGGCTCTTCCACCTAGCATACAAAGAGGTAGCAATACTCAGTAGAAACTGATGAACTAAGCAAATTTGTGTTGAAAAGACAGCATGCATTTGACATCACAGTGATGAAAGTACCAAGATGCGACGGCTTGTCCATCACTGGCATCAAAACTGGATCCTTTCCTGCAAATGCTCTTTCTTGAACAGGAAGTCCCATATCTTGTGTTATGCATTTGAAATCTTTTTAATTTCATCTAATTCCCTGTAAGATATGGTTTGCTGCTTCATTTTGCTAAATTTTTTACCTTTGAGTCATTTCCTTTTGGGGCAGCCATGTTTGTATTAATACATAGGGCAGTCAGTGACTATTTTCTAACCTTTAGTTTGTAAGATTTAGCTATTAATTTCCCCTTCATTATTTAATACTTTAAATAATTTAAGTATTTAAAAATTTAAATACATTATTTATAATGTATTACATTCTCTGATGTTCCATCATTTTCATTCAACAACTTCTCTTACTACTGAGACATAATATCTTCAATTTTATGTCTAATTCTAGCTACGTGAGATTTGATGAGTGAAATGCTATTTAAGTAAAATTACTCTCCTGTCTTGTCTCTAATGTAACAAAGTTCCAGCCTCATGTTTGCCACAGTAGGCACTGTATAGGTCTCTGCCAATGCAGCTTTCAACTGTGCTCTATAAAGCTCATGGTGATCTTACATGAAATATGTTTCATAAGAACTAAATACTGATATTGAATACTGTTTGAACTATCTGCATTTTTGTATTGTTTTGTTAGTATATATTAAAGTTGCATATTCTTCAAGCAAAGAGAGAATCTGATCAAAGTCTCTTGAATGAAGTTTTGCTGTTGATTCACTAAGAGTTCTTCACGGTAGACACTTGCTAAGGAATTTCAGTGTAAAACAAGAATGTAACAACAGCTAGGCTTCCAAACTCCACTGTATGTGTGCTTATGAATTGATATTCAATTAAAATTTGGTAGCTACAGACTGAACTTGGACTCAAAGTAACAAAGCTTTTTTTTTTTCTTTTTTTCTTTTTTTTTTTTTTTTTTGCTTAGTCTAAAACCACTGTCAGTGTATTTATTAGGGTGTACTGAGATCATAATTGTCTGTCTGCTGTGGATAGACTAGAATGTGGGCTTTGCCAATACTGTGTTAAGGGAGAAACTAGCTAAATAGAAAAGGTAATATAGACAAATGTTTCATGAAAAGAGGTTTGGCCCTAAAATCAGGGCTGAAAATATAATGAACGAGTGAAATACATGATGTAATGAAGTTATTCTTCTGATGTAATATCTGATGGTGCAAAAAAGTGGGAGTCAAAGAAGATAACACCCTCTTTAAAATTTCCTAACGCCTTTTTTCTTCTTAAATTAATAAATAAATAAATAAATAAATCACCCCTCCCTCTTTTTTTTATTTGCCACCTCATGACTCATAATGGCCTGAATACATTTTAAACATACTGTACATGAAAAAAGAAATTGCTGGCCAGCTGAGACCATGTAGACTGAATTTCAGGCTGAAGTGAATTTGACGGCTGAGTTATTGCAGACAGTGCTGTAATAACAACATTACCACCCTGACTGGATACATACATGGAATATTCTTTACACAGGAACTTATTTGCAATTCAGAAAACTCAGCTTGAACTTTAAGCACCAGTGAAATGGATTATAGCTTCACAGTGATATACTGGAGCAGGTTTTCAGTGGTTCAGGCAACCTCTTGCTTAGCCTGCTTTAAGACTTAAAGGAGTCTGTTTCTGGAGAGGTCACCCCTCTCTTTGATATTATAAAAATCACCCTCGCCTGTGATTATCTGAAGAGATGCTTTTTGCCTTCAGAATGTAGCTCACTGAACTAAATGGAGCAAATGCACTGACTCTCATAAGTTCCTGGGGAAGAAGTCCAAACTACCTTCTAAAATGTCATCTTTCTCCCTTGCTCATATACTTGCACACCGGGCAACACACTTCAGATTATACACATTGAAAAGAGTAATCTATTACAGTAAAAGATCATGTTTCCAGAAAATGGACTGCATTTGATAGTCATTCTTCTAATACTACCATCTTGTCTCTTCACTCCCAACCTCTCCACCACTGGTTGTGAAAGAATATTTCTGTGTCACTGAAGAACTGTTATGTCTTTTTTAGGCCTTCACCTTATAGAATAAGGAATTTTAGCACAGGCTAGGGGGAGTCATTCAACAGATACAGGGAGCCTCTTGTAGCATCCTTAATTGTAGCTACACTGAGGGGTTCCTGAATTCAGGTGATGTAAAAACGTTTTTCACTTTCCCTTCTCTAGAAATATAAAGTGCCTTTATCGTGGTGAAACATTGCCGGAGAGAGAAATTACATGGGAATCACTCTCATCAATTGCTTAGCAACATCTCTGTCTTTATTTTACGATCAATGCATATGATAATAGTACTTTTATGCAAGGATAACTGCACTCTGTTTGTTTGTTTGTTTGTTTTTTGTAGCAGTGCTTATCTCTTTACAGGATTCCATTCACAAAACTCAGTTCTTTCTATCATTTGGGCGTGTGTGGGTGTGAAAATGCAACCTCTTTGAACAGTCTGTATACTTTCTTGTAAGTAACTTCATTATCTTGGAATTTGTGTGAAACTCATGGTGAAACCTTGAATAGACTCTTGGCATTGAAGTGAATGTTACTGTTGGTTTTATAACTTTGACTGTTATACTTGTTGCATGGGCTCATGCTCAAGTTATGTGAAAATACAAGCATCTTCTCAATAGAGATGTTACTCCTTCCAGAAAGGTTGGCAGTATTATATGTTTGAAAGAGAGAAAAATGTTGGACCTCCACATATATAAAAACACTCTGTGTGGAAATGACCAATATTTTTAATTTACAATAACTATACTTTTCATTTTGGAAAATATGAACAAATATCCAGGGGCTGGCATTTCAGTCAGAACCGCGTCCAGGCAGATCTGGCTTGCAAACTGAGCCTGTACTACTGTCATAAATGCCACATCACAGGGAACCACTAACACTAATGCTGACCAAAACATTTGTGTCTTTTCAACATTTTCAGTATAATTGCTTGAAAGAACTCATGCAGTATTAGAAAAGTTTCCAGTGTACAGTAATTCATTATTAAAAATCACTTGGTCCATACAATAGGGTTCTCTATTGACATGTTATTAGGAGCTCTTTGCATAACTGTTTGGGTAGTAACATTGCCTGAAGTAAGTAACAAAGCTTTCCAGTAGAAAATTCTCTGTGGTTAACTATAAAATATGGCAGATCATTTGTTGGGAGAGATTAACACTACATGAGCCAGAGGAAGCCAAAATCTCAGACAATTTTGAAAGGTTTTCTTCCTCTGTTGTCTATGACAAACCCCTTCATACCTGAACCCATTTTCTAACTTTTTTTAAATTTTGGTGAAGTATCATGTAACATCACTATATGTATACTGTATACTATATGTATACTGTAACATTCAATAATGCCCTTTTTGTGCCTTTTCCTTCTCATTGCTGAGAATGGTGGTTATGGCTAGAGTTGAAGTCACCTAGTATTTTCATGTTAATCTCCTGTTTGCTAATTTAACCTAGGATTCTCTCTGTGGCTCTTGTGATAACTCTTTCAACAATTATTTCAGCAAAAATAATTGTTTCTGAAAGAAGGAATTAAAGGGAAAATGCTCTCATGTTTTAAAAACTGCAGCCTTTTCTGGAGGAGCCTATGCATTTCTATGCTTTTGAACACCATCTGGCAGAATGGTTCGTGATATCAAACACATCTTTTGCTGCCCAGCTGAAAGACCTTCCAAAGCTGATTGTGCTAAAAGCCAAAAAATCCACAGTTTGAAAGGAGTTGAAGGAATTGAAGGTAAATTCCTCAACAACTGAGTCTGTATGGATCACACCGGTCAGTATCAGACTTCAGGTCTGTGAAAATGCTGCAGATTATAGCAGCTGGGTCCTTGCTTCTCAGTGGCTGTTGCGGTACTAGGAACAGTCACTTTAGGTGATGTAGGGATGACAGCAGATGATGGAGTTTCTTTGGCTTGATGAGTTACCATTCATCAACCGAACCACTTCAGTTCATTGTGTGTTTGTGCTCCTACTACTGCAAATGGAAGGTGACCAGTTATGGAAATGACAGTCAGCTGATGAGTTGTAATTTATTAAGGGTTGTAATTTAATCACTTATACACCCAATAGCTGACTGCCTTCCATGCTTTCCAGTTTCTTACTGATGGGAAGAAAACTGACTGGACTGGATACAGAGGAGTGGTAAGACTTAAATAGAAAGGGGTGGAGCAAAGTTAATAAGCCATGATTAGTTGCTGAGCTTGAGCTGTATGTCATGATATTTTGAAGGAATGACACATATTTTCTTACCTATAAATTATCTGTGTGAGGAGTTCCAAACAGGTGGCATGAGATCCCATGCAGCAGCCTCTGAAAAGCATTGTGCGTTTTACATCAGACATCTAAAATGAGTGAAAAAATGTTAAATTGATTTCCTCTGTGCCTTGTTTTACTGACTATAAAATGGCAGTACCAACTCTTATTTTGTCAAGACATTGAGTGAAGATGTAAAGGACTTAGATTCTAGAGTGATGAAAAGAACTAAGAAGTTAATGATGAAAATAAATTAGTGAGGTCTAGCTAGCCTACAGTCCTAACATGGAACTATAAGGATGGGGAAAAAAAGCTTAGAATACCTACTTTTTTAAATGAATATCAATTATCCTAAACATGAGGTCAGGAATTCTTAGAAAAACAGTGTGTGCTTAGATAATTAAAAGCAGGAATATAATGTTTATACACAAAATAGCCGAATCCAAATTACTGCTGGTATGTCCTATTTTTGAATCCTTGATTTTCAGAAAGAAAGTACTGCTAACATACAGTATTTGCTAATACTGTATATAGGGAAGAACAGTGTGTACTGAAAGATGTGGAAGTATGGGCTCCTTCAGGATTTACAACAGTGGTGTTTGTTATGCCACTACAGTTTTTAATTTATTGTAAAAAACACCCTGAGTTAAAGCCTTTCTAAGTGACCTTGATGATATGCTGCACCTTTTTGAGCCACGAAGTATAAATTAAAGATGTGCAGGTGTTAGGTCAAAAGATTATAATATAATGTAATACTCCGCTTAATGGATCGGTCTTGGAGTGTGTTTTATACTACAGTGACTTAGGTAGAAGAAGCATTTTTTTTAAAAAACAGTGACCTTAAGTTTGAATCTAGCTCATTCTACTAGCAAGCCATTTGTCAGATGTTGTGCTTTTGTTGTAAACATTACAAGAAACAACTGAAAATAAAACATTATCTGATGGTCTGATGGTGGTTTGTGTTTTGTTTTGTTTTGTTTTGTTTTTTAAATCTCAAATATTGGTTTAATGTGACCCAGTTCCCTCTAGAATTACCACAGAAGATTTCTCCTGTGGATAAATGGCTATCATCAATTTATGCAATATAAGACCCATTTGTTTCTGAGGTAACACTAAATCATTATCTTATCCTATGCACATACATGCTGAACCCAATTTATATCATTATTCTCCCCCTTTTTTTCCCCTGCTATGGAATGGCTCTCCAATAAAAAGCAGTGGTAAATCCCGACCAAAACGCAACTTCCTGTCATTAACAAAAGGTGCATTTGGCAAGCTCTGAGCTCATTTCAAATTTTATTTAATTTATTGGAGTTATACTATGATCATTGTAGAGGTGATACACTTGGAAGCATTAGTACACAGACAAATTATAATCTCTTGTGCATGCTTTTACTCGAGTTACATGTGACTAGAATTAAATAGCAAATTTCGCTACAAATCAATTACTGCCCGATTTTATTTCGTAAGTGGTCTTCAGTCGAGAACTATTGATTTTCCTCCTAAGTTGTGCTTTTTTACTAATTCATCCATGGAACTCTAGTCAGAGAAAAATAAATGATAAAATTATACATATTGAAAGAAACATTATTTTAAGACTGTTGAAAAGTGGATTAAAATATTTGTCTTGGGATTAGCAGTATAGTGTTCAGGACTCTCATGGGTTCAGTTAAATACTTGATATAAATGATCCATAAATTTAAATTCCCTACTGCTTCTAATAAATCATAACCATAAAAATACACTTTTGAAAATAGTAACCTAGTTTGTATCGAAATTATCTCTATTCAAATTGAATCAGAAAAAGCAAATCTAAATTCACTTGGGGGACTCTTACAGCTAGAAATATTTGATAAGTCACGGGATCAGTAAGAATATAGTGATTTAAATGATCAGTCATAATTAATAAAAACAGCTTTGGGAGACTCAGTATTCAGAATGCATCTAGGAGACACTATCCTTTTCTCAGGCCCCTAAATAGTAGTTTTCCTGTCTTCTGTAAAATGCATGATTGGTTTTGAGGGGTGCTGTGCACAAATAATTACTTTTTGGCTGGCCATATGTTTAAAACTTTCAAAGAAGAATTATTTTATTTTAAGTGATACATTTGAGGAATTCTACTTAGAGATAAATATTCTGCAGACAGAATTGTTTGTCAGACAAATGATATATTTGAAGTTTTTAGTAGAGAGGAGCCAAATAAGCACATTCAAGTAAGGAGTGTTGCAAATGCTAATGCATGTGTTTAATAATACAAAGGTTAAATAGTCCCACTGGTTTTGGTGGGAGTATTCAAATACTCATGGTTAAGAACATGGGACACTACCATAAAGACTATGCCCAAGTAGTTGTTAGGCAAGGGGACCAAGGTTCAGATTCAGTAACAACCAAATACAGAAATCTGTGCTGCAAGATGTTGCTCCCCATGTGGTAGAAGTTATGTAGGCACAGGATTCAGTTTTTCATTCTTTGGTGCCATTTAAACTGGAAAGCAGGAACTTCTGTCTTTTTAGCTATCTCAGAGTAAAACCACAGGAGGTGGGAAGGCAGAGAATTAAGAACTTCAAACCTGAGCCAAAGAAATTAGACATTAAGGACTTTGTTGTGTCCCTGCCTTAATTAATTTAGTACAAAAATACATTTGACTATGGAATGCATAACGACATCCTGTACATAAAATCATTATTGGATAACATAACTGTAGATATTCCGTGTGGTGGGTTGACCCTGGCTGGATGCCAGGGTCACTCCCCCTCCTCAGTTGGACAGGGGAGAGAAAATACAATGGAAGGCTCGTGGGTCAAGATATGGGCAGAACAGACTCAAAACAGGGGAAATTAATTTAATTTATGACCAATTAAATCACAGTAGGATAATGAGAAAATAAAAACACCTAAATCTTAAAACACCTCCCCCCCACCCTTCCCTTCTTCCAATGCTCAGCTTTGCTCCCAATTTTCTCTACCTCCCCCCAACTCCCAGCAGTGCAGGGGGATGGGGAATGGGGGTTGCAGTCAGTTCATCACATGTTGTCTCTGCCGCTCCTTCCTCCTCAGGGGCAGGACTCCTCACACTCTTCCCCTGCCCCAGCGTGGGGTCCCTCTCACGGGAGACAGTCCTCCACGAACTTCTCCAGGGTGGGTCCTTCCCACGGGCTGCAGTTGTTCACGAACTGCTCCAGCATGGGTCCATTCCACGGCGTGCAGTCCTTCAGGAGCACACTGCTCCAGTGTGGGTCCCCCATGGGGTCACAAGTTCTGCCAGAAAACCTGCTCCAGCGTGGGCTTCTCTCTTCATGGGACCACAGGTCCTGCCAAGAGCCTGCTCCAGCGCAGGCTTCCCACGGGGTCACAGCCTCCTTCGGGAACCCACCTGCTCCAGCGCGGGGTCCTCCCCGGGCTGCAGGTGGAGATCTGCTCCACCGTGGACTCTCCCTGGGCTGCAGGGGGACAGCCTGCCTCACCAGGGTCTTCCCCACGGGCTGCAGGGGAACCTCTGGTCCAGTGCCTGGAGCATCTCCTCCCCCTCCTTCTTCACTGACCTGGGGGTCTGCAAGGGCTGTTTCTGTTACATGTTCTCACTCCTCTCTCCAGCCGCAGTTTCTGTGCTGCAGCAGCATTTTTCCCCTTTTTAAATCTGTTATCCCAGAGGCACTACCACCGTCATTGATGGTCTCAGCCTTGGCCAGCAGCAGGCCCATCTTGGAGCTGGCTGGCATCGACTCTGTCAGATGTGGGGGAAGCTTCTTGCAGTTTCTCACAGAAGCCACCCCTGTAACCTCCCTGCTACCAAAACCTTGCCATGCTGTCCTGGTTTTGGCTGTGATGATAGAGTTAATTTTCTTTCTAGTAGCTGGTGTAGTGTTATGTCTTGGATTCTGTATGAGAAGAATGTTGATAACACATGGATGTTTTCAGTTGTTCCTAAACCGTGTTTATACCAAGTCAAGGACTTTTCAGCTTCTCATGCCCAGCCAGCAAGAAGGCTGGAGGGGCACAAGAGGTTGGGAGAGGACATGGCCAGAACAGCTGACCCAAACTGGCCAAAGGGGTATTCCATACCATGGGACATCATGCCCAGGAGGGAGTTGGCCTGGGGGGCGGATTGCTGCTCGGGAACTAACTGGGCATCGGTTGCTGAGTGGTGAGCAATTGCATTGTGCATCAATTCTTTTATTATTATTATTGTCATTTTATTATTGTTATTATTATCACTATTATTTTCTTCCTTTCTGTCCTATTAAACTGTTCTTATCTCAATCCTGATTCTCTCCCCCATCCCCCTGGATGGGGGGGAGTGAGTGAGCGGCTGCGTGGTGCTTAGTTGCTGGCTGGGGTTAAACCACGACACATGCAAACCCAATACATTCCCACAGTGCAGTTTCATATTATGTCAAGATATGTAGATGTGACTCTTGATGGGATAGATGCTTCTCTGAACGTTTATGGTTGAGTGACGTCAATTATCGGTGGGACTGGTAAATCCCATGAGACCAGACTGGTAGGCCTATAGAGAGAGCCTGCTCTGTGGCACTGCTGCAGTAATTAGAAACAGCTGACAAGGTTAGACTACACAGGCAGTCTGTCATTGCTGTGCAAGCACCAACAGAATAGCTAACTAGGCTGGGGGACAAAGCATACCTGAAGGGTATTTAAGGGATTGCTAGAGGAGGAACAATTGTAACATCTATTTGCTTCTTGTCTGTTCAAAACAATACTGGAAAACTGCCTTTGAAGAATGCTGCAAGCTTTTCCTGTTAGACCACTAGTCAAGGCAAGAGAGACACTTTAAAAGGTGGAGGCGCTAAGGATAGTAGTAAAAAAAAAAAAAAAAATTATCTTGAATGAAGCAATGAAAAACAGTCTATTCTCGTTGTAGCAGCAAAGAGTGCGAACGTATTGCAAAAACATAAAACTATCCCAGACCTTGCCTGGAATTCTTGACATTCATATTTATTTATGCAAACTACATTAATTTAAATTCTTTGCAGACAGGGCACAGGAAAATTTTTGGAATTAAGTTTACTTTTGCAAGTGAATGAATTTACTGTTCAATATTAACATATAAATTTACTGGCCTTCACTGATGGCTAGGAGAGTGGGAATGTCATTATTGGGAAACATACTCTAAGCACAGAGAACTTGGGTGTGTTAACATTGTTCAGTAACTAAACATGGTTACATGCTTTATTTGCATAGGGGTATACTATTGATCTGTGGAACTGCTATGGTATCTGCTAAATTTTCCATTTCTCCTTTTCTTTTTATAAGGAAAATTATGAAATATGCCACCTTTGACGTGCTTTAAAGTTAAATTCAGCAGATAGAAGCATGTAGACGTATGATGAGTGGATCTGAGTTCAGACAATGCTAACTCAGGCTTTGAGCATGGATTTTTTTCCCCTCCCCCAAATGCAGCTGGGATATTAATTTCTTGTTTGCCCAAAATGTCAGAAAGCCTGCAAAAGAAATATCCTTTGCTTCCCTGCTTTTGTTGTAAGTCATGTCCTCACTGCTGGAAGTCATTGGAGGAATCAAGGACCCTCATCTCTGTCCTACCTTTAATTCCTTAATTTTAATAGATTTGAGGACTTTAAAGGAAATGGGACTGTATTTGGTGAAAAGACATTAGCTAAAGAGGGGCCTAGATAAATCTAAGGCAGATTTTCAGGGTGAGAGGCCAAGCTTCTTCCCCTCTGGTTGTGCTGATTGTGGTGAATATTATGTTATAAGTGTCAGAGACTTCCTGAGGAAGAAGTTGTGCCTTGGAAACCGATGAACTGTGTCAGGAAATAGCAGGATCATGACATAACTTCGTCAACAAATGGAATTCAATAGAAGTTTTAGGTTCTTGGTTGGCATATGGAGTATTTCTCTTCCTTCAGTCATGCAGTGCTGGGCTGGCCTTAAGCAGCTCTTCAGATGCCCATTTCTCTTGAGTGAGATCAACACTTGAGGACTGGTACAAGGATCAAAACTGTGTAATGTCGTGATCAGTGAAGACTGTCATGACTGGCAGGGTGGTGCTGAAAGAGGGAGGGATTAATGACTTCCTTGTCCAAGTTTCTGAATTGCGGTGGTCCTTCTTCCCCTACTCCACACAGCAGCCAGTGTCTCATGACAGGGAATCACAACCCACTGCTCTCAACGCCTCTGTCTGTGGGAAAAAATGTAAAGTCTTCATACAAGAACTGGAAAACAAAAATCAACATTTTCTTAGCAAGAGATATGATCATGCATGGATTCCTAAAAAAATGCTACCATACAAGAAAGAGCAGGCATAAGGGTGAATTTTCTTTCTCATCTTTCGTCTGTTGTTGTAAAAATGCTTTCAACATCCTTTGTGCTGAGTAAGCCTTACAGATAACATGTGTGTTCCCAGCCATTTGCTGCTGCTCTGCTGTAGTTTGACAAATGGGGAGAAGTGGCTTGTATCATGGATATTGACAGTATCAATCACAGGGCTGTCATGAAATTAAGAAGGGCCATCATGAGGAGGAAGATCCATGAGTGTTTATGTTCATTCTGCTTCTCCGTATTTCATTGTCAAGAAGAAGTTGGCTGGAATTCTTATGCTGCTTGAAAAAACCACTGGAAATTCTCTCTTTTACTTTGGGTATGACCAGAAAAAAGTGACAGTAATGATTTCTGCTACAGATATTGATCAGAGTGGACATTAGTGCTCATTAAAAGCAACTGTTCAGTATGAAAAACAGAGCTTGGAAAAAAATTGCCAAGGGGTAGCTGTCTTAATGGACTAATTCCCACAGACTCACTCCCACAGGCACTGCCTTTTTTTAGTGCTTATCCTAGCTTTATTGCTGTGCAGCAAGTCCACAGTAAGGATGGGACAAGTCCCCTCTTGCCTGTCGCTTTACTAAAAGAAAGGCGCCATTTGAGACCTACAAATGAGTATCGAGCATAGATAGGCAATCATGGACTTCCAGCAATGACTGTTTAATGTAAAAATGGTGATCACCAGATTCAATCCATGCATGTGTTGAATGTGACCTTACATATAACAATATTTTATGCATCAGTGCCTAGCCCCAGTGTAATTTGCAATTTGTGTGTACTTGAAAATCCCAGTGTGTATGAGGCTGTGCATTGTATATAACCATGTACACAAGTGCAGTTACCTCTGTGAATGTGATGAAGAAAAAAGTGCAAATACAGTCTAGACAGCTAGCAAAATTGATTTAATCTGTGTTCTGGTAGTCAAGAAGAGGCCTACTCAATTCTAGAATTTTGAATAAATCATTAAATTTGATCCATCTGAAGAAAAGAATTAATAAAACCTAGAAATTACTGGGCTTGCCATGTTTTCAAATGCTTTTCTATCACTGGCACACGGAGAGATTCAAAAGTGTTTAGATACATCTTTTCTCATTCTTCCTGATTACAAGTATTTGGATACCTAACAGGGAAACCAAAATCCTCCAGCTCAGTCAGGCATAAAGTCAACACCATCTTTTTACATTTCTCGATGGTACTCGTTGCCATAGTATTTATATGCCTCCTGTATTACCACTGAATCCTTACAACTTTTCTGCACAGAAAAAGAAAACTCTTATCAAGACTTCACAGAGAAGTAAAATTAACGTATGCCTAAATAATGCAAAACACCTATGCTGAAGTTGGGAAAAAAAAGCTGCCTCTTATGAGAACTATCTTTTTGTCTTGTATAAAAATCCATTTTTCCTTTCCACAGTGTATGAGTGTAAATGTAAGAGAAGCCTGACACTGAAACTGGCTCAGACATAGTATTAAATCATAATTATATTTTTGACCCACCCCATCTGTGTTGATTTTTTGTGTGTGTGTGTGTGGCTTTTTTTTTTTGTTATCATGACTCCAAATCATTACTTAAATTCATTGCTGATATACATAATTTTGTTTCTAATGAGCTTAATCACTGGGGTTTTGTTGTTTGCTAACCCAATATTGGCACTGTCCCTCTGTGGCCATGTACAGGATGCATCACTTTTTTCAAACTCAGATTTGTAGAGCTATTCTGACTTTTGTCACTTTTAACAACTCTAGAAGGACATAAAATATTTTAAAAGGTATAATTCCAGTGGTGGTACAGTGCAGCACAAGTCTGTAAGATGGCTCTTGAAAACCAAGGTATTGTTACAGTATATCATTATCTGGACATTTGTCATAGAACGGGTTTTCATAATAAGCTTCAAAAAAGGTGGAAGCCCAGATCTAAGCTTCAGGTTTTTCAGAAGTACTTCTATAACAGGAGCTTTATATTCTCTGCACTTTGACCAGTAATCTCCGCACGACCATTAAGGTTGAAATAAAGCTGGTTTCTCTATCTGACAATGTAAGGTGAAACTAAAAAGACTGAATTTTAAATCTTTTATTCTATTTTATGTCATTTAAATCCCTATTGCTTCCCTGAATTTCCCTTAATCTATCTGTTATAATGTACTGAAATTAGAGGTGGGGCATAATTATCTGTGAAACACCGAATCCCTTTCAGTAGGTTTATTAAAGATAAAAGGATATCAAACCTGAAACAGGTTAAGGAGATCATGGAGAATGCTGGACCAGCAAACCACTTTTGTAGTTTGGATTCCAAATGAAATGTCATTATGCCTTTTCACAGCATTAGAACATGAACCAGGTCCGTGGTTGTTCCCAGAATGCAGGCTGAATGAAGAGTCTATTCATAATGCAGTTAACTCCTACATTTCATGGGTTTACAAGTTTTTGTGATTCACCCATCGTGCCTCTAGGAGCTTTAACTCCAACTCTTTAATTCCTTATATTTCCAGACAGTCTGAGTAAATAACAAACAGACAGTACGTTTCACTTATTTATCTCACAGCTGTGTATACAAATTGACATTTTTAAAGCATTAAACAGGCAAAAAGATGAGAAATTTTTATGTCTTACTCAATTTTTGTGGCTTAATGTTTTTTAGAGGTAACCAGAAAGATTTGTGCAAGTTTTATGTAAAATTCATAGCTATGTCTGTGATCCAATTGTGTGTGTGTGTGTGTGTTGGTTGATGCAAATAAGGAGGTGACTAAGGCTAAATGAGTATCTTCTCATTAATTTCTTCTCTAGACATACTGGAGAAAACACCTTTAATAGGATAAAGTCCCTCATTTTTTCAAGAAAGAATACCTTCCTCTAGTTATTGTATAAGTGAATGAAAGTGACTTTGGGGCACAGACAAGTCCTATCGCAGGTGCCGGCTCTCATTCTTTCTCTCTTTGGAGAGTATATCCCTCTTAGTTCTAAAAATCTTAACCAAAAGATATTGCAAAGATGTAATTATTATACTTTTTTTTTTGCCATGTACTACTAGATATTTAATCTGTCATTTGTTTGCAGTCTTGGTTTTTCACATATTTTTTTTCTAGAGAATACTGTAAGTAGTTTTAGAAATACGCAACTACAGTATCAGGTGGTCTTGCAACCAAAAGGTCAGACGAGTGAACTGACATAGCATTTTTAAATGTGCTGCTTTGTCAAGATGTCTGACAGTTCTCCTGCTATGTACATAAAATCACATATTGCTATGAATGCTAACTTGGTTGTCAGGAGCAGTTTCGCCATTCTTTTTAGCCTGTGTCATGTAAGATTCCTTTAAGCAACTAAAAAACCAGCCATAATCCATTTGATTTTCTGTCTTCCCATGAGGAAAACTTTTGACAGATGATAAATAGCAACTGCTGACAATCATCAATGTGAAGCTATCATGCTTTTACATTAAATACAAAAACAGAGTTGTAATGTCACTAGGGATAAGACTTTTGACACATAAGAGACAAATATATAATCCTCAGAACTAAATCACTATTGGGATCTAAGGAAGTGCAACAAAGCACAGCTGCTTTTAGAATCTCACAAAGTCAAACTAAAGCTAACTTTGATATCTGGAATCGTATGCATGTTCCAATCTGGAATATCTTGCTGTTGAGCCATAAGCTGCTGTTATACATGCAAACATCAGTGGATGTATGTGCACAAAGTAGAAAGACACTTTACAGCACTGTCTTGTTTAATTAGGGGCAAAAAGGGACCGACATCAGAATAAAGAATGGTACTTTCTGAGCCAGTACTAAAGTAAATTGCCAGCTCTTTTGATGGTAAAAAGCCAGTCACACTTCTCATATTTAAGTATTTTATTCTATGCAACTTATTTCATGCAAGTATTTCATCCATTTACTCATAAAAGAAAATTGTTAGAAATATAAATAGTAACTTAAAGTGCATTGTGCTGGCTGGAATTTTTAGCAATAAAATCTGAATTAGACTTTTGTCTGACTGAGTATTTCTAAAATTTTTCATCTTTCCAGATGGGAAAGCACTGCCAGCATAGTGGTACTTTTAGCCTAGTATCTCTCCTAATGAAAAGCATAATGTGATATTTTACAGCAATTTTGAAAACATAAGTAGTTAATATATAACCCTGTTCTTATAATTGGCGCTTGAGTCTGTGTTTATTTCTAGTATACACTGTACAGATTCTGTTCCATTCTTCTTTAATGTGGAAAGAGAAATTGGTTTGGAGAGAAATTGAAAAGTCCCATGTTTAAAAGAGGTACAATATGAGTCCTGTTAGAGCAACATAAAGCAGGGACTAGGCCAGTTGGGTCAAACTGAATTCACATAGAAGTGCTAGTCTTTTTGAACCACATGGGCTAAGGAAATTCTGTGGTAATCTGATTTTTTTAGTGTGGAAAAAAAAAAAAAAAAATGTTTACACTATGCTTTTAATTATTCCATTCCACTTTCACTAACACAACTGTTTATCATGATTTGACAATGCAGGATTAGAAAGAGTACCATGTTGTCATGGTTTAACCCCAGCCAGCAACTAAGCAGCACACAGCCACTCGCTCAGTACTCCCTGCTCCCAGTGGGATGGGGAGGAGAATTGGGAAAAAATGTAAAACTCATGGGTTGAGATAAGAAGAGTGTAATAAATAAATTAAACTAAAATATAATAATAGCAATAAAAATAATAATGCAAATATAATAACAATAGTAATAATTTTAATGAAAAGGAATATAAGAAAAAGAGAGAAATTAGACCCAAGAAAATGCAAATGATGCACAATGCAATTGCTCACCACCCGCTGACGGATGCTTGAGCAGCAATCTGTGCCTCCCAGCCAACTCCTCCCAGTTTATATGTTGAGCATGATCTTCTATGGTATGGAATATCCCTTTGGCTAGTTCAGGTCAGCTGTCCTGGCAATGCTTCCTCCCAGCTTCTTGTACACCTCCTTGCTGACAGAGCATGGGAAACACTACTTAGCAACAACTAAACCGTCAGTGTGTTATCAATGTTATTGTCACACTAAACCTAAAACACGCTGTACCAGCTACTAGGAAGAAAATTAACTCTAGCCCAGATGAAACCAGGACATGTGTTTATACCAAAGCACTTTTACATGAAATGCAAAATGCTTTCAAATGATATTTTTGTAAATTGAAAGTCAATAGACAGCAATTTTATGCTTATGCCCTTTAATGCAATCATTTTACTTGTCCTTTTTAGCATTCTGTAGCTGGCATCACCTCAATTCTCTTGGGGCTTATTTAACAGAGAAGCTTTGTGGCTGAGCTGGGGATGTCTTTGAGATTTGAGATTGGAACTCTCTTTCACCAATGTGAGATGCCTCAAAAATTGATAAGCCTCACTTGCCTAGAGGAGCATGTTCTTATAATAGCTGTAAGAGGAAATCTGTCTTTATTCCCATCCACAGGGTTCTAAGCTATAACTGCTGTCCTATACTGTGACAAAACTTATCATATTGTGGAATTTCTCACTTAGCAATCCTAACTAACATGGAGGAATTTTTACTAGCTGATCTATGTCTGTTTACTGAGAATTACTGTTGTCCTACGTTATCTGTATGATGCCTGTTTCCCATTCAGGGACAGGAGTTGAGCGAGTTGTACAAACCCTCAATGCAAGATTTTCTGCATTAAATTCCATGACCTATTTTATGTAGATATTAATACTGTGAGATTGCAATATCCTTTTTGCTTTTAATATCTGGGAATGTAAATGGTCTGTGTATTCACTTCAGAAATGTATTTTATATCTATGACTTCGTAGATGTTTTAACTGGAAATGTTTACATTAAGCCAATAGAAAAGGAAGTTTAGGGAGATAGCAGTCAACACCATTTGTATCTGTTAGATAAAAATTGCTTGCATTAGTATTCCATCATGTCTTAATGTGACAAGCTTCAAGTTAAGACAAGAAGGAATCTATGGAATGGATAATTTAAGCAGAAGTACCCAAGTGTAACAGACAGCAGAGAAACTGCATTTCCAGCTTGTGAAGTCTCAGAGGAAGAGGAGGTTTTTTCATATAATAAACAGAACATCCACCATCAAATGTACTGTTTCATCCTTCTGGGACACTGGCCATTCACTTTTTGGTGAATGGCCTTGGGTTCATAATAGCATGCTCTTCTTCAAAACATCCTTTTCTGTCACAATGTCTGTCTTGCAGATCTTACAAAATTAAACTTTGAAAACTAGAATTTTAGATGGAACTGCGTGGAGAATGACACATACATAGTGAAAATACATTCTGCCATTTAGAAATTGCTCAAAATGGCTGGAACCATGGAGATTTAAAGTGATGTAATGAATAGCTTTAATGAACACATCGAATACAGATGACAAATTTACAGCTGAAATAGAGTCCTCTGTTGTGCTGCTAGTTCTGGTGCATTTTTCTCCCAGAAGTGGACCCGTTAACAAAAGCATTTTTGGCTTCAGAAGAACTAGAAGGAAAGTAAACTGAAGCAAAGTATAGGGTCTCCATAGTATTGAATCCTAGTTTAATATAGGTGCTGAATATATTGTTACTCTGATTTAAGTTTATGAGAGAAAATATTTAAATTCTTATCAGCTCTACTAGATTAATGAGTTCCAGGTCTAAGCAGCTGTTTGTGTTTTTAAGTTTTACAGCCTGCCAAACATTTTCTTCCTTTCAGCTTCCTAAGTAACTCTGAACCAGTCAAAACCCTCAATGGATCTGCCTGATGAGGGACTCTGGTCCCTCTGATAAAGAGTTTTTCTTCCTTCCATAAAAACACCGTGACTCCATTTGGCTAGCATCAGATGACTTAGTTGTGATAGTATTACAGGAAATAGCTCTCCTTGTAGGGGAGAAATAAATCTTAGTGAAGTCAATCGAGATGGCATAATACATACAAATAACAATAAAATAAATGTGTAATGCCTTGAGACAACACCTAGGAAATGTATGGGACATTTGTGGACACGTTAACAATTGATCTACTCAGTATACTGTCACCACTTCCACTTCTTTCATCCAAGAGCTGATGTATGTTGAACTGAACTATCATTTCTTCATATCTAATATGATCATTCCTCTAATCTGCATGTCTGGTTTTTGTGCTTTCTATCTTTTGTGGCCTGCAGTTGCTAAAATACCTGGGAGGAGCTTAGCTGATGATGCGTTCCCCAAAGATGATAGAAATCTGAGAACTACACAGGATCATAAAGGAGTACTGATTTGGGATTTATAGCTACAATGTTTTTTCATGAGAAAATATTGCCTTACTGCATGTGGCAGTTCTGTATATTCGTTTGCTGGGCTGAACTTTTGTTGGTCTTTTAGCTAACAGCCAAAAGCAAAACAGCATTCCAAACCACGTGATAGTTTGGTAGTTAAAATGTTTTCTGGGCTGTAGGTAATTGGGTGTGAGTTCTTAGTCAGAAACAGAACAGAGAACCATTGTGTTAGTCTGCATTAGAGCTCTCCCTTAATTTTTCATGGAGAGCTTTGGGCAGTCTTTATGGTGAAAAAACCCCAATTCCTGCTGGACTCTAATGAAAAGTGCTTAACACTAATCTTTACACTTCTAGGATTGTCTTTCAAAAAAATCTTTTAAATACAGAAATTGTTTTCTCTAGGTTGGTTTCCTCACTTTTGTGCTCATACACTATCCATTGCTACACATATGTATAGGTTTTACAGAACTTGAAAGTTCAAACGATAAGGCAGGAAAAACTGGGGAAAACTATTCTACTACCCACGACATTTTTAATGATTGTAACAGCAGTCAGTAGAGTGTGGCTTTATGAGCAGGAGAGAGGAGAAACAATTTCATTTATGAAAACAGGTACTTCAGAAAAGTGAGATAATGTTTTCCACGCTTGCAAAACTGTCCCCTTGCTAGCAAGGGGTTTTCTTTCGTTTTGTTTCCAGCATGTTTTACAACGGTACTGATAAGTCCTTCAGCAGACTGTGTTTAGATGTAGCACTGTCTGTCTGTGACGTTCGGGAGACACCGAATGGGAGGCAAAGGAACGTAAGTGGTTTTGAAAGCAAAGCTTTAAATGCATATGTCTTGTCGCAGAGGAGCTCATTGTCAGGGACTCTGCGCACCTGTAAATGCCCTCCCTGGAAGTGTTGGATGTCAGGTCTTTAAACATTCAAGCAAAGCAGCCTCATGGCTCGTCAGTAGTCAACTCTGGAATTCAGACTTTCAATTTTTACGTGTGAAGCTGTAAGGGTAAAAGTGAAACAGGTTTTAACCCTTGTTTCCATCACAGTCCAATCTTCTAGTTTGTGGAGAAATAAAAATAAGTGAAAGAATGATTCTTAGAGGGCAAATACATCTTGAGGGGGGAGAAAAAGGAAAGAAAATGCTTTCTTTACATTTTTCATCTTTGTGCTTTATGGCTTTTGTGCACTTTCTGCTTTCTCATTACTCACTGCCTTCTTTTCCACCTTTCCTCTTCTTTTGTAACACTTTCATGAATTCTTTTTTCTGGAGGCTTCCCCCAGGCTACCCTCCATCTCTCTAGAAAAATTCTGTTCCCTTTCATTTGCATCCCTTTTATTTGATTCTCTGTTCCTTTATATGTCCTACATTTATTTCAGTTCTAGTTCAGGTTCTTGTTTTTTTGTTTCTTTGGTTTTGTTTGGGGGTTTTTGGGGGGTTTTTGGTTGTTTTTTGTTTTTTGGTTTTTTTTTAATTTTATTTTATTTGGGGTTTGTTTGGGTTTTATTTTCTTTTCCTTGATTTTAGAAGCTTTTGGGGTTTAATTTTTCCCTGCGTCTTTATGGTGTCTCTCACTTTTGCTGTTCTCACAGAATTTCTGCCGGTTGAAGGGCCAAATATATCAGACAGTGCTGATTTTTTAATCCGGGATTTATTGACAGAAGATTTTGGTATGCCCCCACTGAGTAAGAACTAGTTAAAAACTCTCTAAATGAATTAATTCATATCTGTTGATTGCCTATAGCATCTCAATTATTAGTTTGTAAAAAGAAGTAAAACTTCCTTTTTGTACACTATTTGACTTATTAGCACTTTCCAATGCAGTGAATGTCAGAAAAACAGCTTTACATTTATCTGTGTATTTTTTGCAAGTTGTTTATCTTACAGATGTTTATAAATGGAACATCAATTTAGTAATAGGACTATGCGTAATTTAATAGAAAAGCACATACAATGGTATCTTTAATTTGTTTTTTTCTTTCTCTGAAAAAAAAAGTCTGAGGATTTCTACATTCCTAAAATTGAAGAGGAAGGTGTGATCTAAGTCACTTTTGCAACTTCTGTATGTGGCTACTTAGAACTAATATTAGAAGACAGAATGTTTTATATCATTTCTTGTAAAAACACTTTGGTATAATATCTCACCACCAAGTTGTGTTTTCAGATTTTTTGAAAGATTTTAATCTGTAGTGTCCAGAGGTTAAGAGATATCTAAGAATATGAAGTAAGTGAGATTAGGTACATTTTTCCAAAGGCATTTAAGTGGTTATTTTTTTTTTTTATAATGATGGATTTTTTTTCTTGAAGTGTTAGGTATTTAAGTACCCATTGCTGTCCATGGTCAATCCATGCTAGGTGGTACTTAAATATTTTGAATGCTTAAAAATCTGTCTGTAAAGACCTAATCAAGTTGTCACACAAATTTTGTCACATTTTCAACTTTAACATTGGAATTATTTGCATGTAGGAACATAAATGTATGTATATTCTGTCTTTTTGTATTTGGGCCTATACATTTTGTAGAATACATGAGAAGTTTGTAGGCTGCATACTTGAAAAACCATTCCAAATAGTTACAAATCTCTTATGCATTTACCCACAGTTTACTGTATTGCCTAAGCATGTGCTTTCCTTTAATTAAAAGAGTGGTTTCACTGACCGTGTCTCTAAGTCTACTGACTGTGTATCAAATTCAGCATGTACTTAGATACTTCACCTTCTTACAACACCATTTCTAATAACTTGTGCAGGAATTTTAGCTACAGAGTTGGCCTTGATGCCAGTATGAACTATATCTCTTAACTTTTTTCAGCTCCTTAAAAATCTAATGAGTTATGACTTCTATACTAAATATTTTTCATGCAGATCTCTGCTAAGTTAGTAGGATGTTTGCCTGTTAGAAGTTGCAGAATCAGACTAAATTAATCCAGCCCGCTTTTGAGGACCTAAATGAAACAGAACTGTTGCAGTCTGCCTTGGCAAAGTATTTTGTTGTCTAGCTGAATTACTGTTTGTACTTTCTAATATCTAATTTAACATTTTACTTGAATTCACTATCAGCCTGTCATCAATCCATGCCATTCCTCTTAGAATGAGATATAACACTATGATGATTTGTAAATCATTTCTGAAAACGTGCAAATGCTGAAGCTGACTAATCATTCTTCAGAATGAATAACCCATCCTCCCAAATTGTAAGACATTTTGATGTCCATCTAGTGCTTTATTTTATCCTAGTGATGTCCTTCCTGCAGTGTAACGTGGTGCTCAGAATTGCACACAATATCTCACATGTGGCCTCAGTATTCTTTCATGTAGTGCCAGAATGCCTTCCATTGATAAATTATAATTCCCTCTTTATTCTTTCCCCTCTACCTTATCCAATTTCCTGCTCTGAACTTTTGTTTGCCTTTTTATTGCTGCCAAATATTGTGCATGATTGTGGAAAACACTTTAAACTATCTTATTCCCACTTCCTTTTCCTGGTCTGTATTGTGTGTTGTGCTTTAATTTAGACTTCAGTCTCTGTGATTATTTTTGGTCCCTAGCCTCATTACCTTTTACTTCTTTACATGGAACTGCATAAACTACTTAGCATCCCATAAGCCTAATTCTATCCAAATCATTATGACTTTGTTTGCTCTGTTCCTCTGTATTTACTACTTCTCAGCTCTGTGTCATCAGCAGATTTAGCTAGTTTTGAAAGGATGTCCTCCCACAAGGTCGTTTCTCTATTAGCCTAATAAAAGTGATCCATGTGTGATCACTTGCTGCACTTTTCTTGTTTGTTGAGTCCTTTTCTGGGACAGCCAGTTGCCAGAGGGGTGGGTAGTAAGGCTACTCTCTAAAATGTGCAGTGTAGATATCCTGGTCCCAGGGATTCAGTTTATACGTCCTGCTGGTCAAGTGGCAGTGGACTCTTGCAGGAGGATGGACAGACAGAAGCAGAGTTCTGCAGTTGTGGGGACACAACTTGAAACTTGGCCAATAAGGACAGAGTACTGCTTTTATTGATAAAAGGAACAATTAGTAAGTGCACAGAATGAAAAATCTGACAATCAGTATATCTGTGTGCCTAAACCTCAAACTATCTAAGCTAGTTTAGAAGTGAATTAACTCAAGCTGTGGGAGCAAAGCAGCTTTGGCCAATTTACACTTGAAATGATCAGTAAACCAAGAATTAGTTTCGTTGTGCAGGGCTCTATGCTGCTGTTGCTATCCTGTTCACTCTGCCATTTAAAGCTACCTCTTGTGGATTTCAGTGTAAACATATCCCTATATTTTAAATTAAAAATGGAGAGGAGGAGAATAAAAACTTTAATTTTAAAGGAAGAAGTAAATATAAAACATTACTTGTCTTACCAAGTAGGTGGGAAAAAAACCAGAGTTTATGCAGAGACTGACCTAAAGGAAGGAATTAATCTGGAGGAGGAACAGAAAGGACTGTGACTGAAAACACGTCTTTTTGTTTGCAACAGAGGGCCCAAGTTCTGTACCTGAATTAGGCTCCAAAGAGCTTTAGTTTCCTGATACATTCAGTTGGAGTGATTGTGTTTAACCTGTTGCAGATAAAGAAAATGATGCTTAGAGGTGGATTCTGATTTACACCCAAACTTTCAAAAAATGTTACACTGTAGAACTGAAGGAATAATGAACACAAAAGTGTAAAATAAAGTAATAAGGAAAGAAGGCATGGTTTACAAAACTTAATCCTGAGTGAATGTACTTCTGATTTTAAATTGTTATTAGAACATTACAGGAGCCAATGCCCTTAACCTGTATCTCTTTTATAGAGAGTTTCCAGTGTGCCATAAAGAAAAGCAATTCTTCTTCACAACTATTTCAACACCTACTCAGTACATTATTCTTATCAACACTGTTTGTACCTAGTATCTCTCACTATGACTTGATGTAAGTGACTTCACAGGAGCAAGGTGATGGAGAATCTAGCCTATATGTCTTAGAACTGTGTTCAGTTCACCTACAGAGTGACCCTTCTTGGTAGCTTAGACCAGAAGTTATCTTCTGGTACAGTTTAGAGCCATCACAGGGCTTCTCTAATTTATCTAGCCTTGAACAACCTCAACATGTATAGGGGCTGAATCAGGGGAAATTCAAACTATTATAACATTGCACAGCTAAAGTAATTCTGATTAGCTCAACAAAATGACTTACCTTGTGACTTACATCACTGTGAGATGGGAATCTGGCAAACAGAACATGCTAGTGAATTTAGTATATATCTCAATATAGATGTATACGCTTCATGTAAAAGAGCCAGGCAAAGACACAGTATGGCTACAGTGGGAGAGCATAAGGTTCATTTAGCTGAGAGCAAAATGAATTCTTTGCCTAAGTGTTCCCAAAAGAAGGGTAAGGCAGCATTCCAGAAACTGCAATACACTCTCCTTGGGGAAAAGTGAAATGTTAAAAGGTTTTGCCATCATACTAGAGCAGATAATTAGGCAATTATGACTATTAACTTTGACAGAGCACCAGGTTTAAATGCATTAGATTCCAGAGTTTGCATGTAGATAACTAGGGAAATAGTAGGCTCTTTGGTGAGTCTTTCTGAGAGCTTGCTTAAGACAGGTTAGCAATGAAGAACTAGAAGGTGTAAACGTAATTCCCATATATATGTAAGAAATAAAGAATGATTCTGGAAAAGACACCGAGTAGCAAATTTGTGTTCAGCAAGAATGTAGTTATTATGAGAACCATTGATAAGAATTGCCTCAGAATCTACTTAACAGTGCATAATTTTAGCAGTGGAGAATGAAATTGGGTTCTTAAAACCATTGTTAGGTCAGTTAATCTGATTTCCCCATGTTACTGCAAGATTTCAGGAGCTATTTAATACAGTCAAATAAGACAAAAAGGTCTCTGAATCCTGAAGTCTCTCCTCAGCAGCTCATTGCTGGATTGATGTGTACGGGGTACACTTTTCCCCCAGGGCATACCAGATCAGGAGTATGGGTGACGTGAAAAGAACAGCTTCAACCAAACTACTACTGTGATAGATAAGCAAGCAGTGACTAGAAGATGAAGGAGGGATATAAGGTCCACTCAGCCTTTGTGCTAGTCCCAGAACTGTATGTGTGGATGGAGAAGATTATTCTGTGTCAGCAAATGCAGATCTCTTATGCCACATGGCTCAATGCAGTTGTTTAAGAAAAACTGTGAGTGAAAAGATGCATCTGTTATGCTCTGTCTCTGGTAAAAAATAAGGCCTCCAAACTTTTGACTTTGTAGCCAAAGTCAAAACTCATGTTCAGTTAACTCACCTTTAGGTTCTGTTCTTTGAGTTATGTCTGTTGATTTGAATAACTGCAACATACAGTTCCTTATAGCTGTATTTGGCAGAATTATAGGAGGAGTCTATTTAGGCAAATAATATACAAAGGCATGACAAATTCATGAGATTTAGAACCAGAGCAAACCTCTGTCACTGTTCCAGAATCAGCTAACGATATTTGGCATTTCTCATAGCTCCTTTCACTAGAGATCTTCAAGAAACTGTTGTGAGACTCTGTTCTAGATTTAGTGGCTCCACAGTAATTTGAATCGGCTGTGAATTGATCTCATCACTTCTTCCTGTATCTTTCCTCTGTTCATACTCTTGAAGAAAAACTAGGTCAAAGTCTTCTCCTAAATGGCACCTATTTAAAATGAGCAAGAGTTATGCACAATCCAAATGCAAAATTTGGCTTATAGTTATTCAAATGAGCAGTGTGACAGCTGAACAGAAATGTTTTCTCAGCTACACAGGGAAATCCTATTTTCTTAGTTTTGTGAAAAAGCAAAACATTTTTCTTTTCACCCTAAGCTAATAAAGAAAACCCAAAGCAGTTTTCACAGGTGGAAAAGAGTTATTGTTACACAGAAATATTTGTGAGGTGAAAAATAGCTTTGTACATGTATTCACATTGCACTCTGCTTCCTATGGCAGCATGCATGATGCATGCTTACTTTAGGTGAGACCAACTGACATAACAAGTTTTCCAACCTAGGCTTGCACAGAAGTGTTGTGAGTGCATCAGCGGAGCCCAGGATGGGGAATTAGCGTGCTGACATAAGGGATGTTTGATACTTTTGCTGTGTCATTGTACACTTACTTTTGAGTATTGGGGTTATAGATCTGAAAGGTTAGAAAGCAAATGAAAAAAGATATTGATGCACTTAGACAGGACTGAAAGTATGTGCCTTTGTAACAGTGTGCTTGCAGGATCATCAAATTTACTCTGTGAAAGCTTAACTAACTTGGATCTTTTATCCTTTGCTGAGTTCTGGGCTCTGCTGCTTCTGAAATTGTACAGTCAGAAGATACATGTGCTCTGAGAAGTGAAAGACCTGGATTTTATTCTCAGGTTACCTGTGGACCTGCTGTATCGTCTTAGCAGGTCACTGTACCTTTCTATAAATTATTTTTCTCAGTGGCAAATTCATTTTGTATTTTCCTTTGAAAATATACTGATCCATGGATAAAAAATGCCTTTTTTGCTGTTGTGTTGTAACTGAGGAACTGAGGCAACCAAATCAGAAAATGCAACATATGACACACGGAGGTCTATTAAGATTCTTTAGTCCACAACAGACTATATAACTATAAACATTGCAGTCAATTTTAAATACAAGCACACCACACTTAAAAAAACCCAAAACAAACCAATCAACCAACAAACACACCCCAACACCCCCCCCCCCCCCGCCCCCCCCCAATTTAACAACCAGCTTAACTTCACCACTAAAATAGCTAGAAGTTCTTGGCGTCACTGACACCTGGTCTGGTTTTAAGTTTTACTTTTACAGTCCAGCTCTACCTTTTGTCTAGATATGTCTAGATGAACAAATGTAAATGAGTGCAGGCTCCTTTGCCTGAGAAGCGACTTAGTCTTGCTTGGTCAGGCCCAAGTTATCCCCAGTCCCAAACCTCCATAGCTGCTTTAGCATGGCATTCTGAAGAATATAATGAGACAGGTCAACTGTACGGCAATTGTTGTAACAGAAATTGGCTTATGTCACTTTGAACCTGTGCAGAATAGGTGTTGCTCTCACCAGTGTGAAGAAACCTCCCTTGCCATCTTGCTTCCGGGGATATATTTTTTAGTTCTTAAAAAAAAAAATTTTAAAAAAAACAGTTAGAAGCAGAAAAAGATACATCAAGAGAAAGCTTCATACAATTAATGCCATAAAACACATTGCTCTCACAGATTCCAGATAGTAGATCAATATCTCTGTATGGATTCCAAGTCATCTCAGTCTGGATTCTAGTCCTGAAGCTTTCTCATAGAAATCATCATGTAATCTTTGATTTGCATTACTCCTTCTGGTAAATCTATTCATAACATGATCATTATTAAGCAAGAACTATTTCTAAGCTTTGTCCTGTGTTCATGCAATCAAAAATTGATTCGTATTTCTCTGGAACTAGACGTTTGAATTCACTTACTGCTGGTGCTTATTTTCTTGCATTCCTTGCCCCATTTCTGATTAAAATAAAAACAAAAGCTCGTACAAGTTGTTCTGTTGCAATAAATCACTAGAAAAGTATCATAAGAGTAAATCCAGGGATCTCTGAGAGCGCAATAGTGTGCTGAACTAAATCTTGGGTCTGACATATGTCAGGCATTTCGATCTCCCCTCTTACACAGTCTAGCCCCAAAACTAGGAGGTGAGCAATGCTATGAAGGCTATATCATCATGTTCCTGTTAATGCACCAGTATGTCTAGCAACAGAGACAGGGAATTAAAAAGGCTTGGCAATCACAACTTCTCGTTTTCAGTCATTCTGAAATGCACTGAGGGAGTAAGAATGCAACTGCTCATCTTTTACTCTCGTGGCCACTCTTCTTTTTCCCTGTGGAGACTCTGACATGAGCAATACAAAAGACATACCTGTAAAGAAGAGCCTTCTGAACACTGCTTTATTTTCTTCAATGTGATGAGGATCTGTCAGTTCTCTCCTTTATCATATTCCTCTCTATTAGCTCAGTTGCATCCAGTCCTTTTATTTCTTCAGGTCACTGTACAGGTAATTTATTTACTTTTTTCAGGTAATCAACTGCCTCAATCATTTGCTTGGGAAAAAGTATTGCATGGTACATTTGTTTCCTTCTAGTGTTTTGATTTTTGTAGTGTTTTTGGGATGTTTTTACTTAAAGTACTATATGTAGTGCTAGTATATATAGTACTTCAAGTATGTAAAAATGAGATCATTGAGATGAAAACTCATTTTTTCATTTTAAAGGAGAAAAATAGGCAAATCTGAAATCCTTGCTATTATTAGAAATGTATATGTACTGAAAGGAATGTGATTTCAAGGATACTTAAGATTTAGTTTTAGTCTTAAAAGAGGAAATAAGATGTCTTGGTTGAAATCACTCGCTGGCAATCACGCTTTTCAACATTTTACCTAAAATATTGTTTTGAAGACAGCTTCTAGGTCTCACTTATGAAGGGGTAAATGCATGCAGTGATGATGACAAGCAAAAATCCCCAAAGGAGAAGATGAAAAATGAGCGTGCCTAGTTTACATTGTTTCTTCTATTGCAAAATCCTAGCAGAGAGAGTGTTATTGGTTGTTGGATGAGATAAGGAGTGTTGCAAACTTTAGTTGATTATGTCTGCCTCCACCATCAGTTGTCTTTGTGACATAGGGTCTATAATAATAGAAGTTTTAAAGGAGACAGTATCAGTCCAAGAAAACTGAAATACATTGCTTAAAACCCACATTTCCATCTAACATTTTATATTGCTTCTACATTAAAGTATGTAAGTTGATTATGACTGTGTGGGTGTTGTAAAATATGCCTTTCTAAACCACCTACAGGTGGTAATATATCACCCATGTCTCCAGGTCTCTAGAGAATTTCACTAATTACTTTTCCAGAAATATAGAGGAGGTCAGTTGTCTGCTACCTTTTATTACTACTTACTCGAGCAACAGCTTTGAATAGTTGTCTGGAAAAAGAAAGAAAAAAAATGAGTAAAGAACTTTAAAACCTGGAGGGAAATATGCTTTTAAAGTATTTGATCCATGGTTCAAAATGTAAGCCATAAATGCCGCAGGAAACAATATGGAAAATATGGTAATTGAGAGAAAATGAGAAACGACAGGCTGGGGGGAGGAGAAAATTCAGTTTTACCTCTAGTCATCCTGCATGCTATGTAATAACTTGTTTGTGTGGTGGATAGGCAAATCTAGCAATAAAATGTTGCTGTTTGTGGTTATATACACTACCAGTGACAAAAGATATGAAATTTCTATTGTTCTATAACTTCTGTTTCAGACTGCATTAGTAATTTTTAGATTTACCTTTGCACTTAAGCCAGAGCTGAAAGACAAACCAAGGTATTGATGCACCTTGGGCTTTGTATACTTTTAAATAGTGATGCAAAGCTAATTCACATAAAGGAATGGACCACTGTGAGTGTTACAGTAGAAGACTTTACCAAAGTGTTTCACGCAAAGGAAAACACTTCCCTCTTTTGGCAAAGAGGGTCTGTAAGGAAAAAGTGCTTCCAGTCTCTCTTGTTCCAGAAACCCATGTGGTGTTGGTATAATATTCGGACAAGTTGTTGATTCCACACCAAGGTTGCTGAGTAAATCCTATGAGGTGTTGAGTGTCCTGAACAGCAGCCAAAGGATTACGGCCCTTCCCAGGAAGGGCTCAGGGTTATACTACGGCTCACACCTTTATGGCCTAGGGTGTGCATTGCTGAGTACTTCACGCAACTGTTCATATAATTAAGGGTTTACAAACTAATATTGCAACTTTTCAGTTGGTTTCTATGAAAATAGCAGGAACACAACATCGATCTTAAATTTGTAAATAAGATATGACAACATATTCATTAAACAACAGTTTAAGGCTCTGCATTGCACAAGGCATAAGTAGGGGAGGGATTCTGCAATCATCGTCAACCTGCAGATTGGATTAACCGATCTATGGATGGTTACCAGGGTAAATCCTATCCATATGAATGGGTCCCTAATGTAATAAACATAACATGCTGGAGCCTCAGCTAATGTAAATGAGATTGGTGGTTCTGCTGATTTACACCAGCTGAACATTCACCCATATGTTCAGTAGTAAATATTTGCGAGATCAGCCCATAAATAATACTTTATTTGCAAGTGAACATGGACACGACTATCCAGACTCTAAATGAAGCTTAACACATGAATGCTGAAAAGGTTTCTCCTGCAGAGGCAAATATGAAAATATATTTTTGAAAACAAGTTGGTGTTACTGCCAACTTCCCTTCTCTGTCTTTTCCTTTCATGCTGATACATCAGTGTATCTTCAGTATGAAAAGAAACTCCTCTAAGTTTACTCTGCCCGCTTTTCCTGTTTGACTTTTTTAGTAATCTAGTGTTTGTGACTGTTAAACTCAGGTTCACTTACAGTGAATGTAGTCTCCAAAGAACTGGCGGTGGATTGTGATGGGAGTGCTGACTTATTATCCATGTTATCCGTCGGATGTTGTTACAGCTCTTGTCTCCCTCGCCTCTGTAACTGTGATACAGTAGGATGTGGAAACAGTGAACAGACGTATATTCACAACAACCTTGTGAGATGGGAAATACTCTTACCCATCTGTAGGCAGGGAAGTGAGGCACAGAGATCCACTGCACAGTTATGTGTGGATATTTGTTCGGGTCTCAGGAGTACAAGCCTGGTAGTGTTCGGCCTTCTTCCATCAAATTGGACCTACATCCTAAACCATTTGTGGATCTTGGCCTGAGTTTTCAGTACAGTCTGTTTAACCTCAGCGGACACCTCTCCGAAATAGGTTATGGGCGGTGAGCTTCTCTGGGGCTTGGTGAGGTATCTTTTAAGCACACAGAATCCTTCAGTTACTCAGCCAGCATCACACCAGATCTGATCATGGAGAAATTAGCTGAAACATGGGAACGGTAAATCAAGCCTTAACTCTAGAATGTGAAATAATCAAGTTAGCAGCTACTGAAGATGGAAAACGGTGCGGTTACTTCCCCTCACTAGACTTGTCTGTCCTCAAACTTTTCCCAACCTTTATGGTTGTAAAGGACACGATCATGAATGTAAACAGTTCAGCAGGGCGTTACAGACACTGCAGAGTGTCAGTCAAACCATAGCTCAGAGATGAGGTGTTTGTGTTTATGATAGCTAAAAACATTGCAATAATAGTTTGAATATCAACTATTGTAATACCCCTTTTAAGCACAGTAGTTTAGCTCTTAGGAAATTCTAAATTAAGTAAAATTAAAATCAGTGCTGACAAAAAAAATAAAGAGCCAAGGAACCTGATAAAAGAGAGGAGAGTGACAGACAAGATGGTTGCAGGCACGTAGGGTATATCCTCAGGCAAGGCAGGTTAAGGGAGCTGAAGCTTCTACTGAAGCTCCCAACCTTCTTTTCCACGATTAAGTTCTTTAGAAATACAGTGTCCATTACATCTCTTGGGTTTTAAATCAAGACTGGATACAAAATAGCAAGATGGCATATTGATCTTAATATCCCTTGTTCAGGAACTTTTGATTCCTGTACTCTGGCCTCAAATACTTCTCACTCTTAAATATATATTTATTATTTACTACTTTTTTTAAAATTTAGGTTTCAAAGGTCTGATTCACCACTCTTGTCCGCTGTGTAGGCTTTTCCATGTGTGAAAAAGAGGAGGAAAATAAGTGAGCATAAAGTACTTCTATTAGAGTCTGACTGTATTGCAATTCTTTCTGTACAAATGTAAATTGACTCCATGGCTTAGAAGGTAATAAAATTTTAGAGAGCAGTGACCCAATTCTCATTTAAATTTGGGCTACTTTATATTACTTGTCAGTAAAGGGACTTTGAATTGGATGCAAATAATTTCTTCTTTTTAAACTATATTGGCATAACCTACATTAAAAAAAAAAAAAAAAAAAGTAAATGACAGTGCATCCAGAGATATTAAAACACAAATAAAGTTCTTCAATATAATATCTTAGAATGAGAACAATATATTTTTTTTTAGTTTCTTCCCTCTCTCCACAATCATGATATATATTTTCTAAATTTTTCTATTTGTAGTTATTGATAGAAAAGGGAGATTTTTCACCATATAGGACAATGATTGTCAATGGTAAAACACCTACCAATAGCTTTGTTTCTCATGGTGTTTTGTTTGCAAAGTAAATTTATTTTTTCTGTAATCTATATGATATCATGCTAGCAGATGTCAACTGGTATGTTTTTTTCTTATTTGGTCTGCAAGTAGGAAGTCTGCATTTTCCATCAGGATACAGTTACTAAGGGAACAATTTTAAAATATGTGGGGATGGATATGCAAATAAGGTGAAGTTGTGTTTACATAGTCTAAACTACTAATAATTTGGAAAGCATGTAGGCATGCCTAATATGGAAACTAAGTGCTTCCAGAAACCTGAGCCATTCAGATCAAGATGCATACTTCCACAGTTGATAAAAGTGTTGTGTGGTTTTTCTACTAACTAATGTGGCTCCTGAGTACTACCTAAATGTTATAGACTGAAGCTGATTTCATTTCACATGATCCACTGAGTAGCCATCAGATGGTTATCTGTGCTGTAGCTAAAATTTGTAAGTGAACTATTTTCAAAGTGAAAATATCAAAGGATTTTTCACAGCCTTCAGAGGGATCTAAACTTCAAGTATTATTTTATTTTTGCTAGCCTTGAAGTGGATCCAGAACCTCAGTTGTTAACTTGAAACTGGTTTCTATAGTTCAGAAATGTTTCTGAAACTTTACATGGTAATAAAAATGTCTTACAACTTCAAATATTAAATTAAACACTTTTTTTTTTTTTTTTTTTGTTGGTCTGGACCAAATACAAAACCTTATGCCATATGTTGAAAATGGTTTCTTCAATTTGAAGTGTTATACTATGCTATTACTAGTAGCATTTAATTAAAATTATTGCATTCATTAGAATCAAAGAGGTTAAAGATGGAAAAACTATTATATCACTGAGCACATCTCCCTGTTAAAACTGTAATATTATATAACAAGTAGGTGGTCCTTATTACTCCGTACTACCTCTGAGATTAAAAGAAAAAATGTACTATAACAGTTTATATCTTAATCTGTGTTATAAGATTGCTGTGCTTTGGTTATCAACTCTATTAAGGTTTTGGGGTTTTTTTGATTTTTTTTTTTCTTCTTAACAAACTGCCAGGGTATAAAAATGTAGTTCAACAAAAAAAAGCCAAACCATTTCATCATGTACATTATGCAAATGTTTGTCTCCAAATACTATTTTAACAGATATTATCAAAGAACTTCATTACATACCTCAAAGATGGTCCCAGGCTACAGAACCAGTATCAAAAATCAGTCTCTTTTGAAATATGTGGATTTTAGACCTTTGATTTTGGTTAATGTCTTAACTAAAAGTTAAAATGTTTAAGCAGAGATTCAAATATGTTCCATCAGATAACCTACATATTTATTACTCGACAGATATTTTATTATCAGCTGAATGTATTTTAAATAGAAATCTATATAACTTTAAGTGCAGCATAAGTAAAAAATTAACATGGTGATACGCTTTGGTTTACGATAGATATTCCTAGAGGTATGCAAATCATTTATGGCTGAATCCTTTCCTTTAGTATTATCACCACCAGAGAAACTTCTTTAACAGTTACTTCAGATTTGCACATGTGGCACAGAAAAGAGAATGGAGACCCTTTGCACTTTGCTTTATAACTCTAATCACATTTGTAAAACACTATTTTGCATTACATAAATATTTTCCTTGAACTAACATTTCTTTATGCAGTCAAAATATTTCCTACATTAAATTAAACCAGATGAGAGTGTGATCCAGAAAGCTTTGCGGTACGAATCTCTTCTGGGGACGTGCTTTGCCCTAACGTAAACTGGCTCAGCCCTAATATACAGGATATATGGGTATATGTCCTTCAAGCATACAATTCCCTTCCCTGTCTTGTGTCATGCAAGCCCAGAGCCTAGTCTGTCGTGCTGCGGTCTCCTCCTCTAACAGAAGTAGTACTGAGGACAAGTGGTGATTTCCACCTGCGCTGGTGCTCCACTGCTGTAATCCGTGCTGTACAAAGAGTACTACCTTCGGGTTCAAGGTACCCGCGCTTCCTATTCGCAAGAGCCACCAGCTGGAAATGTCTCGTAGCTGACAGCCGTACAACGTACACAGTCCCCCTTAGGGGTCCAGAAGTAGATGGTGATGATGGCTGTGTGAGGGGCTGGCTCTGCGCCAGGTGTCCGTTGAGGTCCCAGGGTGACTTAGCAGCACTGAGCTCAGTACTCCCCGTTTGTTGGCTTGCTTCTTCCCCGTCCTGGGGGGTTGCATCTCCCAGCAGCTCCTGCGTTCTGCTGCTGGTTATGCGGGGGCTGGGCTGGGACTGCGACAACTGTTTGTAAATTGTGCACAGTTCAAGAGCCATGGGTTTACTAAGCCTGTTCTGCTGCTAAGGCTGCGTGGAAATAAAAATCTAATATTAAAATACCTCCAGATCTCTTGTTTTAGGTATAAGCAAAATGTCATTTAACTGGAACAAGAGTACACAAATTTATTTGTGTAGAGCTGTGGTGCTTGTTTTGTTAGGGGTCCAAAATAACCCTATATGAGGTAAAGTCTCCTGGAGGGCGTGTAATGTAAGGTGAGGTTGTGTTTGAGCTCGCTTTGTTATTGTGAAATTTACCTATGTCACACCGGAGAGACTTGAGCAAGGGAGAGATTACATGCAGTGTTTGAAGAAAAGAAAAGGTAATACATTTTGTAAATAACACCTCTCTGTGGGGGGGTTTAAGTGCATCCTACATATTGGTTAGATAATACAAACTAAAAGTAACTTTTCTTATCTTTGTGGGCCAGGTAGAAGTGAGCTGAGGAGACTGTGGAAGAAAAATATAAGAAGGGAATAAACATTTTCTATGAAATTAAACCCAATACAATTGAAGCTGCAGGGAAAATCACCAGTTAAAATATAATAAACAGTCTTGAAGTCTTTAAATTCCCACAGGAAAGAATTTTTCTGTTACAGGAATTCAGTATTATTAAGTGGAATTCACCCAACAGGGCAGGAAATCCCCTGTAGGACAAGCAGAAGTTTAAAGCTCAAGGCTGTCTATTGAACTTCCACTATGTGCTTTTCTGTTAAAGAGAGGTTATTGAAGTAAGGGAAAGATAGGGCTACAACACTTCTCTCGTTAGCCAGGCATGCTATGCATCCTGCTTTCGCCCATCATTAGTGGACTTGCCACTTGGTTAGCTTCTGTGGAATTGGAAATATTTCCTTTCCTACTGAACAAAATGGAAAAAGAGAGGCAAAAAAGGTCCTGCTGAGAAAATATTGTAGGAGTGATGAAGAAGTACAGCGAGATGACTTTCTGTGTGAACACTCAGGTGCAAAGCCAGTGCTGATATAACGCACGAATGGGACAAAGGTGCACGTGTTGGGCTTCCTTGGCCCTACCCCGGTGGGGGTCATAAGCCTTTGGTGCCATGATAGTGGCTGTACATGCCTGTACGTGAGTGCGACGTATTTGTTAGCACATGTAATGGCATTAATATTGGCAGAAGAAGCTGTCGGAGACTTTGAAATGACAGGGTAAAAATGTCTTGGTGGAAGCAAGGGGCTTTGCGACAGGAGGAAGGAAAGGCCAGAGAAAACATCTGTTACAAACAGTAGTACAGGGGATGGAGAAAACAGTGTGGGAGGCAGAAGCACATATGCCTTGCTGCCAAGCATACTGAAAAGAAGCTAACATGCTGGATTTCACCCCCCCCCGCCCTTCGATAGGAAAGAAAAAACAATGCAATCTGCCACAGCTGTAGAAAGTATCAGTAGAAAGAAAACAGGTATAGGAATGGTGCTTCAAACAGCTGACATACAAAAGCCTGAGACAGATACCAGCAGAGGAAGGAAGGGCAGAGTCAGTAAAACACAAATTAAGTCCCTGTCTGTAGAAGGACTTAGGAAGGTTAAGGCAAATCAACTGAAATTGATTCCGCCATGTGGATTATCTTATTCTGGAGTAAAGCAGCCATAAAGCTTAGCTGCATTTCACACAAGGGTGGGAAAACTGTATCTTATGCATACTGACTTCAGACTTTCAGCTGAGCAGCCTTTCCTGAGTGTCCTGTAGTCAGAAATTACAATGTGAGTGTAACTTGCACTTTCAAGTCACTCCTGGAGGAAGCGTCACGGGTAGCAATGTGACAGGCATGAAGGGTATGCAAATTGCCCAATTAGACGTAACCTGCTATTGAAGAATGCAGCAAAAACCATCATGCAATGTAAGAATGCCAGTTCAAAAATCTGTCCTACACATACATATATAATATATTTGACTTTTCTGTTTATTTGTCGGGGCACTGGAATTCTTCAGGATCTTGTGAAACATGCGGTTCCGGAACATAAAGTACCCTCTCTAATAAGGTGAGATAGTTATGAACGTAGATAAGAAAAGTGTCTTTATTTCCTAGCCCCAGTCACAGGGAGCATACATGGATTAGTTATAGATTTTCACCCTGAACTGCAGCTCGGGTCAGTGTCAGTTTAGTGGAGACTTATACTGTGCATTGTCTGCTTTTTCATCAGTGTGGTTTTGAAAGCAATATATAACCATGGGACTGTATTTGAAAATTAAAAGTCACTGGTCTCTAAATAACAAGTGTAAGTGCATTAGATTGCAAGCACTTGTGTCTCCCCCACATTTCCTTCCAATATCGGAGGGAAATGACAACACTCAGCGTATTTCTAAAGGTGTGGAGCATCATTCAGTTTCAGACTGAGTATCTTTATTTTATTCTGTCTGGCAAGTTGCAGCTAGATTTATCTCCTGTGCTGTGGCCATTAGGAGCAACGTGTGAATGTGTTCCTTCTCTGCCTTCCGAAAAATCTCACCCACCCACTAGCGAGAGAAGTAAATTGTTCTGTCTCTTGGAAGCCTTATATCTCATTCACCACTGTGGTGTCTGGCCACTTTCTGGAAGTGAACTGAGTGTTGCAACTCAAGCCCGGTGTGTGGGGGTCCCCTTGCCTTTTTTTCTTTTTCACCGATGCCTCTTTAAGAAACAAGTACCTTCTGTATCAGCCCATACCGATATGTTGTCAGAGACAAGATTCATGCAGAAGGGGGTTCCTTTCAGTGTTCGGAACTCTCACTGATGCATCTTGCTCACATGCTGAGGGTTAAGATGGTTCCTAAATTTGGTATCGAGAAGTAATTCTCCTGGAGATCAGACTGCTCAGGGCAGACGTGGGGGGTTTGTTGTGCCTGCCTTGCGCAACAGCAGGAGGTGAGGTACTTGTCCTAAAATCACCCAGCAAATCCAGCAAGTAGATTCCTTCCTGTATAGGAATATAGGATACCTGTTCTCTGAACCTCCTTTCCTTCAGACTATAGGACTTGATCTTCATTTATTTATTTATTTTTATTTTAAACTACAACTCTTAAATTAATTGTAAGTTGGGAAGAAGTTTTTGATGTGTAGATGTGGAGTACTTGTTCCACGGAGTGCTTTCAGACGAAGCGGCTATTATTACGTGATTGCCTGAGATTTTGGGGGACTGTTTGATGATCTGTGTGACCTCTTTTAATCTTATTATAATCATTGTTGCTCTCTGCTTTTCCATGCTTTCTGATGGTTGCCATGGAGACATCCTACTCTCCCTTCATTCTCAAGTGGGAGAGCAAGCCAAGGCAGTGTCTCCGATCTCCCTCTCTTTCTCACCTTGCTCCCTCTCTCACACTTTCTGGTTGTCACTGGGAATCATGTCAGCTCCTTTTCTTCGTCTCCAAAAGAACCATTGATGCCCTCTTAGCGCCAGTATGTTCGTTCAGCATTTTTCATAGTCCCCTGGAGAGAAGCGTGGCAGCACAGACTGCATCCAGAGCGAGTGAGGCTCGGCCGAAGCCAGCCTTGCCCTGCTCAGACTTGCAGATTACCCAGACGCTGTGTAGCACACCTTGAAGAGGCACGGTTTGACCACCAGTAATCTAGTTTGGTTGTGCTCCCACGGAGCACCCCTTGCCGGCGGTTCAGCAGCATGAAGGCTGGACACTGTATTCATTTGCTATACCAGTAATAAGGGACTCTCGAGCAGAATAATATTACAATGTTTATGGTTAATTCAGAATGAGAAAATCAGATGCTTTTAAACACTGCAGATTAAGCGCAAGTTGTTTCCAGGGAATGTGTATGGAGTGCATTTAAATTTGTTTTTTATTGTCTATTTCGTAAATTATATTCCTTTACAGGATAAATTGAGTGGATTAGATATGGAATCATCTGTAATTAACTGGGTGCTAGCTACTTAGGAGGGCACATACTGCTTGTGTTATTAAACAGCATCATGTCAGATTTAATGGATGTCATTACAGAAGTACCTCAGGGATCTATCCTTGGACCATTGTTATTTATGATCTCTGTAAATGAACTGACAAGTCAGTGCACAGAGTGCAATGTTCATTTTTATTCTGATGACACAGTCATGTCCTGAGCTCCTACTTGGTAACTGAACTTGAAATTGCCTTGTACGTATTTTTGAGAGCTCAGCAATGGTTAATTCTCAATGAAGTTCTTTTAAGCAACGCTTAAGCAGACATTCTGACTGAAGTAATGCTGTGCCAGGTCAGGCTACTCTTAGTGTTAAGCAGATCTAAAACTTCCACATAATGGAGGGGGGGGGGGGGGGGGGGGAGAAATTTACAAATCCCCTCTTCTATCCAAAATTGAAAAATTTTGTTTTTCACATAATATTCTTTTATTGTAAACGTAGAAGCTTTTCTAGGTTTTTTACAATATCTGATATATTTTGTTGATTGTATAAGGTACATATAACTGCTAAATATGAAGGTGCAGAAGGATTCAGAAATGAATTAATACAAACATATTTCTATTTCCATTGGGCGGGTTTGTAATTTTCTGTTAATTTGGTGCTTTGCAGGTTTTTTTAATGTTTTTTTCTCCTCCCATTTTTACCAGAAAGAAAAGCAGTGCGCTCCCTTTTCAGATATCTTTGTGAATCTCTCCATGCTGGAAATCTGCCTTTGATAGCGCAAATTGCTTTTTATTCAATGATAGTGATATGACTTATATGGATCATCTGCTGATATATCAACTCTTGGGAGGAAAAGCCTGGAGGTTAGGCCCAGATTCTGCCCTTGGGTTTGGATTAAGATTACCCTTGGGGGAAGGAGGCAAGTTCCAACAAGTCTTTATTTCCGCCTATAAATTGAACTACAAGGCACCAGAGACAAAATGAGGAAGCTGAGCTAATGCTGTTGCTCTGGAAAATTGTGTTAGTAGCTCTGATAAAATTGAGGGTCTGACATGGCAAACGGAATTTAGTGTACAATGAAAATGACTGAGGAGAACGGGTCGGAAGGTCATTCATTCAATAGAAAGTAATCATCAGAGTATCATCATAAGTTGCCTGTCCATAAGCAAATGAAAAATGACTGGTGTTTCTTTTATTGGCTCTGCTCTGCCTGATTGTCTGTTAGTGGGTCGCTGTACTGCGCTCAGGGCTGGAGGACGGGTAGGAAGGTAAGGAGCTGCCTCGTCCCTGAGACGTCCCTTCTTGCTATGCACCGGGCTTAGGACAGGACAGGGGCTGTGGAGCATGGGAGACAGCTGGCTACGCCTTTCCCCGTGGGTCTTCTGTATAACTCCTCTCCTCCACACACATATGCTCATCCCCTGAGCGCCTCAACGGAGGTGCAAAAAGCCTTTTAACTGGTCCCCACCTACTGGGATAAATAAACTTCTTGCCTTTACCTTTTACTGGTCTCAGAAACAAAATATTCTGTTTGCTTTCATTTTCACTGGATTTCAGCACTTCGGCCGCCAAGGGAAAAATGAAACTGCTAAACTGACTGGAAGTACCAGTTCTGTGACAAAGCAAGGGTTTCCTTTTCAAATTTCCACCCAAAGAAAAATATTCTCAACATTTAGGTACAGTCTTGTCTAGCGCTCATTAAGACAAATCCATTCTGCATTTTAAGTTTTCCAGGCCCTAAATGATGTCACTGCTTAACAGAGATATATTGTTCTGATTCATTTTCCTATGCCAGTTTAGCAGCAGTGTAAGTTTGACTTTTTAGCATCAGTGTAAGTTTGACTTTTTAAGTCACCAGTGCAGTCAAATGGTCCAGTTCTCTGAAAGGAAGATGATTTACTGTTCTGTTAAGGATGTGCATCATGTTCTTTTGTTGCCTGTAACACATCGTGGTACCCATTTGGAAAACAAACAAACAAACAAACACACAAAATGGATGCATAAAAAGGATGTGTTTTAATTCTTTTTAAACTATCAAAGGATTGTCGAAGCTTCTTAGATGGTTCTGTTGGGCTTTTATCATGAGCTGGCCTTCCAATAACTACAGGAACGATAGAAACTGGAATTGATTTCTTTCTTCTGAGACGACGGCAGTAGACTTTTCCTTATGCTTAATCAGTAAATACTATAATATCTTCCAAATGTGGCTCATATGGTTATTTAAAGCAGAACTATGGTTGTTTTAATATGGTTATTGTAGCCATACATTTTGTTTTTATGAGTTTTTATATAGCACTATTACTTATATGCTAATCTTAAGGATATTGTTATAATTTGTTTTATGTGTTAAGTATTACAGAGGCAGTTGCTAGTATCACTATAGTTAAGGGTCTTACGAGTATCACATCTGACAAAAAATTGCTTGCTGCCAGAAGCCCAATGAAACAGTTATACCCAGGGATACAAATCACCTTTGCAGACAGTTTACATACAATTTCTTCAAGCAGGGAAAATAATCTAAAACGCTTTATGTAGACAGATTTGCAGTTTTCTACATTCATATGCATGTATGCTTGCAAAATTTGCAGGCTACCGGACAAAAGGTGCTTCCCTATCAGGATGGTCATAGGCATAATCTTCACAGTTGCTTTGCCTTGCCTTTCATCAAACATCTGGGTCATCTGATCCCTTTTTGTACAAGTCCCATGGAAGGGACATGAAACTGTATGCATGCTTTAGAGGTTCCTTCATTTTTTTCTGTATCATGCTCAGTGCTTTATTTTATTTGTCTCATTCTAAAAGCAAAGCGATACATTTCCTTTGAGAGGGACACTCAGAGGCAGAAGTGACAACTAGCTTTTCTAGACAAACTCCTACAGGGGCATTAATGCCAGCAAGTCCTGTGACAGGAATACATTCCTTATCCTGGACATTAACGACATATGTGCTTTGTCGAGTGTTGTCATCAGGCTCACCAGGGACACATATGACAATGACTTCTTAATTTTTGTTTGTGTCTCTGGGAGTGACAAAGTAGATTTCTGCTTTCCCTTGCCACTTGGAGTCCTGCAAGGTAAACTTAAAGGATTTGTTGCTTGTACTGACTGGCTGGGAATTTGATATTGTAAGGACTGTTGTTGCTGGGTATTTATTTGCAAAGATGGTAGATCTTGAGTCCCCGTTGAAAAATTAAGGGTTCATTTATTGAAACACACTGCATTCAGGCAGCAAAACTTTGCAGATGAAAGGCGTGTTTCAAAGAGACCCATCTCATCAGCAGAACCAGGAGCACTTACCTCTCTGTCAGTATTCTAATATTAAACTAATAGGTCTTTCTCTTGCTGAACGAATATTTAAGCCTACGTGTCACGGATGCAGTTTCAACACTAGAGGATGTCCACTGAGAATGGCTTTCCTTAGGAGGAATGATTTGAATCCCCATGGGCAAATGGACATTAAATCATGTTGTCCTATGATAATGTTCTATTCGCTGAATTAATAGTTTAAAAGCATGAAGGGAAAGATGAACAGTGCTAATTCCACCTGTGGGGTTATATTTTGAAGGCTATCTGACCTAGAAAACTTTTGCTAGAACAGGACAGAGAGTTGACATGGATAGAAAATTATCCTGGCAGGTTTTACATGTGCGAGGGACAACCAGACACGTTTGGTTGCCAGACCTGTCATCATTGGCATGCCTAATAAGTGTTTGTGCTGTTTAATTTTGAGGAGTTAAACACCAAAATTCAGGCTTTCCAAGGATGAGGTCTGAGGATTAGAATTTCATTCTAAGAAATTATCATCTACAGAAACAGGCAGTTTTGCATTCATAGCCTGCCTAAGTCCTCTAGGACACAGTGCTAAATTTTTAGGCACTAGGCACTATACAGTGTGTGGTCCCTTCAGCTAATAGTTTCAGCGATATCAAAACATCTGTGTGTGAATCACTGAAAGGAAATTAAATTGAATTATAATTATCACAGCCATTTATACCCTAAATTAGTTATCTAGCTATTCGCACAGAGGTCAACAAGCCAATGGACTGAAGAGTAACTGGCAGTAAGTGCCTTACCATGGTAAATGATAATTGCTGACAATGTTGTGGTGCCTGCAGACAAGAAGAGAGGGATACTACAGAGCTGGCATCATTTTTGTGTAGGAAAGGAGCCATAAGAATGGTGGTAGCAGGTGATCTGTAATAGGAAAGTGGCAGAGCATAACAGACCCATTATGATACATTTGGGGCTTGGACAAAACAGATTCCACTTGGTTTTTTAAAATTAAAAGACAAATAAATGGGACAAGATTCTGTTAGAAAGTTTGTTGATGTTCTCTGAAATACTGTCTCACTGAGACAGACACAAAAGCAAGACAAGGTTGCTATATGAGTATAGGTACCAAGGGAATGATTTCCCTAGTGATGATCCCCATTTGTATTAAGCACCCAGCTCAAATTTATTATACAAGCTAGAGAAAGACTGCATGCTGAAGTACCTAGATTATCACTTTTGGATGGTTGGTAACATTTTACATGTCTCTGATGAAAATACTTGACAAAAGACAGATCTTCTTTGGAAAAACTATGCTATTGCTAAGTAGAATATCTGCGCTTTGTAGCTTGGTAAGGCATGAATCTAAGATATTGATACTATGTAAAACAGCCTTGTCACCCACATGACATGGATGCCACTACATGTTCTCCACCAATGATTGATGTGACAAACTCCATATGTTAAAAGGAGGCTGAGGAAAATCTTTTTTTTTTTTCCCAGATGGAAAAAATATGTAACTGTGGTACACAAACACTCTTTGCAGAGTTTCTCTGTTTCCTCAGCAGTAATACCATATCTAAAAATAAGACTTGGATCTGGAACAAGAAAAATATCATAGCCTACCACCACCCTAGTTTTCAGCACAAAAGAAATGTAGACATTTAAGGGCATCAAGGGAAAGTGGATTTTGATTTATAGTGACATGCTTATTATTATTCAGTACAATTATCTGGAGAGAGAATAAGGAAGAGTGCTTAAGGTGTTGCTTTCCAAGTAATTAACAAAAATATTTCAAATGTACACAAAGACTGGCATTCATCAATGCTTATTTAGGGAAAAAGCTCTTAGTAGTTTAGCCACATGAGTTTGTGACTGCACGTTAAGGGTGCCCCATAAGTAAAGAAAAGGAAAATAATTACTATTGTTAGCTATGATTTTTTTTATTATTAATGGAAGAAATAATACAACACAAGAGAGATTGAAAATTATACAGTTAAGAAATCAATGATGATATCTTCAGTTACAACGTTTTAGTTTGGGGATTTTTTTTTCAAACTTTCAGAAGAGATTATGCCTGGTGGGATCACTGTTTCTAGATGGAACTGTATTGCTGCAAAACACAGAAATTTCTAAAAATTACATATGGTTTTTATATGGACTTTCTAAAGCTTATATATGGCTGAAGAAATGTCATTCAAGGATTAGTGAGTGGTAGGTTACCAATTTATATGTTATCAGTCTGTAAGATATCAGTTTATAAATGGGCAGAAATATACAATAATTAAGCCTTTAAAGCTGAAAAATACTCAACTCAGTTCAAAGAACACATTTAAAGAACAATTTTGAGATATACAAATAGGGATTTAACTTAAATAAACAGTGTCTTAATGCTTATTAATTTATCTATCTGCGTACTAAGGTGATCTAATGAAAGCTCGTTTGTTTCCATTTGATTTATTGAATACAGACATCTCACAATTCGGGCAATAGCATTATTCTGCAGCCAATATTTTCAACCAATGTCATAAAAACAGCTTATATTTTTACAGCATTTAAGAGGCAACAAAGGTTTTTTATCTTTGAGGAAGAAAATGTTCTGGAAACATTTTTCAGTGACAAGCGTTCTGCACTGTTTTTGAGAATGTAGAATATATCTAATGAGTTCCAAGAATTCTTTGTTATAAGCTTAAAACTAAAGGTTTGCAAGAAGAGAAGCACTACTGATTTAAAACCCTGGCAGCAAATTGATTGACAGTTACCCTTACTTTAAATCTTTACACTGTTTTACATACTCCTGTTTTCTTCTAAAGCATAAATGTTTTAAAGAATTTGTTTTCTGTAAATAAAGATCATGATCGCAACAGCTGCTACCTTGTAAAAAAAGATAATGTCTTGGTCTCTTAGAAGTTATTCTTGTTGATAGTTTGCCTGCAGCCAAAATTTTCCTGTTTCACAATTCATAATATGTTTATATTTTGGAGTGAAAGACTACTGTCTAGTAGTCTGCAGAGTGCATGAGTCTCTGTAGCATACATACGCACATTCTCTCAAAAGAAATAATTAAGTTTCAAGTACTGAGTAAGTCAGAAACCTGTTTACTAGATTCTGTATAAGTACAGTTGGCAGTAATAAGTTTGGGGTTTATGGCTATGATTATTTAATACTTTTGGTGTTAATCATTTCTTAGCAAACACTGGAACTTCTCTGGGAATTTCCTTAACTCTGGGAATTTCCTAACCTTTGTTTTGTTAAATAAATAAGCACTTACTGTAAACATGTAAAAATCTATTATCTTCAAAGGATCACAAACATAAGGTATAGGTAAAATTCTAATAACCTAAGATTAGAATAGGGACATCTTTTGCATCAATATTGGGGATACTTCTGTACAAAGAAAGAAACTACAAAACTCTCAAGTCAAAGGGAAGAACTTGTGTATTAACACATGGGCAAAACTGTTCTCACAGAGAAGTATCCCTGAAAAATATCAAATTTGCAGAACTGAGAAGGTACCATCTAACATCAAGAGGTCAAGTGATTTGGTGCGAAAGTGTTTGTTAGATCCTAACCCTGAATTATCCACGTCTTCTCCCATTTCCTTTTAGAAATAGTACCACACTTTTGCTCCTTTGTTACTATGTTCATTTGCATTGGTTTCAGTCTCTTTCACTCCTTTCCTAACTTATTTTACAGCTTATGCATTTCTCACAGCTGGGTAACAAGCAGGAATCCCATTGCATGACATACAGCCCATGCTGATGAACACTAATTCTATGCATGGATCATGCAGTGAAGCATACAAGAAGAAAATTTCAATAACTTTCTAGTTTTTCAAGTAACAAGCACACACAACTGGAACAGATTTTCAGGTGGATTCAGATCCTATTTTAGGAGTCCCAAAGGGGACAGATGATTTTCAAAGTGGCCCACTCCTAACTCATTTCCCTCAGGAATTATAACATTTATGGCTACATTTTGAAAATAGCTTATGTTCCAATGAGCTCACAAAATTCCAAGATCATAATTTAAATCCATTTTGCTCTATAAACAAAAATATGTTTCAATCATAAATTCTGCAGGTAGACTGATTTGTTTGTTATAGAACATAGAACTCAAATTTCCTAAGCTTTAATACATTAAGTACAAACTATTGCAGAGCTAAATATTTGGACCCTGAATTTTCACTTGTTACTTTATGTGTAACTAATGTATGTTACAAATCTGTTCGTTTATATGAAAAGCTACAGTGTCATATGAGAGTTTATGAATAAATATGTGATTTATAAACTTCCCACTGGTCAACACAGAGAAAGATAACTGTGCCCTGCTACACCTATGTAAGACGGCAAACGTGCTTGAGTTACACGGAAGCCAGTACATTTAGGAATAATGCAAAGGACAGAATAGCCTTTTCCCTTCAGGCACCAGGAAAATGATAACTGAAGCTGAAGGAAAGCCAATACTGCCCCGATAGTGCGGAAAGAATATCACAGCTTTTCAGTAGAGCTTTGCTAGAGTTCTTACCCTGGGCTTTTTGAGCAGACGGTTCTCCCATACCGCATTGTTGGTTGTGTTTGGTTTCCTTTTAATAAACCTGGAAGAGCTGGGGTTCAGGGGACATGTATGGAGTTGATTTCCCCATCATTGGATTTCTGTGACCTAAGCAACATGGACCAGAGTCTGTTTGAATGTCCGAGAGCATTTTCCCTTTGGAACTGGCCCAGAGATTCCCCAGACTTTTGTTCATGCTTTGTCCCAGCATGCACATGAAACTGTGAGAAGCAGAGACTTGGCTGTCTCCATTCTGAAAGGCCATATATTTTGGAAATATAGTTCACTTGACATAGTTAAACACAGTTCTTAATGTAGTTAACATAGTTCTTCAAAATATAGTTCTCTTATAGCTCTTAGCTAAGTTAGGTTAGTACTGTACCCAGTCTGACTGTCAACATACATCAGAATACAGAGAGAAGAATCTGATTCCAGAATTTGACAGCTGAGGAAATCCTTGCAGCATTGATGAGGCTGAGTTTGCAGTTGTTCAACAGTAGCATGTCACAGCAATGTTGTTAGCTTGCACACAAGAAATTGTTTTGCTCACTATGTTAAAATTTCTTAGCCTGAGTGTATACCCTTTTGGATGGACTCCTATGCAAGAAGCTGTAAGCAGACACTATTTTCCAAATGGGTACAAAAATCCCCGGGAAAAGACTATCATTTTTGGGAATGTCTGTTGGGAACTTTCTTAATCCTTATAAAGATCTGTCTGATAAAATGAAATGCCTAGGAAAATCATTGCTTACTCTGGTTGCCAGATATATTATCATCAGTATGTGCTTTGAGTTTAACCATGTCTAAATACATGGTTTAGTCATCCAAATAGTTCAAATGAGAACATGTGCCATTTAAATTAACCTGTTAGGTAATCCACTGTAATCCTCCTAAATACAATTCACTAGCTGTGGGAATCGCAGCATATTACATCGAGATCATATAACACCTGCAATGATGGTAAAGTCTCATGCTAATGCCCCTAAAGGTCTAAAAGAGCACTGAAGTGCAAATCAATTTCAATAATCTAAGAAAGAACTAAAGTCTTTCCTCAAAACTTAGCTCACAAATGACCTGAAAAAATATAGTGAAAGTGTATAAGATAATTTGTAATGTTATGTATCTTGCCTTCGCATAAGAAGTAGTTTAAAATCTTGTTCTGGAAGAAGTCAGACTAATTTTCAGACCGGAGAGGTTCAAATCAGCATCATGTGAAACAAAGCACACTCAGACCAGATTTCAACGCTTTAAATAACTATCATGCTGGTAAAAATAGGCTGAAAGCCTGGTCCCTTTGATTTCCACAAGGCTTTACGTTTTCCATTTGATGCCCTGGCCTCCTTTAATGGGAATCTGGGAGAGGCTGCTAATCTACAGCAAGAGGATGGTTTCAATTTTCTGTGACTACTAAGGGCAGACAATTCTCCAGACAGCTATTTGCCTTGGGCAGGACATGGGCAGGCTGGGTGGGCGCATCAGAAAAAACCTCCCGTTCTGTCAAGTGAAGGAAAGGTGCTGCTGCCGCTGCTGTGGGGAGGGCCAGGTGTGGGGCAGAGGCTACTGGTGTCTTAGAAGTTTCCCAGTTGCTGCTCAGCAGCAGGACTGGAAGCTCTGCCTCATAGACTCCTCTTCTAGCTTCTAGGATTTACTTAATTGTGCCATGCTAATGGTCTTGGCTAAAGTGAAAATGATTAAACCACATTTGACTTTAATTCGTTGAGCTGACATGAACTTTTTTCTTCCAGTGTGACAAATTACTAAAAGAGCAAACCAAATAAAGTGTAATTTACAGTTAGTCTGCTGTTGTGTGAACATGGAATTAAAAGCAAAATAATTAAAAATTGCACAGTACTTTAAATAGAAGAGTTAGTTGTTCAGAGTCCCCTATGCTCTATGTTCAAACCCACGTTCAGATTTGGTCTTCCCAGGGACCTGTCGCTGTTAGTCAACTTAGCAGGTAGACATGGGTCAGGTAAAAAATTTTGGTGGTTTGTGGTGCTTCGGAAAGTTTGGTGTAGCACAGTATGTGTGCAAATATAGATTTGCCTATCAAAACAAGTAAATCCCCTATGGATTGTGAGCTCCTATCCTAGGAGACTTTTTAAAGTTCTATAAGAGAGGTAGAGAGCACATGTATTTGATTGTATTTGGTGGCAGCTGAGAGTAACAGCACTGGGATTTTTTCTGTTAGGGCCAATTATGAAGACTTGAAAGACAGCGAGAGGATTGTACAGAGAAAGAAAAGGAATGTTTCATGAGGAATGAGTAAAGGAGCTTAAACACTATCAAAATATTATGATCAACTGTAGGTTTGTAGAGATCTAATATAGAAAGACACCATTTTTCTCAAGCCACTATTTCTAGTTTCATGGAGTGCAACAAAGCTAATTAATATTACAGTGAAGAGAAGGACTGAAGCAGCCAGTGAATGGTTAATGAAATGTCCTATATTGGTACTGGTAGGAAAAGGAAACAGGAGACCAAACACAAGACCACTCAATGACTCAGATCAATTTGATGTCACTCATTCCAGCTGATTGTTTTGAAATTTGTCTATGACTACAATTGTGTGATGAAAATCTGATAATGATACAACCTTTGTGCAAAATATTTATTGTTATGAAACCATAAACCTCTTGCCTATCATGCTCACAGGTTTACAGGGTTTTTATCTGTAAAAAAAAAAAAAAAAAAAAAAGACATAGTTTCAAAGGCAACCCACAGCAAAGGAAACTCAATCTAGAGTCTGACAGGACTTTTTTCTGTCGGTTATGACTGTTATACCTGAACTACCCAAATCTCTTACAAAACCAAGAAAAATATACTTATTTCTGTTAATAACTCTCTTCAGGCATTAGGCCTCATGTCCTCAGTGCCAAGGAGGAGGCATGCTGACGTTGATCTGACTCTGTAGCCATGCCTAAATTCCTCTTTAGAGGGTTGTGTTGGGGGAGGAGGGAGTATATTTGTGTTAACTCATCGTGTGAATATCAACATTAGTCCAGCTGCTGTGAGGGCTGGCCTCCAAAAGCTTTAATGCTTAATTTGCTGAAAAATTAAAGGTGGTAGCAAAATTTAAATGGTCAGAGCTGTGATTCCCCTTATGAAATGACCACGGTTTATACCCAGAGATCAGAATGCATTAATAGGCAGCAGTGTTGTTATTGTTACCAACATTTGTGTTTAGGAACCTGTTGCTGTCTATAACTGAGTTAAATCAAGGCCTGAAGATAAAATGGAAAGGAGAGCGGATATATTGAACATAAAAAAAATCTGGGCAGCATCAGTGGCAAACTAGTCTATAATCTGTACTGGGAGCTTAAACGATAAAAAGTGCCATTATGATGCAAAACAGTACTATTGGGATCTTGGCTGTATCTGATAAGCCATTGATAAGCCACCTCGTGACACAAAATTGTTCCTTCTCTCACTAGAGGCTGGAGTACACACAAATGACCTAATGGTGAAACACTCTGTGTTCAGTCATTTCAGCTCAATGAATGATTGGCCACAAACTCTGTTTCTAATGAAGTATAGACTTCTTTTCTGTATGTAGTCAGCTTTGAATCTATCTGGTCTGCAAAAATATCTGAATACTATCTGGTAACGTGTGAAACTGTTTTGATTAGTTACCAACAGTTTTCTGCCTTCAGCGCTTATTCCTCATGCTATACTGGTTAATTATGATTGGTCAGGAAACCTCCAAATTTTCTTTCTATTCCTTGGCTGGCTGACTGAGAATCATTTCTCTTGTGCAAATATAAATGCACTGACACACTTCAGTACATTTTAAAAGCCTCTTTCTGATCCTAATACCTCCGGCTACATCTTTGGAATTTACTTTAGTAAACATTCATGCCAGCAAAACCCAAATGAACAAGTTTTTTTTCAGAAAGCAAATACACAAATGACATTAATGTGGCTTAAGCAAATTCATTTATAAATACAAGCAAATATTCATGGAAAATTTAGCTCCATTAGCAGTCCCCTGAGCTTGTCAGTCTCAGATGGGGTCAAGGACAGGAGGATATAATGGTGTCAAAGAAAAACAGATGCAGGCAGATAACTGCTGTGTGATTCAGAGATATAATTCACCTGAAGTAAGAAATGGGATCTGAAATGCAGCCCCACTCTCTTAAATAGAAGGCACTCAAGCTTGTTTTTGTAGCAGGTTGCAATTTTCTTAAATAGTCTGTTCTACGCGTTCTTTTCCAGACAAAATATATTATATGTTTTTGTACTTTTTGAAGTGGGTACTGTAGAGTGGCGTGATTACAGCTTTTAGCAGCCTCTTTTTGGCTGCCTGGGTGTCCTTTGGTAATTGAAAACTTGTTTATTGGCATCATTTGTTGGACTTTATTTAATCACTGTTTCTCCTCTAGGAGCTGCTTTATCCCTTCTGAGGGCTGACTCTTTGCATAGGCTTTGTCTGTTTCCTGGCATCGGGCAGGCTCCGCTTCGTGCAAGTGGATTTGTAATTTAGACCCAGCGAGTAGCCACCAGCTATCTTGTCACAGGGTGCGGTGGGGATCTGCTCCTTCGGGGCTCTCTGGTGCTGGCCTCGCTGCTGGAGGCACCGATAAGTACCTGAGCAAGGAGAGCTGCGTCTCCCTTGCAGCGCGCTGGACGGCTGCCAGCTGCTGCTGCTGCTGCAGCCGCCTCCGCGACGGCCACCCTCATTTCACCGAACGCAGCAGCAGGCAGCCTGGCCGCCTTTTTAATTGGGAAGAGTTTGTTTAACGTTTCTCTGTTTATCAAAGTGGACCCTTGTTAACACTGATCGCTTAGATTTCTGTTTAATCAAATTACTTACAGTGTATACTAGGGTTTGCTCTCATTTAAATATTGCCTTTTCATCCTTGTCAGCAGAATACTTCAGCTTCATTTCTTATTAATCCGGACAGGAAAGAAGAGTTTTTTATCTTAGATTGCCGTTTCTTTATGGGGCCTGACAAAGGGTGTTTCTTGCTGGCAGAGTGAGAGGGATGCTGCCATAAGCAGCGAAAGAGCTTCCTGGCTGATGTGAAAGAGATTCAGGGACTGTGTTTGCCCCAGTATCATCACACTAAATTTCTTTTTGACCCCCTAGGAAAAGCTGCAGGCAAGATTCTTCTAATAGGATAGTTACAGGAAGGAGGAAGAGTCATCAAGTGTAGAGGCCCATGTGGCTGTTGCAGCTGAATTTTCCACTCATCAGCTGGGAGAGAGGGCTTGCAGATCAATATTGAATTGTTTCTTTTCCTGCATCTGCGGAAAGGGTACCTAAGAAGAGATACGGAACTTTTTTTTTGGTTTATAGGTTTCTTTGATTAGTGCTTTATGTGGAGGATTCATTGTGTTGGATCAGTGCTTTGTATTCTTCTGTTGACACCCAGATATAAAGACATATCTTCATATATATGCGGTGAGCATGTATATTCTTTCTTTCTGCTAGTCAAGGTGGCAGGTCAGAAAACACAAAGCCCGCTCACTGTGTTGGGGTAACGTGGGCAGGGAGTGACTAGCAGCCAGATCTACCTAAAACAAAAAAAAATGGGAAACAAGTGAATACGATGCATACAGTTTATATTCTTGTGAATAGAATACAGGCTGTACATTCCACTGCCCTCGTAGTGTTCAAAAATTCCCCAAAATTAATTGTTGCAAATGCTCAGGAGTGAATTTTAAATGTGCTTGTTTATTTGCACTAGAAAATCAAATACATGGAGACATGCCCATACATATACATACATGCCTATTTATAGAAGTGTGACACAGGATAGACTTCGCTTTTACTGTTCAGTGACAGATTCTTCAGTGCTCTGGCACAGACCCAGTTAAGCAAGCCAGACAAGAGGATAACTGCCGCCTTCTGAGTTTATAACAAGCCCACCTACTCAATTAATTTGTGTTGGTGACAGAAAATTAGAATGCATGGATGGTTATTTATTTATTTTAATAAATTACATTATTCCTAGTGCAGCAGGAATACATGGTTCTCAATGCTTCTCCCCCCAAAATCAGGCTTTCAGGGGACTGTGATCTGGGAAGGCACCTCTTTGTATTGCCCAAAATTACACTGTGTGCAGTTGCTTTTCATCAGTTTATTCTAAGATTACTTTTAAAACTGATTCTATCCTTACCCAGCCAATTTTAAAGGAGTCTATCTCATTTTTGTACAATGACACCAACAAAATTTGGGGTTTTGTCTCCATAGCAAGGTTTATAATGATTAAAAAAGTCCCTGATCCTGTTTACCAGCTAAATCTCCAACAGGTTTGTCTCTCCCAGAGACTTAAAGTCATGTTTCTTTAAAAAAGGGTCAAAATTATAAAAATTGGACTGTTTATGATGTAGTATGACACTACTTAACTCTTAGTCATTCAGAATCTTTCATGCTGAGTATTAACAGTTTTTAATAAACCTCAGCCTTTTAATAAACACAATTATTTTCAAAATAATGAAAACAGAAAATTAATTGACAAAATATGAATGCATCTGTGAAAGCATGGTCTGCTGACAATCTGTGGAAGCAGGAAAAGAAGCTACATTTGTTGAGTGTATCGCTGACTATGCTTATTTTGTGGTGTGGGTTTTTTTTCCCCCTCTATTCTAATATTAAATGATTGTATTAAATCTTCATGAGTTTCTAACAATTGTATTCTTAATTTCTGCTGTTATGCAACATTTGCTTTTATCAGCAAGTTGCTAGTTTTCCCTTGCACAATAGTTAAACTTTCTCAGTTTGAAATATGTATTATCTCCTCTTTATTGGAAAAATATTTTTGCAGATGTTATGAATGCTGGCAAATAAGAAAATTAGAGGGAGGCCATATTACTGAATGACCTCAAATACAAAGCTATGAAGCTGGTAAAATGGTACCTGGTACCTGTTGTAAAACAGATAGAATAATTATAAGTATCTAGAGCATCAAGATGATGAATGAGAAAGAGATGAACAACAGAAATCTGTCTGCTCATTCTTCTTTTTTCTTTCTTTCTTCCCCCCCCCCCCCCCATTCTTTTTTTGTCTTTTCCTTTAAGGAATAACTGGTGTTTATTCTCCTTTTCTGCTTTGTACAGTTAGTTCTAATATTAGTCCCACTAACATCAGTGGGAATAGTGACAAACCATGTCACTTTTTGCCAGATCCAAATATATGTGTGGGTCTGTGTATATATGTGTATATATCCATAGTACATACGTGAATACATTTTACTCTGGAGAGCTTATGAAGTTTCTCCTTCCTGCTTTGTTTCCTTTATTCTCTTGGAAAAGATAATGGTGGCTACTTTTGACAGTGGTCTGCTGTATTTTAGATAAGATCGTTGATACCTTGGAAATAGAGCTCCCTTATGTACCTTATGAGCTATCCAGCAGTGTTTCTCTCTTATGTCTCTAGACTATATCTGAAAAGCTGCTTGGCCAGATGGCACAGTAGATCTGTAACATTTAAACATATTTTTGGCAGCCCTGTGCATGCATAATATCCTGGGTGAAATATTTTTGCTTGCCAGGCTAAAAAAGTGTGTAAACTTCAAAATTGCATCCAATGACACCTGAATATCTTTCTGTATTTTCTTGGCCACGTACCTACAGAGGACTTGGCTTAACCAATAATAAGCAGATTAAACAAAAGTATTATTCTTCACTACAGCTGTTATCTGACTCTTACCAAAGAATGTGACAGAAGTAGTGACTTTTTAAAGTCTTCTAATATCCTGGATTTTCCAATGGGACTGCTGAGCAAAACTTACCTATAATGTGTCATCAGTTATTTATAATTATGTCAGTATCCTAGAGACTTTTTACACTTTAGGTTATGACCATAACTGTCTGTTACTCCTCTATCCGTTTTCCCCATGGTTGTAGCACAAGCAGGCTCGTCTGTACTACATGTGATAAACCATTTAAGACTCATGTAAACAGTCTGACCTCTTTATTTAGCTGGGGCACACAATTAATATTATTTACTGAACACATGACATTTGGTGATATTTACCAAATGGATAACATTCACCAAAAAGAATAACATTATTAACCCAATGGAAATTCACAAAACATTTGGAATGTAGGAAGCAGACATGGAAAAAAATGGCAAATGTGGACCAAAATTTCAAATCCTAGCTAGTTCCAGAAAAGGCGATAACCTAGTATTCATTTGCCTAATCTGTAATTAGGGGCAACTGTAGGGAAAGCTCACAGAATGACGGTTGAATTTTGAGGCCATTTGTTCTTCAGTAATACTGAGGTCTGAAGTCACTCCTTTGGGTTGATTCTAGTAATTAAAATTCAAATCATAATCTTATGCAAGTATATTTGAAGTACCCGTAAGATGTGCCACCATCTTTTGGTTTACTTGTGTATAAGCATACTCATATTTAGACTTATCCATATTTAGGCAATGAGTAATATCATTCAATTTACAATGAGTGCTAGGGCATGCACTGTAAAAGGCTAAATTCCCTGGGAGGCATGAGTTATGCTGTCTAATTTTCACCTATCAGATGTCCAGTGTGAATCCAGAAGCTGAGGCTGGATGGCAAGGCTCCCAGCATTAATGCATGGGGGAGTTAAAAAGCTCAGGATGGGATTGAAAGCTACCATCATGGGTTGGCTTATAGGAAAGTAAAGACTGTTCAATCAGGGTCTTAGGGAGTCGTTTTTTCCTGCCTATATTACCATCCCTCCACCCCTTACAAGTTTCAGGCATTGCTATCTTTTAAAACACACATAAAAGGGAAAGAACTCTTCTCTATAGCATTCTAACACTTAGTATGCAGGTTTGTACTCGATTCTTAGCATCTTCATAGACTTTCCAGTACTCAATCCCTTTATTCTAGTGGAGCAGATTTAAGTAGGTATTTCTACCTCTCGGGAATATGCCTACCAAACCAGCAAGGCAGCAGTGGCATGCATTCCTCTCCCGGTGCAGCTGTACCGTTATGCAGAAAGCTGGTGAGCAGAGAAACATAAATCTGTAGTTCAGTGATCAGAGCACTTGCCAGGAGTGGAGTCTTGGGTTTTGGTCTCTCTCCACTTAAATTTCTGCTTCTGTATTTGATATTAAGCAGCTTTGTTTCTGGACCAAGCTTGTCAAGCTGTTGAACCTTGTCTAGCCTGAAGTATTCTGTTGATTCCTGGGTTTTCAGTCCTAAAAGTTTTGGGAAAATTGCAGTGGAGACGATGAAGCTTAAGCATCTTCAGGATTAGACAGAAGCTGAATGGTCATAGTAAGTGTATAAATGCCTTATCCACAGCTGTGTGCTTAAAAAAAATCTTCCAGCCAATGATTATTTCTTCTTTTCAGAGCTACTTTTAGTGTTGCTCCAAAAGCTGATTGATCCTGATATTTTCTCTGAAACTCCTCCATAAGCTCTACTTCAACCAATTCATTTCAGGATTGAAATGAAATTAAAAGACATGGTTAAGAAAGATATGGAAATCTTAAGCAAAAGCTGGGGAAAAAGAAGAAGGAGGGAAAAAAAAGTAGAAGGATTGATGGAAGTATTATAGATGAAAAGACTAAAGGAGGACAAGATGATCAGGCATTCAAATTCTATTTATTTATTTATTTATTTTTCTGTTTGACTCTTGGTTGATTTGTTACTATAAAGACCTCAGCACCAACTTGTATTTTATTCTGTGGTTATTCCCAAGTCCATCAAGAAAAATCAAGACAAACTGAAAAGGCTTGCATTCCAGTTCAATGGAAGAACTGGGCATTCCAGTGAAGAACCTGGAATTTACTAACCTGAAAAAGTAACGTTTTCCTCTAGCTTCTTCAATGACTACTTTGTAGGTTTACTTAATATGGACATGTTTTCTAGACTGTAGGGATCCGGTACCCATTTTGACCAAGGATAGTATTTATAAGTGGCATAGTGAACAATATGCCAGTGTGGCATGCTTGGGTTTTTGGATTTGTTTTTAAAGACCAGCAGCCACAATTGTATCATAATAGAACATGTTCCCTGGCTGCCTCTAACTCTCTCCCTTGTATTCTGCATCCTTGAATACAAGCCGGTTTTGGAGATGTGAAGTCTTTTGACACACTACCGACTAGGATCTTCTCTTCTCCTGGATCGAGGAATTGGTTAGCTATGGTGTAAAACACGGCATATGACGTATACTCCATTACATCCATGTCAAACTTATATACTATTGCCCCCCCTCCCCCAAAAAGAAAAAACTGTCCTCTATTATATTATCTTGGGTTGTGAGGCTTTTCCATACAGCAAGGGGATCTTCCATCTAATGCCTCATATTGGGCAAACCTAGCATTCACTGTTCAATTTTGGAGGCTCTTTTAAACTGAATGTCAGGGTCCTGTGTCATTTAGATTTTTTCCTTAAGATAGCAGAGTTCGACAGCAGTGCCTTTCAGCTACCACTGAACTTGGAACTCTATGAGAATTAGAAGCCAGATGTAGCTAGTTTTCACCAAAGCAAAGATCACGTGCTTTGTAGTAGTTGAGCACTCTGCTTAACTCAGACCTCGATA